>NW_027182257.1:14734108-15393275 GCF_029961685.1 Aristolochia californica | reverse complement strand
CCAGTGCCTCCACATAATTTTTTATTTGCATTCATAGGAGTGTCTACTGGTTTGCATCCCATCATTCTTGTTTCTTCTAGTAGATCAAGAGCATACTTCCTTTGGGATAGGACAATCCCATGTCTGGATTGTAACACTTCAATTCCCAAGAAATATTTGAGTAATCGAAGATCCTTTATCTTGAATTCTGCACATATTTTTTCCTTTATTTTCTGAATGCCCTCGGAATCACTTCCAGTTAAAATAATATCATCAACATATATAGCTAGAATCACCTTACCTCTCGCTGTATTTTCAATAAATATTGAGTAATCTGTAGAGCATCTGTAAAATCGGCTTGTCTGATGGCTTGACAAATTTTCTCAAACCATGCCCGAGGGGATTGTTTTAGACCATATAGAGATTTTTTAAGGTGGCATATGGACTCCCCCTCAACCACATACCCAGGAGGTTGTTGAATGTAAATTTCTTTAAATTTCTTCTTTAATATCACCATTTAGAAAAGTATTTTTTACATCTAGTTGATATATTGGCTATAATGAATTGGTTGCCAGAGATAATAAGATACGTACCGAGTTCAATTTTGCCACTGGAGAGAAGGTTTCTTCATAATCAATTCCATTGCACTGAGTATAACCTTTTACATCCAGTCAAGCCATCAGTCATGCAATGGACCCATTCAGATTGTGTTTGATAGTATAAACCCACTTGAAACCAACGGGTTTTTTATCCGTGGGAAGAGGAACCAATGACAATGTATGATTGTCATTAAGTGCCTTCATTTCTTCATCCATTACTACCTTCCACCCTGGATGTTGTAGAGCCTCCTGTTATGACTGTGAAACAGATATGGTGGAAATAGAAGAAAGAAACTGTCAACATAAAGGTGAGAGGCGATGATGAGACACAAAATTGGAAATAGGATGAGAAGTAGAAGTTTGAGTGCATGATCGAGGTTCTTTTCGTACAACAATAGGGCAAGTATCATATAGAGGACCAAAAATAACTGGTTATGAAGGCCTTACCTCTGGTGGATCTGTTAACTCGGTGGGTATGGTGTTGGCCACTTGGTCTGGGGGTTGAATGATCTCTTTATCACAAGGTACAACCGGTCTAGGGGAACTTGGTAGTGAGGATAGACCAGGAGGAGCGCTATCAGAATAATATGAGGAGTCTTCAAAAAATGTTACATCCCTAGACACAAATGAACGTTGAAGAGTAGGACAATAACAAACTATTACAATGTGCGGCCCACCATGGTGCTCGAGCTGGTGAAACCCACCATGTGGACATAGGCCATCAAGAAGAATCCTAGAGGACTTGGGACACCAAGAAGAGTCTTCTCCAAAAGCAAGCACGAGTTAAGGAATCAAGAAGCACAACTGAATTGATTTAGAAGACTTGAAGATCAAGTGGGACCCACAAAGATCTAACGAGCTGGCACTCTTTCAAGGTGCACTGGAGGATCATGAGGGGCCCACAAGGAAAAGGCCACAAGCTGTCTTATCCATTGTGAGCACGTGAATAAAGGACTCCTAGTTCTACTCCAATTAGTCTTCTAGGAGTCTTAGTTTGAATAGACTTACTTATATTGAAGAGTTAGAGTTTGAATGTAATTAGGATTGAATGATAAGTTGTATAAGGACTCTACCTCCTCCTCTACTATAAATAGAGGTATTTTAATTCTGAATTAATCAAGTAACACATTCAATCCTGAGTTGGTTCTCTCCCTTCCTCTCCTTGCTTGACGCAGCTCACCCTTTCCTTTTTTTATTTTTTCTGCTCTACCCGAGAGCTTTTCTTCCCTTTTCTCTCTTTTTCTTTCTTCTTTATTTTGTTCAAGTTCATGGAAAATAGATCCTAAATTCAACATGGTATCAGAGCAACATATTTAGGATCCCTCGACAAAGCTAGAGAAGTGTTGATCAAAACCACTCAAAGAAGGCTCTTGTATGAAGAAAGAACATTTGCCGAGAGATAAGTGTTCCAAAAATTTTCTGTTATGCTACTGGTTCTCATTTTTTTTTATGATGATTCAATGATGAATATGTGCATGGTTTCATCTGATTATATTATGGATATGCATGCCCTCTATCTAGAAGGCACTATCAAAATAGTTTTATCGATTTGGAAATTCTGTTTGCCAAGACTAGTCCATACTCAGATTATTGAAAAAAAAATTATGGGATAAGAATTCCCTGATATAGAAGATTTATATTGAGCCTCTTATGAGTGGTTTTCTGGAAAAAATTATAATTTAGCATTGATGCCATATTACATGTACCGAGTTGATTGAAGAATTGTTACTTGGTATTATTATTTGAAGTTTTTGAAGAGCCTATAATGTCTGATGATAATATGAATATCAAAGGTGATATACTAAAAATCACCACCATACCCTTACGTGGGGTATCAAATTTTATGAGTTGGTCCACCTCAGTTAGGAGGTTTCTCATAACCGAAGACCTACTTGGTCACCTCACTACCCGAGGACCACCTGTTGATGAAGATGAAATTTTTTATATGAAATGGCTGAAGAATGATACTTTGGTAATTGGTTGGCTGATAAATAGCATGGAAGAACATGTCTCTAGTAATGTTATTCATCTTGACATTGCGAAACATATTTGGGAGACATGTACTAAACTATATTCATGCCCTGATACAATGGATAGACCTTATGATGTTCTCCAGAGAATGTTGAATACTAAACAAGGAGAAAATATTCATGAGTACTTGGCCCGGTTTAGAAGCCTGCTTCAAGAATGGAAGTTAGCTCAGCCCTCCACCACTGATATTTCTATCCAAGAAAAACAAAAAGAGGCATTAATTACTGCTATTTGTCTTGCAAATGTTAAACCTCATCTTGAGATGGCCAAGAGTCAAATATTGAGTGCTTCTGCTGTCCCAAAATTTGATGATGTGTGTGCAACTTTACTTCATATCCCAAACACCTCTTCCTCCACTACTGATGTGTCATCCGCTATGTATTCTGATCATAGAGGATCATACTCTAACCGTGGCTAAGGCCGAGGAAGAGGTTATAGAGGAGGCAGAGGAAGTGGTGGAAGAGGTTATAATGCTAGCAGAACATATGATATTAAATGTTCTCATTGTAAATTTCTGGGCCACACTATAGACCAGTGTTGTTACAGCGCATGTACTTACTGTGGCAAATATGGCTACTATAAAGAGATACGCTATAAATCCAATGACAAGTCAGATTTGACAAGGGCTAATCAAGCCCTCATAAGTGATGCGCAAGAAGACCATCCTACACCACCAGCTGCATAGAAAGTTATTACTGATGAAGAGTATGAATTATTTTAGAAAATGAACACCATGTTAGGGTCTTCTCCTAGCCCCTCTGCCACTACTGCTGATACTACTGCTTCAGGTATGCTATCTGCCTCCTCTTCATCCTGGATAATTGATTCAAGATCCTCCGAGTATCTTACAAGTAACAAAACTTTATTACATTCTTTATCTCCGAGTCTTCCACACAAGTTTGTTACCATAGCTAACGGTTCTCAGACCAAAGTCCAAGGAAAATGTTCCACTTCTGTCACCCCATCACCTCCGCTCAATGATATTGTTTTTGTTCCTTCTTGTCCTTTAAACTTACTCTCTATGAGTCAGCTTACAAAATATTTTAATTTCTCGGTTTCCTTCTCACCTACTTCATGCATTTTTCAGGATCTAATAACGAAGTAGGTGATTGGTGGAGGCCATGAAAAAGGGGGGCTCTACTACTTGGACGTGCCAAAGATCAATATGGTGTCTACTACTGAGAATGAGACACGACTATGGCACAATCGGTTGGGACATCCTTCCATACAATCTCTTCATCATTTGTTTCCATCTCTTAAGATAAAGTCAGAATTCAGTTAAGTGTGTCAGTTAAGTGAACATCACAGGAGTACTTACTCTCCTCGTCCAAAAATCAAAAGTAATATTCCTTTTTCATTGATTCATATTGATGTTTGGGGGCCTTTGAGTGTCTCTAATATTTCTAATGCCAAATATTTTATCACTTTTATTGATGATTTCACTCACACAACTTGGTTGTTTATTTTTAAGGAGCATTCTGAGATACCATCTATTTTTAAATTTTTTCATGCGATAGTACTCACACAATTTGGTCAGAAAATACAAATCTTCAGGTCTGATAATGCCAAAGAGTATATTTCAAAAGACCTTGACTCATTTTGTCAAGAGAATGACATTATCCATCAAACATCATGTGCTTACACTCCTCAACAAAATGGTGTAGCCGAACGAAAAAATCATCATATTCTTGAGGTAGCTCGAGGTCTATTATATGCCATGAAAGTTCCATATTTTTATTAGCCCCATGTTGTCCTTACAACATGTTTTGTTATAAATCATCTACCGTCTACCGTTCTTGGGAATAAATCCCCCTACTCTAAACTATTACCACATGATGATCTGTTTGCATTACCATTGAAAGTCTTCGGTTGTCAATGTTTTGTTCATAATACATTGCCTCGACATAGCAAACTTGACCCTAAATCTATCAACTGTATTTTTTTGGGATACTCCTGCACACAGAAGGGTTATGTTTGCTATAGTCCTCCTTTGCAACGTTTATTTGTGTCCAAGGATGTAACCTTTTTTGAAGACTCCTATTATTCTGATAACGCTCCACCTGGTATGTCATCCGTACCAAGTTCTCCTTGACCGGTTGTGCCTTGTGATATGGAGATTGCTCAGCCCCTAGAGCCAGTTGCCGATACCACACCAGCCGAGTTATCTGACCCACCAGAGGTAAGTCCTTCACCACCAGTCTCTTTTGGTCCTCAATTTGATACTCGTCTGATTGCTATAAGAAAAGAACCTCGATCATGCACTCAACCTCCTACTTCTCATCCCATTTCCAATTTTGTGTCTCATCATCGCCTCTCACCTCTATGTTGTCAGTTTCTTTCTTCTATTTCCTCCATATTTGTTCCACAGTCATATCAAGAGGCTCTACAACATCCAGGGTGGAAGGCAGCAATGGATGAAGAGATGAAGGACCTTAATGATAATCACACATGGTCTCTGGTTCCACTACCTATAGATAAAAAACCCGTTGGTTACAAGTGGGTTTATACATTCAAACATAATCCGGATGGGACCATTGCACGACTGAAGGCTCGACTGGTTGCAAAAGGTTACACTCAATGCTATGGCACTGATTATAATGAGACATTCTCTCCAGTGGAAAAAATTACCTCGATATGTATATTATTATCCTAGGCAGCTAATTCCTCTTGGCCCATATATCAACTGGATGTTAAAAATGCATTTCTCAATGGTGATATCAAAGAGGAGAT
The DNA here is from genome assembly GCF_029961685.1 of Aristolochia californica. NCBI lineage: Eukaryota > Viridiplantae > Streptophyta > Magnoliopsida > Piperales > Aristolochiaceae > Aristolochia > Aristolochia californica. The sequence continues at coordinate 15,387,936 of NW_027182257.1, read as the reverse complement.
TTATATGCAGCAACCACCTGCATATGTGGTTGAGGGGGAGTCCGTAAGTCGCCTTAAAAAATCTCTATATGGGCTAAAGCAATCCCATCGGGCATGGTTTGAGAAATTTAGTCAAGCCATCATACAGGTAGATTTTTATAGATGCTCTACAGACCACTCAGTCTTTATTGAGAACACAACAAGAGGTAAGATGATTCTAGCTGTTTATGTTGATGATATTATTTTAACTGGTAGTGATTCTGAGGGCATTCAGAAAATAAAAGAAACAATATGTGCTGAATTCAAGACGAAGGATCTTGGATTGCTGAAATACTTTTTGGGGATTTAGGTCTTACAATCCAGACATGGGATTATTCTATCCCAAAGAAAATATGCCCTTGATCTACTAGAAGAAATAGGTATGATGGAATGCAAACCGGTAGACACTCCTATGGATGCAAGTACAAAATTAGTGGGAAGACTTATCTACCTATGTGTAACAAGGCCAAACATTTCATATGCAGTAAGTGTGGTAAGTCAGTACATGCACAAGCCACAACTTAGTCATTGGCAAGCAGTTGAGAGGATACTACATTATCTGAAAGGGGCTCCTCTATAAAAAACATGGTCACTTCAACATTGAGGGATTCACGGATGTAGACTGGGCTGGATCCCCAGATGATAGAAAATCTACTTCTGGTTTTTGTACAATGGTTGGAGGAAATCTGGTTACATGAAAAAGCAACAAAAAAAAACGTGGTAGCACGGTCAAATGCAGAAGTAGAATATAGAGCCATGGCACACACTGTAAGTGAAATTTTATGGATATCCCTTCTCACTAAATTGGGATTTTATAAAGAAGTTCCAATGGATCTATAATGTCACCACCAAACAGCAATACATATTGCATCGAATCCAGTCTTCCATGAGAGGACAAAGCACATTGAAGTCGATTGCCATTTTATATGAGAACAATTCCAAGCTGGTCTATTATCCTTGAAGCACATCTCCTCACAAAATCAAGCTGCAGACATACTCACCAAACCAATCACTCACAAGATCATGTCTACCATATGCAGCAAGTTGGGTGTTTATGACGTCTTCTCACCCCCCAGCATGAGGGGGAGTGTTACAATGTGGGGCCCACCATGGTGCTCGAGTTGGTGGGACCCACCATGTGGACGTAAGCCATCAAGATGAATCCTAGAGGACTTGGGACACCAAGAAGAGTCCTCTCCAAAAGCAAGCACAAGTTAAAGACTCAAGAAGCACAAGCTGAATTGATTTACAAGACTTGAAGATCATGTGGGACCCACAAAGATCTCACGAGCTGGCACTCTTATCAAGGTGAGCTTGAGGATCATGAGGGGCCCACAAGGATAAGGCCATGAGCTGGCTTATCCATTATGAGCACGTGAATAAAGGACTCCTAGTTCTACTCCAATTAGTCTTCTAGGAGTCCTAGTTTGAATAGACTTACTTAAATTGAAGAGTTAGAGTTTGAATGTAATTAGGATTGAATGATAAGTTGTATAAGGACTCTACCACCTTCTCTACTATAAATAGAGGTCTTGTAATTCGGAATTAATCAAGTAACACATTCAATCCCGAGTTGGTTCTCTCCCTTCCTCTCCTTGCATGACGCAGCTCACCCTTTGCTTTTTTATTTTTTCAGCTCTACCCAAGAGCTTTTCTTCCCTTTTCTCTCTTTTTCTTTCTTCTTTATTTTGTTCGTGATCATGGAAAAGGGATCCTAAATTCAACACAAACATTACCCTTTTGTGTACGAGAGTATCCCAAAAAAATACACTTTATAAATTTAGGATCAAGTTTGTTGTCTCTAGGTAAAGAGTTATGAACAAAACATTGACATCCAAAGACTTTCAACGGTAATGAAAAAGGGTCATCATTCGGTAATAATCTAGAGTAGGGAGATTTATTACCAAGAACAGTAGATGGTAGACTATTAATAAGAAAGCAAAGCCGTAAGGATGGCATTAAGCCAATAAAAGTATGGAACTTTCATGGGATATAACAAACCTCGAGCTACCTCAAAAATATGACAATTTTTCTGTTTGGCTACACCATTTTTTTGAGTGTAGGCACAAGATGTTTGATGAATAATGCCATTTTCTTGACAAAAACAGTTAAGGTCTTTGGAAATGTATTCTTTGGCATTATCAGACTGAAGAATTTTTATTTTTTGACAAATTGTGTGAGTACCATAGCATGAAATGACTTAAAAATGTATGGTATCTCAGAACACTCCTTAAAGATAAACAACCAAGTTGTGCGATTGAAATCAACAATAAAAGTAATAAAATATTTTGCTTGAGAAATATTAGAGACACTCAAGGGCCCCCAAACATCAGTATGAATTAAGGAAAATGGAATGTCACTTTTGACTTCTAGACAAAGAAAGTATGTACTCCTTTGATGTTTACTCAATTGACAAACCTCACAACGAAATTCTGGCCTGACTTTAAGAGATGGAAACATATAATGAAGAGACTATGCAGAAAGATGTCCCAACCGATTGTGCCATAAACATGTCTAATTTTTAGTAGTAGAAACCATATTGATTTTGGCACGTCCAGTAGTAAAGCCCCCATTGTTCATGGCCTCCACCAATCACCTGCTTCGTTACAAGATCCTGAAAGACACATGAAGTGGGTGAGAAGGTAACTAAGCAATTAAAATATTATGTAAGCTGACTAACAGATAATAGGTTCAAAGGAAAAGTAGGAACAAAAAGAATATCAGTAAGCGGAAGTAATGGGGTGACAGAAGTGGAACCTTTCCCTTGGACTTTGGTTTGAGAACCGTCACCTATGGTAACAAACTTGTGTGAAAGACTTGGAGATAGAGAATGTAATAAATTTTTGTTACCTAAAAGATGCTCGGAGGCTCCTGAATCAATTATTTAGGATGAAGATGAGGCAGATAGCATACCTGAAGCTGTAGTGGCAGCAGTAGTAGCGGAGGAACTAGGAGAAGAACCTAGCATTGTCTTCATTTTCTTAAATAGCTCATACTCTTCATCAGTAATATTTTTTTGTGCAACTGTTGTTGTTGGATGTTCTTCTTTTGTATCACTCATAAAGGCTTGATTAGCCCTTGTCAATTCTGACCTTTCATTTGCTTTATAGCATATTTCTTTATAATTGCCATATTTTCCACAGTAAGTGCATGCCCTGTAACGGCATTGATCTATAGTGTGGCCAAAAAATTTACAAAGAATACATTTGGTATCATCTGTTCTGCCAGCACCAGTCCTTCCACCTCTTCCTCTGCCCCCTCTATAACCTCTACCTCGGCCTCGACCGTGGTCATATGATGATCCTCTATGATCAGAATACATTGTGGATGATACATCAATAGTGGAGGAAGAATTGTCTGGAATATGAAGTAGTGTTGCACACACATCATCAAACTTTGGGATAGCAGAAGCACTCAAAAGGTTTAACATTTTCAAGACAAATAGCAATAATTAAGTCTTCATTCTGTTTGTCTTGGATACAAATATCAGTGGTCGAGGGTTGAGCTAACTTCCACTCTTGAAGAAAGCCTCTAAAACAGGTCAAGTACTTATGAATATTTTCTCCTTGTTTAGTATTCAACATTCTTTGGAGAATATCATAGGGTCTATGTAGTGTATCCGGGCATGAGTATAGTTTAGCACATGTCTGAAAAATTTGGTTAGCAATATCATGATGAATAACATTACTAGAGACATGTTCTTCCATGCTATTTATTAGCCAACCAATTACCAAAGTATCATTCTTCAGCCATTTCATATAAAAAATATCATCTTCATCAACCGGTTGTCCTCGGGTAGTGAGGTGACCAAGTAGGTCTTTTTTTATAAGAAACCTCCGAACTAATGTAGACCAACCAATAAATTTTGATACCCCACATAAGGATATGGTGGTGATTCTCAGTATATCACCTTTGATATTCATATTTTTGTCAGCCAAGATAGGCCTTTCATAGAAAATGTTTTTTAATAATAACACCAAGTAGCACTTCTTTAATCAACTCGATGTTTGGGAAAATTTAGCATCAATGCTAAATTATTATTTTTATTTTTATTTTCAAAAACCACTCATAAGAGGTTCAATAACATTCTTATATATCATGGAACTCTTATCCCACGAAAAAATTCCCAATAATCAGATTTTGGATTGGTCTCATAAACAGAATTTCCAAACCCATAAAACTGTTTTGATAGCTCCTTCTAGATAGAGAGGCATGCATATCCATAACATAATAAGATAAAATCATTCACATATTCATCCTTAAATCATCTCATAAATTTTAAAACCAGTAGCATAAAAAAATAATTTTGAACACTTATCTCTTGGCTTATATTCTTCTTTCATAAAAGAGCCTTCTTTGAGTGGTGTTGATCATCACTTCTCCAGAGCATTCATTTGACGAGGGATCCTAATATAATGCTCTAACACCATGTTTGATATAGGATCCCTTTTCCATAATTCCGAGCAAGAGAAAGAAGAAATAAAAAAAGACGAAAGGGAAGAAGAGCTCTCAGGTAGAGAGAAGAAAAAATAAAAGAGCAAAGAGAGGTTGCACCAAGCAAAGGGAGAGAGAGAGAGTAACTCGAGAATGAGATGTGCAACTCAATTAATTCCGAATTCAAACACCTCTATTTATAGTAGAGGAGGAAGTAGAGTCCTTAGAAAATTATCCTTTCAATTCTAATTACATTCCAACTCTAACTCTCTAAGATAAGTCTATTTAAACCAAACTACTAGAAGCATAATATGAGTTGAACTAGAACTCTTGCTTTCTACACATGACTATAGGGGAGAAGACCAGCTCGTAGTCTTATCATTGTGGGTCCCTCGTGATCCTCCAGCTCATCTTGATAAGTTTGACAGCTCGTGAGATATTTGTGGGTCCCACTTGATCTTCAAGTCTTCTAACTCAATTCTACTTGTGCTTCTTGATTCCTTAACTCGTGTTTGCTTAGGTGAGGACTCTTCTTGGTGTCCCACGTCCTCATGGTAGGTCCCACAAGCTCGAGCACCATGGGGGGTCCCACATTCTAACACATCTTATTCCATGTGGTAATACTCCCAGAGAGTAGATAATAGAGCCAATCCTTAGCCGAATCCTTCAAAGAAAATGGACAGGCTCATAATTTAATTTGCTCTTCAGTCACCCATGTGGGTTTCGTACTCGTGCATACCACATGAAACTCCTTTACATGCTTGTGAGGATCCTTACTTGCAAGACCATGAAAAGTGGGCAAGATATGTGATAGTCTAAATTTTAATTCAAATATAGTAGTAGCATCTAAAGTGGGGAACATTATGCATAAGGATTGTTTATTCAAATCAGGGGCTGCAAGCTCTTTCAAAGTTCGATTTTCAGCCATGACTTCCTCCTCTAAATCAGATTCACTTTCAAATGGAGAATTGTTATGGTCTTGGGTTAAGTACCTATGTCTTCCGCTCCTAACAGGCCGGTCTTTTGGGTAGTATTGGCTAGGTGCATAATATTTGGTATCAGAGCAGCTTCCCACATCACGAGTTCGATTCCCGGGGCGCACAGAGGCTGGATTTAAATATAGGTAGGGTCGGCAGAAACCGGGTCGGGCCTGTGTCACTATGTCAAGCGTAAAGGCTGGATTAAAATATGGATAGGTTGTGAGGTTGCGGTTGGGCTAGTGTCATTGTGCCACCGTGGTCGTCGACTCGTGAAGGTGGGGTGTGATGTTATGGCCATGGGTTAAGTACCTATGTCTTCCACTCCTAACAGGCCAGTCTTCTGGGTAGTATTGGCTAGGTGCATAACAGGAATCAAGAGCTAGATTGTTCTCTTCAGAATTCCTCCGAGTTTCTCTCCTTAACCTACGCAAATCAACTTGATTAGCATTCATAAAAAATCAAGGGAACTCTAATAAAACATGAAAATAAAATCAGGAATATTTATTTATATATTTATTTATTTTAATATATTTTTTCAAGAACGAAATAATGATAACAAGAAGCACAAAAAAATCAACTAGAATCACTCCCCAACAACGGCTCCAAAATATGGTGTGTTGTCGCATGCAACCAAAAATAAAATCTATACTCCTAAAAAAATATGTAGTAGTGCAAGTAAGGATCAATCCCACGAAGAGTGATTAGTCCACCATTGAAATTTCATGACTGATCATTGAGGCAAGCCTATATGAATTTGCACTTGAATATTAACCGTTGGATCTATCTTCCTATGTTTCCTTTCATAGTTAATTAAAAAACAAGCGATCCAATTAACCCTAACTACTTAACAACCCAAGACAAGTACTAAAGTGTTTAATCTAGCAGCAGCCTTAAGAATTAGAAAGATCGATGAAGCAAAACAACACAAGCACATGCGGCTGTATTTAATTTAGTGTAGCATTCTTCTCAAGATCTAATAATTCTTGACACAGCAAATCAACAAATCGCGATTGCTTCACAGGTTAGAGAGATCAAACAATTATGGGTTTGATATCTTACTTAGCAGTAGATTGCAACGAGTAATAAACTAGTAGGCCTCCTAGTGATTAAACGAGACAATCATGAAAGAAAATTACATAAGAACATCAAATACTCAAAACAAAAATTGAACGATGAAAAAAAATCAGATCTCACAGTTGTATTGATATCGAGGCTTCAGTTTACTTTGACCAAGTCTGAAAGTTTTGCCACGCAGGGCCATGAAGAAATCTTAAGGAAAAAACTAGAGAAAAGAGAGAGGAAAAACTGGAGAAGATAAAATGAAGTCAGGGGTGTCGAACTCCTTTTCTCCTTTTTATTCCCCTTCTTTCTCCCGGATTAGGGTTTTTCTTTTCTTGCATCCGGTCTGGGTCACAGTGCACGTGCCGCGACTTCAAGCCAGATTTCGACCTAGATGCAGCTAGTATCGCTCAAAATTCAAAACATTAAAGTTGTACAAAGTTTTCTTGGAATTCCATATAATCTTGAACCATCTCCATCAGAGCTCGGATGAGAGAGTTATACCCAAATTACGAAGCAATATCGAAACTGTCTAGAATCGCCCCATTAACTTCATTTTGCACTTAATGCTTCTATTTGCATCCTAAATCAAAATATATGAATAATGAGTATATTTAAGAAAAAATAATTATAAAAGCCTAAGCATTAAGGGATAAAAATATGACATTTTTCATTCTCATCAAATTCCTCCACACTTAGCTTTTGCTCGTCCTCAGGCAAAACTCAAATTCACTTTCCCAAAAACACCAAGGTTGTAATGCCATCAACAAAAAATAACCAAGCTCTTCAAAAACACGTAACAGATCTTGAACAAACATTATTAATAATTTACAATTACTTATTAAGAATTTTCGTTCAAAGATGGAATAAACTAAATAAGTAGACCCCCACAGAAATAAACACTCAACTCCCATGTGTTTGAAGGGTGTAGAAGTTAGGACCCCATGAGAATGACTCTAGGTTAACATGGAAGAAGAAGGAGAGAAGAGAGAGAAGAGGTGAAAGGAGAAGGTTGGTAGAGAACAAAGTTTAGATTAAGGGAAGGAGAGATTGCGTCAAGGGAGAAGAGAGGGTAGCTAGACGTTTTTCCAAAGAGAGGAAAAGGCTTGAATGCCTTACCTCTTAGCCAATGCTCTTATTTATAGTGTTACGAAGCCCTTAGGGTTACAACTCAATAGATTAAAAGACATACTAACACAATGTATTTACATCTTCATGCCATCCTTATGGAACATACCATAAATAACCACTTTGCCACTCATTTGACGTGTCGGATTCTAGCCTTGAGCTTTGAACTTGAGGCCATCTTCCAACACTCCCCCTCAAGCTGGAGGAGAAAATACATCATAAATACCCAGCTTGCCACCTATATAAGATAGAATTTTGGATGTTACCGGTTTGGTGAGGATATCAGCTAATTGCTCTTGAGATGAAACATACTTAAGAGAAATTATTCTTGCTTGAAACTTTTCCCGTATAAAATGACAATCCACTTCAATATGTTTAGTTCTTTCATGGAAGACTAGATTTGATGTAAAGTGAATAGCTGCTTGATTATCACATGTAGGCCCATAGAGCCTCCTTTATAAAATCCTAATTCGGTAAGAACAGTCTTTATCCATAAAAGTTCACTTACAGTGTGGGCCATAGCTCGGTATTCTGCTTCTGCACTAGATCTTGCAACCACATTTTGATTTTTTTCTTTTCCATGTGACCAAGTTCCCCCCAAAAAGGGTACAATACACAGACATAGATTTTCTATCATTGGGTGATCTAACCCAATCTACATCTGAGAAGCCTTCTATATTGAAGTGACCATGTTGTTTATATAGCAATCCTCTTCCTGGAGCACCTTTTAAGTATCATAGTATTCTCTCCAACGCTTGCCAATGAGTAATTTGTGGTTTGTGCATGAATTGGCTTACCACACTCACAGCATATGATATATCTGGCCTGGTTACCATGAGATAGATCAATTTTCCCGCAAGTCTTTGATATTTGCCAGTGTCAAAATTTTCTCCAATTGTGGCACATAATTTTTTATTTTCATCCATAGGTGTATAAACTGGTCTATAGCCCTTCATTTCTATTTCTTCAAGAAGATCCAAGACATATTTTCTTGGAGACAATACTATTCCATGATTTGACTGAAGGACTTCTATACCCAGAAAATATTTGAGCTTACCCAAATCTTTAGTCTTGAACTCTTTACATATCATATTATTCACTTCTTGTATACTATGAGCGTAATTTCCAGTCAAGATAATATCATCAACATACACGGAAATAATATCCTCCCTTTGATAGCATCTTTAACATATACTGAGTGATCAACCGAGTACCTGTGAAAGCCAAATCGTAGAAGCGCTTGACTGAATTTATCAAACCAGACCCAAGGGGACTGTTTAAACCCATATAAATATTTCTTTAACCGGCATAGGACTCCCCCTCAACCACATATCCTGGTGGTTGGACCATATAAATTTCTTCGGGTATATCACCATTTAAAAATGCATTTTTTACATCGAGCTGATATACTGACCAAGATGAGTTAGCAGCAATAGAGAGGTTGATACGTATCGAGTTCAGTTTTGCAACTGGAGAGAAAGTCTCTTCATAATTTATCCCATAGCACTGGGTATAGCCTTTTGCAACCAAGTGTGCTTTAAGGCGAGCAACTGACCCATCTGTTGTGGACTTAATAGCACACCGAGTCACACAACGAAGGAGGCAACAACAACTCACTCAATAGGAATTATTTCTTATATTACTTTGAGTAGGATTTATTTCTTATATTATTTTAAGTAGGATTTATTTCTAATTACTTTTATATGTAGGGGCATTATGGGGAATTATAGTAACCCTAACCCTAAAACTCCAAGACGTGATCTATTTAAAGGAAAGGATGAATGAAATAGGTAAGCTTTGAGATTTTAGAATAACCTAGTATAAACAGGCTGAGATCACCTCTTGATCTTGAGTTTAGGGTTTACTCCAAAAATCCAACCTATCCTTCACTCTCCATTGCCATCCATCTTCATCCCCCTTCATCCATCATCATCCATAGTTGGAAGAGGAGCTTCCTGCCCCTTTTCCAAGCCCAAAGAGAGGGTCTTCGCTCCTCCTCAGTGTCAACAACAACCAGGGGTTCTAACCCTCTTGACGAGCAGAAAAAGGAAGATTTTCTGGTTCTTCCACATGAAGGACTAGTGCAACTCCTCTAGTTTGGGAGTCATCATGGAAACAGAGCAAAAACATCCATCAACGTGAGCCAAGACTACCCCCTACCCTGATTTACATGAGCAAGAAAAGGTACCTCTTTCAATCCTCTCTCCTCGTGATAATATTTCAATTCTAGCTATAATTCTAGCACTAGAGGGTTCATCAAAAGGGAGACTGATCACGTGTGGAAGACCATTCAAAGAAGGGATCTTTAACCCTCCTTACTGAGTCCAACAACTCAAGACTAGTGCTGGATTTACAAATCCCACGCCATGTTACTCGATCCATGACCCGGGACTATAATAGCGTGGTATAAGAGCAGGGTAACATGGGGGATACTCTCAACAATGAAGAAATTCAAATCAGGATACAAAAGATAGAAGATAGCCTTGAAATAGCACAACCAGTGTTGGGGAAGGTTTGTGGTTTGGAAGAAGAGATGAGCCGAGTCATCAGCGTGCTAACGGAGTTGAGGGCAAAGAGACATCAGAGTCCAGAGGTGAGAGAGGTTGCTCAACCATATCACAGAAGAGGAGAACAGTGGCTTGGGCGCATTGCTGTCCAAGGACCCCAGCATGGAGGCACAGTTCCAAGGTACACCAAGTTAGAGTTTTCCTCTTTCAATGGTTCAGTTGATCCCTTAATTTGGTTGCATAGATGTGAAAAAAAAATTGAACCAAGGGAGTACTAAATGGGATAAGGTCTAACTAGCCTCTTACCATGTGACAGATGAAGCCATGTTATGGGTTACTCAAGTAGAGAAAGAGAGACCAGGGATGACTTGGGGAGAATTTAAAAATCTATGCACAGTTAGATTTGGCCCTCCCGCCAATAGAAACCCCTAGAGGAGTTAGTCCTATTGCGACAAACTGGTTCAGTGGAACAATATAAAAAACTATTCCAAGAAAAGTTGGCTCGTGCTGGTGAGAGGGTATTGGTTGACCAACAGGTCTCCCTATTCACAGCGGGTCTCAATGAGTATTTACGGCTAGAGGTAGATCTCCTTATGCCTATGGATTTAGCTCATGCAATGAATATGGCCCAAGCAATGGAACAACGACAACAGTTGTAGCAACGTAAGCCGGGTTGGTTGGGTGAGAGGAACACTACCTCCACGTGGTAAGGGCACCGCTATACTTCATCTCAGGGAGCATCTCCAGTAGCCCTACCATCCAGACACACTCCGACTATGACTCGGGTAGCTGATCCCCGCCCTAGTAATCCCCAACCGAACTTTATCAAAAAATTAACGAGTGCGGAGATGGCAAAAAGGCAGACCAAAAATTTATGTTATAACTGAGATGAGCAGTATGGGGTAGGGCACCAATGTAAACGATTGTTTTGGCTCGAGGTGGAGGATTCAAAGGATCCAGAGGAGCTAGAGGATATTATCGAGGAGGAACCACCGGAGATATCCTTGCATGCTATTACTGGGCAGAAATCGCCTAATACAATGCAAGTCTGAGTTCATGTCATCGACCAAGAATTGGTGGGACTAATCGACTCGGGGAGTACACACAATTTTTTGAGTTTGACAGCCACACAATATCTCCAGCTCCAGATACACACTGATCCGACAGCCACCGTCTCAGTGGTTAATGACGAGAAGGTCCCTAGCTATGGGATTAGTAAGGCGGTAACTTTTTCCATTGGATCTACTTCATTTGATGCTGAATTTTTTGTAATTCCACTGGAGGGATTTGATATGGTATTAGGCATTAAATGGTTACAAACGTTGGGGCCCATTCTATGGGAATTTCCGGCTTTAACCATGAGCTTTGATTGGGCCGGGAGTCGGGTGCTCTTACAGGGCTGTCAGGTGGACAGGGCCCACCGCATGCACACTTTGCAGACACAGGAACAGCCTGACAGTACTAGTGATGGTCTAGTTTAGGAGTTCTCTGACCTCTTCCAGGAGCCTTCCGGTTTACCTCCCCTGAGGCACTGTGACCATAGGGTCTGTCTGAAACCAGAATCTGAGGTAGTGGTCGTGCAACCATACCATTACCCACACCTTCAAAAGGACGAGATAGAGCATCAGTGCCAGGAGATGTTGAAACAGGGTCTTATTCGTCCCAGTCACTCCCCATTCTCTTCACCCATTTTACTTGTGAAGAAACATGATGGGACATGGAGGTTCTGCGTGGATTGTCGGGAGTTGAACGTGTAGACAGTGAAAGACAAGTTTCCGATTCTAGTAGGGAATGAGCTCCTAGATGAGTTACATGGGTCGTGGTTATTCACTAAACTCGACCTCCGTTCGGGATACCATCAGGTCCGGATGTTCCCCTCAGATATCGAGAAGATGACGTTCCGCATGCACCATGGCCACTTTGAGTTCATCGTCATGCCGTTCGGGTTATCCAATGCACCCTCCACTTTTCAAGCTTTGATGAATGAGGTATTTAGCCCCTATCTTCAAAAAATTGTTCTTGTGTTTTTCGATGATATACTTATATATAGCAAGTCAGTTGAGGAGCACTTGGCACACTTGAGGATTGTTTTCGACTTGTTATGAGCACATCAGCTCAATTTGAAACATTCCAAGTGTTCTTTTGCGGCTTCACATATGGGGTATTTGGGACACATTATCTCACATGTGGGTTATCTAGGACATATTATCTCACATGAGGGGGTTACGGTGGATCCCAAGAAGATCTGAGTTATTCACGAGTGGCCAAAGCCACAATCTTGTTCTACATTATGGGGTTTTTTGGGTCTTGTAGACTACTACCGCAAATTTATTCAGAACTACGGGCTGGTGGCAGCACCGTTGACCAGTTTGCTCAAAAAAAATTCCTTTATTTGGAATGAGGAGGCCACCAAGTTGTTTGTGGCACTCAAAGCTGCCCTCGTATCTGCGCCAGTATTACAACTTCCCAACTTTGAAGAATTGTTCATGGTAGAGTTTGACGCTTCAGGCGTGGGCATTGGGGCCGTTTTACAGCAGTTGGTCCATCCTATGCGTATTTTACCAGACAATTGGTAGTCCACCATTACAAGCTGGCAGCCTATGAGCGCGAATTGATTGGGTTGACCAAGGCAGTCTAGCATTGTAGGCCTTATCTCTAGGGCCAGGCTTTTCTCATACGCATGGATCACTACAACCTTAAATTCCTCCTAGAACAACATTTGACAACGTCGCCACAGTGGCACTGGATTAGTAAGTTGTTGGGGTTTGACTTCTTGGTGGAATATCATGCATGGAAATTAAATAAGGTGGCATATGCCATGTCATGGTGTTTTGAGGATCAGTAGTCGGTCTATTCGATCAGCCAGCTGAGATTTTTCATCCTGGACTTGGTGAGAGACATGTCAAAAATCAAAATTGGGAGGTATTTAGGGAGAAAAGAGGGTAGCGACAGGGAGAAAGGAGTGGGAGGTTGTTGTGAACTCAATAGCACACCGAGTTACACAACGAAGGAGGCAACAACAACTCACTCAATAGGATTTATTTCTTATAATACTTTGAGTAGGATTTATTTCTTATATTGTTTTAAGTAGGAGTTATTTCTAATTACTTTTATATGTAGGGGCATTATAGGGAATTATTGTAACCCTAACCCTAAAACTCCATGACGTGATCTATTTAAAGGAAAGAATGAATGAAATAGGTAAGCTTTGAGATTTTAGAATAACCTAGTGTAAACAGGCTGAGATCACCTCTTGATCTCGAGTTCAGGGTTTACTCCAAAAATCCAACCTATCCTTCACTCTCCATTGCCATCCATCTTCATCCCCCTTCATCCATTATCATCCATAGTTGGAAGAGGAGCTTCTTTTCGGTTTTCTGGTCTTCCCTCCTCCTCAGTGTCAACAACAAGCAGGGGTTCTAACCCTCTTGACGAGTAGAAAAAGGAAGAATTTCTGGTTCTTCCACGTGAAGGACTAGTGCAACTCCTCTAGTTTGGGAGTCAACACGGAAACAGAGCAGAAATAGCCATCAACATGAGCCAAGGCTACCCCCTAAGCTAGGACTTCAATTCTAGCATGAGCAGCAACCAAATCAGGGTTGAAACCCTGATTTATGTGAGCAAGAAAAGGTACCTCTTTCAATCCTCTCTCCACGTGATAATATTTCAACTCTAGCTATAATTCTAGCACTAGAGGGGTTCATCAAAAGGGAGGCTGATCACGTTTGGAAGACCAGTCAAAGAAGGGATCTTTAACCCTCCTTACCGAGTCCAACAACTCAAGGCCAGTGCTGGATTCACAAATCCCATGCCGTGTTACTCGATCCATGACCCGGGACCGTAACACCATCTGGGTTGTGTTTCACAGAAAAAAACCCATCTACAACCAACCGGTGTTTTCCCTTTTGGGATTGATGCCAATGTCCATGTTTGATTTTCATATAATGCATGCATTTCTTCATCCATAGCCACCTTCTATCCTAGCTGTTTTAGGGCCTCCTGATAGGATTGTGGTATGGAAACAGACAAAAGAGAAGCAAGAATCTGAACACATTCAGAAGATAAGTGATGAGAAGACATAAAATTGGCAATTAGATGAGACATAATGCAATAACGGGTTTTTTTTTAATGCAATAGGCCGAGTATCAAATTCAGGCCCAAACATAGGAGGAGGAGAAATACTTACCTCAGGTGGATCGAACAACTCCTCAGGTAAGGGGACGACCGGTGCTTCAGGGGTTGAGTAATATCTTAATGAAATGGCACAAATGGGAATGGAGTGGTAGGAGGAAATGTAAACCCTGGAGGAGCCTCATGTGAGGAGTAGAAGGAAGTGTTTTCAAAGAAAGTCACACCCCGAGATACCATCAACCTCGGAAGTGTAGAATTATAAAAAATATATCCTTTTTGAGTTCGAGAATACCCCAAAAAAATACACCTCAGAGACCGAGGATCAAGTTTACTTTTATGTAGTGAAGTATCATGAACAAAACATGTGCAACCAAATACTTTAAGAGGAAGAGAAAATGGATCTTCACCATGAAACAAAACAAAATACGGAGTTTGATTTCTAAGTACTGATGAAGGTAACCTATTGATGAGAAAGCATGCTGTAAGAATCGCACGAGGCCAATAAAAGTAGGGTACCTTCATGGAGTAGAAGAGGCCCCCAGCAACTTCAAAGAGGTGACAATTCTTTCTTTCAGCAACACCATTTTGTTGAGGAGTATGTTATGGACTCCATAGCATCTAGAGTTACTGCTAGACGTAGGAGTTAAATTTTATCATTTACCGGTTTATGTAAGTAGCAGGGTTAGATGTAAATTGTTTTAATTTTGATGGGCTATTGCGTGGCCTTGGTTTGTAAGCGTCGTCCCTAATGCTCTTTTATAAGGATGACGGGATTCTGAAGGAAGACAAGCATTAATAAAAAAAAATTAGTTTAGACGAGGTCTGATTCTCTCTCTGATGAGGTCCAAGGTTGAGCCCCTTCAAAAGCTCATTATCTCACAGCAATAGGTCGTTCTAATAATCCTAAACCCTCCTCAACGTCACAGCACAATCTGGAAACTTTAGGTGATCGTTGGGTGACTCGATCCATGGCAAGGGAGCTTAACAACCTGGTATCAGAGCATTGTTTAACAAACTCCTGAACTCCTAGCATTGTTTAACATCATTGAGCAGAAGACCATGGACAGCAACTGGGCCATCCAAGACCGCCTCATCCTGTACAAGACGCAACTTTATTTACATTCAACTTCAGCATTACTTCCCACCATCCTTTCAACATATCATGATAGTACTCATGAAGGACAGCAGAGGACATATTTTCGGCTTAGTCGTGACTTCTATTGGAATGGAATGAAACGCATGGTCACTGACTATGTCTCAGCATGCCAGGTCTGCCAATGGAACAAAACAAAAACCTTGAGCCCTACAGGCTTGCTTCAGCATCTCTAGCTCCCTTCTTAGGTATGGGCGGATGTCTCCATGGATTTCATTGATGGTCTACCGAAATTCTCCTGTAAATCTATTATATTGGTAGTGGTGGATCGTTTCTCGAAGTATGGCCATTTCATTCCTCTATCACATCCATATACGGCCCTCCATATTGCTTAGATTTTCATGGACCATATTGTCCGACTTCATGGTTTATCGGAGTCCATCACCAGTGACAGAGATGCAATATTTACTAACACCTTTTGGAAGGAGCTCTTCAAATTACAAGGCACCAAATTGGCTTTCTCTTCAGCTTACCACCCTCAGACAGATGGGCAAACAGAGTTAGAAAACCAGACCCTCAAGATGTATTTATGTTGCTTTGTGGGAGATAATCCTAAAACTTGGGTTCGCTGGCTAGCATGGGCGGAGTTTTGTTACAATACTTCCTACCACACAGCTCTCAAGACTAGTTCCTTCCGAGTGGTTTATGGTCGGGAACCCCCTCGTCTCGTATCTTATCTTGATGGTTCTTCTCGGGTGATTGCTCTAGACCAGGCTTTGGGGGAAAGGGACAGCATGCTAGCCCAGGTAAAAGAAAATTTACAACAAGCTCAGGCACTCATGAAGAACACATATGACAAGGGCCATCGTGACAAATCTTATGCCCCTGGAGACTATGTTTGGCTGTGTCTTCAACTTTATCATAAGCTATCCCTCACAACGTCCAAAAGACACAAACTTTCACCAAAATACTATGGGCCATTCATGATTTTGGATCGTATTGCAGCATGGCTTATTGCCTGTAGTTACCCCCCGACACCAAAATTCATGATGTCTTCCATGTTTCTTTTTTGAAGCCGTTCAATGGCGACTCACCTATGTTGCACACTCTTTTTCCACCACTACAGCATGGTCGTGTTCTGCCCATTCCAGCTCATGTCTTCCAATCTCGCCGAGTCAATGATGTATGGGAAATTTTAGTCTATTGGGTTGAGATGGATCCTATGGAAGCTTCTTGGGAACCGTTAGAGGAATTCCAAGCACTCTATCCCACCTTCGAGCTTGAGGAAAAGCTCTTTCTATAGGAGGGGAGTGATGTTATGGACTCCATAGCATCTAGAGTTATTGCTAGACGTAGGAGTTAAATTTTATCATTTACAGGTGTATGTAAGTAGCAGGGTTAGATGTATTTTGCTTTAATTTTGATGGGCCATTGCGTGGCCTTGGTTTTTAAGTGTCGTCTCTAATCCTCTTTTATAAGGATGATGGGATTCTGAAGGAAGGCAAGCATTTATCAAAAATTAGTTTAGACGAGGTCGGATTCTCTCTTCGATGAGGTCCAAGGTTGAGCCCCTTCGAAAGCTCATTATCTCGTAGCAATAGGTCGTTCTAAGAATCCTAAACCGTCCTCAATGTCGCAACACAATCTGAAAACTAGAGGTGATCGCCAGATGACTCGATCCTTGGTGAGGGAGCTTAATAGGGTATAGTCATATGATGTTTGATGAAGAAGCCCATTAGCCTCACAAAACGATTTAAACTCATTAGACAAATATTCCTTAGCATTATCGGATCTAAGGATTTGAATTTTTTTCCAAATTGCGTTAGAACCATTGCATGAAATTTTAAAAAAATAGAAAGAATTTCTTATCATTCTGTAAACAGAAACAACCAAGTCACTCGGGTAAAATCATCCACAAAAGTAACAAAATATTAAACCTGAGAAATGTTAGAGACCTCTGAAGGGCCTCATACATTATAATGTATTAATGCAAATGGATCAGTACTAGTAGTTGTAAGACGAGGAGAATATGTACTCCTAACATGCTTACTTAATTGACATGCCTAACAATTAAAATTAGACAAAGATTTAAGAGATGAAACTAAAGAACGAAGTGACGAGGTAGATGGATGACCAAGCCGGTTGTGCCTCGGATGTAGTGGATGAAATAGCAACTACTGGTGGAAGAGTAAAATAGTATAAACCCCCTTTTTCATGGCCGCCATCAATCACCAATTTCGTAGTTAGATCTTGAAATATACATGAAGATGGTGAGAAGGTGACAAAACAATTCAATTGTTTGGTTAATTGACTAACAGAGAGAAAATTTAATGGAAATTGAGGGAAAAATAACACATCTTGGAGAGAAATAGATGCGGTAAGAGAGGAGAAACCCTTGCCAAGCACCTTAGTTTTGGAACCATTAGCAATAGTGACCAATTTATGAGGAAGACATGGAGACAATGAATGAAGTTGTTGTGGACTCGATAGCAAGACGAGTCATCTAGAGGCGATGCGGTGAGTTGAATCAGGAATAAGACGCAGGGAATTAGGATTTAAAAAGGGCTTGGGCATACATGTATTTCAATTAATTGATTCACATAGGTGAGACGCCTTAATGGCATTCTTGTAATAATTCTATTTTTTGGATTTAGCTTATGAGCTACCGAACAAAAGGAGAAAGGAAGAAATGAATTTGGGATCTACGTTCTCCCTAAGGAACCAGGATTGGTCTTCCCCTAGAACCCATGGTGTAGACTCCCATCGACGAGTCTAAATCCCCATTCCGACAACCTTTCTCATCTCCTCCATTCTGTAACCCATTTCTGACCATCTGTAACCCATTTCTGACCATCATTATCCCAAAATCGACAACATAGGTCGACCCAAGAGGTCTCAGAGACCAGACTCTATTCCAGAATAGCAAATTGACTTCTCCCTTCATCGTGTGACTCAATCTATGGTCCAGGAACACAACATCTTGGTATCAGAGCAGGCTGAAATGGGAGAACCATCAAGCAGTGAAAATTGGGTATCTACCATCAGGGGGATGATACAAGCCAGCCAGGAAGAAACCAAGGGACGTCTAGTGATATTGATGGAAAGTAGAGAGTCTCAGGTAAACACCCAAATCCAACAAATTTATGCTAAGCTTGATGAATTAATGGGGGTAAGAAACTCCACTCCTCGGGAAGGAAGGAAGAGCCCTACGGCAATGCAGGGCAACTATTGTGTGGGTCTCACTGATCAAACAGAAAATGGTGTGAGCTCGGGTTCATGTGGTGGGACCATCCCAAGGACACCAAGTTGGATTTTCCACTGTTTAAGGTATCCGAGGACCCCTTAATTTGGTTATATAGGTGCAAGAAATTTTTTTCCCATCAAAGAATGGCTGAAAACGACAAGGTACTGTTGGCCATCTTCCACATGCTCGATGAAGCGCCTGCAAACCCTTCCACAGCACCTAAAACTAGTCAACCTCCACCGGCATTCATAAAAAAATTGTCCAAATCAGAAATGGAAGACAAAATATCCAAGGGGTTGTGTTATAATTGTGATGAAAAGTATACATTTGGTCATCAATGTCAGAAGTTATTTTTTGCTAGAAGTGGAAGATAATGAGGAGGAAGAGAGCCCATACACACAGAACAGGTAGAAGAAGAACCAGAACCTGAAATCTCACTCCACACAATTACATGCTTACAATCTACTAAAACTATGCAGCTTTGCGCCATCGTCAATGACCAACCTCTCCTCAATTTGGTGGATTCCGGGAGTACCCATAATTTCATTAGCAGCAACGCAGCCCAGCAATTACAGCTGCAAGTGCAGCCTCGGGCCGTGGCTTCAGTGTCAGTGGCAAATGGGGAAAAGCTTCCTAGTTATGGGATCAGCAAGGCCGTATTATTTTCTGTTGAAGGTTCTCACTTTGAAGCAGAATTGTTGATTATCCCCTTAACTGGATTTGATATATTTCTCGGAGTTCAATGGTTGCAAACGTTGGGACCAATCTTGTGGGACTTCGCAGCATTAACAATGAAGTTTGAGTGGGCAGGCACACAATTACAGTTGTAGGGGCGCAAGGTAGCCATTCCGCCACAATTGCATCTAATCCAACAACAGCCCCCTTTGGCAACATCATTAGACGATTAATTAGAGGACTATTCTGATATTTTTAGGAACCGATAGGACTTCCCCCCCCTGAGAAGATGTGACCACAGAATTTGTTTAAACTCTAAGGTGGTGGTGGTGGTGGTGGTAAGGCCCTATTGCTACCCTCATTTACAGAAAGATGAACTTGAGAGACAATGTAAAGTGATGCTCGAACAGGGACTCATACGAAGGAGTACATCTCCATTCTCGTCCCCAGTCCACCTTGTTAAAAAGCATGACCAGACTTGGAGATTTTGCGTGGATTACAGAAAACTCAATTCCAAAAATGTCAAGGACAAGTTTCCTATTCCGGTGGTTGATGAATTATTGGATGAACTACATGCGGCCCAGTTTTTTACAAAGTTGGATTTGCGTTCGGGATATCATCAAGTCCATATGCATCCTCCAGATATTCAGAAAACAACTTTCTATACTCATCACGGCCACTTTGAGTTTCTCGTCATGCCATTTGGTCTCTCTAATGCCCCTTCCACATTTCAAGCACTTATGAACGAGGTATTTACTGATTATCTCAAAAAATTTGTTCTTGTATTTTTTTATGACATCCTCATATTCAGCAAGTCGTGGCCTGAGCATTTACAACATCTCCAAAGGGTTTTTCAACCTATTCGAGCTCACCGGCTTTATTTAAAAAGGACAAAGTGTATCTTTGGGAGCCAACAGGTTACTTATTTGGGGAATATCATTAAAGCTTCCGGAGTTACAGTGGACCCAAACAAAATTGCAGCTATCACACAATGGCCAGTACCAAGCAACATTTCCTCTTTGAGGGGTTTTCTAGGATTAGCGAGATATTACCGCAAGTTCATTCAGGACTACGTGGCACTAGCAGCCCCTTTAACAAATCTGATGCACCAAAATTCCTTCCAGTGGAGTCAGGATACCACCACAGCCTTTCAGACACTTAAGACCGCACTTGCTACAACCCTGATCTTACGCTTACTAAATTTTGGGGAAATCTTCGTGGTCGAATGTGATGCATCCAGTGGCAGTATTGGGGCGGTTTTGCTACAAGCCAGCCATCCTATCACCTATTTCAGCCGACAACTTCCGCTACACCAACATAAACTGCCAGCATATGAAAGAGAACTTATTGGTCTAGCGAAAGCAATATGCAACTAGCGTCCGTATTTATGGGGTAGATATTTTCTCATCCGCATTGACCACTATAGTTTGAAATATCGTTTGGATCAGCGCATTTCTACATCCCCACAACAGTTGTGGATCAGTAAATTATTGGGATTCAATTTCACAGTGGAACATAGAGCTGGCCGGTTGAATACCGTAGTGGATGCTCTCTACCACCGGTCTGAATCTTCGGGGTCAATTGAATGCCATCAGTCATCCCACTCCTACATTGCTTGACTCTATCAAGACAGTGCACACTTCTATTCCAAGTTGCAAGAATTACACCAGAAAATTACAGCTGGACATATGGCCTCCTCTTGGCGCATTCATGATGGCATTATTCTTTACAGGCATCAAATTTATTTACCTACAGCGTCTCCTCTCATTGACACAGTGCTCTCAGCCTATCATAACAGTTATCATGAAGGCATCCAGGAAACTCTCTTTCGGCTCAGAAAAGACTTTTATTGGGAAGGTATGAAATCCTTGGTTACTTCATATGTCTCTGCATGTACTGTATGTCAGCGTAACAAGGCCGAGCATTTAAGCACAGTAGGGGTACTCCAGCCACTCTAGCTTCCCACTCAGGTTTAGTCCGATATCTCAATAGATTTTATTGAAGGTCTGCCGAAATCCTCTGAAAAATCTGTTCTTCTAGTGGTCATGGACAGATTCTCTAAGTATGGGCACTTCCTTCCCTTGGAACATCCCTACACAGCAGCCTCAGTAGCAAAAATATTTTTTACTCACATTGTTCGGCTTCATGGCATCCCAGAGTCCATTGTCAGTTATAGGACGTCGTCTTCACTAGCCAGTTTTGGCGTGATTTGTTCCAACTTTGTGGCACCAAAATGAATTTTTCATCAGCATATCACCCTCAGTCAGATGGCCAGACAAAGGTGCTCAACCGCACCATTGAAATGTATTTACAGTGTTTTATTGGAGATCGTCCAAAATAGTGGGTGGACTGTACTCCTTGGGCAGAATACACTTACAATACCTCCTTCCACACGGCCTTACAAGAGACACTGTTCCGGATTGTATATGGCAGGGATCCCTCCCAGCTCCTTTCATATGTTCCAGCCTCCACTAGGGTGAACGTAGTTGACACTGCTCTTATTGAGAGGGATAAACTGCCTACGGTTACACACCTATGTCTGTGGCAGGCCCAAGTCAAAATGAAGGAGTATTATGATCAAGGCCACTGAGACGTTCAATACAACGTTGGTGACTTGGTTTGGTTGCGCCTCCAGCAATATCGGCGATCTTCCATGGCCGGCAGCCGGCATAAGTTATCGCCCAAATACTTTGGGCCATTCATCATCTCTCAGCGGGTGGGTGAAGTAGCCTACAAACTCAACCTGCCCCTAGACGCGTGGATCCAAGATGTTTTCCATGTGTCATTCCTCAAGCCATTCAAAGGCAGCGACCATCCACGTACATAGTCTCTACCACCCATGGAAGAAGGTCAGTTATCTCTCATGCCACACCAGATTTTAAATGCTCGCCAGAATACACATCGTAGGGAGGTTTTAGTTCAATGGACACACTCCAACACCAGAAATGCTAGTTGGGAGGACATTGACGTTTTCCAGCAATCCTACTCCACGTTCGAGATTGCGGACAACCTCGTTTTTAAGGGGGGAGTGATGTTGTGGACTCGATAGCAGGACGAGTCATCCAGAGGCAACGCGGTGTGTTGACTCAGGCATAAGACGCAAGGAATTAGGATTTAAAAAGTGCTTGGGCATACATGCATTTCAATTAATTGATTCATGTACGTGAGAAGCCTTAATGGCATTCTTGTAATAATTCTATTTTTTGGATTTAGCTTATTAGCTACCTAACGGAAGGAGAAAGGAAGAAATGAATTTGGGATTTGCGTTCTCCCTAAGGAACCAGGGTCGGTGTTCCCTTGGAACCCATGGTGTAGACTCCCATCGATGAGTCTAAATCCCCATTCCGACAACCTTTCTCATCTCCTCCCTTCCGTAACCCATTTCCAACCATCCATAAACCATTTTCGACCATCGTTATCCCAAAATTGACAACATAGGTCGACCAGAGAGGTCTCGGCGATGAGACTTTATTCTAGAATAGCAAATCAACTTCTCCCTTCATCGTGTGACTCAATCTATGGTCCGGGAACACAACAGAAGCATGTGTTTGATACTTGACAAGTATTCGGAAGCCCTAGAATCAATGATACAAGAGGAAGGGATTGAAGCAGAAGAAAGCATACCTGAGGCAATGGAAGTAGCAGCAGTAGGGTATGGATGAGTAGAGGACTAATCCAA
This sequence comes from Aristolochia californica, assembly GCF_029961685.1. Lineage (NCBI taxonomy): Eukaryota > Viridiplantae > Streptophyta > Magnoliopsida > Piperales > Aristolochiaceae > Aristolochia > Aristolochia californica. The sequence continues at coordinate 15,364,988 of NW_027182257.1, read as the reverse complement.
AAAGGATTTCAGCTTTTGAATTACAGCATAGTCTTCGGCAGAAATAGTCACATTCCCGGAATGAGAATCAGTCCTATCCTCCTTTTTCTCAACATGAACTGAGGCTGGATTGGCTATCGCCCAACCAGGCTTACCATGGAGTTTCTAGCATGAATCCACAAGGTGGTTCTGACCACCACAGTAAGTGCACAATCGAGGCTCAATGCGGGAATGGGTCGGACCCATTCGACCACCTCTATTGAGGCCTCCTCTTGTATTTCTGCCATGTCCTCGAAATGAGGATGATGTACCCTGATTACCAGAGAACATAGCTGATGGAGCATCAATTGGAGAAAGAGGAGATGGATTAGGAATCCGTAACAACGCACTGATGTCATCAAAAGAGGGAAGGGCAGAGGAACTAAGAAGGTGAGTCTTAGCCACCTCAAGATACGGCTTAATATTGGTAAGACAAATAGCCGCTGCCAAAGCCTCGCGCTATTTTTCTTGGATAGCAATGTCGGTAGAGATTGGTTGAGCAATTTTCCATTCTTGGCGAAGCCCACGAAACCGGGGGAGAAACTCATGAATATTATCTCCTTGTTTGGTAGTCAACATACTTTGGAAAATATCATATACTCTTTGCAAGGAGGCAGTACTAAAATAGAGCTTAGCACATGTGTCCCAAATATCCTTGGAAGTTTCCAAGAGGACCACATTGTTAGTGACATGCTCTTCCATGCTATTAATAAGCCAACTGATAACCATGTTATCATTTTTTACCCATTTATGTTAGACTTCATCTTCTTCATCAATCGGAGGAGGGATTTCGACAACATGACTGAGAAGGTCATGAGTAATGAGAACCCTCTGTACCGATTGAGACCAGCTGAGGTAATTGGAAAACCTCTTAGTGGAATTGTATTAATTCAGATTATGTTACTCTTATTACTCATATGTCCACTCTCCATGTTGACACAAATCAACTAATAAGGTCAATTGTCAAAGGAGCTCAAAAAAAATTACACAACGTAATTTGAAGCACTCGTAGACAAAATTAGCCACCAAAACCAAGTAGAAAATATTTTTAGGAGAATAAGCACCAAATGATGGAAAAATTGGTGCTTTTGTCAAGTGATAACAAGAACCAGCCACTACTCAACTTCTCTTATATTTATCAAAAAAAATATAGAGAAGAGAATAGATGCAACTCTTATCCTTAATCCAAACTCAACCACAAAACCGAGAGCAACTTTAGACAAGGCCTTTCATGGCAAACCGAGAGAAATTTCTTGACAAAATAAATTCCAACTCATAGGAATACTTCAACAGAAAAAAAGATTCAATTGCTGAAGTTCAAAAGCAAAAAAATAATAGGGATAAGTGAGTGTCAGAATTTCATCAAATATATAACGGGCATCCAACAACATAACACATTCCCACGAGTATCGTTAGATTATAGAATTGACAGCAACGTATGCTGGAATCCCATATCAACAATGTGTGATTACTGTTACAAAAAGGTAACTAAATCCAAATAACAAACTAAAAAAAGCAACCATTGATCAATCATGTAATTTTGCTACAAGATGATCAAGACTACAATATCCTTTTAGTCATACAAGATAGATCTTCACAATTTTTATGAAGATTATCTCGCCTTGACATGAATCAAGAAGAGAGAAGAGAGAAAAAAAATGAAACCGTAAAGAGAGAATATGCAAAAAAAAAAAAAAAAACAGATTTTATCTCTCTTCAGGGCAAAACTCCTTCTATACACAACTTATTGAATGGATGACATAACTAATTGAATAGGGATCCTAACCTCCAAGCTTTGATACCATGTAGAAGTTAGGACCCCATGAGAATAACTCTAGGTTAATGTGGAAGAACAAGGAGAGAAGAAAGAGAAGAGGGCGAAAGGAGAATGATGGTAGAGAAGAGAGTTTGGATTAAGGGAAGGAGAGAATGTGTCAAGGGAGAAGAGAGGGTGGCTGGACGTTTTTCCAAAGAGAGGAAAAGGCTTGAATGACTTACCTCTTAGCCAATGCTCTTATTTATAGTGTTGCAAAGCCCTTAGGGTTACAACTCAATAGATTAAAGGACATATTAAGACAATGCATTTACATCTTCCTGCCATCCTTATGGAACATACCATAAATAACCACTTTGCCACTCCTTTGACGTATGGGCTTCTAGCCTTGAGCTTCTGGGCTTGAGCCTATCTTCCAACAAAGGGTATGTGTTTCTCTCTAATTCATTCCAATGAAAATGATCTACCATAGGCTTGCATATCTTCTCATTCTCCACCACTCAGATCACATGCATAACACAAATCATAAGGACTTTTAAAGGGTTGTAATGGGGTTTAGGATCAAGGAGGAAAATATTTGGGAATGCAGCTCAAAATCCATTGAAACTAGTGGAGAAAAAATGAATCAACCCAAGTTCAAATATATTAGACATGTAAAACCAATCACTCCACTCAACATCTTCTTCAATTTTTATCTATCTCGTATAAATAGACCCCTTTCTTGGAATTTTAGGAGGAATTATGAACACGGACAGTTGTAACTTTAAAAGTCATTCCCTCCATCACTTCCTTTCTTCTTTTCGTCTTCTCTTCACCTTTTTTTATACTAACAATGGAACTCATGAATTGAGGATGAAAACATGTTCCATTTCACCAGTCATAGCCATGCCACAAATCCAAACACCCCCACACTTATTTCTTGCATTATGAACAATGCTCCACTAGCTCTATGGCTTGGGTAAAGGTTTTTTCTTTTCAGGTTTAAAGCTTGTAACATGGGTACACAAAAAAAGCAATAAAGCTCAAAGGGTTTCAACAAAAGGAAAAAAACTTAATTACTAGGAAGGCTATTTGGCTTATGTAGCTTATAACAAAGAGGGCCTTAATTACTAGGAAGGCTATTTGGCTTATGTTCATGCATGCATGTGTCAATGTGACCTCAAAGAGAATCAAGGCAAGTTCTACAGAAACAAATCTATGGAAGAGTATCTCTCATGAAAGAAAATAATGAGACTGATATGGATGTGTCAGTCTAAAGGCACAAAATCTCACCAGTTGTTGTCTACCAAATTTAGTCTCTACATCCTCAAAGAAAATAACTAGACTAATTCATTTTTAGTTGGAATATTACTTATTCAATCATGTTATGAATTTTTCATGAGCCTAATTTAATCTTTCTCATGACATACACAACCAAAAATCATTAAAAACAAAAAAAACAAAGAAATTTTTTTTTCGTAATTTTTTTTTAAAACAGAATTGAAACACAACCTAAATCCCCTTTCCCCACACTTAGAACTTTCATTTTCCCCAATGTAAGGTGAAATGTAAAGGGAAGGCACAAATTACCAAAATAAAAATGCAAAAATAAAAAGAAAAAGGAACGAACTCCCCCTGGGTTGCCTCCCAAGCAGTGCCTTTGTTAATTGTCATTGGCTCGACTCAATGCTTCTATAATTACTAGTTGGCATCACTCTTTACCTTATCTCTTTGAGCGCTAGACAAACCAGAAGGTAACATATTAGTAACCAAATAATTTACAATATTCGCATACCAAGGTAATATCACACTGGCTGTGAGCAATTGCCCATCAGGGAACATTTCCTAGAAATGAAGTTCATCCTGCACATGCTTTTCTTCTTGTTGTGCACTAAGTTTGCTGAAGATGATCATTGGTAACATTCCTCCATTTCCAAGGAACACATACTTGGGAAGACTGGGGAGAAGCTTCAAATCTAGAGTGGGAGCCTGAAAAACAGAGGGTAAAGGCCTCTCATTAGAAACTGGTAACGCAATATAAAGAACATTATCTGACTACTGTAACTGTGGAATATCATTCAACGTGTTATGCTTCAATTCCAAGGATTGATCCACCTGACGCTCACCTCTTGGTTTTATATTGTAATATGTTCGGAATGAAGAGTTGGAGTTCTCGGAAGCCCGGATCGGATACAAAGACTTGTGGTCAGGGTACCAACTGAACCCATAGGGAGACATGGAGAGGAAGATGAAGATGGTGAAGAAATGTTGGTGGATGAGAGCTCGTGAGGGAGAAAATGAAGACGTGAGGATAACTGAGCTTACAAAGGGAGCTCACCCAGGACCTCGTTAGGGAGAATCCGACCTTACTACCAGCTAATTTGATTAATGCTTGATTTCATACAGATTGGCATTCTCCTTATAACAAGAAGGCCATGACGCTTACAGTTCCCAATCCTTGACGCTAACATTTTCCAAGACATACATTTCCAAAGCCATGACCCTACACTTCCCAAGCCATGACATGGCCCACACTCCTAACTCAATTTTACATTAGACCCAACCCTTGACATAACTTGAAAGTGACACCACTTAACTCCTTCGTCTAGCAATGACTCTAGATGTTATGGAGTCCATCACATCACACCCCTCCTACCGCAAGCTCGTAAGGTTGGATAGACAGCACGGAAGGCTGGAACGGGTCCCATGAGGTGGTAGCAATGGCACATGCCGTCCCCGGAACGAAAAGCTCCCACGCACCAGGTATACGACGAGCCTTCTCCAAGAAATTCTTCATGTCACTATTTGCATCCAAACTACTAACTACAATTGATAAATGCGGACGTCCATCTTGGACCTTGGCACTGGCAGGAGGTGGATTGGTCCGAAGAAGATTGGAGATGGCATCAACGTTGTACGGAACTAAAGGCACTTGAGGAAGGCCATCATGGTCAGCAGCAGAAGCACCTTTCATGGGCATGGTCGAGGCTTCAACCACATCAGAGAGCAAGTGATAAAACTAGCAGAGACAGTTTCTACGGTTCTAGTCATAGACTGTGGCTTGGGTCTTATGATCGTAACTTTTGAAATAGGAACTTCGGGCAAGGAAATGTTCATATCATCCTCAAAATTTCCCCATGAGTTTTGTGTGCATTAGAAATGACTGATTTGCCAAGCATCAAAAGCTGAGAAATAGCATGGCAATAGAGTTTTGAAAGCTTGTGGACACCCTTTGAGTGAATAGATTCAATTCTATCAGCAGTACACTGAATTAGTTCGTTAGGAACGAGACCACAGAGGGCAGTTGCAAACCCTGTAGCCATATTGGCTGCCTGGAGGACACTTGCATCACACAACACTATCATCTCATCACTGCCCCCACCTTCACTGGTCTCAATGTTCTATCCTATTGCGTGATCCACAATGTGAGCATTCATTTCAGTATGCAAGCTAAAATTTGCCTAACTTGCTTAACTGTGGCATCATAAAAGAACTTCAGATCTTATGAGAATTTGGTTTTCCTCCGATGGAATAAAAGACTGTAATGGTGGGACAGTGCTTCCAATTCCTCAAGTGGTATAGGTCCTCCATATATGGAAAAGCATCGGTCAACTGTGGCTTCCTCAAACTATTTAGCATCAGTTTCCTGATCAACTTCTTTGAAATTCTTCTCAACCGCAATACTAGTCGCACTAATCAGTAGGTCCATCGGCTCCTTGCCAATAGTGAAAGAACTAGCAAACCTTTTGTAGGCAATGCTTTACCACTCTCTACCAAAGATGGTGCTAGAGAACCAGCTTGAGCAGGCAGATCCCCACTCTGAAGGGAAACAGCAAGGCTTGGAGCATAAATCTCAATCCTGATAATGATAGCAAATGGGGAATCAAGAGCTAGATTGTTCTCTTCAGAATTCCTCTGAGTTTCTCTCCTTAACCTACGCAAATTTCTCTCTATTTCTTGATTGCACTACAAATCAACTTGATTAGAAGAACGAGTTACAGTCATAAACAATCAAGGGAACTCAAATAAAACATGAAAAACAAATCCAGAATTTTTATTTATTTATTTATTTATTTATTTTAATATTATTTCAAGAACGAAATAAGGATCACAAGAAGCACAAAAAATCAACTAGAATCACTCCCCAATAATGACCCCAAAATTTGGTGTGCTATCGCAGCCAACCAAAAATGACACCTATACTCCTAAAAAATATATGTAGTAGTGCAAGTAAGGATCGATCCCATGAAGAGTGATTAGTCTACTTTTATTCTCTGAGAACAAGGATGGGGGGTTTGAGTATAACAAAAACACTTTTAAGAAAAACAACTTAGAAACAATTCAAATTAAAAGAATTGAAATCAATCAAAAGAACAAACCTTGGTCTAAGTCAACATCTACCATCGAAATTTCACAACTGATCATTGATGCAAGCATAAAGTGATATCCTTTCATAGTTAATTAGAAAACAAGCGATCCAATTAACCCTAACTACTAAACAACCCAAGACAAGCGCTAAAGTGTTTAATCTAGCAGCAACCTAAAGAATTAGAGAGATCGATGAAGAAAAAAAACACAAGTACAAGTGGCTACATTTAATTTAGTCTAGCCTTCTTCTCAAGATCTAATAATTCTTGACGCAGCAAATCATCAAATCTCAATTGCATCACAGGTTAGAGAGATCAAACAATTACGGATTTGACATCTAACCTAGCAGTAGATTACAACGAGTAATAAACTAGTAGGCCTCCTAGTGATTAAACAAGACAATCATGAAAATAAATTACATAAGAACATCGGATACTCAAAACATAAATTGAACGATGAAAAAAAATCAGATCTCACTATTGTATTGATATTGAGGCTTCAGTTTCCTTTGACCAAGTCTGAAAGTTTAGCCACGCAGGGCCATGAAGAAATCTAAAGGAAAAAACTAGATAAAAGAGCGAGGAAAAATGGAGAAGGCAAAATGAGGTTAGGGGTGCCGAACTCCTTTTCTTTTATTCCCCTTCTTTCTGCCGGTTTAGGGTTTTTCTTTTCGTGCATTCGGTCTGGGTCACAGTGCACGTGCCGCGACTTCAATCCCGGTTTTGACCTGGATGCAGCCAGTATCGCTCAAAATTCAAAACATAAAAATTGTATGATGTTTTCTTATAATTCCATAGAATCTTGAATCATCTGCATCAGAGCACGTATGAGAGAGTAATACCCAAATTATGAAGCAATGTCAAAATTGTCCATAATTGCCCAAGTAAGTTCGTTTTGCACTTAACGCTTCCATTTGTATCCTAAATCAAAATATAAGAATAATGAGTATATTTAGGCAAAAAATAATTATAAAAGCATAAGCATTAATGGATAAAAATATGACATTTTTCATTCTCATCAGATTCCCCTTTCTTGAATATTTTGGTCACATAAAACTTATCCACAATATATGGAATAAAAGACTCTTTCTTGTACTTCTTCTACTTGTCCCCCCTCAAGCTATGAGGTAATGGCAGTGATCCCAGCTTGAACCAAATATCATAGATATAGCAATAAGCCCAAATAACAAAGATGTATAAAAAACCTTTAAACTAGGGAGAAGTGAAATATTTTCCTGATAAAGCAACTCAAAAAGTGACGCAAAACAATGGGCTTAAATTCGAATTTTTCAATGCAATAGGATACCAACATGACTTTTGGTTCTTCCAATTCGAATATATCTTTCAATATAGATTAGATCGACATGAAATTTTTTTCTTATGAAACTAGACTTAAATACCTTTGATCTATGTATAACTTCACTTCATAAAATATAATTATCAAAAGATAAGTAATCTGATAGATTTTGGTCTCTGTCATCTGCCCGTACTAAGCATTATTTCTCCTTTTTTTCAGCATGACCATTGCCTCTTCCAAGATCAATATATCTCTTTATAAAAAATTCAAATCAAGAATTGGTTGAATAGCTAAGAAAATACACTTACAGATCTTTATTTGATATAAATTCTTTGTATAAAGTTGATCGGTGCTAAACTGCAAGTGCACAGTATCGTAATTTTATAGTAAAGTGATGAGAAAAGTATCGTCCTCAAGGATTGGTAACTTATTTTTGACAAATACTGAAATTATATTAATATTAATTTTATCTAGAGAATTCACTAAGATTTTTTTGTTTTTACTTGAAATTCAAAATAAAATCAATTCAAAGAAAAATACGCAAAGGAAAATAAAAATGATGTTTGTAGATCAAATTAATGGGAAAGAAAACTTCTAGGAAATCAATTTCACCTAATTCCTCACTATGCTTTACTCATCTAACTAATTTAATTAAATTATTTATGTTTATTATAAAATATCTAATTCATCCAAAAGCCTCTTTCAATAGTCAATTGGAAATTATTCTTGTTCATCATTTTACACAAGAGTATGCAAATTAATAAAGCAAGAAAGCAATAAGACTCATGATTTAAATACTACATAGGTTCATACAAGTCTTTCAATCTCTATATTCAAGATCTATCCTATAATTCCCTCTTTCGATAGCAAATCATCTAATTAATGGCCAGTTAACTAGAAGCATGTTATGGTCCTGGGGTTAAGTACCTATGCCTTCTGCTCCTAACAGGCCGATCTTTTGGGTAGTATTGGCTAAGTGCTTAACATTTGGTATCAGAGCAGGCGTTACGTTCCAACTTCGAGTCCCCACGTGCGCAGGTGGACCGCACGCCCTTGGTGGGGCGCTGTAAGGGAGTATGGGCTCCTGACCCGATCCCCGTTGCTCTGTTAAGGCCGTCGTGGTCGTCGGCTCGGGAGAGCGGGGTGTACTATTATGGTCCTGGGGTTAACTACCTATGCCTTCCGCTCCTAATAGGCCAATCTATTGGGTAGTATTGGCTAGGTGCTTAACAAAGCAATAAACTCAGAATAAATCAAATAAAAAAGAAAGAATTACTATAAATTAGCATAAAAAATCAAGCATAATTCAGAACTAGATTACATCGTTTTCCTAGAATAAATAAAATTTAGTTCATGCTAAAAATTAAATTTAACATAAACGAATTCACCATAATTTTTCTGAGAATAATGGAAGGAAAAAACAGGAAAATATTCACCATCCTTCTTTTCCCCCTTTGTGCCCATCTCTGATCCCAGTGTTTGTGCAATGCTTGGAACTCGCTCAAAAATAGATCGCTTCAAATCTCTTCCTCCTCCGTGAAATCAAAATTTGAAAGGCTAAAGCTGCCCCTTTCCTTCCGTAAAGACCAAGTCAAAACTCCTTGCTGCCTTCCACGTCCAAGGGCATATCAAAGATGATTTCAAATTCTCTATCTTCTTCAGGCTTCAAGTCCACGTGTAGTTAGGATCCTTCACTTTCTTTTTTTCATCAACCTATCCCTTCTATCTTTTTCATATTGGAATGATGCCAACCAGATTAATTTTTTCATTTCTGATCTAGATCGTATATTCACTACTGCTATCCATCGGGAGTCTCTGGTTTTTATCGAAGAAGAAGGTGGCGAGATCTTCAGTTCTGTTATGTTCGGTGGAGGAAGAAGGTACTATAGAAAAATTAAATTGTTTCCTAAGTCAGGAAACTCAATTAATCAGTCGGGCCACTCTTGTCCTACTGAGACCCGGACTCGCCCGATTCAAGCTAGCGAGCCAGTGAACCAGATCTTTATCTTCAAATTGCACCGGTAAAATTTAGATCTTTATTTTCTTCAAATTTGACATTAAATTTAAATAAAAACAATGAAACCTAAAATCAATGAAAATAAATAAAATTAGACTATGTTTTAAAGTTGAAAATGATAAAATATATTAAATTATGCAAGTCATCAAAAGTCTCATTGTTGATAGCATAAAATACCTCAGAAGTTAAAGATTTTTGCTACTACTCGAACCTCTTTTGCAATTTGACCTTCACTCATTCAAATATCAATTTCTCTTTGTAGATAACTCAGATTGGAAAAAATATATTTTCCTTGGAAAATAGACTCAAATATCTTTCAGTAAATATATAATTTTTAATATTAAAAGCTTAGTATAACGGTGAAAAATGCAAAGCAAACTACAGGTGTAGGGACTGAAAAAAAATAACTACGAACCTAGACTTAGGGTTTAGTGTTTAGAGAAAAAGATCACATTTCCTATGTGGGTTGACCATGTCAACTCAAAGAACCTGCTATGATACCATGTTGAATTTATGGAAAAGAGAATTACATCATTGACTTCATTAACTTATTATAATCAGAGTACTTGAACCTCTATTTATAATAGAGGAAGGTAGTAGAGTCCAATTACAATAAAACTACCTTTGTCCCAATTACACCCAAACTCTAACACTTAAAGATAAGTCCGATCATAATTAAACAACTCAATATAGATAAAAGATAAACATAACTCAAACTAGAACTCTTCTAGGATGTGACCATAAGATAAAGATACTCTGTGAGTCCTTCTTGATCTTCCAACTTATGTGATAAGTATGTCAGCTCGTTGTAATCATGGTGGGTCCTACTTCTTATGGGCTTGGGCCCATCTTGTGAGCTTTCCTTGGTCGTGTGGCCCATGTTATAATACTCTTAGATATGTAGAGCTTCCTTGGTCATGTGGCCCATGTTATAATACTCTTAGATATGTAGGGCTTCCTTGGTCATGTAGCCCATGTTATAATACTCTTAGATATGTAGGGCTTCCTTGGTCGTGTGGGCTGGAGCCCATCTTCCAACACCAATAAACACATAACTTTATCCACTTCGGAAACTCGACAAAACTGGTTTATGAAAACACCAAAACCAATGGAATTGAAGCTGATTTTTCTAAAAAACATTGTATCAAAGACAACATGAGAAAATTGTAAGTGCCCGCCAGATGAAAGAGTAGAGAGAAGGGAGTTGCAAATTTTGGGTCAAAATCAATATTTGCAGTTGATTTCGTCATTTGATCAAACAAGTGGTAGGATTCGATTGGTTTCTTTTCTGCCAAATGGCTGATGATGTCGAATGAAAATTGTATGCTGGAGAGGTTCGATTTGTGAGCTTTAAGATGACCACAGGAATGGGATGAGAGAGAGGCACCTTAGGTTACAACCGGAGGATGGAGAACTCTCTATAAATCCCACAATTATGAAATAATCAATACAAATTACACACATAAATTAAAATTAAATTAAATAAAAAATAAATTAATAAAAAAATTAGGTTAAGGCTTACCTTCTAAAAGATGGGGAAAATTGAAGCCAAATCAAACTAGAATTGAAGATATCGAAGCCAAAATGTCAAAAATTGAAATCGGGAGGTATTTAGGGAGAAAAGAGAGTAGCGACAGGGAGAAAGGAGTGGGAGGCTGTTGTGAAATCAATAGCACACCAAGTTACACAAAGAAGGAGGCAACAACAACTCACTCAATAGGATTTATTTCTTATATTACTTTGAGTAGGATTTATTTCTTATATTGTTTTAAGTAGGAGTTATTTCTAATTACTTTTATATGTAGGTGCATTATGGGGAATTATTGTAACCCTAACCCTAAAACTCCATGACGTGATCTATTTAAGGGAAAGAAATGAATGAAATAGGTAAGCTTTGAGATTTTGGAATAACCTAGTGTAAAATGGTTGAGATCACCTCTTGATCTCGAGTTTAGGGTTTACTCCAAAAATCCAACCTATCCTTCACCCTCCATTGCCATCCATCTTCACCCAACTCCATCCATCATCATCCATACTAAGAAGAGGAGCTTCCTGACCCTTTTCTGAGCCCAAAGAGGAGGTATGTCCTCCTTCTCAGCAGCATCAGCAAGAGGGGCCTCTATTCCTCCCTTATCGAACAGAAAAGTGAGGATCTTCATCCTCAAATCTTGAACAATCCTGGTGCAACATGGGAGCTAATCACAACAGCAAAGAAGAGGTAATAATCTATCCCAAACTCGTGTTTCAAGTTAATTCAGAAAGAAGGATTTCACTCTTAGCTAGAGCAGCAACAAAGAGGGCCAAACCCTCTTTGCCATGACCAAGAAAAGGGAGCAGCTTCCTCTAGCAAACTCAGCGTTGTTGTGGGGCATCCTACCTATCACACCAACTCGTTAGGACCATTAAAAGAGGAGCTTTCCTCCTAGCCGAGCACTGGTCAACAGGAAGACTCATATACAAACCCTTGACGTGTAGTGAGCTTAAATTCTGAGTGCTGAAGTCTCAAGTTCCACACCATGTTACTCTATCCATGACCCGGGACCGTAATAACTTGGTATCAGAGCAGGGTAACATGGGGATAATATCAGCAATGAATAAATCCAAATTAAGATACAATAGATAGAAGATAGCCTTGAAACAGCACAACAAGTGTTGGGGAAGGTTTGTGGTTTGGAAGAAGAGATGAGCCGAGTCATCAGCATGCTAACGGAGTTGAGGACAGAGAGACATCAGAGCCCAAAGGTGCGAGAGGTTGCTCAACCATATCACAGAAGAGGGGAGCAGTGGCCTGGGCGCACTGTTGTCCAAGGACCCCAGCATGGAGGCACAGTTCCAAGGTACACCAAGTTAGAGTTTCCTTCTTTCAATGGTTCAGTTGATCCCTTAATTTGGTTGCATAGATGTGAAAAAAAAATTGAACCAAGGGACTACTAAATGGGATAAGGTGCAACTAGCCTCGTTCCATATGACAGATGAAGCCATGTCATGGATTACTCAAGTAGATAAAGAGAGACCAAGGATGACTTGGGGAGAATTTAAAAATCTATGCACAGTTAGATTTGGCCCTCCCGCCAACATCAACCCCCTGGGAGTGTTAGTCCTATTGCGACAAACTGGGTCGGTGGAACAATATCAAAAACTATTCCAGGAAAATTTGGCTCGTGCTGGTGAAAATGTATTGGTTGACCAGCAGGTCTCAATGAGTATTTACGGATAGAGGTAGAACTCCTTATGCCTACGGATTTAGCTCATGGAATGAATATGGCACGAGCAATGAAACAACGACAACAGTTGCAGTAACGTAAGTCAGGTTGGTCAGGTGAGAGGAACACTTCCTCCACGTGGCAAGGGCACCGCTATACTTCATCTCATGGAGCATCTCCAGCAGCCCCATCTAGACACACTCCAACTACAACTCGGGTAGCCGATCCACACCCTGGTAATTCCCTACTGAGCTTTATAAAAAAATTAACGAGAGCAAAGATGGCAGAAAGGAGGTCCAAAAATTTATGTTATAATTGCGATGAGGAGTATCGGGTAGGACACCAATGTAAACGATTATTTTGGCTCGAGGTGGAGGATTCAAAGGAGCCAGAGGATATTATCGAGGAGGAATCACTGTGATATATCCTTGCATGCTATTACTGGCCAGAAATCGCCTAATACAATGCAAGTCCGAGCTCATGTCATCGACCGAGAACTGGTGGGACTAGTTGATTCGGGGAGTACACACTATTTTTTGAGTTTGACAGCTGCACAGCATCACCAGCTCCAGATACATACTCATCCGATAGCCACCATCTCAGTGACCAATAGCAAGAAGGTCCCTAGCTATTGGATTAGTAAGGCGATAACTTTTTCCATTGGCTCTACTTCATTTAATGCTGAATTTTTTGTTATTCCCCTGGCGGGATTTGATATGGTATTAGGCATTAAATGGTTACAAACATTGGGGCCCATTCTGTGGGAATTTTTGGCTTTAACCATTAATTTTGATTTGGCCGGGAGTCGGGTGCTCTTACAGGGCTGTCAGGTGGACATGGCCCATCGCATGCACACTTTCCAGACACAGGAACGGCCTGACAGTACTAGTGAGGGTCTGGTTGAGGAGTTCTCTGACCTCTTCCAGGAGCCTTTAGGTTTCCCTCCCCTTAGGCACTGTGACCACATGATCTATCTGAAACCAGGATCTGAGGTAGTGGTCGTGCGACCGTACCGTTACCCACACCTTCAGAAGGACGAGATAGAGCGTCAGTGCAAGAAGACGTTGAAACAGGGTCTTATTCTTCCCATTCGCTCCCCGTTCTCTTCACCCATCTTACTTGTGAAGAAACATGATGGGACATGGATGCTCTGCATGGATTATTGGGAGTTGAACGTGCAGACAGTAAAAAACAAGTTTTCGATTCTGGTAGTGGATGAGCTCATGGATGATTTACATGGGTCGTGGTTATTCACTAAGCTCGACCTCCGTTCGGGATACCATCAAGTCCGGATGCACCCCTCTGATATCGAGAAGATGGCGTTTTGCACGCACCATGGCCACTTTGAGTTTGTCGTCATGCCATTCGGGTTATCCAGTGCACCCTCCACTTTTCAAGTTTTGATGAATGAGGTATTTAGGCCTTATCTTCGAAAAACATTTCTTCTATTTTTTTATGATATTTTGATATATAGCAAGTCGGTTGAGGAGCACTTGACACACATGAGGATTATTTTTGACTTGTTACGAGCACATCAGCTCTATTTGAAACATTCCAAGTGTTCTTTTGCGACTTCACATGTAGGGTATCTGGGACACATTATCTCACATGAGGGGGTTACGGTGGATCCCGAGAAGATCCGAGCTATTCACCAGTGGCAGCAGCCACAGTCATGTTCTGCATTACGGGGTATTTTTGGGTCTTACGGGCTACTACCCCAAATTTATTCAGAACTATGGGCCAGTGGTAGCACCATTGACCAGACTACTCAAGAAAAATTCAATTATTTGGAATGATTAGGCCACCAAGTCATTTATGGCACTCAAAGTTGCCCTCGCATCCGCTCCAGTATTACAACTTCCCAACTTTAATGAATTATTCGTGGTAGAGTGCGACGCTTCGTGCGTGGGCATTGGGGCCGTTTTACAGCAGCTGGGCCATCCTATTGCGTATTTTAGCAAATAGTTGGCAGTCCGTCATCACAAGCTGGCAGCGTATGAGCGCGAATTGATTGGGTTGGCCAAGGTGGTCCAACATTGGAGGCCTTATCTCTGGGGTCGGGCTTTTCTCATACGCACGGATCACTATAGCCTTAAATTCTTACTAGAACAGTGTTTGACAATGTCGCCACAGCAGCACTGGATCAGTAAGTTGTTGGGATTTGACTTCTCGGTGGAATATCGTGCGGGGAGATTAAATAAGGCAACAAACGCCTTGTCATGATGTTTTGAGGATCAACAGTCGGTCTATTCGATCAGCTAGCCGAGATTTCTCATTTTGGACTTGGTGAGAGACACACATGCCACTGACCCTGCACTGCAGAAACTGCATCAGAAGATTTTAGAACGGACAATGAATTTGAAGTGGTCCGTCCAGGATTCACTTATTTATTACAAGCAGCGGCTTTTCCTTCCACCTGAGTCCGCGTTGATTCCAGCTATTCTCTCGGCCTACCATGACAGTACACACGAGGGGATACAGAAGACCTTGCATAGAATTTGAGCTGATTTTTACTGGCAAGCCGTTAAACCCTATATTGCGACTTATGTGGGCGACTGTCTAGTTTGCCAGTGCAACAAAGTCGAGCACTTGAGTCCAGTCGGTCTTCTCCAGCCTCTGGTCCTTCCTACGCAGGTTTGGGCTGACATTTTGATGAATTTTGTGGAAGGTCTACCCCTGCCCTCCAGCAAATCCGTACTTTTCGTGGTGGTTGATAGATTCTCCAAATACGGACATTTTATACCGTTGGCTCATCCTTATACAACTACACGGGTTGCTCAGACTTTCCTGGAGCAGATAGTTCGCTTACATGGCTTTCCAGAATCCATTGTGAGTGGCAGAGATGCAGTTTTCATGAGCACCTTTTGGCGAAAACTTTTTCGCTTGAGCGGGACTAAATTGAAGTTCTCCTCCGCCTATCATCCACAAACAGACGGGCAGACAGAGGTGGTAAACCGCACCATTGAGAAGTATCTGCAGTGCTTGGTGGGTGATCGTCTGCGGCAATGGGTTCAATGACTTCCGTGGGCCAAATACTATTACAACACTTTGTTCCACTCTGCCTTGCACTCCACTCCTTTCCGGGTTATATATGGCCGAGATCCACCTCGCCTTCTCTCGTACAACCCAGGGTCCACCCGCGTGGACTCGATTGATCAGGCACTCATGGACGGGGATCTGCTGCTACAGAATATCACAGAATGGCTACGACGCGCCCAAGCTCGGATGAAGGATGTCTACAACAAAGGCCACCGTGAGGTCTCCTTTGAGGTTGGGGAGTATGTATGGCTACGGCTCCAGCCCTACCGTCATCAGTCTCTTGTGGGACCTCCACGTCATAAGCTCTCTCCCCGATTTTTTGGGCCGTTTCCCATTCTTCTACGCATGGGACCAGTTACCTATCAACTCAAACTACCAGACACATCAAAATTCATGATGTGTTTCATGTCTCTCTTTTGAAGCCACATTCCAGGGCGCAGCCTACATCCGCTCCATTCCTACCACTGGTTGATCATGGCGAGGTTATTCTTAACCCAGCCGCGGTGTTACGCGCACGACTGACCAATGACCATTGGAAGATTCTCATTCAGTGGACGGACACTGACCCCGATGCTGCCACATGGGAATGTGTCGACATCTTCAAACAGGTCTACCCAGCTTTTGAGCTTGAGGACAAGCTCTTTCTCCATGGGGAGGCAGATGTTGTGGACTCAATAGCACACCGAGTCACACAATGAAGGAGGCAACAACAACTCACTCAATAGAATTTATTTCTTAGATTACTTTGAGTAGGATTTATTTCTTATATTGTTTTAAGTAGGAGTTATTTCTAATTACTTTTATATGTAGGGGCATTATGGGGAATTATTGTAACCCTAACCCTAAAACTCCATGACGTGATCTATTTAAGGGAAAGGAATGAATGGAATAGGTAAGCTTTGAGATTTTGGAATAACCTTGTGTAAACAGGTTGAGATCATCTCTTGATCTCGAGTTTAGGGTTTACTCCAAAAATCCAACCTATCCTTCACCCTCCATTATCATTCATCTTCACCCAACTTGATCCATCATCATCCATACTAAGAAGAGGAGCTTTTTGCCCCTTTTTTGAGCCCAAAGAGGAGGTTTGTCCTCCTTCTCGACAGCAGCAGTAAGAGGGGCCTCAATTCCTCCCTTATCGAGCAGAAAAGTGAGGATCTTCATCCTCAGATCTTGAGCAATCCTGGTGCAACGTGGGAGCTAATTACAGCAGCAAAGAAGAGGTAATAATCTATCACAAACTCGTGTTTCAAGTTAATTCAGAAAGAAGGATTGCACTCTTAGCTAGAGCAGCAACAAAGAGGGCCAAACCCTCTTTGCTGTGAGCAAGAAAATGGAGCAGCTTGCTCTAGCAAGCTCAACATTGTTGTGGGGTATCCTACCTATCACAACAACTCGTTAGGACCATCAAAAGAGGAGCTTTCCTCCTGGCCGAGCACTGGTCAAAGAGGAAGACTCATATACAAACCCTTGAGCTTATATTCTGAGTGTTGGAGTCTCAAGTTCCACGCCGTGTTACTCGATCCATGACCCGGGACCGTAACAGAGGCCAAGAGGGAGAAGAGAGCGAGGCCGAGAGTGATAAGAGAGAGGAAGAAGCGAGTGGGAGGCCGAGAGGGAGAGCGAGTGCGAGAGATAGAGAGGGAGGCCGAGAGGGCGTTCGCTGCGAGAGGGAGAAGGGAAAGGGAGGCCGAGAGGGAGAGCGAGTGCGAGAGAGAGAGAGAGAGAGGGAGGCCTAGAGGGCGTTCGCGGCGAGAGGGAGAAGGGAAAGGGAGGCCGAGAGGGAGAGCGAGTGCGAGAGAGAGAGAGGGAGGCCGAGAGGGCATTCGCGGCGAGGGGGAGAAGGGAAAGGGAGGCCAAGAGAGAGAGAGAGAGAGAGAGAGAGGAAAAAAATTTCGGAGGAAAAAGAGATGAGAGGAGGGGTGCGGGATAGTGATAAAAAAAAATCGACGAGGGTTTCTTTGTTTGTTACTTTCTAGAGAGAGAGAGAGGAAAAAAATTTCAGAGGAAAAAGAGACAAGATGAGGGATGCGGGATAGAGATCAAAAACAAATTTTGACGAGGGTTTCTTTGTTTGTTACTTTCTTCAATTGTTTACTTTCTTATCACTTCTCGTGAGTGCAGTTAGGATTGAAGTAGTCTTTACTGCCACATTTGTAGCACTAGTTACTTTCTTTCTCACTTATTTGTGCTTGGGCTCCTCATTTTCTAAACTTAGCAAATATTTTAAATATTTTAACAAACATAGGAATATCAAGGTCATTTGTACCAAAATCACTAAATTAACAATCACTATAACATACCAATGCATTAGTTTTCTTATGCTTAATTTAATCTTTTTCAAAAAAATTTAAACCCAATTCATGGGTGAGAAGGTTACCCATTAGTTCTTCTAACCTAAACTCCTCTAATCTCTACTAGTGATTGTCCTTATCTCATTTTTTAAGAGGAATTGATTTTATGAGTGAAGATTATTGTGTATGCAATTGTTTAATTACCCAAATTAGGGGGTAGTTGTGATTTTATTTTTATTCTATGTAAGTGTAAAAAAATAGTATCCCTTTTAGATAGTGCATAACCCAAATTTAAAGAATCTGTAGTTAAAATTACTGAATTTTATGTTGAATTAATATATCTATATATTTTACAGGAGTTTTATACTATTGTATAATTTTATGATAATTTATCCTTTATTAAACACCTAATTTGCTTAATTTATTTAACTGTTTACGTTGTTGCTTGCTATTCATCTAATAAATAAAAGAGCAAGAAGCAGGCATATTTGTTTTAGATAAAATTAGTAACAAATAATTGAAGTGAGTGATGAAATAATCTATTACATATTTTCCTTCTTACCTGTACGTAATCTTAATTGGGATATGCGGCATCGAGGATTGTGTTTGTCTGTTTGTTACTCTACAATACACATGAAGCCAAAGAAGAATCTCTTTACTTTTGTTTTATTTTTTCTATCTAGACAGGCAGTATCCTCCAGAGAGTTTGCGCTGCCCGCCTACCCTTGTCTTGGACTGCTCTGCACCTGCACTCTGCTCTCTGGGTTGCGGACGCTAGCTCCCAAATCCAAACAGGTGTTACAGAAAATTTCGTACATTGAACCATCGACTCGCCTAAGCTTCGCCAGTCCCCACCAACAAGACAAATTAATCAAAATCCAACTCAGGATCAAAATTTATTTTATTTATTTTATTTATGTTAAATTAAGTAGAAGACAATAATTTATTTTAGATAATTCTGAATCACAGTCTATCTAAGATTTAATTGATGGAGATCACGTTCAAACTTTGTTAGACCAAAAATCATTTTAACAAAAACCCACCATAAAAAGTTCACGTATAATTTTTCAAATATTTTTTCCCATAACAAGAGGAGAAATGTAACTGATAGCCGCAGGGTCTTCCTAAAGAAAAAAGTAAAGAATTGATCGTGTTCAGCAACATACTCATTATGTAATATAAACTGGCATCCCCCACACTACATGTAACTCTTGTTGGAGTCCGATCATGGTTGTCTTCCGTCTGCAACTTGGATTGTTTTATATGTTTTTGTGGAGCATTCCAACTCGCTCGTATCCTGAGAATCGTTTTGAAATATACTTTTTATATTTGACATTTAAACCAGAGGTCGAGACCTACATATTAAATTTTAATTTAGAAATTTTGATCCGAGGTTCTTTTCCTTTTGTCCTATAACATATCTTAATTTCTTTTCAATTGCACACGTTGTGCTTCCATTATTCTAGTGACATAAAAAAACACAAAAACAAAAAATCGCCACGCATTAGGGAGCAGAAGATCACATAGTTTATTTGATGGGTCCACAATAATAGGATGATCCAAAATATTTTGATCCTGGGTGAAAGCCCACCAACCCACAACTCCAGCTGACCTACACATGGATATCCATCCACAGGTTGATAACATTAATATTAAAGGTATTGCCCATAGGGATCAACTTGTAATTTCGGTAAGGGTTTTTTCGTCAAATTTGATCAACAAGACCCTTCATCATTTATGGGAAGGAGCCAGGATATTAGAGGTAGCCATGCCATTAAAGAAAAGCATTCAATGAGGTCTGACCCGATCCGGCAACCCGACTGACCGAAAGAGACCCGCTAATGGTCAGATCGAGAGACTGAAAACAAAAAATGATGACGACGAAAACGAAAAAATATTTCGAACGCTTCGGAATCCTAAAATTGATATGGAACTCGGGTTTATTAATTTTAACCGAGTTTAAATTTTAATATTTATTTAAAATTTTTTAAAAATATATATCAAATAAATTATATATAAAATTATATATATATTTTATATAAAATTAGAAATGACATCTACTTAAAATTGGGCATAAGGGTGACATCGAATCCGGTTGAATTTTAACCTTGTTCAAGTCGAGCTTGATTTAAATATTTTTAATTCGACCTCGGCTAACCCTAGCCTCGAACCTAAAATTGTAATCGAACTTGAGCTTAATAATTTTAATCGAGTTCGAGCTTAACCTATATTTAATACTCTATATAAAATATATGTCAAATAAATTATATATAAAATTATACATGTATTTTTAAAAAAAATGGATTAGAATATACGAATATTAATCTTTTTTACTCCAAATGTTGTCTAACTTATTTTGTAATTTTGGAATCTGGCCATAAATTTACTATGGTCTCCTTAGTGCCCCTAGTTGAAAATTTATATTTATAGTTTTTCTTATGATACATATTTCCAAAAAAATCTTTAAATAAAATCCTATTACTATTAGTGACTTATTAGAAAATTACAAGAAATATTTTAATTTTTTTAGGAAAGTTAAATGAACCTTTATTGCTTCTTTTAGGGAAATAAATAAAAATTAATAATTAATCTAATATATTACTATATATATCGATAATTTTTTAATCAAATAAAATGTCGAACCACAAAATTTTAATGAAAATTACCTCATTCTAAAAGTATTACGGTATCAATTGTCAAATATTTATTCAAAAAAAATTTCTTTACGATTTACTAAGAAAATTATATGATATTTTTATAAGAATTTTTAATTAAAAAAATTTGAAAAAAACATGATAATCCCTAAAAATTTATTTATACTAAAATATATTTTTAATTTCTTCGACACAGGAAGGAGACTTTTAAAAAAAAACATTTCTTTACTTTATTATCTCGCAGCCGAGGGGGAGGGGAGAGGAGAGGGAGGAAATAAATCTTTATTTCTCGCGGAGTGTGTGGGGGGGGGAGGGGGGGGGGGAATAAATCCTCGCGTGGCGGGGGGTTGCTGGTTCGGGTTTTCCGCCGAGACGAGGAACGACGCCGAGGGATTCCAGCGGCGCCGACGACAGAGGCGGCCACAGCAGCGGCTAGAGGGGCTCGACGGTGAGAGGGGAGGAAGAATTTTCCCCCCTCGCTCTCGCTCGCGCTCCTGCTCCGATCCCGCTCCTCGGTCCCAAATCCCGCCCTGTGCCGTTCGTTAAATTAACGAGCTTTCGAGCCGAACTTTGACGAGCCGACCTCGCATCTCGAACTCGGCTCGGGATTTCGGGTATACCGGACCGAGCCGGAATCCAGCCGAACTCGAGCCACCCATACTGTCGTTCATAAAGCAGCTGTGAAAGCTTCTTTCCCTGTAAATTACTGCAAGAGCAAGATACGCTTGGGGTTTTTTACTGTTTATTTGCTTATAGCGCCCCTCCGCTCGCTTCAAACTCACTTCCTCCTCCCTCATTCTCTGCAGAGGCTGAAACGTCCGTCTTTCCCTACTTTTCCGCGACTGATGCTTTGGGACGAAGCCAAACTGAGGTTAGTTGTCGGAGATCCTTAATATTCTTTACTTTCTAATGTTTTCAGGAACTTAGTTTGACTTGAATTTGTGGCTGTTTCATACTATGTCAAGTTATTTTTATTTTTCCCAAAATTTTGATGTTGTATGGGAAATATTTGTTCAAGCGAATGGAAAGATCTCCTTGACTTTTAGTTTTCGATCAGGCGCTATATTCTTCGGTCGGTCCGGCCAGCAGAGAAATTGGCGCAAGAATTAATGAAAAATTAACAATAATTTTATGATCATTCTTTTGTTCTCTTTTCTACTATCTTTCCTTTTTTGGTATCCATTTAAAGTTCCATGGAGGAGATTAAGTTGCATCGTCTTGTCCTGATTTCTGTATGTTTTTCTACAATAATTGGTATTTCAAAAAAAAAAACCGCTCAAAAGAAATTACTCTGTGCCTTGGGCTGGTTGTGTAGAATGTTCCCATTGGTCATATCTTTACTTGAGGCCTTGTCTCGGGCAACCACTTTGATCTTATTCTTGTCATTTATTCCACTCGAAGATCTGAAATTGTTTAGAGTGGAGTATAGAGATGCCATCTCCATCAAGATGGTACCAGCTGTAATTTGATGCGGTGCCAATTTCTTTTGCATTCTTTGGATACCTACCACGAGCATAGGAATGGAAGGCAAAGGGCTTTGTTCTTCTGAACATTATCTTAGGAGATTTGATTTCCTCTTACTATATTAAACCCATGAGGTATTGATTTTATGGACTCTTGCATTGCAGTTCATACTTTCTGCTAGTCTGAACTAATAGTTTGGGCCTGCTCGTACACAGGTAAAATGATGGGAGAATTCACTTTCTGTAGAGAAAGTGGCTTTAAAACGTTACTCACCCTGGAAAGTGGGTGTAGAATTCACTTCACCCAGAGAAAGTGAACCACCCCGTTTCTTAATTCCATCTCTCAGGATGGAATTTCACAAGAGATGGAATTTCACTTTCGATCTTTAGGTTTACACATTACTCATTCCTTCTCCTCCTTTCTTTCTTCTTACTTCTTCTTCCCTCTTCGTCTTCCTTATTTTTATTTTTGTCTTCTATTTTTGTCATTTAATAATTTGTGATATTGATTAAAAATTTATGACTATTATTGCTGATTAAAAATCATATTATCACTTTAGATAAATTTAAATCATTGTTTATTTAATTTTTTTAATAATTGAATTACTTTAATTATATAACATAAATGTGAGTTGAATTCTAAATTATCTTTAAGATTCAAATTTATGTTATCAAATTAAAAAATTATTTTAGAACAAGAGTTGTCAATACCAGATTTATGGCTAATTAAGAATATTTATAGTTTATAATGACTTATAATAGCATGAATGCCCTCTTTTCTTAGTTATTTTATAATAAATTTAATTTATTAATGATCCCCATATGCACTTGTCATAATGTGAAACTAACATAAAAACGTACATACTATTGTACTTTCTATAAGCCACACTACTAGTGAAAGTAGATCATCCTGAAATTTACTTTCACTTTCTCTTTCCCTGGGTGATCTACTTTCTAAGTGCACTAACCCCTATTATTATTTCTCTTAGAATGTCAAACCCCTAACTCTTTTGAGATCCAACCTAAAAACTCACACCAGAGTCTCGCGCATTATTATTTCAACATTGATTTTAGAGCGTAGCCTTGCAATCAGTTGAAATATTTGACAATTCTTTTTTTTTGTTTGCCTTTTTAAACATTTTCTTTTCTTCATCATGATTTTAATGGACATTGTCTATTCACAATGTAGTTATGAGTTCTTATGTCATCTTTTTTCTATGAACTAGGAAACTTTATTTGCAGCATGTTCAACGACCAAGGACTACCACACTTGGCAAGCTGGTCATGTATTGGACGAACATCTAAACTTCCTCCAAGAAGCCCGAACCAAATCTTCACCCTTTCGTCTGCAGATACTGGATCCTGTCAACCAAATGGAAAAAAACACTTACCAAGTCCAAAAGAGGTTCACAGGCAGCATCAAAGAATATCTTCAGAAAGTTTTGCATTTGAAGAACAACCTTCCTGGCTTGATGAGCTCTTAAATGAGCCTGAGACTCCAGTAGGAAAACCGACTCACCGCCGGTCCTCCAGTGACTCTCTTACATTTTTGGATTTTCCAGGTTCTTTTTCCATGGTAGAGACATTTACTAGCCATGAGGGTAGTCTTGTTGGGCCATCTGTTATGGCTTGGGAGAGTACTGTAAACTCTTTCAGGAATAAACGTTATCTTCACTCCCCAGGGGAGTGGTTGGGGCTGAGGCAGGTGTCGGAGAAATCTGGTGAATGTAACCTTAAAGGGGTTTTAGACAGGAGAGAGAGCTTGTCAGCTAAATCAGCTGCATCTGATGTGGCCCCTATCCAAAAAGTGCTTTCTGAGAATAAGGACCCTACAAATGGCAAACCTACTGTTTCTGAAGCAGATCCCAATCGAGCTAAACAGTAATAACTTGACTCCTCTCTCTCGATATTTTGGAAGCTAATATCGACTATCATGTTAAAGATTTCTATGATCCAATTTCATTGGAGTTTTAGTTCTCTTAGAAACTTTATGTTGATGATGGCATCTATTGTCTGTTCGGGCAGATGAGTTCTCTTGAATTATGATCTGCATATGACCAGAAACATGTAGATTTTCCAGTTTATTGACTAGCTGGATATCTTTTCATGAATTTATTTATCATTATAATCAAGTATCTAAACAAGTAGAGGAAAGAGCAGCTCTAAATGACTAGGAATTGAAAATAGTAAAACATCTAATATATTAACAGGATACTTTTAATACTGAATAAGATTGGTCAACATTTTTAATCTTGTCTCCAAGGAATTTCTTCCTGACTTATCCTTGTTGTTTGGATAGAAATATTATTTATCATCTAGTTTTTTACACCCATAGAATGACTAAATTCTTAATAAAATTTGGACTCCAGTTTTGCATTCTTTTATTTCTGCCGTCGTATTATTTAGAAGACTAGTTGGACATTCATTTGGCTGGATATTCTACACCACAGTTACTCATTTCAATTATACTAGTAAAGATTTGGTTGAGTTCATAATTACATTGCTATGGGTTCCCTTTTTGCTTACTTTTCTCACTCTAAATAATTTTTTGAAGCTTGGTTATTACAATTTTTGAACTGTTGTTGACTCTTAGGATTATTTGGGTGCAGGCACTTTGCTCAGCGATCACGTGTTCGAAAACTTCAATACATTGCTGAGCTGGAGCAAAATGTCAGCATGCTTCATGTAATTGCAGTTAGACTTGACCTTACCTTTTGATAAATAAAATCTTAAGTTTATGTCTTTGCTTCTGCTGACATATTTTTGTCCTCATCTCATAGGCTGAAGGCTCCGATGCAGATGGGGAGTTGGCATTCCTTAAGCAACAACATCTTATACTGTCTTTAGAGAATAAGGCTCTCCATCTAAAAATAAAAAGCATAGCTCACGAGAAACAAATAAAAGATGGTAAGAGAATTTATTTTGTTATCATTTCATTTTGTTATCATTTCTCAAACTTAACCTGTTCGTTTCTCATACATGGCCTCAGTGCTGCGACTGCACTACCAGCTTTTCCACATCAGAGATGAGAGATTGAATAAAAAAGCTGTTTAGTACCTCATTAACTCACAAGAAGTAACTTTTAAGCACATAGATTTCAGCAACTGATTACTTGGTGGAGGTTCCACAAGAAGTGGTCTGGATATGAGTTATGGTGTCCTGTTTGCACTTTCAGATGCTCCGGAGGCCACTCATCTCTTGTGTTTTTCTACAATGCAGCTCAATATGAACTCTTGAGGAAAGAAGTTGAGCATCTCCGATGTATATATAATCAACAACAACATGGATTAAAATCTCAGTCACTAGGGTCATGTGTTAATTCAACTAAAGAAGCTGCTGATAATCTGAATCTTCAGTTCGGCTGTTTTTCCCTCAGGTCAACCAATCATAAAGCGGCTGACTCTGTAAAGGACCCTATAGGTATGAAAAACAGCGCTCCTTACCCTTGCATGATGCTCCAAAAATCCTGACGCTGACACCATCCTTAAAACGTCACCACACTGTTGGTGAAATTTAGGTGATGATTTGTTATTCATTACTGGATGTTGGTTTTTGACTTGGCAAAACTGAACAATAACAAAGGGTTTTTCCAGATTTCTGCCTTTTCTTTCCATTATTTGTGTACGGCACTCTTGAAGCAGGCAGCCCCCCCGTTTAGAGTGGAGGCAGAATTATGTCGCTTTTTTTTTTGTGGAAATTCTTGTAATATTTGTTCCAACTGTTGTTTGTGTTTACTGGCTTGCAAGAGTTCTTCTTGGTGTTTGTTGGAACGATTCGTAACATGTTTTTTTGTTTCTTGTTTCCTGGAGGAAAAGAGATGAAAATGTCGTGCAGACATATCTACTTTCTGTGGTCCTAAGGTATCCTTTCGCAGCTGGTGTGTTCTTTGTTCGAAACCGGACCAGAAAAACTGACCCATCTAAAGGGTCGCCATCAGATTTCAGACGGCTGATACAAAGCTGGGAAAATCTATTCAGTCGGAGTAATCCACTAATATTTGCGGTATCAATTATCACGTGAGCCACAGGATTTTTCATTCCAAACTATCTAATCGAGTCAGAAACAATGAGGCTCTCAATCTTCAATTACCACAATTTTTTATAATCCGCTGCTTGTATTGTTTCATTAGCCATTTTTTTGATCACTTCTGTTCTTGTAATTTGCTTTCTCCTGACGGGTGTTTCAATAGAAGACGCAAAAGAAACGCACTGCATGTAGGACCTTTAGAAAGGCAATTTGGTTTGGCTAAAACTTGAGGGATGTCTGTTCCGAGGAGAAAAAAAAGTTTGAGAAAACATACAAGAGATTGTATTATTGCAAAACTCAGATAGAAGAAGGTTATAAAAATAATGTGATATGATTAAAGAAATTAGACTTTTATGTTTAATGTTGGCCGAGGTGGGTTATCAAAAGGGGGCTGAGTTGAGAATTATAAAATTTTAAACTTCAGACGTGAAATAAAGTAAACATGCAAAAGTAAAAACAGAGAAATTTACACACTACAGTATTGATACTAAATGTTTTGTTATCGATGTTTCCCTATTGTTATTCAGTACCCAAAAGCACAATTCACTAATTTAGCTCTATTAGTAGAATTATAGAAAAAAAAATTTCTCTTGTTTTATTCAAGAACAAGTATGAAAGAGTCTTATATGACTCTTGTAATAAGAAGTCTCATAAGAGCCAGAATTAATATGGTGGAGTTTATGAGGAGTCTTACAGGATGGAGTCTCTCACGAAAGAGTCTCAGTTAAATGTATTTTAGTTATGTTAATTGGTGTGTTATTGCAGACAACCAAAAATAAAACCTATACTCCTTAAAATATATGTAGTAGTACGAGTAATGATCGATCCCACGAAGAGTAATTAGTCTACTTTTATGCTCCATGAACAAGGATGAGAGGGGTTTGGGTATAGCAAAAACACTTAAGAAAAAACAACTAAGAAACAATTCAAATTAAATAATCGAAATCAATCAAAAGAACAAACCTTGGTCTAAGTCAACATCCACTATAGGAATTTCACAACTGATCATCGGTGCAAGCATATATCAATTCACACTTGAGTATTCAATGTTGGAACTATCTTCCTATCTCTCCTTTCGTAGTTAATTAGAAAACAAACGATCCAATTAACCCTAACTATTAAACAACTCAAGGTAAGTGTTAAAGGTTTAATCTAACTGCAACCTTAAGAGTTAGAGAGATCGATGAAACTAAACAACACAAGCACGAGCGGTTGTATTTAATTTAGTTTAACATTCTTCTTAAGATCTAATAATTTCTGACATAGCAAATCATCAAATCTCAATTGCTTGACAAGTTAGAGAGATCAAACAATTACGGATTTGATATCTAACCTAATAGTAGATTGCAACAAGTAATAAACTAGTAGGCCTCTTAGTGATTAAACGAGACAATTATGAAAGAAAATAACAAAAGAACATCAGATACTCTAAACATAAATTGAACGATGAAAACAAATTGGATCTCACAGTTGTATTGATTTCGCTGGCTTCAGTTTCCTTTGACCAAGTTTGAAAGTTTAGCCACGTAGAGCCATGAAGAAACAAAGGGAAAAACTAGAGAAAAGAGGATGAAAAGGTGGAGAAGAGACAAAGAGGGGGCGTCCTTCCGAGCTCCCTTTGTGCCTCTTTTTATTTCCCCCCTCTTTCCCGTTCCTTGGTTTAGGGTTTTTTCGTGCATCTGATCTGATCCGGGACGTCACGGTACATGTGACATGACTTCAAGCCAGATTTAGACCTGAATGTAGCCATTATCTCTAAAAATTAAAAACATAAATTTTTTATAAATTTTTCTTGGTGTTCCATATCATCTTGAATCATCTCAATCAGAGCTCAGATGAGAGAGTTATGCCAAGATTACGAAACAATGTTGAAATTGTCCAGAATCGCCCATTTAACTTCGTTTTGCACTTAACGCCTCCATTTGCATCCTAAATCAAAATATAAGAATAATGAGTATATTTAGGCACCAAATAATTATAAAATCCTAAGCATTAAGGGAAAAAATATGATATTTTGTATTCTCATCATGTTAATCTTCTATTCATGTTCAGTTGTTCAATTATTCTAAGACTTATATTTTAGTGTTTAACTTTGGGTATAACTGGGATAACAATAGTTTAATTTTAATTGTATTCTATTTTTTCCCTCTATTATAAATAGAGGCTCATTGTACTCAAATTACAATAAACTAGTGAAATATTTCTCATTTCCAAAAATTCAGTATGGCATCAGAGCGGGTTTTGGAGTTGACTCTATCAACCCATAGAAATGATGTGAACCTTTTTTGATCTATCATCTCTTGTAGTTTAAGTTCATATTCTATCTTTTTTTTTTATGTCCTAGTATCCATTTTTTTTTGTTACAAGGTGGGACTCACCATGACCACACGACTTGGCATAATGAGTCACCACGTGAGGTAGCATGATGAGTCATCACACGAGCTGACATCCTTATCACATGGGTTAGAAGATTTGGCAATCTTCCTTGATTAATGTAATCGATTTATCTTTCCTTGATTTATGTAGATATGGATAATCATGATTGAAGTAATTAGGGATATTAGGGATCCTATCTTATCTCTAAATATGTAATAAAAATAGTATAAATAGGGGTCTTGATTGAAGGGATCAATCAAGCTCTCCACTCAAATTACAATAAACTCGAGGAAACTCCCTCTCTAGCCTAAACTCTTTTTCTCTCTTTTCTCTTTTCTCCTATCTACCCGAGCTCTTTCTCTCTCTTTGCTCTTTTTCTTCTCCCACGTGAAAAGAATGCTCTAAGAAGTTATGATCAAAGCTACTCATAGAAGGCTCTTTTTGAAGCAAGATTGAAGTTTGTGATATAAGTTTTTCATTCTTGTTATTATTACTTAATTCTCTTGGTTTTCAGATCTTTAGAAGATGATTCAAAGTTGATTTAATTTCTGTCTTCATCTGATAAAATTATTGAGGTTTATGCATCTCGGATTAGAGAAAATTTAACAAGGCAGTTTTGTCGATTTGCAAGTTCTTGGCTGAAAAATCGGTTTATGTTGAGATTTTCTACATTAAAAGTTATAATTTTGTGGGAAAAAGATTTTCTTGATGAAGAAAATTGTTCTTGAACTTATTATGAGTGGTCTTTTATCCACTTGATTTAATAAATCTAATTACTTAGCTTCTATGCTAAGCTTCTCCATTAACTGAGTTGTTTGAAGAACTATAATCAGTTTTGTGACGTTTTTAGATAATTTTTTGAGAGCCATGAGGTGGATGATTATTCTTGGACTATCAAGCATCAAATATTGTATTTTACATAAAAGGAATCAAGCACAAAATAAGAAAGGAAGTGGCTAGTTGACACCAATCCATTTGAAGAAACATTGTTGTTTTTGAATATCTTACAATATCTTCTTGACTAGGCCTGATTTTATTTTATTTTATTTATCAATTATATCTTACCTAATTCATAAGGAACTGAATATATACTGGTTTATCCCAAGATGGAGTTAAATATATTTTTGGAATGATCTTGGAAATATCTAATTAGAAATTGCTACCTTACCTTACTTGATCTTATGCTTATTGATTGATTTTTGCTATTCTTTGTAAGGAAGACTAGAGCATTAGTTATATAAATTTTTGGCTAGCAAGTTGACTGACCTAAGAGAGTTCCCTCCTTGCCTAAAGAATTGATAAACTCGGGTTCTCATCCCATCTACTCGAGCTAGCTTTGGCTAGTCTTGAATCTCCATGCAGCTTACTTAGGTTACTTCAAATTTGAGTACATTATAACCCTTCAATTGCCTCTTATGGCTTAAGAATACATGGGTAACAAGAATAATATTCTCAAAATTACTACCATACCCTTGTGAGGGACATCAAATTTCTTGAGCTGGTCCACATCGGTTTGACGGTTCCTTATAACAATGGATCTACTTGGTCACGTCACCAAACTTGGGCCACCCATTGATGAAGGAGACATTGCTTATGCTAAGTGGTTAAACAATGACTCTTTGGTAATTAGTTGGCTCATCAATAACATGGAAGAACCGTTCTCTAACAATGTTATTCATCTTTACACAACCAAACAAATTTAGGAGACATGTACTAAGTTGTACACTAGCGCTTACAACTTACATAGACCATATGATATTCTTCAAAGAATGTTCAACAGTTAACAAGGATAAAATATCTATGAATATTTGGCTCGTTTTAGAGGCTTTCTTCAAGAATGGAAGCTAGCCAACTTACCTCCACCGATGTCTCTATCCAAGACAAGTAGAAGGAAGCCTTCATCAACTGCCATTTGCCTAGCAAACATTAAGCCATATCTCGAAGTTGCTAAAAGTCAACTCATTCGGGCCTCTACTATTCCCACCTGTGATGATGTATGTGCCACATTACTCCTCATTTTAGACTCTTCTTCTCCTTCTCCTACTGAAGTGTCATCCACTATGTACTTCGAGCATAGGGGAACATCAATCGACTGCTACTGAGGCCGTGGAAGAAATTATAGAGGAGGACAAGGAAGAGGAAGAAGGAATGGTTTTGTCAAAATAGATGGAAGGGAATGTATCCATAGTGGGAAATATGGCCACATTATAGATCAGTGTTTTGAAATCCATGGCATACTGAATTGGGTTAAGGCTAATCAAGCCTCAGTAAGTGATACTAAAGAGGACCAGTCTACCCCATCAATAGAAAAGAAAATCCTTACCGATGATGAGTATGACTTGTTCCAGAAAATGAAAACTCTGATGGTCTGTCCTCCAAGTTCCTCCTCAACTGTTGTTGTCACCACCGATTCAGGTGTGCTATCTGCCACTTCCTCCTCTTCATCTTGGATAATTGACTCAACGGCCTCCGAGCATCTCATAGGTAACAAAAATCTACTCCACTTAGTTTCTCCTTGTCTCTCGCATAAACTTGTTACCATAGCTGACGAATCCCAAACTAAAGTTCTTGGGAAAGGATCCACCTCTGTTACACCATCACTTCTGCTCACAGTTATTCTTTTTGTTCCTACCTTTCCTTTGAATATTTTATCTATTAGTGAGCTAACACAACATTTAAATTGCTCAGTTACCTTCTCACCCACTTCTTGTGTGTTTCAGGATCTCATAATAAAGCAGGTGATTGGTGGAGGTCGTGAACAAGGGGGGCTCTACTACCTAGACGTGCCTCAAATAAATGTTGTCTCAACCAAGGAAACAGAGAAAAATCTATGACACAATGGGTTGGGACATCCATCCACACAATCTATTCACCTTCTTTTCCCTACCTTTATTATAAAATTCCACCAAGCTATTAGGGGTTGTACTAGTGGAATTTCCCAAACACGGATAAAAAAGATTTGGAGTTCATTTTTAGTGCGTGAAATAATTTTCTTCACTTACATTTATCATAGTTTTCAAATTTTTTTGCATACATAAACTCTAAAATTTTCATTTTGTTGTTATCTATTTTGCCTTATCTTTTTGTTTACGAGAAAAAAAGGAGAGTAAAAACTCAAGTTTGAAAAAAAAAATTGAACATCCAAAAATTGAAATGCCCAAATGCTGAGAGAGATAATTCCAAAAAGTATCTGTTATTTTTAAGGATTATAAACTCTTTTAGTTTTTTATATATTGGGTTTTGCAATCATCAGAAGAGGGGAGGCATTATGAACTAGGTGTTGACTCCCAAACCATAAGTCATTTCTAAAAAAAATTAAAGCCGTTACACATAATTAGTCGATCAAAATATTTACGATGATCTATGATTGTTAGGTCCGCTTTTTTTAAAATAGGCAAAAAGTGGGTTGTTTGGCTCTGGTAAATTATCCCCACCGTACGTTAACTTGAGAATTTAATTTTTTCTACTCCTTGAAATTTTTGGATCATTAGGTTATTCATCTTCAACATGTTTCTGGCATGCATATCCACCACATTTAAAACATGTTAGGATCAATTAAAAATATTTTTCTTATAAAATTCAAGTAAGCTATTAGGGGTTGTACTAGTGGAATTTCCCAAACATGGAAAACAAAGCTTTCCTGTTCATTTTTAGTGCGTGAAAAAAATTTCTTCACTTACAGTTATAATAGTTTTCAAATTTTTTTGCATACATAAACTCTAAAATTTTCATTTCGTTGTGATCTATTTTGCCTTATCTTTTTGTTTACGAGAAAAATGGGAGAGTGAAAAATCAAGTTTGAAATACTAATTGAACATCTAAAAATGGAAATGCCCAAATGCTGAGAGAGATAATTCCAAAAAGTATTCATGATTTTTAAGGATTGTAACCTCCTTTATTTTTTTATATATTGGGTTTTCCAATGTACGGAAGAGGGGAGGCATTTTGAACTGAGTTTTGACTCCCAAACCATAAGTAATTCTAACAAAATTTTTTGTCGTTACACATCATTAATCGATCAAAACATTTACGATGATCTATGATTGTTAGGTTTGCTTTTTGTAAAATAAGCAAAAAGTGGGTTGTTTGGCTTTGGTAAATTATCCCCAACGCACGTTAACTTGAGAATTTAATTTTTTCTACTCGAAATTTTTGGATCATTAGGTCTTTTGCATCTTCAACAAGTTTCTGGCATGCATATTCACCACATTTAAAACATGTTAGGATCAATTAGAAATCTCTTTCTTATAAAATTCCACGAAGCTATTAGGGGTTGTACTAGTGGAATTTCCCAAACATGGATAACAAAGCTTTGGTGTTCATTTTTAGTGCGTGAAATAATTTTCTTCACTTACATTTATTATAGTTTTCAAATTTTTTTGCAGACATAAACTAAAAAATTTTCATTTTGTTGTGATCTATTGTGCCTTTTCTTTTTGTTTACGAGAAAAATGGGAGAGTGAAAACTCGAGTTTTAAAAAAAATTGAACATCTAAAAATAGAAATGCATAAATGCTAAGAGGGACAATTCCAAAATGTATCCATGATTTTTAAGGATTGTAACCTCTTTTATTTTTTTAAATATTGGGTTTTCAATCAACGAAAGAGGGGAGGCATTTTGTACTGAGTGTTAACTCCCAAACCATAAGTCATTCTAACAAAAATATTAGCTGTTACACATCATTAATCGATCAAAACATTTATAATGATCTATGATTGTTAAGTCCGCTTTTTGTAAAATAAGAAAAAAGTGGGTTGTTTGGCTCAGGTAAATTATTACCACCGCACGTTAACTTGAGAATTTAATTTTTTTACTCCTTGAAATTTTTGGATAATTAGGTCATTTGCATCTTCAACATATTTCTGGCATGCTTATCCACCACATTTAAAACATTTTAGGATCAATTAGAAATCACTTTCTTATAAAATTCCACCAAGCTAATAGGGGTTGTACTAGTGGAATTTTCCAAACATGGATAACAAAGCTTTGGAGTTCATTTTTAGTGCGTGAAATAATTTTCTTCACTTACATTTATTTTAGTTTTCAAATTTTTTTGCACACATAAACTCTAAAATTTTCATTTTGTTGTAATCTATTTTGCCTTATCTTTTTGTTTATGTGAAAAATGCGAGTGCGAAAACTCAAGTTTGAAAAAAAAATTGAACATCCAAAAAGGGATCTGCACAAATGTTGAGAGAGATAATTCCAAAATGTATCCGTGATTTTTAAGGATTGTAAAATCTTTTAGTTTTTTATATATTGGGTTTTGCAATCATCGAAAGAGGGGAGGCATTTTGAACTGAGTGTTGATTCCCAAACCATAAGTCATTTGTAAGAAAAATTATAGCCGTTACACATCATTAATTGATCAAAACATTTACGATGATCTATGATTGTTAGGTCCGCTTTTTGTAAAATAGGCAAAACGTGGGTTGTTTGGCTCAGGTAAATTATCCCCACCGCATGTTAACTTGGAATTTAAGTTTTTCTTCTCCTTGAAAATTTTGGATCATTAGGTCATTTGCATCTTCAAAATGTTTCTAGCATGCTTATCCACCACATTTAAAACATGTTAGGATCAATTAGAAATCACTTTCTTGTAAAATTCCACCAAGCTATTAGAAGTTGTACTAGTCGAATTTCCCGAACATGGATAACAAAGCTTTGGTGTTCATTTTTAGTGCGTAAAATAAGTTTCTTCACATATATTTATTATAGTTTTCAAATTATTTTGCATACATAAACTCTTATATTTTCAATTTGTAGTGATCAATTTTGCCTTATCTTTTTGTTTACGAGAAAAATGGTAGAGTAAAAACTCAAGTTTGAAAAAAAAAGTTGAACATCCAAAAATGGAAATGCAAAAATACTGAGAGAGATAATTCCAAAAAGTATTAATGATTTTTAATGATTTTAAACTCTTTTAGTTTTTATATATTGGGTTTTCCAATCATCGGAAGAGGGGAGGCATTTTGAACTGAGTGTTGACTCCCAAACCATAAGTCATTTCTAACAGAAATTATAGCCATTACACATCATTAATAGAACAAAATATTTACGATGATCTATGATTGTTAGATCTGCTTTTTGTAAAATAGGCAAAAAGGGGGTTTTTGGCTCTGGTAAATTATCCCCACCGCACCTTTACTTGAGAATTTAATTTTTTCTACTCCTTGAAATTTTTGGATTATTAGGTCATTTGCATCTTCAAGATGTTTCTGGCATGCATATCGACCACATTTAAAACATGTTAGGATCAATTAGAAATCTCTTTCTTATAAAATTCCACCAAGTTATTAGGGGTTGTACTAGTGGAATTTCCCAAACATGGATAACAAAACTTTGGTGTTCATTTTTAGTGCGTGCAATAATTTTCTTCACTTACATTTATTATAGTTTTCAAAAAAATTTCCCTACATAAACTCTAAAATTTTCATTTTATTGTGATCTATTTTGTCTTAACTTCTTGTTTATGAGAAAAAAGGGAGAGTGAAAACTCAAGTTTGAAAAAAAAATTGAACATCCAAAAATTGAAATGCACAAATGCTGAGACAGATAATTCCAAAAAGTATCCATGATTTTTAAGGATTGTAAACTCTTTTAGATTTTCAGATATTGGGTTTTGT
This sequence comes from Aristolochia californica, assembly GCF_029961685.1. Taxonomy (NCBI): domain Eukaryota; kingdom Viridiplantae; phylum Streptophyta; class Magnoliopsida; order Piperales; family Aristolochiaceae; genus Aristolochia; species Aristolochia californica. The sequence continues at coordinate 15,329,854 of NW_027182257.1, read as the reverse complement.
AATTATCGGAAGAGGAGAGGCATTTTGAACTAAGTGTTGACTCCCAAACCAAAAGTCATTTCTACGAACAATTATAGCCGTTACACATCATTAATTGATCAAAACATTTATGATGATCTATGATTGTTAGGTCCGCATTTTGTAAAATGGGCAAAAAATAGGTTGTTTGGCTCTGGTAAATTATCCCCATTGCATGCTAACTTGAGAATGTAATTTTTTCTACTCCTTGAAATTTTTGGATCATGAGGTCATTTGCATCTTCAAAATGTTTCTGGCATGCATATCCACCACATTTAAAACATGTTAGGATCAACTAGAAATCTCTTTCTTATAAAATTCCACCAAACTATTAGGGGTCGTACTAGTGGAATTTCCCAAACATGGATAACAAAGCATTGGAGTTAATTTTTAGTGTGTGAAATAATTTTCTTCACTTACATGTATTATAGTTATCAATTTTTTTTCCTACATAAACTCTAAAATTTTCATTTTGTTGTGTGATCTTTTTTGCCTTATCTTTTTGGTTTAGAGAAAAATGGGAGAGTGAAAACTCAAGTTTGAAAAAAAAATTAACATCCTAAAATGGAAATGCACAAATGATGAGAGAGATAATTCCAAAAAGTATCCGTGATTTTTAAGGATTGTAAACTCTTTTAGTTTTTTATATATTGGGTTTAGCAATGATCGGAAGAGGGGAGACATTTTGAACTGAGTGTTGACTCCCAAACCATAAGTCATTTCTAAAAAAAATTATAGCTGTTCCACATCATTAATTGATCTAAAAATTTACGATGATATATGATTGTTAGGTCCGCTTTTTTTAAAATAGGCAAAAAGTGGGTTGTTTGGCTCTGGTAAATTATCCCCACCGCACGTTAACTTGATAATTTAATTTTTTCTACTCCTTGAAATTTTTGGATCATTAGGACATTTGCATCTTCAACATGTTTCTGGCATGCATATCTACCACATTTAAAACTTGTTAGGATCAATTAGAAATCTCTTTCTTATAAAATTCCACCTATCTATGAGGGGTTGTACTAGTGGAATTTCCCAAATATGGATAACAAAGCTTTGGTGTTCATTTTTAGTGCGTGAAATAATATTCTTCACTTCCATTTATTATAGTTTTCAAAATTTTTGGCACACGTAAAATCTAAAATTTTCATTTTTTTACGATCTATTTTACCTTATCTTTTTGTTTATGACAAAAACGGAAGAGTGAAAACTCCAGTTTGAAAAAAAAATTGAACATCCAAAAATGGAAATGCACAAATACTGAGAGAGATAAATTCAAAAAGTATCCATGATTTTTAAAGAGTGAAAAACTCTTTTAGTTTTTTATATGTTGGGCTTTGCAATCATCGGAAGAGGGAAGGCATTTTGAACTGAGTATTGACTCCCAAACCATAAGTCATTTCTAACAAAAATTATAGCCGTTACACATCATTAATCGATTAAAACATTTACGATGATCTATGATTGTTAGGTCCTCTTTATCTAAAATAGGTAAAAAGTGGCTTTTTTGGCTCTGGTAAATTATCCCCACCGCACGTTAACTTGTGAATTTAATTTTTTCTACTCGAAATTTTTGGATCATTAGGTCATTTGCATCTTTAACTTGTTTCTAGCATGCATATCCACCACATTTAAAACATGTTAGGATCAATTAGAAATCTATTTCTTATAAAATTCCACATTGCTATTAGGGGTTGTACTAGTGGAATTTCGCAAACATGGATAACAAAGCTTTGGTGTTCATTTTTAGTGCGTGAAATAGTTTTCTTCACTTACATTTATTATAGTTTTCAATTTTTTTTGGATACATAAACTCTAAAATTTTTATGTTGTTGTGATCTATTTTTCCTTATCTTTTTGTTGTGAAATTTTTGGATCATTAGGTCATTTGCATCTTCAACATGTTTCTGGCATGCATATCCACCACATTTAAAACATGTTAGGATCAATTAGAAATCTCTTTCTTATAAAATTCCCCCAAGCTATTAGGGGTTGTAATAGTGGAATTTCCCAAACATGGATAATAAAGCTTTGGTGTTCATTTTTAGTGCGTGAAATAATTTTCTTCACATACATTTATTATAGTTTTGCATAAATAAACCCTAAAATTTTCATTTTGTTGTGTTCTTTTTGTTTACTTGAAAAATGGGAGAGAGAAAAGTCAAGTATGAAAAAAAAATTGAAAATCCAAAAATGGAAATGCACAAATACTGAGAGAGATAATTCCAAAAAGTATCAGTGATTTTTAAAGATTGTAAACTCTTTTAGTTTTTTATATATTGGGTTTTGCAATCATCGGAAGAGGGGAGGCATTTTGAACTGAGTGTTGACAGACAAACCATAAGTCATTTGTAATAATAATTATAGCTGTTACACATCATTAACCTATCAAAACATTTACGATGATCTATGATAGTTTGGTCCGGTTTTTGTAAAATAGGCAAAAAGTGGGTTGTTTGCCTCATGTAAATTATCCCCACCGCACGTTAACTTGAGAATTTAATTTTTTCTACTCCTTGAAATTTTTGGATCATTAGGTCATTTGCATCTTCAACATGTTTCTGGTATACATATCCACCACAGTTAAAACATGTTAGGATCAATTAGAAATCTCTTTCTTATAAAATTCCACCAAGCTATTAGCGGTTGTACTAGTGGAATTTCTCAAACATGGATAACAAAGCTTTGGTGTTCATTTTTAGTGCATGAAATAATTTTTTTCACTTACATTTATTAAAGTTTTCAAATTTTTTTCCACACATAAACTCTAATATTTTCATTTTGTTGTGATCTATTTTGCCTTATCTTTTTTTTTTACAAGGAAATTGGCAGAGTGAAAACTCAAGTTTGAAAATAAAATTGAACATCCAAAAATGGAAATGCACAAATGCTGAGAGAGATAATTCCAAAAAAGTATCCGTGATTTTTAACAATTGTGAACTGTTTTAGTTTTTTATATATTGGGTTTTGCAATCATCGGAAGTGGGGAGGCATTTTGAACAGAGTGTTTACTCCCAAACCATAAGTCATTTTAACAAAAATTATAGCCGTTACACAACATTAATTGATCAAAACATTTATGATGATCTATGATTGTTGGGTCCACTTTTTGTAAAATAGGCAAAAAGGGGTTGTTTGGCTCTGGTAAATTATCCCCACCGCACGTTGACTTTAGAATTTAATTATTTCAACTTATTGAAATTTTTGGATCATTAGGTCATTTGCATCTTCAACATGTTTCTAGCATGCATATCCACCACATTTAATACATGTTAGGATCAATTAGAAATCTCTTTCTTATAAAATTCCACCAAGCTATTAGGGGTTATACTAGTGGAATTTCCCAAACATTGATAAAAAAGCTTTTGGTTCATTTTTAGTGCGTGAAATAATTCTCTTCACTTACATTTATTATAGTTTTGCATATATAAACTCTAAAATTTTCATTTTGTTGTGATCTTTTTTGCCTTTTCTTTTTGTCTACGAGAAAAATGGGGCCGTGAAAACTCAAGTTTGAAAAAATAATTGAACATCCAAAAATGGAAATGCTCAAATGCTGAGAGAGAAAATTCCAAAAAGTATCCGAGATTTTTAAGGATTGTAAACTCTTTTAGTTTTTTATATATTGGGTTTTGCAATCATCGGAAAAGGGGAGGCATTTTGAACCGAGTGTTGACTACCAAACCATAAGTGACTTTTAACAAAAATTATAGCCGTTACACATCATTAATAGATAAAAAAATTTACGATGATCTATGATTGTTAGGTGCGCTTTTTTTAAAATAGGTAAAAAGTGGATTGTTTGGCTCTGGTAAATTATCCGCACCGCACGTTAACTTGAGAATTTAATTTTTTCTACTCCAAGAAATTTTTTGATCATTAGGTCATTTGCATCTTCAACATGTTTCTTGCATGCATAATCCACAACATTTAAAACATGTTAGGATCAATTAGAAATCTCTTTCTTATAAAATTCCACTAAGCTATTAGTGGTTGTACTAGTGGAATATCCCAAATATGGATAACAAAGCTTTCTTGTTCATTTATAGTACGTGATATTTCTTTTCCACTTATATTTATTATAGTTTTCAAATTTTTTTGCATACATTAACTCTAAAGTTTTCATTTTGTTGTGATCTATTTTGCCTTATATTTTTGTTTACGAGAAAAAAGGGAGAATGAAAACTCAAGTTTGAAAACAAAATTGAACATAAAAAAATGGAAAGGCACAAATGCTGAGAGAGATAATTCCAAAAAGTATCCATGATTTTTAAGGATTGTAAACTCTTTTAGTTTTTTATAAATTGGGTTTTGCAATCATCGGAAGAGGGGAGGAATTTTGAATTAAGTGTTGACAGCCAAACCATAAGTCATTTCTAACAAAAATTATAGGCGTTACACATCATTAATCGATCAAAAAATTTACGATCATCTATGATTGTTAGGTCCGGTTTTTATTAAAATACGCAAAAAGTGGGTAGTTTGGCTCTGGTAAATTATTCCCACCCCACGTTAACTTGAGAATTTATTTTTTCCTACTCCATGAAATTTTTGGATCATTAGGTCATTTGTATCTTAATCATGTTTCTGGCATGCATATCCACCACATTTAAAACATGTTAGGATAATTAAAAATCTCTTTCTTTTAAAATTCCGCCAAGCTATTAGGGGTTGTACTAGTGGAATTTCCCAAACATGGATAACAAAGCTTTTGTGTTCATTTTTAATGCGTGAAATAATTTTCTTCACTTACAATTATTATAGTATTCAATTTTTTTTGCATACATAATCTCTAAAATTTTCATTTTGTTGTGATCTATTTTGCCTTATCTTTTTGTTTACGAGAAAAATTGGAGAGTGAAATTTCAAGTTTGAAGAAAAAATTGAACATGCAAAAATGGAAATTCACAAATGCTGAGAGAGATAATTGGAAAAAGTATCCATGATTTTTTAGGATAGTAAACTGTTTAAGTTTTTTATATATTGGGTTTTGCAATCATCGGAAGAGGGGAGGCATTTTGAACGAAGTGTTGACTCCCAAACGATAAATCATTTCTAACAAAAATTATAGCCATTACACACCATTAATCGATCAAAACATTTACGTTGATCTATGATTGTTAGGTCCGCCTTTTGTAAAATAGGCAAAAAGTGGGTTGTTTGGCTTTGGTAATTATCCCCACCGCACATCAACTTGAGAATTTATTTTTTTCTACTCCATGAAATTTTTGGATCATTAGGTCATTTGTATCTTCAACATGTTTCTGGCATGCATATCCACCACACTTAAAACATGTTAGGATAAATTAGAAATCTCTTTCTTCTAAAATTCCGCCAGGCTATTAGGGGTTGTAGTAGTGGAATTTCCCAAACATAGATAACAAAGATTTAGTGTTTATTTTTAGTGCGTGAAATAATTTTCTTCACTTTAAATTATTAGAGTTTTAAATTTTTTTTGTATACATAAACTCTAAAATTTTCATTTTGTTGTGATCTATTTTTCCTTATCTTTTTGTTTACGAGAAAAATGGGAGAGAGCTAGTGTTTGAAAAAAAAATTGAACATCCAAAAATGGAAATGTACAAATGCTGAGAGAGGTAATTCAAAAAAGTATCCGTGATTTTTAAGGATTGTAAACTCTTTTAGTTTTTATATATTGGTTTTTGCAATCATCGGAAGAGGGGAGGCATTTTGAACTGAGTGTTGACTCCCAAATCATAAGTCATTTCTAAAAAAAATTATAACCGTTACACATCATTAATCGATCAAAACATTTACGATAATCTATGATTGTTAGGTCCGCTTTTTGTAAAATAGCCAAAAAGTGGGTTGTTTGGCTTTGGTAAATTATCCCCACCGCACTTTAACTTGAAAATTTATTTTTTTCTACTCCTTGAAATTTTTGGATCATTAGGTCATTTGCATCTTCAACTTGTTTATGGCATGCATATCCACCACATTTAAAACATGTTAGGATCAATTAGAAATCCTTTTCTTATAAAATTCCACATTGCTATTAGGGGTTGTACTAATGGAATTTCCCAAACATGGATAACAAAGCTTTGGTGTTCATTTTTAGTGCGTGAAATAATTTTCTTCACTTACATTTATTATAGTTTTCTAATTTTTTTGCATACATAAACTCTAAAATTTTCATTTTGTTGTGATCTATTTTTCCTTATCTTTTTGTTGTGATATATTTTTCGTTATCTTTTTGTTGTGAAATTTTTGGATCATTATGTCATTCGCATCTTCAACATGTTTCTGGCATGCATATTCACCACATTTAAAACATGTTAGGATCAATTAGAAATCTCTTTCTTATAAAATCCACCAAGCTATTAGGGGTTATACTAGTGGAATTTCCCAAACATGTTCATTTTTAGTGCGTGAAAGAATTTTCTTCATTTACATTTATTATAATTTTGCATAAATAAACCCTAAAATTTTCATTTTGTTGTGATCTATTTTGCCTTGTCTTTTTGTTTACTAGAAAAATGGGAGAGAGAAAACTCAAGTATGAAAAAAAAATGAACATCCAAAAATGGAAATGCACAATTGCTGAGAGAGATAATTCCAAAAAATATCTGTGATTTTTAAGGATTGTAAACTCTTTTAGTGTTTTATATATTGGGTTTTGCAATCATCGGAAGAGGGGAGGCATTTTGAACTAAGTGTTGACTCCCAAACCATAAGTCATTTCTAATAAAAATTATAGACGTTACACATCATTAATCGTTCAGAACATTTACGATGATCTATGATTGTTAGGTCCACTTTTTGTAAAATTGGCAAAAACTGGGTTGTTTGGCTTTGGTAAATTATCCCCACCACACGTTAACTTGAGAATTTAATTTTTTCTGCTCCTTGAAATTGTTGGATCATTACGTCATTTGCATCTTCAACATGTTTCTGGCATGGATATCCACCACATTTAAAAGATGTTAGGATCAAATAGAAATCTCTTTCTAATAAAATTCTACCAAGCTATTAGGGTTTGCACAAGTGGAATCTCCCAAACATGGATAACCAAGCTTTGGTGTTCATTTTTAGTGCGTGAAATAATTTTCTTCACTTACATTTATTATAGTTTTCAAACTTTTTTCAATACATAAACTCTAAAATTTTCATTTTGTTGTGATCTATTTTGCCTTATCTTTTTTTTTTTACGAGGAAATTGGCAGAGTGAAAATTCAAGTTTGAAAATAAAATTAAACATAAAAAATTGGAAATGTACAAATGCTGAGAGAGATAATTCCAAAAAGTATCTGTGATTTTTAAGAATTGTAAACTCTTTTAGTTTTTTATATTGTGTTTTGCAATCATCGGAAGAGGGGAGGCATTTTGAACTGAGTGTTCACTCCCAAACCATAGGTCATTTTTAACAAGAATTATAGCCGTTACACATCATTAATTGATCAAAAAATTTACGATGATCTATGATTGTTAGGTCTGCTTTTTGTAAAATAGGTAAAAAGTAGGTTGTTTGGATTTGGTAAATTATCCCCACTGCATGTTAACTTGAGAATTTAATTTTTTCTACTCCTTGAAATTTTTGGATCATTAGGTCATTTGCATCTTCAACATGTTTCTGGTATACATATTCACCACAGTTAAAACATGTTAGGATCAATTAGGAATATCTTTCTTATAAAATTCCACCAAGCTATTAGCGGTAGTACTAGTGGAATTTTCCAAACATGGATAACAAAACTATGGTGTTCACTTTTAGTGCGTGAAATAATTTTCTTCACTTACAATTATTACAGTTTTCAAATTTTTTTCCATACATAAACTCTAAAATTTTCATGTTGTTGTTATCAATTTGCCTTTTCTTTTTGTTTACGAGAAAAATGGGAGAGAGAAAACTCTTGTTTGAAAAAAAATTGAACATGCAAAATGGAAATGCACAAACGTTGAGAGAGATAATTACAAAAAGTATCTGTGATTTTAAAAAATTGCAAATTCTTTTAGTTTTTTATATATTGCGTTTCGCAATCTTCGGAAGAGGGGAGGCATTTTGAACTGAGTGTTACTCCCAAACTATAAGTCATTTCTAACAAAAATTATAGTCGTTACGCATCAATAATCGACAAAAACATTTACTTTGATCTATGACTATTAGGTCTGCTTTTTTTAAAATAGGCAAAAAGTGGGATGTTTGGCTATGGGAAATATCCTCACCGCACGTTAACCTGAGAATTTAATTTTTTCACCTCCTTGAAATTTTTGGATTATTAGCTCATTTGCATCTTCAACATATTTCTCGCATGCATATCCACCACATTTAAAACATGTTGGGATCAATTAGAAATCTCTTTCTTAAAAAATTCCACCAAGCTATTAGGGGTTGTACTATTGGAATTTCCCAAACATGGATAACAAAACTTTGGTGTTCATTTTTAGTGCATTAAGTAATTTTCTTCACTTACATTTATTAAATTTTTCAAATTATTTTGCATACATAAAGTCTAAAATTTTCATTTTGTTGTGATTTCTTTGCCTTATCTTTATGTTTACAAGAAAAATGGGAGAGAGAAAACTCAAGAATAAAAAAAATGAACATCCAAAATGGTAATACACAAATGTTGAGGGAGACAATTCAAAAAGTATCTGTTATTTTTAAGGATTGTAAACTCTTTTAGTTTTTTAAATATTGAGTTGTGCAATCATCAGAAGAGAGGAGGCATTTTGAACTGAGTGTTGACTCCCAAACCATAAGTCATTTCTATCAAAAATTATAGCCGTTACACATCATTAATCAATCAAAACATTTACGATGATCTACGATTGTCAGGTCCACTTTTTGTAATAATGGCAAAAAGTGGATTGTTTGGCTCTTGTAAATATCCCCATCGCACTTTAACTTGAGAATTTAATTTTTTTCTACACCTTGAAATTTTTGGAACATTAGGTCATTTGCATCTTCAACTTCTTTATGCCTTGCATATCCACGACATTTATAACATGTTAGGGTAAATTAGAAATTTTTTTCTTATAAAATTACACCAAGCTATTATTGGTTGCACTTGTGGAATTTGCCAAACATGGATAACAAAATTTTGGTGTTCATTTTTGGTACGTGAAATAATTTTCTTCACTTACATTTATTATAGTTTTAATTTTTTTTTGCATATATAAACTCTAAAATTTTCTTTTTGTTGTGATCTATTTGCCTTATCTTTTTGTTTACGAGAAAAATGGGAGAGTGAAAACTCAAGTTTGAAACAAAATTGAACATCCAAAAAGGAAATGCACAAATGCTGAGAGAGATAATTCCAAAAAGTATCTGTGATTTTTGTGGATTTTGAACTCTTTTATTTTCTTAAATAATGGGTTTTGCAATCATCAGAAGAGGGGAGGAATTTTGAACTGAGTCTTGACTCCCAAACCATAAGTCATTTCTAACAAAAATTATAGCCGTTACGCATCATTAATCGATCAAAACATTTACGATGATCTATGATTGTTAGGTCCGCTTTTTGTAAAATAGGCAAAAAGTGGGTTGTTCGGCTCTGGTAAATATCCCCACCGAACGTTAACATGAGAATTTAATTTTTTCTACTCCTCTAAAATTTTTGATCATTAGGTTATTTGCATCTTCAACAAGTTTCTGGCATGCATATCCACCACATTTAAAACATGTTAGGATCAATTAGAAATCTATTTCTTATAAAATTCCACCAAGCTATTAGGGGTTGTACTAGTGGAATTTCCCAAACATGGATAACAAAAATTTTCTGTTCATTTTTAGTGCTTGAAATAATTTTATTTTTTAACAATTATTATAGTTTCAAATTTTTTTGAATACGTAAACTCTAAAATTTTCATTTTGTTGTGATCTATTTGCCTTATCTTTTTGTTTACGAAAAAAAACGGGAGAGTGAAAACTCCAGTTTTAAAAAAAATGAACATCCAAAATGGAAATGCACAAATGCTGAGAAAGATAGTTTCAAAAAGTATTTGTGATTTTTAAGGATTGTAAACTCTTTTAGTTTTTAAATATTGGGTTTTGCAATCATCGAAAGAGGGGAGGCATTTTGAACTAAGTGTTGACTCCCAAACTATAAGTCATTTCTATCAAAAATTATAGCTATTACACATCATTAATCGATCAAAATATTTACGATGATGTACAATTTTTAGTTCCGCTTTTTGTAAAATAGGCAAAAAGTGGGTTGTTTGGGTCTGATAATTATCCCCACTACACGTTCACTTGAGAATTTAAATTTTTGTGCTCCTTGAAATTTAATGATTATTAGGTCATTTGCATCTTCAACATGTTTCTGGCATGCATATCCACCATACTTAAAACATGTTAGGATAAATTAGAAATTTATTTCTTATAAAATTCCACCAAGCTATTATGGGTTGTACTTATGGAATTTCACAAACATGGATAACAAAACTTTGGTGTTCATTTTTAGTGCTTGAAATAATTTTCTTCACTTACATTTATTATAGTTTTCAAAATTTTTTGCAAACATAAACTCTAAAATTTTCATTTTGTTGTGATCTATTTGCCTTATCATTTTGTTTACGAGAAAAATGGGAGAGCGAAAACTCCAGTTTTGAAAAAAAATTGAACATCCAAAATGGCAATGCACAAATGCTAAGAGAGATAGTTCCAAAAAGTATTTGTGATTTTTAAGGACTGTAAACTCTTTTAGTTTTTTATATATTGGTTTTTACAATCATCGAAAGAGGGGAGACATTTTGAACTGAGTGTTGACTCCCAAACCATAAGTAATTCCTATAAAAAATTAGAGCTGTTACACATCATTAATCGATCAAAACATTTACGATGATCTATGATTGTTAGGTCCGGTTTTTTTAAAATAGGCCAAAAGTTGGTTTCTTGTGCTCTAGTAAATATCCCAAACATGGATAACAAAACTATGGTGTTCATTTTTAGTCCGTGAAATAATTTTCTTCACTTTCATTTACTATAGTTTTCAAATTATTTTGCATACATAAACTCTAAAATTTTCGTTTTGTTGTGATTTGTTTGCGTTTTCTTTTTGTTTATGAGAAAAATGGGAGAGTAAAAACTCATGTTTGGAAAAAAATTGAACATACAAAATGGAAATGCACAAATGCTGAGAGAGATAATTCCAAAAAGTATTTGTGATTTTTAAGGATTGTAAAATCTTTTAGTTTTATATATACTGGGTTTTGCGACCATCGGAAGAAGGGAGGCATTTTGAACTGAGTGTTGACTCCCAAACCTTATGTCATTTCTAACAAAAATTTTAGTCGATACGCATCATTAATTGATCAAAACATTTATGAGTATCTATGATTGTTAGGTCTGCTTTTCTTAAAATAGGCAAAAAGTGGGTTGTTTGGCTCTGGTAATCCCCACCGCACGTTAACTTGAGAATTTAATTTTTTCTGCTCCATGAAATTTTTGGATAATTAGGTCATTTGCATCTTCAACATGTTTCTGGCATACATGTCCGCCACATTTAAAACTTGTTAGGATAAATTAGAAATTTCTTTCTTATAAAATTCAACGAAGTTATTAAGGTTGTACTAGTGGAATTTCCCAAACATGGATAACAAAACTTTGGTGTTAATTTTTAGTGCGTGAAATAATTTTCTACACATACATTTATTACAGTTTTCAAATTTTTTTGCATACAAAAACTCTCAAATTTTCATTTTGTTATGATCTATTTTCCTTATCTTTTTGTTTACGAGAAAAATGGGAGAGTGAAAACTCAAGTTTGAAAAAAAATTGATCATCCAAATTGGAAATGCACAAATGCTGAGAGAGATATTTCTAAAAAGTATCTGTGATTTTTAAGGATTGTAAACCCTTTAGTTTTTTTTTATTAGCTTTCGCAATCATCAGAAGAGGGGAGGCATTTTGAACTAAGTGTTGACTCCCAAACCATAAGTCATTTCTAAAGAAAATTATAGCAGTTACGCATAATTAATCGATCAAAATATTTACGATGATCTATGATTGTTAGGTCCGCTTTTTGTAAAATAGGCAAAAAGTGGGTTGTTTGGCTCTATCCCCACCGCACGTTAACTTGAGAATTTAATTTTTTTTACTCTAAATTTTTGGATCATTAGGTCATTTGCATCTTCAACATGTTTCTGGCATCCATATCCACCACATTTAAAACATGTTAGGATCAATTAAAAATCTCTTTTTTATAAAATTCCACCAAGCTATTAGGGGTTGTACTAGTGGAATTTCCCAAACATGGATAGCAAAACTTTGGTGTTCATTTTTAGTGCGTGAATTAATTTTCTTCACTGACATTTATTATAGTTTTCAAAAAAAATTTGCATATGTAAACTCTAAATTTTTCATTTTGTTGATTTATTTGCCTTATCTTTTTGTTTCCAAGAAAAAAGGGAGAGTGAAAACTCAAGTTTGAAAAAAAAACTGAACATCCAAAATGGAAATCCTCCAATGCTGAGGGAGATAATTCCAAAGAGTAACTACGATTTTAAAAGATTGTAAACTCTTTTAGTTTTTTATATATTCGATTTTGCAATCATCGGAGGAGGGGAGGCATTTTGAACTGAGTGTTGACTCCCAAACCAAAAGTCATTTCTAACAAAAATTATAGCCGTTACACATCATTAATTGATCAAAATATTTACAATGGTCTATGAAAGTTAGGTCCGCTTTTTGTAAAATAGGCCAAAAGTGGGTTGTTTGGCTCTTGTAAATATCTCCACCGCACGTTAACTTGAGAATTTAATTTTTGCTCCTCCTTGAAATTTTTGGATAATAAGATCATTTGCATCTTCAACATGTTTCTGCCATGCATATCCACCACATTTAAAACATGTTAGGATAAATTAGAAATCTCTTTCTTATAAAAGTCCACCAAGCTATTAGGGGTTGTACTAGTGGAATTTCCCAAACATGGAGAACAAAACTTTGGTGTTCATGTTTAGTGCGTGAAATAATTTTCTTCACTTACATTGATTATAGTTTTTAAATTTTTTTGCATACATAAACTCTAAAATTTTCCTTTTGTTGTGATCAATTTGCCATATTTTTTGTTTACTAGAAAAATGGGAGAGTGAAAACTCAAGTTTGAAAAAAAATTGAATATCCAAAGTGGAAATGCACAAATGTTGAGAGAGATAATTCCAAAAAGTATCTGTGATTTTTTAGGGTTTTAAACTCTTTTAGTCTTTTATATGTTGGATTTTGCAATCATTGGAAGAGGGGAGGCATTTTGAACTGAGTGTTGACTCCCAAACCATAAGTCATTTGTAACAAAAATTATAGCCGTTAGACATCATTAATCGATCAAAACATTAACGATGATCTATGATTGTTAGGTCCACTTTTTTTAAAATAGGCAAAAAGTGGGTAGTTTGGCTCTGGTAAATATCCCCACCACATGTTAACTTGAGAATTTAATTTTTTCTGCTCCTTCAAAATTTTGGATCATTGGGTCATTTGCATCTACAACATGTGTCTGGCATGCATATCTACCACATTTAAAACATGTTAGGACCAATTAGAAATCTCTTTCTTATAAAAATCCACCAAGCCATTTGGGGTGGTACTAGTGGAATTTCCCAAACATGGATAACAAAACTTGGGTGTTCATGTTTAGTGCGTGAAATAATTTTCTTCACTTACATTGATTATAGTTTTCAAATTTTTTTGCATACATAAACTCTAAAATTTTCATTTTGTTGTGATCTATTTGCCTTATCTTTTTGTTTACGAGAAAAATGGGAGAGTGAAAAATCAAGTTTTAAAAAAATTTAATATCCAAAATGGAAATGCACAAATGCTGAGAGAGATAATTCCAAAAAGTATCTGTGATTTTTAAGGATTTTAAACTCTTTTAGTTTTTATATGGTGGGTTTTGCAATCTTCTGAAGAGGGGAGGCATTTTGAACTGAGTGTTGACTCCCAAACCATAAGTCATTTCTAACCAAAATTATAGTCGTTACGCTTTATTAATCGATCAAAACATTTATGATGATATATGATTGTTATGTCCACTTTTTGTAAAATATGCAAAAAGTGGGTTGTTTGGCTCCAGTAAATATCCCCACTGCATGTTAACTTGAGAATTTAATTTTTTCTACTCCTTTAAATTTTTGGATCATTAGGTCATTTGCATCTTCAACATGTTTCTGGCATGCATATCCTCCACATTTAAAATATGTTAGGATCAAAATGAAATTTGTTTCTTATAAAATTCCACCAACCTATTAGGGGTTGTACTAGTGGAATTTCCCAAACAAGGATAACAAAACTTTGGTGTTCATTTTTAGTGCATGAATAATTTTCCTCACTTACATTTATTATTGTTTTCAATCTTTTTTTCATACTTAAACTCTAAAATTTTCATTTGTTGTGATCAATTTGCCTTTTCTTTTTGTTTATGAGAAAAAAAGGAGAGAGAAAACTGAAGTTTGAAAAGAATAGAACATCCAAAATGGAAATGTACAAATGCTAAGAGCGAGAATTTGAAAAATTATCTATGAATTTTAAGGATTGTAAACTCTATTATTTTCTTATATATTGGGTTTGGCAATCATCTGGAGAGGGGAGGCATTTTGAACTGAGTGTTGACTCCCAAACCAAAAGTCATTTCTAACAAAAATTATAGCCGTTACGCATCATTAATCGATCAAAACATTTACGATGGTCTAAGAAAGTTAGGTCCGCTTTTTGTAAAATAGGAAAAAAGTGGGTTGTTTGGCTCTTGTAAATATCCCCACCGCACGTTAACTTGAGAATTTAATTTTTTCTTCTCCTTGAAATTTTTGGATCATTAGGTCATTTGCATGTTCAACATGTTTCTGCCATGTATATCCTCTACAATTAGAACAAGTTAGGATCAATGAGAAATCTCTATCTTTTAAAATTCCACCAAGCTATCAGGGGTTGTGCTAGTGGAATTTCCCAAACATGGATAACAAAACTTTGGTGTTTATTTTTAGTTCGTGAAATAATTTTCTTCACTTAGTTTTAGTATAGTTTTCAAATGTTTTTGCATACATAAACTCTAAAATTTTTATTTTGTTGCGATCTATTTGCCTTATCTTTTTGTTTATGAGAAAAATGGGAGAGTGAAAACTCAAGTTTGAAAAAAAGTTGAACATCCAAAATGGAAATGCACTAATGCTGAGAGAGATAATTCCAAAAAGTATATGTGATTTTTAAGGATAGTAAACTCTTTTAGTTTTTTATATATTGGGTTTCTCAATCATCGGAAGAGGGGAGGCATTTTGAACAGATTGTTGACTCCCCAACCATTAGTCATTTCTAAAGAAAATTTTAGCTGTTACGCATCATTAATTGATCAAAACATTTATGATGATCTATGATTGTTAGGTCTGTTTTTTGTAAAATTGGTACAAAGGGGGTTGTTTCGCTCTGATAAATATCCCCTCCGCACGTTAATTTGAGAATTTATTTTTTTCTACTCAATGAAATTTTTTGATCATTAGGTCATTTGCATCATCAATATGTTTCTCGCATGCATATCCACTACATTTAACACTTGTTAGGATCAATCAGAAATCTCTTTCTTATAAATTCCACCAAGCCAATAGGGGTTGTACTAGTGGAATTTCCCAAACATAGATAACAAAACTTTGGTGTTCATTTTTAGTGTGAGAAATAATTTTTTTCACTTACATTTATTGTAGTTTTCAAACTTTTTTGCACATATAAACTCTAAAATTTTCATTTTGTTGTGATCTATTTGCCTTATCTTTTTGTTTACGAGAAAAATGGGAGAGTGAAAACTCAAGTTTGAAAAAAAATAGAACATCCAAAGGGGAAATGCACAAATGCTGAGAAAGTAAATTCCAAAAAATATCTTTGATTTTTTATGATTTTAAACCGTTCTAGTCTTTTCTATCTTAGGTTTTGCAATCATCGGAAGAGGGGAGGCATTTTGAAAAAAGTGTTGACTCCCAAACCATAAGTTATTTCTAACAAAAATTATAGCCGTTACACATCAATAATCGATCAAAACATTTACGATGATCTATGATTTTTAGGTCTACTTTTTGTAAAATAGGCAAAAAGTGGGTTGTTTGGCTCAGGTAAATAGCCCATCGCACGTTAACTTGAGAATTTAATTTTTCCTGCTTCTTGAAATTTTTGGATCATTAGGTCATTTGCATGTTCAACATGTTTCTGGCATGCATATCCACCACATTTAAAATATGTTAGGATAAATTAGAAATATCTTTCATATAAAATTCCACCAAGCTAATAGGGGTAGTACTAGTGGAATTTCCCGAACTTGGATAACAAAACTTTGGTGTTCATTTTTAGTGCGTGAAATAATTTTCTTCACTTACATTTATTATTTTTTTCATACATAAACTCTAAAATTTTCATTTTGTTGTGATCTTTTTCCCTTATCTTTTTGTTTACGAGAAAAATGGGAGAGTGAAAACTCAAGTTTGAAAAAAAATTGAACATCCAAAATGGAAATGCACAAATGATGAGAAAGATAATTCCAAAAAGTATCTTTGATTTATAAGGATTTTAAATAGTTTTAGTTTTTTATATGTTGGGTTTTGCAATCATCGGAAGAGGGGAGGAGAGGGGAGGCATTTTGAACTGAGTGTTGACTCCCAAACCATAACTCATTTCTAAATAAAATTATAGCAGTTACACATTATTAATCGATCAAAACATTTATGATGATCTATGATTGTTAGGTCCGCTTTATGTAAAATAGGCAAAGCGTTTGTTTTTTGGCTAAGATAAATATCCCCACCGCTCGTTAACTGGAGAATTTAATTTTTACTACTCCTTGAAATATTTGGATTCTTTGGTAATTTGCATCTTCAACATGTTTCTGGCATGCATATCCACCATATTTAAAACATGTTAGGATCAATTAGAAATCTCTTTCTTATAAAAGTCCACCAAGCTATTAGGGGTTGTACTAGTGGAATTTCCCGAACATGGAAAACAAAACTTGGGTGTTCATTTTTAGTGCGTGAAATAATTTCCTTCACATACATTTATTATAGTTTTCAAGTTTTTTTGCATACATAAACTCTAAAATTTTCAACTTGTTCTAATCTATTTATCTTCTCTTTTTGTTTACGAGAAAGATGGGAGTGCGAAAACTCATGTTTGAAAAAAAATTGAACATCCAAAATGGAAATGCACAAATGCAGAGAGAGATAATTCCAAAAACTATCTGTGATTTTTAAGGATTGTAAGCTCTTTTAGTTTTTTATATATTGAATTTTGCAATCATCGGAAGAGGGGAAGCATTTTGAACTGAGAGTTGACACCCAAACCAT
Source organism: Aristolochia californica (assembly GCF_029961685.1). Lineage (NCBI taxonomy): Eukaryota > Viridiplantae > Streptophyta > Magnoliopsida > Piperales > Aristolochiaceae > Aristolochia > Aristolochia californica. Next base: position 15,312,556 of record NW_027182257.1, on the reverse strand, counting down.
AAGTCATTTCTAACAAAAATTATAGCCGTTAAACATCATTAATCGATCAAAACATTTACGATGATCTATGATTGTTAGGACCACTTTTTGTAAAATGGGTAAATCATGGGTTGTTAGGCTCTGGTAAATATCCCCACCGCACGTTAACTTGAGAATTTAATTTTTTCTACTCCTTGAAATTTTTGGATCTTTAGGTCAATTGCATCTTCAACATGTTTCTGGCATGCATATTCTCCACATTTAAAATATGTTAGGATCAATTTGAAATCTCTTTCTTATAAAATTCCACGATGCTATTAGGGGTTGTACTAGTGGACTTTCCCAAATATGGGTAACAGAACTTTAGTGTTCATTTTTAGTGAGTGAAATAATTTTCTTCACTTACACAGTTTTCAAATTTTTTTGCATACATAAACTCTAAAATTTTCATTTTGTTGTGATCTATTTGCCTTATCTTTTTGTTTACGAGAAAAATGGGAGAGTGAAAACTCAAGTTTGAAAATAAACTGAACATCCAAAATGGAAATGCACAAATGCTGAGAGAGATAATCCCAAAAAGTATCTGTGATTTTTAAGGGTGTTAAACTCCTTTAGTTTTTTAAATATTTGGTTTTGCAATCATCGGAAGAGGGCAGGCATTTTGAACTGAGTGTTGACTCCCACACCATAAGTCATTTCAAAAAAAAATTATAGCTGTTACGCATCATTAATCAATCAAAAAATTTACGATGATCTATGATTGTTAGGTCCATTTTTTGTGAAATAGGCAAAAAGTGGGTTGTTTGGCTCTGGTAAATATCCCCACCGCACGTTAACTTGAGAATTTAATTTTTTCTTCTCCTTGAAATTTTTGGATTATTAGGTCATTTGCATCTTCAAAAAGTGTCTGGCATGCACATCCACCACATTTAAAACATGTTAGGATAAATTAGAAATCTCTTTCTTATAAAATTCCACCAAGTTATTAGGGGTTGTACTAGTGGAATTTCCCAAACTTGGATAACAAAACTTTGGTGTTCATTTTTAGTGCGTGAAATAATTTTTTTCACTTACATTCATTATTTTTTTATAATTTTTTTGCATACATAAACTTTAAAATTTTCATTTTGTTGTGATCTATTTGTCTTACTTTTTGTTTACGAGAAAAATGGGAGAGAGAAAACTCAAGTTTGAAAAAAAAATTATCATCCAAAATGGAATTGCTCAAATGCTGAGTGTGATAATTCCAGAAAGTTTCTATGATTTTTAAGGATTTTATACTATTTTAGTTTTTTATATGTTGGGTTTTACAATCATCGGAAGAGGGGAGGCATTTTTAACTAAGTGTTGACTCCCAAACCATAAGTCAGTTCTAACAAAAATTATAGGTATTACACATCATTAATCGATCAAAATATTTATGACGATCTATGATGGTTAGGTCCGCTTTTTGTAAAATAAGCAAAAAGTGGGTTGTTTGGCTAAGGTAAATATCCCCACCCCACATTACCTGGAGAATTAATTTTTACTATTCCTTGAAATTTTTGGATTATTAGGTAATTTGCATCTTCAACATGTTTCTGGCATGTATATCCACCACATTTAAAACATGTTAGGATCAATTAGAAATTTCTTTCTTATAAAATTCCTGCAAGCTATTAGGGGTTGTACCAGTGGAATTTCCCAAACATGGAAAACAAAAGTTGGGTATTCATTTTTAGTGCGTGAAATAATTTTCTTCACTTACATTTATTATAGTTTTCAATTTTTTTTGCGTACATAAACTCTAAAATTTTCAACTTGTTCTAATCTATTTATCAAATCTTTTTTTTTACGAGAAAAATGCGAGAGTGAAAACTCAAGTTTGAAAAAAAATTGAACATCCAAAATGGAAATGCACAAATGCTGAGAGAGATAATTCCGAAAAGTATCTATGATTTTTAAGGATTGTAAACTCTTTTAGTTTTTTACATGTTAGGTTTTGCAATCATCGGAAGAGGGGAGGCATTTTGAACTGAGTGTAGACTCCCAAACCATAAGTCATTTCTAACAAAAATTATAGCCGTTACACATCATTAATCAATCAAAACATTTATGATGATCTATGATTGTTAGGACCACTTTTTGAAAAATAGGTAAAAAGTGGGTTGTTTCATTCTGGTTAATATTCCTACCGCACGTTAATTTGAGAATTTAATTTTTTCTACTCCTTGAAAATTTTGGATCATTAGGTCATTTGCATTTTCAACATGTTTCTGGCATGCATATCCACCACATTTAAAAATTTTTACGATCAATTTGAAATCTCTTTCTTATAAAATTCCACAATGCTATTAGGGGTTGTCCTAGTGGAATTTCCCAAAATTGGATAACAAAACTTTGGTGTTCATTTTTAGTGAGTGAAATAATTTTCTTCACTTACATAGTTTTCAAAATTTTTTGCATACATGAACTCTAAAACTTTCAGTTTGTTGTGATCTATTCGCCTTATCTTTTTGTTTACAAGAAAAATGGGAGAGTGAAAACTCATGTTTGAAAATAAACTGAACATCTAAAATGGAAATGCACAAATGCTGAGAGAGATAATCCCAAAAAGTATCTGCGATTTTTAAGAGTTGTAAACTCCTTTAGTTTTTTAAATATTTTGTTTTGCAATCATCGGAAGAGGGCAGGCATTTTGAACTGAGTGTTGACTCCCAAACCATAAGTCATTTTAAACAAAAATTATAGCTGTTAGGTATCAATAATCGATCAAAACATTTACGATGATCTATGATTGTTAGGTCCGCTTTTTGTGAAATAAGCCAAAATTGGGTTGTTTGGCTCCGATAAATATCCCCACCGCATGTTAACTTGAGAATTTAATTTTTCCTACTCCTTGAAATTTTTGGAATATTAGGTCATTTGCATCTTCAACAAGTGTCTAGCATGCACATCCCCCACATTTAAAACATGTTAGGATAAATTAGAAATCTCTTTCTTATAAAATTCCACCAAGCTATTAGGGGTTGTACTAGTGGAATTTCACAAACTTGGATAACAAAACTTTGGTGTTCTTTTTTAGTGCATGAAATAATTTTCTTCAATTACATTTATTATAGTTTTCAAATTTTGTTGCATACATAAACACTAAAATTTTCATTTTGTTGTGATCTATTTGTCTTTTTTTTACGAGAAAAATGGGAGAGAAAAAACTCAAGTTTGAAAAAAAAATTAACATCCAAAATGGAATTGCTCAAATGCTGAGTGCGATAATTCAAAAAAGGTTTTGTGATTTTTATGGATTTTAAACTCTTTTAGGTTTTTATATATTGGGTTTTGCAATCATCGGAAGAGGGAAGGCATTTTCAACTAATTGTTGACTCCCAAACCATAAGTCATTTCTAACAAAAATTATAGGCGTTACACATCATTAATGGATCAATACATTTAAGATCATCTATGATGGTTAGGTCCGTGTTTAGCAAAATAGGTAAAAAGTGGGTTGTTTGGCTCTGCTAAATATCCCCTCCGCACGTTAACTTGAGAATTTAATTTTTTGCACTCCTTAAAATTTTTTTATTATTAGATCATTTGCATCTTCAACATCTTTCTGGCATGCACATCCACCACATTTAAAACATGTTAGGATCAATTAGAAATCTCTTTCTTATAAAATTCCACCTAGTTGTTAGGGGTTGTACAAGTGGAATTTCCCATACATTGATAACAAAAATTTGGTGTTCATGTTTAGTGCATGAAATAATTTTCTTCTCTTGAATTTATTATGGTTTTCAAATTTTTTGGCATACATAAGCTCTAAAATTTTCATTTTGTTTTGGTCTATTAGCCTTATCTTTATGTTTACGAGAAAAATGGGTGAGAGAAAACTCAAGTTTAAAAAAAATTGAACATTCAAAATGGAAATGCACAAATGATGAGAGAGATAATTCCAAAAAGTATCTGTGATTTTTAAGGATTGTTAACTTTTTTAGTTTTTTATATATTGGGTTTTGCAATCATTGGAAGAGGAGAGGCATTTCTAACTGAGAGTTGACTCCAAAACCATAAGTCATTTCTAAAAAAAATTATAGCCGTTACGCATCATTAATCAATCAAAACATTTACGATGATCTAAGATTGTTAGGTCCGCTTTTTGTGAAATAGGCAAAAAGTAGGTTGTTTGGCTCTACTAATTATCCCCACCGCACGTTAACTTGAGAATTTAATTTTTTCTACTCCTTGAAATTTTTGGATCATTAGGTCATTTGCATCTTCAACAAGTTTCTGGCATGCATATCCACCACATTTAAAACATGTTAGAATCAATTAGAAATATCTTTCTTATAAAATTCCACCAAGCTACTAGGGGTTGTACAAGTGGAATTTCACAAACATGGAAACAAAACTTTGGTGTTCATTTTTAGTGCATGAAATAATTTTCTTCACTTACATTTATTATATTTTTCAAATTTTTTTGCATACATAACTCTAAAATTTTCATTACGTTATGATCTATTGGCCTTATCTTTATGTTTACGATAAAAATGGGAGCGTGAAAACTCAAGTTTGAAAAAAAATTGAACATCCAAAATGGAAATGCACAAATGCTCAGAGAGATAATTCTAAAAAGTATCTATGATTTTTAACGATTGCCAACTCTTTTAGTTTCTTATATATTAGGTTTTGCAATCATTGGAAGAGGGGAGGCATTTCTAACAGAGTGTTGACTCCCAAACCATAAGTCATTTCTAACAAAAATTATAGCCATTACGCATCATTAATCGATTAAACCATTTACGATGATCTATGATTGTTAGTTCCGCTTTTTGTAAAATAGGCAAAAAGTGGGTTGTTTGGCTCAGGTAAATATCCCCACCGCATGTTAACTTTAGAATTTATATTTTTTCTACTCCTTGAAATTTTTGGATCATTAGGTCATTTGCATCTTCAACATGTTTCAGGCATGCATATCCACCACATTTAAAACAGGTTAGGATCAATTAGAAATCTCTTTCTTATAAAATTCCACCAAGCTATTAGGGGTTGCACTAGTGGAATTTCCCAAACATGGACAACAAAACTTTGGTGTCCATTCTTAGTGCGTGAAATATTTTCTTCACTTGAATTTATTGTAGTTTTCAAATTTTTTTGCATACATAAACTCTAAAATTTTCGTTTTTTATGATCTATTTGCCTTATCGTTTTGTTTATGAGAAAAATGGGAGAGTGTAAACTCAAGTTTGAAAATAAAATTAACATCCAAAATGGAAATGCACAAATGCTGAGAGAGATAATTCCAAAAAGTATCTGTGATTTTTAAGGATTGTAAACTCTTTTAGTTTTTTAAATATTGGGTTTTGCAATCATCAGAGGAGGGGAGGCATTTTGAACTGAGTGTTGACTCCCAAACCATAAGTCATTTCTAACAAAAATTATAGCCGTTACACATCATTAATCGATCAAATCATTTACGATGACCTATGATTGTTAGGTCTACTTTTTGTAAAATAGATAAAAAGTAGGTTGTTTGGCATTGGTAAATATCCCCACCGCACGTTAACTTGAGAATTTAATTTTTTCTACTCCTTGAAATTTTTGGATCAGTAGGTCATTTGCATCTTCAACATGTTTCTGGCATGCCAATCCACCACATTTTAAATTATTTAGGATCAATCTGAAATATTTTTATTATAAAATTCCACCAAGCTATTAGGGGTTGTAGCAGTGGAATTTCCCAAACATGGATAACAAAACTTTTGTGTTCATTTTACTGCGTGAAATAATTTTCTTCGCTTACATAGTTTTCAAATTTTTTTGCATGCATAAACTCTAAAATTTTCATTTACGAGAAAAATGGGAGAGTGAAAACTCAAGTTTGAAAATAAACTGAACGTCCAAAATGGAAATGCACAAATGCAAAGAGAGATAATTCCAAAATGTATATGTGATTTTTAAGGGTTGTAAACTCCTTTAGTTTTTTAAATATTGGGTTTTGCAATCATTGGAAGAGGGAGGCATTTTGAACTGAGTGTTGGCTCCCAAACCTTAAGTCATTTCTAACAAAAGTTATAGCCATTATGGATCATTAATCGATCAAAACATTTATGATGATCTTTGATTGTTAGGTCCGCTTTTTGTGAAATAGGCAAAAAATGGGTTGTTTGGCTCTGGTAATCCACACCGCAAACTTGGATTATTAGGTCATTTTCATCTTCAACAAGTGTCTGGCATGCACATCCACCACATTTAAAACATGTTAGGATAAATTAGAAATCTCTTTCTTATAAAATTCCACCAAGCTATTGGGGGTTGTACTAGTGGAATTATCCAAACTTGGATAACAAAACTTGGGTGTTCATTTTTAGTGCTTGAAATAATTTTCTTCACTTACATTTATTATAGTTTTCAATTTTTTTTACATACATAAACTCTAAAATTTTCATTTTGTTGTCATCTATATGTCTTCTCGTTTTGTTTACAAAAAAAATGGGAGAGAGAAAACTCAAGTTTGAAAAAAAATTGAACATCCAAAATGGAAATGCACAAATGCTTAGAGTGATAATTTCTAAATGTATTTGTGATTTTTAATGATTGTAAACTCTTTTAGTTTTTTATATGTTGGGTTTTGCAATCATCGGAAGAGGGGAAGCATTTTGAACTGAGTGTTGACTCCCAAACCATTAGTCATTTCTAAAAACAACTATAGTCGTTACACATCATTAATTGATCAAAACATTTCCGAATATTTATGATTGTTAGGTCCGCATTTTGTAAAATAGGCAAAAGGTGGGTGGTTTGGCCCTGATAAATATCCCCACCGCACATTAACTTGAGAATTTAATTTTTTCTACTCCTTGAAATTTTTGGATCATTAAGTCATTTGCATCTTCAACATGTTTCTGGCTTGTATATCCACCAAATTTTAAAATATTTTGGATCAATTAGACATCTCTTTGTTACAAAATTCCACCAGGATATTAGGGGTTGTACTAGTGGAATTTCCCAAACATGGATAACAAAACTTTGGTGTTCGTTTTTAGTGCATGAAATAATTTTCTGCACTTACATTTATTATAGTTTTCAAATTTTTTTGCATACATAAACTCAAAATTTTTTAATTTGTTGTGATCTATTTTTCTTATCTTTTTGTTTACGAGAAAAATGGGATAGGAAAAACTCAAGCTTGAAAAAAAATTGAACATCCAAAATGGAAATGCACAAATGCTCAGAGAGATAATTCCAAAAAGTATCTGTGATTTTTATGGAATGTATACGCTTTTAATTTTTTATATGTTGGGTTTTGCAATCATCGGAAGAAAATTATAAGTCATTTCTAAAATAATTTGTAGCTATTGCTCATCATTAATCGATCAAAACATTTACGATGATCTATGATTGTTAGGTCCGCTTTTTGTAAAATAGGCAAAAAGTGGGTTGTTTGGCTCAGGTAAATATCCACAACGGATGTTAATTTGAAAATATAATTTTTTCTACTCTTTGAAATTTTTGGATCATTAGGTCATTTGCATCTTCAACATGTTTCTGACATGCATATCCGCCATATTTAAAACATGTTAGGATCAATTAGAAATCTCTTTCTTATTAAATTCCATAAGCTATTAGGGGTTGTACTAGTGGAATTTCCCAAACATGGATAATCAATCTTAGTCGTTCATTTTTAGTGCATGAAATAACTTTCTTCACTTACTGTTATTATAGTTTTCAAATTTTTTTGCATACATAAACTCTAAAATTTTCATTTTGTTGTGATCTATTTGCCTTATCATTTTGTTTACGAGAAAAATGGAAGAGTGAAAACTCAAGTTTGAAAAATAATTGAACATTCAAAATGGAAATGCACAAATACTGAGAGAGATAATTCCAAAAAGTATCTATGTTCTTTAAGGATTGTAAACTCTTTTAGTTTTTTATATATTGGGTTTTGCAATCATTGGAAGAGGAGAGGCATTTCTAACTGAGAGTTGACTCCCAAACCATGAGTCATTTCTAACAAAAATTATAGTTGTTACGCATCATTAATCTATCAAAACATTTAGGATGATCTATGGTTTTTAGGTCCGGTTTTTGTAAAATAGGCAAAAAATTTGGTTTTTGGGTCTGGTAAATTTCCCCACCGCACGTTAACTTGAGAATTTAATTTTTTCTATTCCTTGAAATTTTTGGATCATTAGGTCATTTGCATCTCCATCATGTTTCTAGAATCCATATCCACCACATTTAAAACATTGTAGGATCAATTAGAAATCTATTTCTAGTAAAATTCCATGACGCTATTAGGGGTTGTACTAGTGGAATTTCCCAAACATGGATAACAAAACTTTGGTGTTCATTTTTAGTGCATGAAATGATTTTCTTCACTTACATTTGTTATAGTTTTCAAATTATTTTTCATTCATAAATTCTAAAATTTTCGTTTTGTTGTGATCTAATTGCCTTATCTTTTTGTTTACGAGAAAAATGAGAGAGATAAAACTCATATTTGAAAAAAAATTGAATATCCAAAGTGGAAATGCACAATGCTGAGAGAGATAATTCCAAAAAGTATCTGTGATTTTTAAGGATTGTAAACTCTTTTAGATTTATATATATTGGGTTTTGAAATCATCGGAAGAGGGGAGGCATTTTGAACTAAGTGTTGACTCCCAAACCATAAGTCATTTCTAACAAAAATTATAGCTGTTACGCATCATTAATCGATCAAAACATTTACAATGATCTATGATTGATAGATCCTCTTTTTGAAAAATAGGCAAAAAATGGGTTGTTTGGCTCTGGTAAATATCCCCACCACACGTTAACTTGAGAATTTAATTTTTTCAACTCCTTGAAATGTTTGGATTATTAGGTCATTTGCATCTTGGACATGTTTCTGGCATGCATTTCCACCACATTTAAAACATATTAGGATAAATTAGAAATATCTTTCTTATAAAATTCCACCAAGCTATTAGGGGTTGTGCTAGTGGAATTTCCTAAACATGGATAACAAAACTTTGGTGTTCATTTTTAGTGCGTGAAATAGTTTTCTTCACTTACATTTATTATAGTTTTCAAATGTTTTTGCATACATAAACTCTAAAATTTTCATTTTGTTGTGATCTATTTGCTAAGTCATTTTGTTTATGAGAAAAATGCGAGAGTGAAAACTTATGTTTGAAAAAAAATTGAATATCCAAAATGGAAATGCACAAATGCTCAGAGACATAATTCCAAAAAGTATCTGTGATTTTTAAGGATTTTAAACTCTTTGAGTTTTTTATATGTTGGGTTGTGCAATCTTCGAAAGAGGGGTGGCATTTTGAACTGAGTGTTGACTCTCAAACTATAAGTCATTTCTAACAAAAATTAAAGCAGTTAGACATCATTAATCGATCAAAACATTTATGATGATCTTTAATTGTTAGGTCCACTTTTTGTAAAATAGGCAAAAGGTGGGTTGTTTGATTCTGGTAAATATCCCCACCGTACTTTTAACTTGAGAATTTAATTTTTTCTGCTCCTTGAAATTTTTGGATAATTAGAACATATGCATCTTCAACATGTTTCTGGCATCCATATCCACGGCATTCAAAACATGTTAGAATAAATTAGAAGTCTCTTTCTTATAAAATTCCACCAAGCTATTAGGGGTTGTACTAGTGGAATTTCCCAAACATGGATAACAAAACTTTGGTGTTCATTTTTAGTGCATGAAAAACTCTTAAAATAAGTGGAATTTCATTTTTTTTGCATACATAAACTCTTAAAATATTCATTTTGTTTGCCTTATCTTTTTGTTTACAAGAAAAATGGGAGAGTGAAAAATCAAGTTTGAAAAAACACTCAATATCCAAAATAGAAATGCACGGATACTGAGAGAGATAATTCCAAAAAGTATAAGTTTTTTTAAGGATTTTAAGCTCTTTTAGTTTTTTAAATGTTGGGTTTTGCAATCATTGGAAGAGGGGATGCATTTTGAATTGATTGTTGACTCCCAAACCATAAGTCATTTCTAACAAAAATTAAAGTCATTAGACATCATTAATCGATCAAAAAGTTTACGATGATCTATGATTGTTAGGTCCACTTTTTGTAAAATAGGAAAAAAGTGGGTTGTTTGTCTCTGGATAATATCCCCACCTCGTGTTAACTTGAGAATATAATTTTTTCTGCTCCTTGAAATTTTTGGATCATTAGGTCATTTGCATCTTCAACATGTTTCTGGCATGCATATCCACTACATTTAAAACATGTTAGGATCAGTTATAATTCTATTTGGGATAAAATTCCACCAAGCTATTAGGGGTTGTACTAGTGCAATTTCCCAAACATGGATAACAAAAATTTGGTGTTCATTTTTTGTGCGTGAAATAATTTTTTTCACTTACATTTGTTATAGTTTTCAATTTATTTGCAGATATAAACTCTAAAATTTTCATTTTGTTGTGATCTATTTTCCTTATTTTTTTTTACAAGAAAAAATGGAGAGTGAAAACAGAAGTTTGAAAAAAAATTGAACATCCAAAACGGAAATGCACAGATGCAAAGAGAGATAATTCCAAAAAGTATTTATGATTTTTAAGGATTCTAAACTCTTTTAGTTTTTTATATGTTGGGTTTTGCAATCATCGGAAGAGGGGAAGCATTTTCAACTGAGTTTTTAGTCTCAAACCTTAAAACATTTCTAACAAAAATTATAGCCGTTACACATCAGTAATCGATCAAAACAATTACGATGAGCAATGATTATTAGGTCCGCTTTTTTTAAAATAGGCAAAAAGAGGGTTCTTTGGCACTGGTAAATATCCCCACCGCATGTTAACTTGAGAATTTTATCTTTTCTTCTCCTTGAAATTTTTTGATCATTAGGTCATTTGCATTTTCGACATATTTTTGGAATCTATATCCACCACATTTAAAACATGTTAGGATCAATTAGAAATCTCTTTCTTATAAAATTTCACCAAGCTATTAGGGGTTGTACCAGTAAAATTTGCCAAGATAAAAAAACTTTGGTGTTCATTTTTAGTGCGTGAAATAATTTTCTTCACCTACATTTATTATAGTTTTCAAAATTTTTTGCATACATAAACTCTAACATTTTCAATTTGTTGTGATCTATTTGCCTTATCTTTTTGTTTACGAGAAAAATGGGAGAGTGAAAATTCAAGTTTGAAAAAATATTGAAGATCTAAAATAGAAATGCACAAATGCTGAGAGAGACAGTACCGAAAAGTATTTGTGACTTTCAAGGATTGTAAACTCTTTTATTTTTTTATATGTCGGGTTTTGCAATCATCGGAAGAGGGGAAGCATTTTTAACTGAGTGTTGACTCCCAAACCATAAGTCATTTCTAACAAAAATTGTAGCTGAGACACATCATTAATTGATCAAAACATTTATGATGATCTATGATTTTTAGGTCCGTTTTTTGTAAAATAGGCAAAAAGTGGGTTGTTTGGCTCTGGTAAATATCCCCACCACACATTAACTTGAGAATATAATTTTTTCTACTCCTTGAAATTTTTGGATTATTAGGTCATTTGCATCTTCAACATGTTTCTTGCATGCATATCCCCCACATTTAACACTTGTTAGGTTCAATTATAAATTTTTTTCTTATAAAATTCCACCAAGCTATTAGGGGTTGTACTAGTGAAATTTCCCTAACATGGATAACAAAACTTTGGTGTTCATTTTTAGTGCGTGAAATAATTTTTTGCACTTACATTAATTATAGTTTTCAATTTTTTTAGCATACATAAACTCTAAAATTTTCAATTTTTTGTGATCTATTTGCCTTATCTTTTTGTTTATGAGAAAAAAGGGAGAGTAAAAACTCATGTTTGAAAAAAAATTGAACAACCAAATTGGAAATGCACAAATACTGAGAGAGATAATTCCAAAAAGTATCTGTGATTTTTAAGGATTGTAAACTCTTTTAGTTTTTAATATGTTGGGTTTTGCAATCATCGGAAGAGGCGAGCCATTTTCAATTGAGTGTTGACTCCCTAACCATAAGTTATTTCTAACAAAAATTATAGCCGTTACACTTCAATAATCGATCTAAACATTTACGATGATCTATGATTGTTAGGTCCGCCTTTCGTAGGATAGGCAAAAAGCAGGTTGTTTGGCTCTGGTAAATATCCCCACCGCCCATTAACTTGAGAATTTAATTTTTTCTACTCCTTGAAATTTTTTGATCATTAGGTCATTTGCATCTTCAACACGTTTCTAGCATGTATATCCACCACATTTAAAACATGTTAGGATCAATTAGAAATCTATTTCTTATAAAATTCAAACAAGCTATTAGGGGTTGTACTAGTGGAATTTCCCAAACATGAATAACAAAACTTTTGAGTTCATTTTTAGTGCGTGAAATAATTTTCTTCACTTACATTTATTATAGTTTTAATTTTTTTTCCACACATAAACTCTAAAATTTTCATTTTGTTGTGACCTATTTGCCTTTTCTTTTTGTTTACGAGAAAAAATGGGAGAGTGAAAACTCAGGTATGAAAAAAAATGAACATCCAAAATGGAAATCCACAAATGCTGGGAGCGATAATTCAAAAAAGTATCTGTGATTTTTAAGGATTGTAAACTCTTTTAGTTTCTTATTTGTTGGGTTTTGCAATCATCGAAAGAGGGGAGGCATTTTGAATTGAGTGTTGAATCCCAAACCATAAGTCATTCCTAACAAAAATTATAGCCATTACGCATCGTTAATCGATCAAAACATTTACGATGGTCTATGAAAGCTAGGTCCTCTTTTTTTAAAATGGGGAAAAAGTGGGTTGTTTGGCTCTAGTAAATATCCATCCACACGTTAACTTGAGAATTTAATTTTTTCTACTCGAAATTTTTGGATCATTAAGTCATTTGCATCTTCAACATGTTTCTGGCATGTATATCCACCAAATTTAAAACAAGTATGGATCAATTACACATCTCTTTGTTACAAAATTCCACCAGGATATTAGGGGTTGTACTAGTGGAATTTCCCAAACATGGATAACAAAACTTTGGTGTTCATTTTTAGTGAGTGAAATTATTTTCTTTACTTACATTTATTATAGTTTTCAAATTTTTTTGCATACATAACCTCTAAAATTTTCATTTTGTTGTCATCTATTTGCTTTATCTTTTTGTTTAAGAGAAAAATGGGAGATTGAAACCTCAATTTTGATAAAAAATTGAACTTCCAAAATGGAAATGCACAAATGCTGAGAGAGATAATTCCAAAAAGTATCTGCGATTTTTAAGGATTCTAAACTTTTTTAGTTTTTTATATATTAGGTTCTGCAATCAGCGGAAGAGGGGAGGCATTTTGAATTAATTGTTGACTCCCATACCATAAGTCATTTCTAACAAAAATTATAGTCATTACACTTCATTAATGGATCAAAACATTTACGATGATCTATGATTGTTAGGTCCGCCTTTTGTAAAATAGGCAAAAAGTGGGTTGTTTGACTCTTGTAAATATGCCCACAACACATTAACTTAAGAATTTAATTTTTTCTAATCTTTGAAATATTTGGATCATTAGGTCATTTGCATCTGCAACATGTTTCTGGCATGCATAACCACCACATTTAAAACATGTTAGAATCAATTAGAAATTTCTTTCTTATAAAATTCCACAGAGCTTTTAAGGGTTGTACTAGTGGAATTTCCAAAACAAGGATAACAAAACTTTGGTGTTCATTTTTAGTGCATGAAATAATTTTCTTGACTTACATATAATATAGTTTTCAAATTTTTTTGCTTACATAAACTCTAAAGTTTTCATTTTGTTGTGATCTATTTGCTTAATCTTTTTGTTTAGGAGAAAAATGGGAGAGTGAAAACTCAAGTTTGAAATAAAATTGAACTTCCAAAATGGAAATGCATAAATGCTGAGATAGATAATTCCAAAAATTATCTTTGATTTTTAAGGATTGTAAACTCTTTCAGTTTTTTATATATTGGGTTTCAGAATCATCGGAAGAGGGGAGGCATTTTGAACTGAGTGCTGACTCCCCAACCATAAGTCATTTATAAAGAAATTTATAGCCGTTACTAATTGTTGACTCCCATACCATAAGTCATTTCTAACAAAAATTATAGTCATTACACTTCATTAATGGATCAAAATATTTATGATGATCTATGATTGTTAGGTCCGCTTTTTGTAAAATAGGCAAAAAGTGGGTTGTTTGGCTCAGGCAAATATCCCCACCGCACATTAACTTGAGAATTTATTTTTTGCTACTCCTTGAAATTTTTTAATCATTAGGTCATTTGCATCTTCAACATGTTTCTGGCATGCATATCCACCCCATTTAAAACATTTTAGAATCAATTAGAAATTTCTTTCTTATAAAATTCCACAGAGCTTTTAAGGGTTGTACTAGTGGAATTTCACAAACATGGATAACAAAACTTTGGTGTTCATATTTAGTGCGAGAAATAATTTTCTTCACTTACATTTATTATAGTTTTCAAATTTTTTGGCATACATAAACTCTAAAATTTTCATTTTATTGTGATCTATTTGCCTTATCTTTTTGTTTACATGAAAAATGGGAGAGTGAAAACTGAAGTTTGAAAAAAATTTAAACATCCAAAATGGAAAAACAAAAATTCTGAGAGAGATAATTCCAAAAAGTATTTGTGAATTTTAAGGATTCTAAACTCTTTTAGTTTCTTATATATTAGGTTTTGCAATCATCGGAAGAGAGGAGGCATTTCTAACTGAGTGTTGACTCTCAAACCATAAGTCATTTCTAATAAAAATTATAGCCGTTACACATCATTAACCGATTAAAACATTAACGATAATCTATGATTTTTAGGTCCACTTTTTTTAAAATAGGCTAAAAGTGGGTTGTCTGGCTCTTGTAAATATCCCCACCGCACGTTAACTTGAGAATTTAATTTTTTCTACTCGAAATTTTTGGATCATTCGGTCATTTGCATCTTCAACTTGTTTCTGGCATGCATATGCACCACATTTAAAATATGTTAGGATAAATTAGAAATCTCCTTCTTATAAAAATCCACCAAGCTATTAGGGGTTGTACTAGTGGAATTTCCCAAACATGGATAACAAAACTTTGGTGTTCATTTTTAGTGCGTGAAATAATTTTCTTCACTCCCATATATTATAGTTTTCAAATTTTTTTGCATACATAAACTCTAAAATTTTCATTTTGTTGTGACCTATTTGCCTTATCTTTTTGTTTACGAGAGAAATGGGAGAGTGAAAACTCAAGTTTGATAAAAAAACTTAATATCCAAAATGGAAATGCACAAATGCTAAGAGAGATAATTCCAAAAAGTATCTGTGATTTTTAAGGATTGTAAACTCCTTTAGTTTTTTATATATTTGGTTTTACAATCATCGGAAGAGGGGAGGCATTTTGAACTGAGTGTTGACTCCCAAAGCAAAAGCCCATTCTAAAAAAAATTATAGCAGTTACGCATCATTAATCGATAAAAAAATTTACAATGATCTATGATTGTTAGGTTTGCATTTTGAAAAATAGGCAAAAAGTGGGTTGTTTTGCTCTAGTAAATATCCCCACCGAACGTTAACTTGGGAATTTAATTTTTTCCTACTCCTTAAAATTTTTGGATCATTAGGTCATTTGCTTCTTCAACTCTTTTCTGGCATGCATATCCACCACATTTTAAACATATTAGGATCAATTAGAAATCTCATTCTTATAAAATTCCACCAAGCTTTTAGGATTTGTACTAGTGGAATTTCCCAATAATGGATAAACTTTGGTGTTGATTTTTAGTGCGTGAAATAACTTTCTTCACTTAATTTTATTATACTTTTCGAATTTTTTTGCGTACATAAACTCTAAAATTTTCTTTTTGTTGTGATCTATTTGCCTAGTGTTTTTGTTTAGGAGAAAAATGGAAGAGTGAAAACACAAGTTTGAAAAAAAATTGAACATCCAAGATAGAATTGCACAAATTCTGAGAAAGATAATTCCAAAAAGTATCTCTTATTTTTAAGGATTGTAAACTCTTTTAGTTTTTTATATATTGGGTTTTGCAATCATCGGAAGAGGCGAGGCATTTTGAACTGAGTGTTGACTCCAAAACCATAAGTAATTTTTAACAAAAATTATATGTGTTACGCATCATTAATAGGTCAAAATATTTATGATGATCTATGATTGTTAGGTCCACTTTTTGTTAAATAGGAAAAAAGTGGGTTGTTTGGGTATGGAAAATCTCCCCACCGCACGTTAACTTGAGAATTTAATTTTTTCTACTCCTTGAAATTTTTGGATCATTAGGTCATTTGCATCTTCAACATGTTTCGGGCTTGCATATCTACCACATTTAAAACATGTTTGATCAATTAGAAATCTCTTTCTTTTAAAATTCCACCAAGCTATTAAGGGTTGTACTAGTGGAATTTCCCAAACATGGATAACAAAACTTTGGTGTTTATTTTTAGTGCGTGAAATAATTTTCTTCACTTACATTTATTATAGTTTTCAAATTATTTTGCATACTTAAACTCTAACGTTTTCATTTTGTTGTGATCTATTCGCCTTATCTTTTTGTTTACGAGAAAAATGGGAGAGTGAAAACTCAAGTTTGAAATAAAATTGAACTTCCAAAATGGAAATACACAAATGCTAAGAGAGATAATTCCAAAAAGTATCTTTGTTTTTAAGGATTGTAAACTCTTTTAGTTTTTTATGTATTGGGTTTCGCAATCATCGGAAGAAGGGAGACATTTTGAACTGAGTGTTGATTCCCCAACCATAATACATTTATAAAGAAAATTATAGCCATTATGCATCATTAATCGATTAAAACATTTATGATACTCTATGATTGTTAGGTTCATTTTTTGTAAAATAGGCTAAAAGTGGGTTTTTTGGCTCTGGTAAATATCCCCACCGCACGTTAACTTGAGAATTTAAAGTTTCTACTCGAAATTTTTGGATCATTAGGTCATTTGCATCTTCAACATGTTTCTGGCATGCATATCAACCACAATTAAAACATGTTTGGATCAATTAGAAATCTCTTTTAGGGATTGTACTAATGGAATTTCCCCAACTTGGATAATCAAACTTTGGTGTTCATTTTTAGTGCGTGAAATAACTTTCTTCACTTACATTTGTTATAGTTTAAATTTTTTTTGCATACATAAACTCTAAAATTTTCGTTTTGTTGTGACCTATTTACCTTATCTTTTTGTTAAGGAGAAAAATGGGAGAGTGAAAACTCAAGTTTGAAAAAAAACTGAAGATAAAAAATGGAAATGCACAAATGCTCAGAGTGATAATTCATAAAAGTATCTATGATTTTTAAGGATTATAAACTCTTTCAGTTTTTTATATATTAGGTTTTGCAATCATCAGAAGAGGGGAGGCATTTTGAACTGAGTGTTGACTCCCAATCCATAAGTCATTTCTAACAAAAATTATAACCGATACACATCATTAATCGATCCAAAAATTTACGATGATCTACGATTGTTAGGTCCGCTTTTTGTAAAATAGGCAAAAAGTGGGGGGTTTGGCTCTGGTAAATATCCCCACCGCACGTTAACTTGAGAATTTAATTTTTTCTGCTCATAGAAATATTTGGATCATTTGGTCATTTGCATCATCAACATGTTTATGGCATGCATATCCACCACATTTAAAAAATGTTAGGATCAATTATAAATCTCTTTCTTATAAAATTCCACCAATCTATTAAGGGTTGTACTAGTGGAATTCCCAATGATGGATAACAAAACTTTGGTGTTCATTTTTAGTGCGTGAAATATTTTTTTTTCACTAACATTTGTAATAGTTTCAAATTTTTTTGCTAAATTGAACTCAAAAATTTTCATTTTGTTGTAATCTATTTGCCTTATCTTTTTTTTACGAGAAAAATGGGAGAGTGAAATCTCAATTTTGAAAAAAAAATGAACATCCAAAATAGCAATGCACAAATGCTGAGAGAGATAATTCCAAAAAGTATTTGTGATTTTTAAGGATTGTATACTCTTTTAGTTTTTAATATATTAGGTTTTTCATTCATCGGAAGAGGGGAGGCATTTTGAACTGAGTGTTGACTCCCAAACCATAAGTCTTATTTAACAAAAATTATAGCCGTTACACATCATTTATTGATCCAAACATTTAAGATGATCTATGATTGTTAGGTCCGCTTTTGTTAAAATAGGCAAAAAAGTGGGTTGTTTGGCTTAGGTAAATATCCCCACCGCACGTTAGCTTGAGAATTTAATTTTTCAACACCTTGAAATTTTTGGTTCATTAGGTCATTTGCATCTTCAATATGTTTCTGGTATGCAAATCCACCACATTTAAAACTTCTTAGGATCAATTAGAAATCTCTTTCTTATTAAATCCGCCAAGCTATTAGGGGTTGTACTAGTGGAATTTCCCAAACATGGTAAACAAAACATTGGTGTTCATATTTCGTGCGTGAAATAATTTTTAATCACTCCCATTTCTTATAGTTTTGAAATTTTTTTGCACAGAAACATTCTAAAATTTTTATTTTGTTGTGATCTATTTGCCTTATTTTTTTGTTGATGAGAAAAATAGGAGAGTGAAAACTCAAGTTTGAAAAACAATTGAAATGGAAATGCACAAATGCTGAGTGAGATAATTCCAAAAAGTATCTCCGATTTTTAAGGATTGTGAACTCTTTTAGTTTTTTATATATTGGGTTTTGCAATCATCGGAAGAGGGGAGGCATTTTGAACTGAGTGTTGACTCCCAAACCATAAGTCATTTCTAACAAACATTATAGCTGTTACACATCATTAATTGATCAAAACATTTACGATGATCTATGATTGTTAGGTCTGCTTTTTGTTAAATAGGCAAAAAGTGGGTTCTTTGGCTCTGGTAAATATCCCCACCGCACGTTAACTTGAGAATTTAATTTTTTCTTCTCCTTGAAATTTTTGGATCATTAGGTCATTTGAATCTTTAACATGTTTCTTGCCTGGATATCCACCACATTTAAAACATGCTAGGATCAATTAGAAATCTCTTTCTTATAAAATTCCTCCAAGCTATTAGGGGTTGTACTAGTGGAATTTCCTAAACATGGATAACAAAGATTTGGTGTCCATTTTTAGTGCATGAAATAATTTTTTTCACTTACATTTGTTATAGTTCTCAAAGTTTTTTGCTTACATAAACTCTAAAATTTTCATTTTGTTGTGATCGATTTTCCTTATCTTTCGGTTATTGAGAAAAATGGGAGAGTGAAAACTCAAGTTTGAAAAAAAAAATGAACATCCAAAATTGAAGTGCACAAATGCTGAGAGAGATAATTCCAAAAAGTATTTGTGATTTTTAAGGATTGTAAACTCTTTTAGTTTTTTACATGTTGGGTTTTCCAATTATCGGAAGAGGGGAGGCATTTTGAACAGAGTGTTGACTCCCAAACCATAAGTCATTCCTAAGAAAAATTATTGCCATTACACATCATTAATCGATCAAAACATTTGCGATTATTTATGATTTTTAGGTCCGCTTTTTGTAAAATAGGCAAAAAGTGGGTTGTTTTGCTCTGGTAAATATCCCCACTGCACGTTAACTTGAGAATTTAATTTTATCTACTCCTTAAAATTTTTGGATCAATAGATCATTTGCATATTCAACATGTTTCTGTAATGCATATCCACCACATTTAAAACATGTTAGGATCAATTAGTAATCTCTTTCTTATTAAATTCCACCAAGCTATTAGGGGTTGTACTTGTGGAAATTCCCAAACATGGATAAAAAAACTTTGGTGTTCATTTTTAGTTCGTTAAATAATTTTCTTCACTTACATTAATTATAGTTTTCAAATTTTTTTGCATACATAAACTCTAAAATTTTTTTTTTGTTGTGATCTATTTGCTTTATCTATTCGTTTACGTGAAAAATGGGAGAGTGAAAACTCAAGTTTGAAAAAAAATTGAACATCCAAAATGGAAATGCACAAATGCTGAGAGAGATCATTCCGAAAAGTATCAGTGATTTTTAAGGATTGTAAACTCTTTGAGTTTTTTATAGATTGGGTTTTGCAATCATCGGAAGAGGGGTGGCATTTTGAACTGAGTGTTGACTCCCAAACTATAAGTCATTTCTAACAAATGTTATAGCCGTTACACATCATTAATCGATTAAAACATTTATGATGATATATGATTGTTAGGTCCGCTTTTTAAAAATAGGCAAAAAGTGGGTTGTTTGGCGCTGGTACATATCCCCACAGTACGTTAACTAGAGAATATAATTTTTTCTACATCTTGAAATTTTTGGATCATTAGGTCATTTGCATCTTCAACATGTTTTGGGGATGCATATCCACCACATTTATAACATGTTAGGATCAATAAGAAATCATTTTCTTATAAAATTCCACCAAGCTATTAGGGGTTGTACTAGTGAAATTTCCCAAACATGGATAACTAAACTTTGGTCTTTATTTTTAGTGTGTGAAATAATTTTCTTCAAATATATTTATTATAGTTTTAAAAAATTTTTGCGTACATAAACTCTATGATTTTCATTTTGTTGTGATCTATTTGCCTTATCTATTCGTTTACGTGAAAAATGGGAGAGTGATAACTCAAGTTTGAAAAAAAATTGAACATCCAAAATGGAAATGCACAAATGCTGAGAGAGATCATTCCGAAAAGTATCAATGATTTTTAAGGATTGTAAACTCTTTTAGTTTTTTATATATTGGGTTTTGCAGTCATTGGAAGAAGGGTGGCATTTTGAACTGAGTGTTGACTCCAAAACTATAAGTCATTTCTAACAAATGTTATAGCCGTTACACATCATTAATCGATTAAAATATTTACGATGATATATGATTGTTAGGTCCGCTTTTTGTAAAATAGGCAAAAAGTGGGTTGTTTGGCGCTGGTACATATCCCCACAGTACGTTAACTAGAGAATATAATTTTTTGTACATCTTGAAATTTTTGGGTCATTAGGTCATTTGCATCTTCAACATGTTTCTTGGATGCATATCCACCACATTTAAAACATGTTAAGATCAATAAGAAATCACTTTCTTATCAAATTTTACCAAGCTAATTGGGGTTGTACTAGTGGAATTTCCCAAACATGGATAACAAAACTTTGGTGTTCATTTTTAGTGCGTGAAATAATTTTCTTCACTTACATTTATTATATTTTTCAAATTTTTTTGCTTACATAAACTCTAAAATTTTCATTTTGTTGTGATCTGTTTGCCTTATCTTTTTGTTTATGAGGAAAAAAGGGAGACTGAAAACTCAAGTTTGAAAAAAAATTGAACAACCAAAATGAAAATGCGCAAATGTAGAGAGAGACAATACCAAAAAGTATCTGTGATATTTATGGATTGTAAACTCTTTTAGTTTTTTTCTATTCGGTTTTGCAATCATCGGAAGAGGGGAGGCTTTTTGAACTGAGTGTTGAGTCCCAAACCATAAGTCATTTCTAACAAAAAATATTGCCATCACACATCATTAAACGATCAAAACATATATGATAATATATGATTGTTAGGTCCACTTTAAAATTTGTAAAATAGGCAAAAAGAGGGTTGTTTGGCTCTGGTAAATATCCCCACCGCACGTTAAATTTAGAATTTAATTTTTTCTACTCCTTGAAAATTTTGGATCATTAGGTCATTTGCATCTTCAACATGTTTCTGGCATGCATATCCACCACATTTAAAGCATGTTAGGATCAATTAGAAATTTCTTTCTTATAAAATTCCACCAGGCTATCTGGGGTTGTACTAGTGGAATTTCCCAAACATGGATAACAAAACTTCGGTGTTCATTTTTAGTGCGTGAAATAATTTTTTTCTCTTACATTTATTATAGTTTTCAAATTTTTTTGCATACATAAACTCTTAAATTTTTTATTTTTTTTAGATCTATTTGCCCAACCTTTTCTTTTACAAGAAAAATGGGAGAGTGAAAACTCAAGTTTGAAAAAAAATGGAACATCCAAAATGGAAATGCACTATGCTGAGAGAGATAATTCCAAAAATTATCTGTGATTTTCAAGGATTGTAAACTCTTTTAGTTTTTTATTTATTGGGTTTTGCATTCATCGGAAGAGGGGAGGAATTTTGAATTGAGTGTTCACTCCCAAACCATAAGTCATTTCTAACAAAAATTATAGTCGTAACACATCATTAATCGATCAAAACATTTACATTGAGCTATGATTGTTAGGTCCGCTTTTTTTAAAATAGTCAAAAAGTGGGTTGTTTGGCTCTGGTAAATATCCCCATTGCACGTTTACTTGAGAATTTAATTTTTTATACTTCTGGAAATTTTTTGCTCATTAGGACATTTGCATCTTCAACATGTTTCGAGCATGCATTTCCACCACATTTAAAACATGTTAGGATCAATTAGAAATCTTTTTCTTATAAAATTCCACCAATCTATTAAGGGTTGTACTAGTGGAATTTCCCAAACATGGATAAGAAAACTTTGGTATTCATTTTTAGTGTGTGAAATGATTTTCTTCACTTACACTTATTATAGTTTTCAAACTTTTTTGCATACTTAAACTCTAAATATTTCATTTTTTTGTGATAGATTTGCCTTATCTTGTTATTTACGAGAAAAATGGGAGAGTGAAAACTCAAGTTTAAAAAAAAACTGAACACGCAAAATGGAAATATAAAAATGCTGACAGAGATAATTCCAAAAATTATCTGTGATTTTAAAGGATTGTAAACTCTTTTAGTTTTTTATATATTGGGTTTTGCAATCATCAGAAGAGGGGAGGCATTTTGAACTGAGGGTTGACTCCCAAACCATAACTCATTTCTAACAAAAATTCTAGCCGTTATACATCATTAACTGATAAAAACAGTTACGATGACCTATGATTGTTAGGTCCGCTTTTTGTAAAATAGGCATAAAGTGGGTTGTTTGGCTCTGGTAAATATCCCAATAGCACGTTAATTTGAGAATTTAATTTTTTCTACTCCTTTGAAATTTTTGATCATTAGGTAATTTGCATCTTCAACATGTTTCTGGCATGCATTTCCACCACATTTAAAACTTTGGTGTTTTTTTTTAGTGCATGAAATAATTTTCTTCACTTACATTTGTTATAGTTTTCAATTTTTTTTGCATACATAAACTCTAAAATTTTAATTTTGTTGTGATCTATTTGCCCTATCTTTTTGTTTATGAGAAAAATGGGAGAGTGAAAACTCAAGTTTGATAAAAAAATTGAACTTTCATAATGGAAATTCACAAATGCTGAGGGAGATAATTCTAAAAAGTATCTGTGATTTTTAAGGATTCTAAACATTTTTGTTTTGATATATATTGGGTTTTACAATCATCGGCAGAGGGGAGGCCTTTTGAACTGAGTGTAGACTCCCAAACCATGAGTCATTACTAACAAATATTATAGTCGCTACACATGATTAACTGATAAAAACATTTACGATGAAATATGATTGTTAGGTCCGGTTTTTGTAAAATAGGCAAAAAGTGGGTTGTATGGTTTTGGTAAATATCCCCACCGCTCGTTAACTTGAGAATTTAATTTTTGTACTCCTAGAAATTTCTGGATCATTAGGTCATTTGCATCTTCAACATGTTTCTGGTATACACTACCACCACATTTAAAACATGTTAGGATCAATTAGAATTCTCTTTCTTATAAATTTCCACCAAGCTATTAGGTGTTGTACTAGGGAATTTCCCAAACATGGATAACAAAACTTTGGTTTTCATTTTTAGTACGTCAAATAATTTTCCTCATTTACATGTATTATAGTTTTCAATTTTTTTTTCATACATAAACTCAAAAATTTTCATTTTGTTGTTTTCTATTTGCCTTATCTTTTTGTTTACGATAAAAATGGGAGAGTGAAAACTCAAGTTTGAAAAAAAACTAAACACCCAAAATATCAATACACAAATGCTGAGAGAGATAATTCCAAAAAGTATCTGGGATTTTTAAGGATTGTAAACTCTATTAGTTTTTTATATGTTGGGTTTTGCAATCATCGAAAGAGGGGAGGCATTTTGAACTGAGTGTTGACTTCCAAACCATAAGTCATTACTAACAAATATTAAAGTCGTTACACATCATTAATCGATCAAAACATGTACGATGATATATGATTGTTAGGTCCGCTTTTTGTAAAATAGGCAAAAAGTTAGTTGTTTGGCTCTGGTAAATATCCCCACCGCATGTTAACTTGAGAATTTAATTTTTTCTACTCCTAGAAATGTTTTGATCGTGAGGTCATTCGCATCTTCAACATGTTTCTGGGATGCATATCCACCACATTTAAAAGATGTTAGGATCAATTAGAAATCTCTTTTTTATAAAATTCCACCAAGCTATTAGGGGTTGTGCTAGTGGAATTTCCCAAACATGGATAACAAAACTTTGGTGTTCATTTTTAGTGCGTCAAAATAATTTTCTTCACTTACATTTATTATAGTTTTCAAATTTTTTTGCATACAAAAACTCTAAAATTTTTATTTTTTTGTGATCTATTTGCCTTATCTTTTTGTTTACAAGAAAAATGGGAGAGAGAAAACTCAAGTTTGAAAAAAAATTGAAGATCCAAATTGGAAATGCACAAATGCTGAGAGAGATAATTCCAAAAAGTATCCGTGATTTTTAAGGATTGTAAACTCTTTTAGTTTTTTATGTATTTGGTTTTGCAATCATCGGAAGAGGGGAGGCATTTCGAACTGAGTGTTGACTCCCAAACCATAAGTCATTTCTAACAAAATATTATATCTGTTGCACATCATTAATCGATCAAAAAATTTATGATGATATATGATTGTTAGGTCAGCTTTTTGTAAAATAGGTAAAAAGTGGGTTATTTGGCTCTGGTAAATATCCCCACCGCACGTTAACTTGAGAATTTAATTTTTTCTACTCCTTGAAAATTTTTGATCATTAGGTCATTTGCATCTTCAACATGTTTTTAGCATGCATATCCACCACATTTAAAACATGTTAGGATCAATTAGAATTCTCTTTCTTAAAAAATTCCACCAAGCAATTAGGGGTTGTGCTAGTGGAATTTCCCAAACATGGATAACAAAACTTTGGTGTTCATTTTTAGTGCAATAAATCATTGTATTCACTCCTATTTATTATATTTTTCAAATTTTTTGCATACATAAACACTAAAATTTTCATTTTGTTGTGACCTATTTGCCTTATCTTTTTGTTTACGAAAAAAATGGGAGCAAGAAAACTCGAGTTTGAAAAAAATTTGAATATCCAAAATGGAAATGCACTAATGCTGATAGAGATAATTCCAAAAAGTATCTGTGATTTTTAAATATTGTAAACTCTTTTAGTTTTTTATACACTAGGTTTGGCAATCATTGGAAGAGGGGAGGCATTTTGAACTGAGTGTTGACTCCCAAACCATAAGTCATTTCTAACCAAAATTATAGCCGTTACACATCATTAATCGATCAAAATATTTTCGATGAGCTATGATTGTTAGGTCCATTTTTTGTAAAATAGGCAAAAAGTGGGTTGTTTGGCTTTGGTAAATATCCCCACCGCTCGTTAACTTGAGAATTTAATTTTTTCTACTGCTTGAAACTTTTGGATCATTAGGTCATTTGCATCTTAAACATGTTTCTCGCATACATATCCACCACATTTAAAACATATTATGATCAATTAGAATTCTCTTTCTTATAAATTTCCACCAAGCTATTAGGTGTTGTACTAGTGGAATTTCCCAAACATGGATAACAAACTTTGGTTTTCATTTTTAGTGTCAAATAATTTTCCTCATTTACATTTATTATAGTTGTCAAATTTTTTAGCATACATAAACTCTAAAATTTTCATTTTGTTGTGATCTATTCGCCTTATCTTTTTGTCTAAGAGAAAAATAGGAGAGTGAAAACTCAAGTTTGAAAAAAAATTGATCATCCAAAATGGAAATGCACAAATGCTGAGAGAGATAATTCCAAAAAGTATCTGTGATTTTTAAGGATTGTAAACTCTATTAGTTTTTTATATGTTGGGTTTTGTAATCATCGGAAGAGGGGAGGCATTTTGAACTGAGTGTTGACTCCCAAACCATAAGTCATTACTAACAAATATTAAAGTCGTTACACATCATTAATCGATCAAAACATGTACGATGATATATGATTGTTAGGTCCGCTTTTTGTAAAATAGGCAAAAAGTGGGTTATTTGGCTCTGGAAAATATCCCCACCGCACGGTAACTTGAGAATTTAATTTTTTCTACTCCTCGAAATTTTTTGATCGTTAGGTCATTTGCATCTTCAACATGTTTCTTGCATGCATATCCACCACATTTAAAAGATGTTAGGATAATTTTGAAATCTCATTCTTTTAAAATTCCACCAAGCTATTAGGGGTTGTGCTAGTGGACTTTCCCAAACATGGATAACAAAACTTTGGTGTTCATTTTTAGTGCGTGAAATAATTTTCTCATTTACAAGTGTTATAGTGTTCAAAATGTTTTGCATACATAAACTCCAAAATTTTCATTTTGTTGTGATCTATTTGCCTTATCTTTTTGTTTACGAGAAAAAAGGGAGAGTGAAAACTCAAGTTTGAAAAAATACTGAACATCCAAAAAGGAAATGAACAAATAATGAGAGAGATAATTCCAAAAAGTATCTGTGATTTTTAAGGAATGTAAACTTTTTTAGTTTTTTATATATTGGGTTTTGCAATCATCGGAACAGAGGAGGCATTTTAAACTGAGTGTTGACTCCCAAACCATAAGTCATTTTAAAAAAAAAATTATAGCCAATACACATCCTTAATCGATCAAAAAATTTACGATAATCTATGATTGTTAGGTCCGCTATTTGTAAAATAGGCAAAAAGTGGGAAGTTTAGCTCTAGTAAATATCCTCCACACACGTTAACTAGAGAATTTAATTTTTTTCTACTCCATGAAAGTTTTGAATCATTAGGTCATTTGCATCTTCAACATGTTTCTGGCATGCATATCCATCACATTTAAAACATGTTAGGATCAATTAGAAATCACTTTCTTATAAAATTCCACCAAGCTATTAGGGGTTGTACTAGCGGAATTTCCCAAACATGGATAACAAAACTTTGTTGTTCATTTTTATTGCGTAAAATTATTTTCTTCACTTACATTTATTATAGTTTTCACATTTTTTTGCATACATAAACTCCAAAATCTTCATTTTTTTGTGATCTATTTGCCTTTCCTTTTTTTTTACGAGAAAAATGGGAGAGTGAAACCCAAGTTTGAAAAAAAACTGAACATCCAAAAGGGAAATGCTCAAATGTTGAGAGAGATAATTCCAAAAAGTATCTGTGATTTTTAAGGATTGTAAACACTTTTAGTTTTTTATATATTGGGTTTTGCAATCATCGGAAGTGGGGTGGAATTTTGAATTGAGTGTTGACTACCAAACCATCAGTCATTACCAATAAATATTATAGTCGTTACACAACATTAATCGATCAGAACATTTACGATCATATATGATTGTTAGGCCCGCTTTTTGTAAAATAGGCAAAACGTGGGTTGTTTGGCTCTGGTAAATATCCCCACCGCACGTTAACTTGAGAATTTAATTTTTTCTACTCCTTGAAATTTTTTTATCATTAGGTCATTTGCATCTTCAATATGTTTCTGGCTTGCATATCCACCACATTTAAAAGATGTTAGGATCAATTAGAAATCTCTTTCTTATAAAATTCCACCAAGCTTTTAGGGGTTGTGCTAGTGGAATTTCCCAAACATGGATAACAAAACTTTGGTGTTCATTTTTAGTCTGAGAAATAATTTTCTTCACTTACAATTATTATAGTTTTCATATTTTTTTGCATACATAAACTCTAAAATTTTCATTTTGTTGTGATCTATTTGCCTTATTTTTTTGTTTACGAAAAAAATGGGAGAGAGAAAACTCAAGTTTGAAAAAAAAATGAAGATCCAAAATGGAAATGCACAAATGCTGAGGGAGAAAATTCCAAAAAGTATTTGTGAATTTTAAGGATTGTAAACTCTTTTAGTTTTTTATATATTGGGTTTTGCAATCATCGAAAGAGGGGAGGCATTTTGAACTGAGTGTTGACTCCCAAACTATCAGTCATTACTAACAAAAATTATAGCCATTACACATCATTAATCGATCAAAATATTTACGATTAGCTATGATTGTTAGGTCCGGATTTTGTAAAATAGGCAAAAAGTGGGTTGTTTGGCTCTAGTAAATATCCCCACCGCATGTTAATTTGAGAATTTTATTTTTTCTACTCCTTGAAATTTTTGGATCATTGGTTCAATTGCATCTTCAACTTGTTTCTGGCATACATATCCACCACATTCAAAACATGTTAGGATCAATTAGAAATCTCTTTCTTATAAAATTCCACCAAGCTATTAGGTGTTGTATTAGTGGAATTTCCCAAACATGGATAACAAAACTCTGGAGTTCATTTTTAGTGTGTCAAATAATTTTCCACATTTACATGTATGATAGTTTTCAAATTTTTTTGCATACCTAAACTCTAAAATTTTCATTTTGTTGTAATCTATTTGCCTTATCTTTTTGTTTACGAGAAAAATGGGAGAGTGAAAACTCAAGTTTGAAAAAAAACTGACCATCCAAAATGGGAATACCCTAATGCTGAGAGAGATAATTCCAAAAACTATCTGTGATTTTTAAGGAATGTAAACTCTATTAGCTTTTTATTTATTGAGTTTTGCAAACATCGGAAGAGGGGAGGCATTTTAACTGAGTGTTGACTCCCAAACCATAACTCATTTCTAACAAAAATTATTGTCGTTACC
This sequence comes from Aristolochia californica, assembly GCF_029961685.1. Lineage (NCBI taxonomy): Eukaryota > Viridiplantae > Streptophyta > Magnoliopsida > Piperales > Aristolochiaceae > Aristolochia > Aristolochia californica. Next base: position 15,283,756 of record NW_027182257.1, on the reverse strand, counting down.
TATCATTAATCGATCAAAACATTTATGATGATCTATGATTGTTAGGTCCTATTTTTGTAAAATAAGCCAAGAGTGGGCTGTTTGGGTATGGTAAATATCCCCACCGCACGTTAACTTGAGAATTTAATTCTTTCTACTCCTTGAAATTTTTGCATCATTAGGTCATTTGCATCTTCTACATGTATCTGGCATGCATATCCACCACATTTAAAACATGCTTGGATCAATTAGAAATTTTTTTCTTATAAAATTCCATAATGCTATTAGGTGTTGTACTAGTGGAATTTCCCAAACATGGATAACAAAACTTCGGTGTTCACTTTTAGTACATGAAATAATTTTCTTCCGTTACATTTCTTATAGTTTTTAAATTTTTTTGCATACATAAAATCTAAAATTTTCATTTTGTTGTGATCTATTTGCCTTTCCTTTTTTTTTTTACGAGAAAAATGGGAGAGTGAAAACTCAAGTTTGAAAAAAAAATTGAACATCCAAAAAGGAAATCCCCAATTGTTGAGAGAGATAATTCCAAAAAGTATCTGTGATTTTTAAGGATTGTAAACTCTTTTACTATTTAATATATTGGGTTTTGCAATCATCGGAAGAGGGGAGGCATTTTGAACTGAGTATTGATTCCCAAACCATCAGTCATTACTAACAAATATTATAGCCGTTACACATCATTAATCGATCAAAATATTTACGATGATATATGATTGTTAGGTTCGCTTTTTTTAAAATAGGCAAAAAATGGGTTGTTTGGCTCTGGTAAATGTTCCCACCGCACGTTAACTTGAGAATATAATTTTTTCTACTCCATGAAATTTTTTGATCAGTAGGTCATTTACATCTTCAACATGTTTCTGCCATGTATATCCACCACATTTAAAACATGTTAGGATCTATTAGAAATTTCTTTCTCGTAAATTTCCACCAAGCTATTAGGGGTTGTGCTAGTGGAATTTCCCTAACATGGATAACAAAACTTTAGTGTTCATTTTTAGTGCGTTGAATAATTTTCTTCACTTACATTTATTATAGTTTTGAAATTTTTATGCATACGTAAACTCTAAATTTTTCATTTTGTTGTGATCTATTTGCCTTATCTTTTTGTTTACGAGAAAAATGGGAGAGTCAAAACTCAAGTTTGAAAAAAAACTGAACATCCAAAATGGAAGCACACAAATGGTGACAGAGATAATTCCAAAAGTATCGGTGATTTTTAAAGAGTGTAAATTCTTTATGTTTTTTATATATTGGGTTTTGCAATCATCGGAAGAGGGGAGGCATATTGAACTGAGTATTGACTCCCAAACCAAAAGTCATTTCTAACAAAAATTATAGCCGTTACACAACGTTAATCGATCAAAAAATTTACGATGATCTATGATTGTTAGGTCCGCTTTTTGTAAAATAGGCAAAAAGTGGGTTGTTTCGCTTTGGTAAATATCCCCACCGCACGTTAACTTGAGAATTTAATTTTTTCTACTCCTTGAAATTTTTGGATCATTAGGTCATTTGCATCTTCAAAATATTTCTGGCATGCATATCCACCACATTTAAAACATTTTTGGATCAATTACAAATCTCTTTCTTATAAAATTCCACCAACCTTTAGGGGTTGTACTAGTGGAATTTCCCAAACATGGATAACAAAAATTTGGTGTTCATTATTAGTGCGTGAAATAATTTTCTTCTCTTACATTTATTATAGTTTTCAAATTTTTTGGCATACATAAACTCTAAAATTTTTATTTTTTGTGATCTATTTGCCTTACCCTTTTGTTTACGAGAAAAATGGGAGAGTGAAGACTCTAGTTTGAAAAAAAATTGAACATTCAAAATTGAAATGCACAAATGCTGAGAGAGATAATTCCAAAAAGTAACTGTGATTTTTAAGGGTTGCAAATTTGTTTAGCTTTTTATATATTGGCTTTTTCTTTCATCGGAATAGGGGAGGAATTTTGAACTGAGTGTTGACTCCCAAACCATAAGTGATTTCTAACAAAAATTATAGCCGTTACACATCATTAATCGATCAAAACATTTACGATGATCTATAATTGTTAAGTCCGCTTTTTGTATAATAGGCAAAAAGGTGGGTGGATTGGCTCTGGTAAATATCCCCACTGCACGTTAACTTGAGAATTTAATGTTTTCTATTCCTAGAAATGTCATTTGCATCTTCAACATGTTTTTGGCATGCATATCCACCACATTTAAAAAGATGCGAGAGTGAAAACTCAAGTTTGAAAAAAATCTAAGCGTCCAAAATGGAAATGCACAAATGCCGAGAGAGATAATTCCAAAAAGAATCTGTGACTTTTAAGGATTGTAAACTCTTTTAGTTTTTTTATATATTGGGTTTTGCAATCATCAGAAGAGGGAGGCATTTTGAACTGAGTGTTGACTCCCTCACCATAAGTCATTTCTAATAAAAATTATTGCCGTTACACATCATTAATCGATCAAAACATTTACGATGATCTATGGTTGTTTGTAAAATAGGCAAAAAGTGTGTTTTTTGGCTCTAGTAAATATCCCCACCACACATTGACTTGACAATTTAATTTTTTCTACTCCATGAAATTTTTGGATCATTAGGTTATTTGCATCTTCAACATGTTTCTGGCATTCATATCCACCACATTTAAAACATGTTAGGATCAATTGGAAATCTCTTTCTAATAAAATTCCACCAAGCTATTAGGGGTTGTACTTGGGGAATTTCCCAAACATGGATAACAAAACTCTAGTGTTCATTTTTAGTGTGTGAAATAATTTTCTTCACTTACATTTTTTATAGTTTTCAAACTTTTTGGCATACATAAACTCTAAAATTTTCATTTTGTGGTGATCAATTTGCCTTATCTTTTTGTTTACGAGAAAAATGGGAGAGTGAAAACTCAAGTTTGAAAAAAAACTAAACATCCAAAATGGAAATGCACAAATGCTGAGTGAGATAGTTCATAAAAGTATCTGTGATTTTTAAGGATTGTAAACTCTTTTAGTTTTTTATATATTGGGTTTTGCAATCATCGGATGAGGGGAGGCATTTTGAATTGAGTGTTGACTCCCAAACCAAAAGTCATTTCAAAAAAAAATTATAGCCATTACTCATCATTAATCGATCAAAACATTTACGAACATCTATGATTATTAGGTCCACTTTTTTTAAAATAGGCAAAAAGTGGGTTGTTTGGCTGTGGTAAATATCCCCACCACACGTTAACTTGAGAATTTAATTTTTTCTACTCCTTGAAATTTTTGGATGATTAGGTCATTTGCATCTTCAACATGTTTTTGGCATACATATCCACCACATTTAAAACTTGTTAGGATCAATTAGAAATCTCTTTCTTATAAAATTCCACCAAGCTATTAGGGGTTGTACTAGTGGAATTTCCCAAACATGCATAACAAAACTTTAGTGTTCATTTTTAGTGCGTGAAATAATTTTCTTCACTTACATTTATTATAGTTTTCAAATTTTTTTGCATACACAAACTCTAAAATTTTTATTTTGTTGTGATCTATTTGCCTTATCTTTTTGTTTACGAAAAAAATGGTAGAGTGAAAACTCAGTTTTGAAAAAAAATTGAATATCCAAAATGGAAATGCACAAATGTTGAGAGAGATAATTACAAAAAGTAGCTGTGATTTTTAAGGATTGAAAACTCTATTAGTTTTTAATATATTGGGTTTTGCAATCATCGGTAGAGGGGAAGCATTTTGAACTGAGTGTTGCTCCCAAACCATAAATCATTTCTAACAGAAATTATAGCTGTTACACATCACTAATCGATTGAAACATTTACAATGATCTATTATTGTTAGGTCAGCTTTTTTTAAAATAGGCAAAAACTGTGTTGTTTGGCTCTGGTAAATATCCACACTGCACGTTAACTTGAGAATTTAATTTTTTCTGCTCCTTGAATTTTTTGAATCATTAGGTCATTTGCATCTTTTGTCAGAGTGGTTCCGTCCACTCTTGTTAGAGTTTGTGTTTTGAGTTAGATACTTGGCTTTCCGCACCTTAAACGACTAGTCTTTTCGGGTTGTATTGGCTAGGTATTTGACTCAGAACTTCGTAGTTAAGCGAGCCTGGGTGAGAGTAATTCTAGGATGGGTGACCTCTTGGAAAGTACTCTTGCCTAGGACTTTGACATCTTTAACATGTTTCTGGCATGCGTATCCACCACATTTAATACATGTTAGGATCAATTAGAAATCTCGTTCTCATATAATTCCACCAAGCTTTTAGGGGTTGTACTAGTGGAATTTCCGAAACATGGATAACAAAACTTTGGTGTTCATTTTTAGTGCGTGAAATAATTTTCTTCACTTACATTTATTATATTTTTCAAATTTTTTTGCATACATAAACTCTAAAATTTTCATTTTGTTGTGATCTATTTGCCTTATCTTTTTGTTTACGAGAAAAATGGGAGAGTGAAAACTCAAGTTTGAAAAAATGTGATAATCCAAAATGGAAATGCACAAATGCTGAGAGAGATAATTCCAAAAAGTATCTTTGATTTTTAACAATTGTAAGCTCTTTTAGTTTTTTATATATAGGGTTTTGGAATCATCGGAAGAGGGGAGGCATTTGAACTGAGTGTTGACTCCATAACCATAAGTCATTTCTAACAAAAATGATAGTTGTTACACATCTTTAATCGATCAAAACAATTACGACGATCTATGATTGTTAGGTCTGCTTTTTGAAAAATAGGCAAAAAGTGGGTTGTTTGGCTGTGGTAAATATTCCCACCGCACGTTAACTTGAGAATTTAATTTTTTCTACTCCTTGAAAATTTTGGATCATAAGGTCATTTGCATCTTTAACATGTTTCTAGCATGCATATCCACCACATTTAAAACATGTTAGGATCAATTAGAAATCTCTTTCATATAAAATTCTACCAAGCTATTAGAGGTTGCACTAGTGGAATTTCCCAAACGTGGATAACAAAACTTTGATGTTCATTTTTAGTGCGTGAAATAATTTTCTTCACTTAAATTTATTATTTTTTTCAAATTTTTTTGCTTACATAAACTCTAAAATTTTCATTTTGTTGTGATCTATTTGCCTTATCTTTTTATTTACAAGAAAAATGAGAGAGTGAAAACTCAAGTTTGAAAAAAACTGAACATCCAAAACGGAAATGCACAAATGCTGAAAGGGATAATTCCAAAAAGTATGTGATTTTTAAGGATTGTAAACTCTTTTAGTTTTTTATATATTGGGTTTTGCAATCATCGGAAGAGGGGAGGCATTTTGAACTGAGAGTTGACTCCCAAACCATAAGTCATTTCTGACAAATGTTATAGCCATTACACATCATTAATCGATGAAAACATTTACGATGATATATGATTGTTAGGTCTACTTTTTGTAAATTCGGCAAAAAGTGGGTTGTTTGGCTCTAGTAAATATCTCCACCACACGTTAACATGAGAATTTAATTTTTTCTACTCGAATTTTTGGATTATTAGGTCATTTGCATCTTCAACATGTTTTTGGCATGTATATCCACCACATTTAAAACATGTTAGGATCAATTAGAAATCTCTTTCTTATAAAATTGCACCAAGCTATTAGGGGTTGTACTAGAGGTATTTCCCAAACATGGATAACAAAACTTTGGTGTGCATTTTCAGTTCGTGAAATAATTTTCTATACTTACATTTATTAAAGTTTTCAAACTTTTTTCCATACATAAACTCTGAAATTTTCATTTTGTTGTGATCTATTTGCCATATATTTTTTTATGAGAAAAATGGGAGAGTGAAATGCACAAAAGCTCAGAGAGAGAATTCCAAAAAGTATCTATGATTTTTATGGATTGTAAATGCTTTTAGATTTTAATATTTGGGTTTTGCAATCATCGGAAGAGGGGATGCATTTTCAACTGAGTGTTGACTCCATAACCATAAGTCATTTCTAACAAAAATTATTGTTGTTACACATCATTAATTGATCAAAGCATTTATGATGATCTATGATTGTTAAGTCTGCTTTTTGTAAAATAGGCAAAAGGTTGGTTGTTTGGCTGTGATAAATATCCCTACCGCACGTTAACTTGAGAATTTATTTTTTTCTACACCTCTAAATTTTTAGATCATTTGGTCATTTGCATCTTCAACATGTTTCTGGCATGCATATCCACCACATTTAAAACATGTTAGGATCAATTAGAAATCTCTTTCTTATAAAATTCCACCAAGCTATTTGGGGTTGTACTATAGGAATTTTGCAAACAAGGAGAACAAAACTTTGGTTTTCATTTTTAGTGCGTCAAAATAATTTTCTTCACTTACATTTATTATAGTCTTCAAATTTTTTCACATCCATAAACTCTAAAATTTTAATTTTTTGTTATCTTTTTGCCTTTTCTTTTTGTTTACGAGAAAAATCTGAGAGTGAATACTCAAGTTTAAAAAATAATTAAATGTCCAAAATGGAAATGCACAAATGCTGAGAGAGATAATTCCAAAAATTTTCTGTGATTTTTAAGGATTGTAAACTCTTTTAGTTTTTAGATATTGGGTTTTGCAATCATCGGAAGAGGGGATGCATTTTGAACTGAGTGTTGACTCCCAAACCATAAGTCGTTTCTTAAAAAAATTATAGCCATTACACATCTTTAATTGATCACAACATTTACGTTGATCTATGATTGTTAGGTCTGCTTTATGTAAAATAGGCAAAAAGTGGGTTGTTTGGCGCAGGTAAATATCCCCTCCGCACGTTATCTTGAGAATTTAAATTTTTCTACTCTTTGAAATTTTTTGATCATTAGGTCAATTGCATATTTAATATGTTTCTGGCATTCATATCCACCACATTTAAAATATGTGAGGATCAATTAGAAATCTTTTTGTTTTTAAATTCCACCAAGCAATTAGGGGTTGTACTAGTGGAATTTCCAAAACATGGATAACAAAACTTTTGTGTTAATTTTTTGTGTGTGAAATAATTTTCTTCACTTACATTTATTCTAGTTTTCAAATAGTTTTGCATACATAAAATCTAAAATTTTCATTTTTTTGTGATCTATTTGCCTTATCTTTTTGTTCACGAGAAAAATGGGAGAGTGAAAACTCAAATTTGAAAAATAATTGAACTTCCAAAATTGAAATGAACAAATGATGAGAGAGATAATTGCAAAAACTATCTGTAATTTTTAAGGACTGTAAACTCTTTTAGTTTTTTGCATATTTTGTTTTACAATCATCGAAAGAGGGGAGACCTTTTTAACTGAGTGTTGACTCCCAAAAATAAGTCATTTGTAACAAAAATTATAACTATTACTCATCATTAATCAATTGAAACATTTAGCATGAACTATGATTGTTAGGGCCTCTTTTTATAAAATAGGCAAAAAGTGGATTGTTTGGCTTTGGTAAATATCCCCATCGCACGTTAATTGGAGAATTTAAATTTTTCTTCTCCTTGAAAATTTTGGATCATTAGGTCATTTGCATCTTCAACATGGTTCTGGCATGCATATCCACCACATTTAAAACATGTTAGGATCAATAAGAAATCTCTTTCTCATAAAATTCCACCAAGCTATTAGGGGTTGTACTAGTGGAATTTCCCAAACATGGATAACAAAACTTTGGTGGTCATTTTTAGTGCGATAAATAATTTTCTTCACTTATAACAATTATTGTTTTCAAATTTTTTTGCATCCATAAACTCTAAAATTTTCATTTTGATGTGATCTATTTGCATTATCTTTTTGTTTATGAGAAAAATAAAAGAATGAAAACTCAAGTTAGGAAAAAAATTGAACATCCAAAATGGAAATGCACAAATGATAAGAGAGATAATTCAAAAAAGTATCTATGCTTTTTGAGGATTGTAAACTCTTTTAGTTTTTTATATATTGGGTTTTGTAATCATCAGAAGAGGTGAGGCATTTTGAACTGAGTGTTGACTCCCAAACCATAAGTCATTTCTAACAAAAATCATAACCGTTACACGTCATTAATCGATCAAAACATTTACGACGATCAATGATTGTTAGGTCTGCTTTTTGTAAAATAGGCAAATTGTGGGTTGTTTGGCTCTGGTAAATATCCACACCGCACATTAATTGAGAATTTAATTTTTTCAAGTCAAAATTTTTGGATCATTAGGTCATTTGCGTCTTCAACATGTTACTGGCATGCATATCCACCACATTTAAAACATGTATGGATCAATTAGAAATCTCTTTCTCATAAAATTCCACCAATCTATTAGGAGTTGTACTAGTAGACTTTCCCAAACATGCATAACAAAACTTTGGTGTTCATTTTTAGTACGTGAAATGATTTTCTTCACTTACATTTATTATTGTTTTAAATTTTTTTTGCATACATAAACTCAAAAATTTTCATTTTGATATGATCTATCTGCATTATCTTTTTGTTTACGAGAAAAATGGAAGAGTGAAAACTCAAGTTTGAAAAAAATTGAACATCCAAAAAGGAAATGCACAAATGCTAAGACAGATAATTCCAAAAAGTATTAGTGATTTTTAAGGATTGTAACCTCTTTTACTTTTTAATATATTTGGTTTTGCAATCATCGGAAGAGGGGAGGCATTTGAACTGAGTAGTGACTTCCAAACCATAAGTCATTTCTAACAAAAATTATAGCCGTTACACATCATTAATCGATTGAAACATTTACGATGATCTAGGATTGTTAGGTCCGCTTTTTGTAAAATGGGCAAAAAGTGGGTTGTTTGGCTCTGGTAAATATCCCCACCGCACGTTAACTTGAGAATTTAATTTTTTCTACTCCTTGAAATTTTTAGATCATTACGTCATTTACATCTTCTACATGTTACTGGCATGCATATCCACCACATTTAAAACATGTTAGGATAAATTAGAAGTCTCTTTCTTATAAAATTCCACCAAGCTATTAGGGGTTGTACTAGTGGAATTACCCAAACGTGGATAACAAACCCTTCGTGTCCATTTTTAATGCATGAAATAATTTTCTTCACTTACATTTATTTTAGTTTTCAATATTTTTTGCATACATAAACTCTAAAATTTTCTTTTTTGTTGTGATCTATTTGTCTTATCATTTTGTTTACGAGAAAAATGGGAGAGTGAAAACTTAAATTTGAAAAAAAATTGAACATGCAAAATGGAAATGCACAAATGCTGAGAAAGATAATTCCAAAAGGTATCTGGGATTTTTAAGGATTGTAAACTCTTTTAGTTTTTTATATATTGGGTTTTGCAATCATCGGAAGAGGGGAGCCATTTTGAACTGAGTGTTGACTCCCAAACCATAAGTCATTTCTAAAAAATATTATAGTTGTTACACTTCATTAATCGATCAAAACATTTACAATGATCTATGATTGTTAGGTCCACTTTTTGTAAAATAGGTAAAAAGTTGGTTGTTTGGCTTTGGTAAATATTCCCACAGCACGTTAACTTGAGAATTTAATTTAGATTACTACTTGAAATTTTTGGATCATTAGGTCATTTGCATCCTCAACAAGTTTCTGCCATGCATATCCACCACATTTAAAACATGTTAGGACAAATTAGAAATCAATTTCTTATAAAATTCCACCAAACTATTAGGGGTTGTACTAGTGGAATTTCCCAAACATGGATAACAAAATTTTGGTGTTCATTTTTAGTGCGTGAAATAATTTTCTTCACTTACATTTATTTTAGTTTTTAATTTTTTTTGCATACATAAACTCTAAATTTTCATTTTCTTGTGATCTATTTGCCTTATCTTTTTGTCTACAAGAAAAATGGGAGAGTGAAAACTATAGTTTGAAAAGAAATTGAACATCCAAAATAAAAATGCTAAAATGCTGAGAGAGATAATTCCAACAAGTATATGAGATTTTTTAGAATTGTAATTTCTTTAAGTTTTTTATATGTTCGGTTTTGCAAACATTGGAAGAGGGGAGGCATTTTCAATTGAGTGTTGGCTCCCAAACCATAAGTCTATTCTAACAAAAATTATAGCCATTACACATCATTAATCTATCAAAACATTTACAATGATCTATGATTGTTAGGTCCACTTTTTGTAAAATTGACAAAAAGTGGGTTGTTTGGCTCTAGTAAATATCCCCACCGCACGTTAACTTGAGAATTTAATTTTTTCCATTCCTAGAAATTTTTGGATCATTAGGTCATTCTCTTCAATATGTTTCTGGCATGCATATCCACCACATTTAAAACATGTTCTGGTCAATACGAAATCTCTTTCTTATAAAATTCCACCAAGCTATTACGGGTTGTACTAGTGGAATTTCCCAAAAATGGATAGTAAAATTTTGGCGTTCATTTTTAGTGCATGAAATAATTTTCTTCCCTTTCATTTATTATAGTTTTCAAATTTTTTTGCACACATATACTCTAAAATTTACATTTTGCAGTGATTTATTTCCCTTATCTTTTTTTTACAAGAAAAATGGGAGAGAAAAAACTTAAGTTTGAAAAAAATTGAACATCCAAAATAGAAAAGCACAAATGCTGAGAGAGATAATTCCAAAAAGTATCAGTGATTTTTAAGGATTGTAAACTCTTTTACTTTTTTATATCTTGGGTTTTGCAATCATCGGAAGAGGGGAGGCATTTTGAACTGAGTGTTGACTCCCAAACCATAAGTCATTTCTAACAAAAATTGTAGCCATTACATATCATTAATCGATCAAAACATTTATGATGAACTATAATTGTTAGGTCCACTTTTTGTAAAATGGGCAAAAACTAGGTTGTTTGGCTCAGGTAAATATCCCCACCGCAAGTTAACTTGAGAATTTAATTTTTTCTACTCCTTGAAATTTATGGATCATTAGGTAATTTGCATCTTCAACATGTTTCTAGCATGCATATCTACTACTTTTAAAACATGTTCCCATCAATTAGAAATTTGTTTCTTATAAAATTCCACCAAGCTATTAGGGGTTGTACTAGTGGAATTTCCCAAAAATGGATAACAAAACTCTGGTGTTCATTTTTAGTGCGTGAAATAATTTTCTTCACTAACATTTATTATAATTTTCAAATTTTTTTACATACATAAACTCTAAAATTTTCATTTTGATGTGATCTTTTTGCCTCATCTTTTTGTTTACGAGAAAATGGGTGAGTGAAAACTCAAATTTGATAAAAAACTTAACATCCAAAATGGAAATGCACAAATGTTGAGAGAGATCGTTCCAAAAAGTATCTCTGATTTGTAAGGATTGTACACTCTTTTAGTTTTTTATACATTGGATTTTGCAATCATTGGAAGAGGGGAGGCATTTTTAACTGAGTGTTGACTTCCAAACCATAAGTCATTTGTAACAAAAATTGTAGCCGTTACACATCATTAATCAATCAAAACATTTATGATGATCTATAATTGTTAGGTCTACTTTTTGTAAAATTGGCAACAAGTGGGTTTTTTGTCTTTGGTAAATATCCCCACCGCACGTTAACTTGAGAATTTAATTTTTTCTACTCCTTGAAATTTTTGGATCATTAGGTCATTTGCATCTTCAACATTTTTCTGGCATGCATATCCACCACATTTAAAACATGTTAGGATCAATTAGAAATCTCTTTCTTATAAAATTCCATAGAGCTATTAGGGGTTGTACTAGTGGAATTTCCCAAACATGGATAACAAAACTTTGGTGTTAATTTTTAGTTCGTTAAATAATTTTCTTCACTTACATTTATTATAGTTTTCAAATTTTTTTGCATACATAAACTCTAAAATTTTTATTTTGTTGTAATCTATTTGCCATATCTTTTTGTTTACAAGAAAAATGGGAGAGTGCAAACTCAAGTTTGAAATAAAATTGACCAACCAAAATGGAAATGCACAAATGCTGAGAGAGATAATTCCAAAAAGTATTTGTGATTTTAAAGGATTGTAAACTCTTTTAGTTTTTTATATATTGGGTTTTGCAATCATCGGAAGAGGGTGTCATTTTGAACTGAGTGTTGACTCCCAAACCATAAGTCATTTCTTACAAAAATTATAGTCATTACTCATTATTTATCTCTCTTAACATTTACGATGATCTATGAATGTTAGGTCAGTTTTTTTATCAAATAGGCAAAAAGTGGGTGGTTTGGATATCCCCACCGCATGTTAACTTGAGAATTTAATATTTTCTACTCCTTGAATTTTTTTGATCATTAGGTCATGTGCATCTTCAACATGTGTCTGGCATGCATATCCACCACATTTAAAACATGTTTGGATCAATTAGAAATCTCTTTCTTATAAAATTCAACAGAGCTATTAGGGGTTGTAGTAGTGGAATTTCCAAAATATGGATAACTAAACTTTGGTGTTCATTTTTAGTGCGTGAAATAATTCTCATCAGTTAGATTTATTAGAATTTTAAAATTTTTTTGCATCCATAAACTCTAAAAATTTCATTTTGTTGTAATCTATTTGACTTATCTTTTTGTTTATGAGAAAAATGGGAGAGTGAAAACTCAAGTTGTAAAAAAAATTGAACATCCAAATTGGAAATGCACAAATGCAGAGAGAGATAATTCCAAAAAGTATCTGTAATTTTTAAGGATTTTAAACTCTTTTAGTTTTTTATTTATTGGGTTTTGCAATCATCGGAAGAGGGGAGGCATTTTGAACTAAATGTTGACTCCCAAAAAAAAAGTCATTTCTAAAAAAAATTATAGCCGTTACACATAATTAATCAATCAAAATATTTACGATATCTATGACTATTAGGACCCTTTTTTTGTAAAATAGGCAAAAAATGGATTGTTTGGCACTAGTAAATATCCCCACCTCACATTAATTTGTGAATTTAATTTTTTCTACTCCTTGAAATTTTTGGATCATTAGGTAATTTGCATCTTCAACATGTTTATGGCATGCATATCCACCACATTTAAAACATGTTAGGATCAATTAGAAATCTCTTTCTTATAAAATTCAACCAAGCTATTAGGGGTTGTACTAGTGGAATTTCCCAAACATGGATAACAAAACTTCGGTGTTCATTTTTAGTGCGTGAAATAATTTTCTTCACTTACATATATTATACTTTTCAAAATTTTTTTGCATACCTAAACTCAAAAATTTTCATTTTGTTATGATCTATTTGCCTTATCTTTATGTTTACGAGAAAATTGGGAGAGTGAAAACTCAAGTTTGAAAAACAATTTAACATCCAAAATAGAAATGCACAAAGGCTGAGAGAGATAATTCCAAAAAGTATCTGTGATTTTTAAGGATTGTAAATTGTTTTAGTTTTTTATATATTGGGTTTTGCAATCATTGGAAGAGGGGAGGCATTTTGAACTGAGTGTTGACTCCCAAACCATAACTGATTTCTAACAAAAATTGTAGCCATTACACTTCATTAATCGATCTAAACATTTACTATGATCTTTGATTGTGAGGTCCACTTTTTCTCAAATAGACCAAAAGTTGGTTGTTTGGCTCTCGTAAATATCCCCACCGCACGTCAACTTGAGAATTTATTTTTTTCTACTCCTTGAAATTTTTGGATCATTAGGTCATTTGCATCTTAAACATGTTTCTAGCATGCATATCCACCACATTTAAAACATGTTAGGTTCAATCAGAAATCTCTGTCTTATAAAATTCCACCAAGCTATTTGGGGTTGTACTAGTGGAATTTCCCAAACATGGATAACAAAATTTGGTGTTCATTTTTAGTGCGTCAAATAATTTTCTTCACTAACATTTATTATAGTTTTCAATTTTTTTTGCATACATAAACTCTAAAATTTTCATTTTGTTGTGATCTTTTTTCCTTATCTTTTCGTTTACAAGAAAAATGGGAGAGTGAAAACTCAAGTTGTAAAAAAAATTGAACATTCAAATTGGAAATTCACAAATGCTAAGAGAGATAATTCCAAAAGTATCTGTGATATTTAAGGATTGTAAACTCTTTTAGATTTTTGTATATTTGGTTTTTCAATCATGGGAAGTGGGGAGACATTTTGAACTGAGTGTTGACTCCCAAACCTTAAGTCATTTTTAAAAAAAATTATAGCCTTTACACGTCATTAATCGATCAAAACATTTACGATGATCTATGATTGTGAGGTCTTCGTTTTGTAAAATAGGCAAAAAGAGGGTTGATTGGCTCTGGTAAATATCCCCACCACACGTTAACTTGAGAATTTAATTTTTTCTACTCCTTGATATATTTGGATCATTAGGTGATTTGCATCTTCAACATGTTTCAGGCATGCATATCCACCACATTAAAAAGATGTTAGGATCAATTAGAAATATTTTTCTTCTAAAATTCCACCAAGCTATTAGGAGGTTGTACTAGTGGAATTTCCCAAACTTGGTTAGCAAAATTTCAGTGTTCATTTGTAGTGCGTGAAATAATTTTCTTCATTTAAATTTATTATAGTTCTCAAAAAAAATTTGGATACATAAACTGTAAAATTTTCATTTTGATGTGATCTATTTGCCTTATCTTTTTGTTAACAAGAAAAGTGGGAGTGTGATAACTCAAGTTTGAAAAAAATTGAACATGCAAAATGGAAATGCAGAAATGCTGAGAGAGATAATTCCAAAAAGTATCTATGATTTTTAAGGATTGTAAACTCTTTTAGTTTTTTATTTATTGGGTTTGGCAATCATTGAAAGAGGGGAGGCATTTTGAACTGAGTGTTTACTCCCAAACCATAAGTGATTTCTAACAAAAATTATAGCCATTACACATCATTAATCGATCAAAAAATTTACGAAGATCTATGATTGTTAGGTCCACTTTTACTAAAATAGGCAAAAAATGGGTTGCTTGGCTTTGGTAAATATCCCCATTGAACGTTAACTTGTGAATTTAATTTTTTTCTACTCCTTGAAATTTTTGGATCATTTTGTCATTTGTATCTTCAACATGTTTCTGGCATGCATAGCCACCACATTTAAAACATGTTAGGATCAATTAGAAATCTCTTTCTTATAAAATTCCACCAAGCTATTAGGGGTTGTACTAGTGGAATTTCCCAAACTTGGATAACAAAACTTTGGTGTTCATTTTTAGTGCGTGAAATAATTTTCATTTTGTTGTGATCTATTTCCCTTATCTTTTTGTTTATGAGAAATATGGGAGAGTGAAAACTAAAGTTTGAAAAAAAATTGAACATCCAAAATGGAAATGTACAAATGCTGAGAGAGATAATTCCAAAAAGTATCTATGATATTTAAGGATTGTAAACTATTTAATTTTTTATATATTAGGTTTTGGAATCATCGGAAGAGGGGAGGCATTTTGAACTGAGTGTTGACTCTCAAACCATATGTCATTTCTAACACAAATTATAGCTGTAACACATCATTAATCAATCAAAATATTTACGATGATCTATGATTGTTAGGTCCGCTATTTGTAAAATAGGCAAAAAGTTGGTTGTTTGGCTCTGGTAAATATCCCCATCCCACATTAACTTGAGAATTTAATTTTTTTCTACACGAAATTTTTGGATCATTAGGTCATTTGCATCTTCAACATGTTTCTGGCATTCATATCCACCACATTTAAAACATGTTAGGATCAATTAGAAATCTCTTTCTTATAAAATTGTACCAAGCTATTTGGAGGTTTTACTAGTGGAATTTCCCTAACATGGATAACAAAACATTTGTGTTCATTTTTAGTGCGTGAAATAATTTTCTTAACTTATATTTATTATATTTTTTAAATATTTTTGCATACATCAACTCTAAAATTTTCATTTTGTTGTGATCTATTTGCCTTATCATTTTGTTTACAAGAAAAATGGGTGAGAGAAAACTCAAGTTTGAAAAAGAATTGAACATCCAAAATGTGGAAATGCACAAATACTGGGAGAGATAATTCCTTAAAGTATCTATGATTTTTAAGGATTGTAAACTCTTTTACTTTTTTATATATTGGGTTTTGCAATCATCGGAAGAGGGGAGGCATTTTGAACTGAGTGTTGACTCCCAAACCATAAGTCATTTCTAAAAAAAATTATAGTTGTTGCACATCATTAATCGATCAAAACAATTTCTATTATCTTTAATTGTTAGGTCCGCCTTTTGTAAAATAGGAATTTGGCTCACGTAAATATCCCCACCGCACGTAAACTTGAGAATTTAGGTTTTTCTACTCCTTGAAATTTTTTGATCATTAGGTCATTTGCATCTTCAAAATGTTTCTAGCATGAATATCTACCTCATTTAAAACATATTGGGATCAAATAAAAATATTTTTCTTATAATATTAAACCA
This sequence comes from Aristolochia californica, assembly GCF_029961685.1. Classification (NCBI taxonomy): domain Eukaryota; kingdom Viridiplantae; phylum Streptophyta; class Magnoliopsida; order Piperales; family Aristolochiaceae; genus Aristolochia; species Aristolochia californica. The sequence continues at coordinate 15,267,495 of NW_027182257.1, read as the reverse complement.
AGCCATTAGGGGTTGTAGTAGTGGAATTTCCAAAACATGGATAACAAAACTTTGATGTTCATTTTTTGTGCATGAAATAATTTTCTTCACTTACATTTGATATAATTTTCAAATTTTTTTGCATATATAAACTCTAAAATTTTCATTTTGTAGTGATCTATTTGCCTTATCTTTTTGTTTAAGAGAAAAATGGGAGAGTGAAAACTCAAGTTTGAAAAAAAATTGAACTAACCAAAATGGAAATGTGCAAATGCTGAGAAAGATAATTCCTAAAAGTACCCATTGTTTTTAAGGATTGTAAACACTTTTAGTTTTTTATATATTGGATTTTGCAATCAACGGAAGAGGGGAGGCATTTTGAACGGAGTGTTGACTCCCAAACCATAAGTCATCTCTCACAAAAATTATAGCCGTTATACATCATTAATCGATCAAAACATTTACGATGATCTATGATAGTTAGGTCCGATTTTTGTAAAATAGGAATTTGGCTCACGTAAATATCCCCACCGCACGTGAACTTGAGAATTTAGGTTTTTCTACTCTTTGAAATTTTTTGATCATTAGGTCATTTGCATCTTCAAAATGTTTCTAGCATGAATATCTACCTCATTTAAAACATATTGGGATCAAATAGAAATATCTTTCTTATAAAATTAAACCAAGCCATTAGGGGTTGTAGTAGTGGAATTTCCAAAACATGGATAACAAAACTTTGATGTTCCTTTTTTGTGCATGAAATAATTTTCTTCACTTACATTTGATATAATTTTCAAATTTTTTTGCATACATAGATTCTAAAATTTTCATTTTTTTTGTGGTCTATTTGCCTTATCTTTTTGTTTACAAAAAAAAAAGAGAGAGGGAAAAACTCAAGTTTCAAAAAAAATTGAACATCCAAAAATGAAATGCACGAATGCTGACAGTGATAATTCCAAAAAGTATAAGTGATTTTTAAGGATTGTAAACTCTTTTAGTTTTTTAAATATTGGGTTTTGCAATCTTCAGAAGAGGGGAGGCATTTTGAACCGAGTGTTGACTCCCAAACCATAAGTCATTTCTAACAAAAATTATAGCCGTTATACATCATTAATCGATCAAATCATTTACAATGATCTATGATAGTTAGGTCCACTTTTTGTAAAATAGGCAAAAAGTGGGTTGTTTGGCTCTAGAAAATATCCCCACCGCTCTTTAACATGAGAATATATTTTGTTTTACTCCTCGAAATTTTTGGATCATCAGGTCATTTGCATCTTCAACATATTTCTGGCATGCATATCCTCCACATTTACAACATGTTCAGCTCAATTAGAAATTTCTTTCTTATAAAATTCCACCAAGCTATTAGGGGGTTCTACTAGTGGAATTTCCCAAACATGGATAACAAAATTTGGTGTTCATTTTTATTGCGTGAAATAATTTTCTTCACTTACATTGATTATAGTTTTCAAATTTTTTTGCATACATAAACTCTAAAATTTTCATTTTGTTATGACCTATTTTCCTTATCTTTTTGTTTACAAGAAAAAATGGGAGAATGAAAACAGAAATTTGAAAAAAATTGAAAATCCAAAAGGGAAATGCACTAATGCTGAGAGAGATAATTCCAAAAAGTATCTGTGATTTTTAAGGATCGTAAACTCTTTTTGTTTTTTATATATTGGGTTTTGAAATCATCAGAAGAGGGGAGGCATTTTGAACTTAGTATTGACTCTCAAACCATAAGTCATTTCTAACAAAAATTATAGCCATTACACATCATTAATCGATCAAAACATTTACGATGACCTATGATTGTTAGGTCCGCTTTTTGTAAAATAGGCGAATAGTGGGTTGTGTGGCTCTGGTAACTATCCTCACCGCACGTTAACTTGAGAATTTAATTTTTTTCTACTCCTTGAAATTTTTGGATCTTTAGGTCATTTGCATCTTCAACATGTTTCCGGCATGCATATCCACCACATTTAAAACATGTTAGGATCAATTAGAAATCTCTTTCTTATAAAATTCCAACAAGCTATTAGGGGTTGTACTAGTGGAATTTCCAAAACATGGATACCAATACTTCGGTGTTCATTTTTAGTGCGTGAAATAATTTTTTTAACTTACATTTATTATAGTTTTCAAATTTTTTTGCATACATAAACTCTAAAACTTTCATTTTTTTGTGGTCTATTTACCTTATCTTTTTGTTTACAAGAAAAACGGGAGAGCAAAAAACTCAATTTTGAAAAAAAATTGAACATCCAAAAATGAAATGCACAAATGCTGAGAGAAAAAATTCCAAAAAGTTTCTGTGACTTTTAAGGATTGTAAACTCTTTTAGTTTTTTAAATATTGGGTTTTGCAATCTTCAGAAGAGGGGAGGCATTTTGAACTCAGAGTTGACTCCCAAACCATAAGTCATTTCTAACAAAAATTATAGCCATTATACATCATTAATCGATCAAAACATTTATGATGATCTATGATAGTTAGGTCCGCTTTTGTAAAATTGGCAAAAAGTGGGTTGTTTGGCTCTAGTAAATATTCCCACCGCTCGTTAACTTGAGAATACAATTTTTTCTACTCCTTGAAATTTTTGGATCATCAAGTCATTTGCATCTTCAACATATTTCTGGCATGCATATCCATCACATTTACAACATGTAAAATTCCACCAAGCTATTAGGGGGTTGTACTAGTGGAATTTCCCAAACATGGATAACAAAATTTGGTGTTCATTTTTAGCATGTTAAATAATTTTCTTCACTTACATTTATTATAGTTTTCAAATTTTTTTTCGTACATAAACTCTAAAATTTTCATTTTGTTGTGATCTATTTGCCTTATCTTTTTGTTTACAAGAAAAATGGGAGAGTGAAAACTGAAATTCTAAAAAAATTGAACATCCAAAAGGGAAATGCACTAATGCTGAGAGAGATAATTCCAAAAAGTATCCGTGATTTTTAAGGATTGTAAACTCTTTTAGTTTTTTACACATTGGGTTTTGCTATCATCGGAAGAGGGGAGGCATTTTGAACTGAGTGTTGACACCCAAACAATAAGTCATTTCTAACAATAATTTTAGCCGTTAGACATCACTAATCGATCAAAACATTTACGATGATCTATGTTTGTTAGGTCCTCTTTTTGTAAAATAGGCAAAAAGTGGTTGTTTGGCTCTGTAAATATCCCTACTGCACGTTCACTTGAGAATTTAATTTTTTCTACTCCTTGAAATTTTGGACCATTGGGACATTTGCATCTTCAACATGTTTTTGGCATGCATTTCCACCACATTTAAAACATGTTAGGATCAATTAGAAATCTCTTTCTCATAAAATTCCACCAATCTATTAGGGGTTGTGCTAGTGGAATTTCCCAAACAAGGATAACAAAACTTTGTTCATTTTTAGTGCGTGAAATAATTTTCTTCCCTTACAAATATTATAGTTTTCAAAAAAAATTTCATACATAAACTCTAAAATTTTCATTTTGTTATGATCTATTTGCCTTATCTTTTTGTTTACGAGAAAAATGGAAGAGTGAAAACTCAAGTTTGAAAAAAAATTGAACATCCAAAATGGAAGTGCACAAGTGCCGTGAGGGATAATTCCAAAAAGTATCTGTGATTTTTAAGGATTTTAAACTCTTTTGGTTTTTTATATATTGGGTTTTGCAATCATCAGAAGAGGGGAGGCATTTTGAATTGAGTGTTGACTCCCAAACCATAAGTCATTTCTAACAAAAATTATAGCCGTTACACATCATTAATTGATCAAAACATTTACGATGATCTATGATTATTAGGTGCAGTTTTTGTAAAATGGACAAAAAGTGGGTTGTTTTGCTTTGGTAAATATCCCCACCGCACGTTAACTCGAGAATTTAATATTTTCTACTCTTTTAAATTTTTGCATCCTTAGGTCATTTGCATATTCAACATGGTTCTTGCATGCATATCCACCACATTTAAAACATGTTAGGATCAATTAGAATTCTCTTTCTTATAAAATTCCACCAAGCTCTTAGGGGGTTGTACTAGTGGAATTTCCCAAACATGGATAACAAAACTTTGGTGGGCATTTTTAGTCTGTTAAATAATTTTCTTCACTTACATTTTTTTTAGTTTTCAAATTTTTTTGCATACATAAACTCTAAAATTTTCTTTTTGTTGTGATCTATTCGCCTTCTCTTATTGTCTACGAGAAAAATGGGAGATAGAAAACTCAAGTTTGAAAGAAAATTGAACATCCAAAATGGAAATACACAAATGATGAGAGAGATAATTCCAAAAAGTATCTGTGATTTTTAAGGATTGTAAACTCTTTTAGTTTTTTATATATTGGGTTTTGCAATCATCGGAAGAGGGGAGGCATTTTCAACTGAGTGTTGACTCCCAAGCCATAAGTCATTTCTAACAAAAATTATAGTCATTACACTTAATCGATCAAAACATTTACGATGATCTATGATTGTTAGGTCCATTTTTTTAAAAATAGGCAAAACGTGGGTTGTTTGGCTCTGTTAAATATCCCACTGCACATTAACTTGAGTATTTAATTTCTTTTTACTCCATGAAATTTTTGGATCATCAGGTCCTTTGCATCTTCAACATGTCTTTGGCATGCATATCCACGACATTTAACACATTTTAGGATAAATTAGAAATCGATTTCTTACAAAATTTCACCGAGCTATTAGGAGTTCTACTAGTGGAATTTCCCAAACATGGATAATAAAACTTTGGTGTTCATTTTTAGTGTCTGAAATATTTTTCTTCACTAACATTTATTATAGGTTTCAAAATTTTTAGCATACATAAACTCTAAAATTTTCAATTTGTTGTGATCTATTTTCCTTATCTTTTTGTTTACGAGAAAAATGGGACGCCGAAAACTCAAGTTTGAAACAAAATTGAACAACCAAAATGGAAATGCACAAATGCTGAGAGAGATGATTCCAAACATTATCTGTGATTTTTAAGGATAGTAAGCTTTTATAGTTTTTTATATATTTGGTTTTGCAACCATCAGAAGAGGGGAGGCATTTTGAACTGAGTGTTGACTTCCAAACCATATGTCATTTCTAGAAAAAATTATAGCCGTTACACATCATTAATTGATCAAAATATTTTCGATTATCTATGATTTTTAGGTCCATTTTTATTAAAATAGGCAAAAAGTGGGTTTTTTGGCTTTGGTAAATATCCCCACTACACGATAACTTGAGAATTTAAATTTTTCAACTCCATGAAATTTTTAGATCATTCGGTCATTTGCATCTTCAATATGTTTCCTGCATGCATATCCACCACATTTAAAACATGTTAGAATCAACTAGAAATCACTTTCTTATAAAATTCCACCAAGCTATTAGGGGTTGTACTAGTGGAATTTCCAAAACATGGATAACAAAACTTTTGTGTTCATTTTTAGTGCGTGAAATAATTTTCTTCTCTTACATTTATTATAGTTTTCTAATTTTTTTGCATACATAAACTCTAAAATTTACATTTTTTTGTGATCTATTTTGCCTTATCTTTTTGATTTCGAGAAAAATGGGAGAGAGAAAACTCAAGTTTGAAAAAAAAAATTGAACGTCCAAAATTGAAATGCACAAATGTTGAGAGAGATAATTCCAAAAAGTATCCATGATTTTTAAGGATTGTAAACTCTTTTAGTTTTTTATATATTGGGTTTTGCAATCATCAGAAGAGGGGAGGCATTTTGAATTGAGTGTGGACTCCCAAAGAATAAGTCATTTCTAACAAAAATTATAGCCGTTACACTTCATTAATCGATCAAAGCATTTATGATGATCTATGATTGTTAGGTCGTCTTTTTTGTAAAATAGGCAAAAAGTGGGTTGTTTGCCTCAGGTAAATATCCCCACCGCTTGTTAACTTAAAAATTTTATTTTTTCTTCTCTTTGAAATTTTTGGATCATTAGGTCATTTTCATCTTCAACATGTTTCTGGCATGCATATCCACAACATTTAAAACATGTTTGGATCAATTAGAAATTTCTTTCTTATAAAGTTTCACTAAGCTATTAGGGGTTGTACTAGTGGAATTTCCAAAACATGGACAACAAGGCTTTGGTGTTCATTTTTAGTGTCTAAAATAATTTTCTTCACGTACATTTATTATAGTTTTCAAATTTTTTTGCAAACATAAACTCTAAAATTTTCATTTTGCTTTATCTTTTTGTTTACGAGAAAAATGGGAGAGTCAAAACACAAGTTTGAAAAAACAATTGAACATCCAAAATGGAAAAGCATAAATGCTGAGAGAGATAATTCCAAAAAGTATCCGTGATTTTTAAGGTTTGTTAACTCTTTTAGTGTTTTATAGATTGGGTTTTGCAATCACCGGAAGAGGGGAGACATTTTGAATTGAGTGGTGACTCCTAAACTATAAGTCATTTCTAACAAAAAAATATAGCCGTTACCCATCATTAATCGATCAAAACATTTATGATGTTCAATGATTGTTAGGTCTGCTTTTTGTAAAATAGGCAAAGAGTGGGTTGTTTGGCCAAGGCAAATATCCCCACCGCACGTTAACTTGAGAATTTAATTTTTTCTACTCAAAATTTTTGGATCATTAGGTCATTTGCATTTTCAACATGTTTCTAGCATGCATATCAGCCACATTTAAAACATGTTAGGATCAATTAGAAATCTCTTTCTTATAAAATTCCACCAAGCTATTAGGGATTGTACTAGTGGAATTTCCCAAACATGGATAACAAAACTTTGTTGTTCATTTTTAGTGCATGAAATAATTTTCTTCACATACATTTATTCGAGTTTTCAACTTTTTTTGCATACATAAACTCTAAAATTTTCCTTTTGTTGTGACCTCTTTTGCCTTATATTTTTGTTTAATAGAAAAATGGGAGAGTGAAAGCTCAAGTTTGAAAAAAAAATTGAACATCCAAAATGGAAATGCATAAATGCTGAGAGAGATAATTCCAAAAAGTGCCTGTGATTTTTAAAGATTGTACACTATTTTAGCTTTTTATTTTTTTGGGTTTTGCAATTATCGAAAGACGGGAGGCATTTTGAAATTAGTGTTGAGACCCAAACCATAAGTCATTTTAAAAAAAATTCTAGCCGTTACACTTCATTAATCGATCAAAATATTTACGATGATCTATGATTGTTAGGTCCGCTTTTTGGAAAAAAAAGTCAAAAACTGGGTTGTTTGGCTCTGGTAAATATCCCCACCGCACAATAACTTGAGAATTTAATTTTTTCTACTTAAAATTTTGGGATCATTAGGTCATTTGCATCTTCAATATGTTTCAGGCATGCATATCTACCACATTTAAAACATGTTAGGATCAATTAGAAATATCTTTCTTATAAAATTCCACCAAGCTATTAGGGGTGGTACTAGTGGAATTTCCCAAACATGGATAACAAAACTTTGGTGTTCATTTTTAGTGCGTGAAATAATTTTCTTCACTTACATTTATTATACTTTTCAAATTTTTTTGCATACATAAACTCTAAATTTTCATTTTGATGTGATCTATTTTGCCATATCTTTTTGTTTACGAGAAAAGTGGGAGAGTGAAAACTCAAGTTTGAAACAAAAATTGAACATTCAAAATTGAAATGCACAAATGCTGAGAAAGATCATTCCAAAAAGTATATGTGATTTTTAAGGATTGTAAACTCTTTTAGTTTTTTATATATTGGGTTTGGCAATCATTGGAAGAGGGGAGGCATTTGGAACTGCGTGTTGACTCCCAAACCATAGGTCATTTCTAAAAAAAATTATAGTTGTTACACATCATTAATCGATCAAAACATTAACGATGATCTATGATTGTTAGCTCTGCTATTTGTAAAATACGCAAAAAGTGGGTTGTTTGGCTCTGGTAAATCCCCACCACACGTTAACTAGAGAATTTAATTTTTTCCCCACCATGACATTTTTGGATCATTAGGTCATTTGTATCTTCAACATATTTCTGGCATGCATATCCACCACATTTAAAACATGTTAGGATCAATTAGAAATCTCTTTCTTATAAAATTCCACAAAGATATTAGGTGGTTGTACTAGTGGAATTTCCCAAACATGGATAACAAAAATTTAGTGTTCATTTTTAGTGCGTGAAATAATTTTCTTCACTTACATATATTATACTTTTCAAACTTTTTTGCATACATAAACTCTAAAATTTTTATTTTGTTGAGATCTACGTGCCTTATCTTTTTGTTCACGAGAAAAATGGGAGAGAGAAAATTGAAGTTCGAAAAAAACTCAAACATCCAAAATGGAAATCCACAAATGCTAAGAGAGATAATTCCACAAAGTATCTGTGATTTTTAAGGATTGTAAACTCTTTTAGTTTTTTACACATTGGGTTTTGCAATCATCGGAAGAGGGGAGGCATTTTGAACTGAGTGTTGACTCCCAAACCGTAAGTCATTTCTAACAATAATTTTAGCCGTTACACATCACTAATCGATCAAAACATTTATGACGATCTTTGTTTGTTAGGTCCACTTTTTGTAAATTAGGCAAAAAGTGGGTTGTTTGGCTCTGTAAATATCCCCACCGCATGTTAACCTGAGAATTTAATTTTTTCTACTCCTTGAAATTTTTGGACCATTAGGACATTTGCATCTTCAACATGTTTCTGGCGTGCATATCCACCACATTTGAAACATGTTAGGATCAATTAGAAATCTCTTTCTTATAAAATTCCACCAAGCTATTAGGGGTTGTGCTAGTGGAATTTCCCAAACATGGATAACAAAACTTTGTTCATTTTTAGTGCGTGAAATAATTTTCTTCCCTTACATTTATTTTTTTTTCAAATTTTTTTGCATACATAAACTCTAAAATTTTCATTTTGTTGTAATCTATTTGCCTTATCTTTTTGTTTACGAGAAAATTAGGAGAGTGAAAACTCAAGTTTGAAAAAAACTTGAACATCCTTAATGGAAATGCACAAATGCTGAGAGAGATAATTCCAAAAAGTATCTGTGATTTTTAAGGATGGTAAACTCTTTTTGTTTTTTATATATTGGGTTTTGCAATCATCAGAAGAGGGGAGGCATTTTGAACTGAGTGTAGACTCCCAAACCATAATCCATTTCCAGCAAAAATTATAGCTGTTACACATCATTAATCAATCAAAACATTTACGATGATCAATGAGTGTTTGGTCCGCTTTTTGTAAAATAGGCAAATAGTGGGTTGTATGGCTCTGGTAAATATCCCCACCGCACGTTAACTTGAGAATTTAATTTTTTCTACTCCTTGAGATTTTTGGATCATCAGGTCTTTTGCATCTTCAACATGTTTCTTGCATGGATATCCATCAGATTTAAAACTTGTTAGGATCAATTAGAAATCGATTTCTTACAAAATTTAACCAATCTATCAGGGGTTGTGCAAGTGGAATTTCTCAAACATGAATAACAAAACTTTGGTGTTAATTTTTAGTGCGTGAAATAATTTTCTACACTTAATTTATTATAGTTTTCAATTTCTTTTGCATACATAAACTCTAAAATTTTCATTTTGTTGAGATCTTTTTTACTTATCTTTTTGTTTACGAGAAAAATGGGAGAGAGAAAACTCAAGTTTAAAAAAAAATTGAACATCCAAAATCGAAATGCATAAATACCGAGAGAGATAATTCCAAAAAGAATCTGTGATTTTTAAGGTTTTTAAACTCTTTTAGTTTTTTATGTACTCGGTTTTGCAATCATCGGAAGAGGGTAGAGATTTTGAACCAAATGATGATTCCCAAACCATATGTAATTTCTAACAAAAATTATAGCTGTTACACATCATTAATCGATCAAAACATTTATGATGATCTATGATTATTAGGTCCGCTTTTTGTAAAATAGGCAAAAAGTGGGTAGTTTGGCTCTAGTAAAATATTCCCATAGCACGTTAACTTGAGAATTTAATTTTTTCTACTACTTGAAATTTTTGGATCATTATGTCTGTTCCATCTTCAACATGTTTCTAGCATGCATATCCACCACATTTAAAACATGTTAGGAGAAATTAGAAATCTCATCCTTATAAAATTCCCCCAAGGTATTAGGGGTTGTACTAGTCGAATTTCCCAAACATGGATAACAAAACTTTGGTGTTCATTTTTGGTGCGAGAAATAAATTTTTTCACTTATATTTATTGTAGTTTTCAAATTTTTTTGATTACATAAACTCTAAAATTTCCATTGTTTTTTTATTTTTTTGCCTTATCCTTTTGTTTATGAGAAAAATGGGAGAGCGAAAACTCAAGTTTAAAAAAAAATTGAACATCCAAAATGGAAATGCACAAATGCTGAGAGAGATAATTCCAAAAAGTATCTGTGATTTTTAAGGATTGTAAACTCTTTTAGTTTTTTAAATATTGGGTTTTGTAATCATTGGAAGAGGTGAGGCATTTTGTACTGAGTGTTGTCTCCCAAACCATAAGTCATTTCTAACAAAAATTATAGCCGTTACACATCATTAATCGATCAAGACAATTATGATGATCTATTATTGTTAGGTCCACTTTTTGTAAAATAGGCAAAAAGTGGGTTGTTTGGCTCAGGTAAATATCCCCACCGCATATTAACTTGAGAATTTAATTTTTTCTACGCCATAAAATTTTTGGATCATTAGGTCATCTGCATCTTCAACATATTTCTGGCATGCATATCCACCATATTTAAAACATGTAAGGATCAATTAGAAATCTCTTTCTTAAAAAATTCCACCAAGCTATTAGGGGTTGTACTAGTGGAATTTCCCAAACATGGATAACAAAACTTTGTTGTTCATTTTTAGTGTGTGAAATAATTTTCTTCACATACATTTATTCAAGTTTTCAAGTTTTTTTGCATACATAAACTCTAAAATTTTCCTTTTGTTGTGATCTATTTTGCCTTATATTTTTGTTTAATAGAAAAATGGGAGAGTGAAAACTCAAGTTTGAAAAAAAATTGAACATGCAAAATGGAAATGCATAAATGCTGAGAGAGATAATTCCAAAAAGTGCCTGTGATTTTTAAAGATTGTACACTCTTTTAGCTTTTTATTTTTTTGGGTTTTGCAATTATCGAAAGACGGGAGGCATTTTGAACTTAGTGTTGAGACCCAAACCATAAGTCATTTTAAAAAAAATTCTAGCCATTACACTTCATTAATCGATCAAAACATTTACGATGATCTATGATTGTTAGGTCCGCTTTTTGGAAAAAAAGTCAAAAACTGGGTTGTTTGGCTCTGGTAAATATCCCCACCGCACAATAACTTGAGAATTTAATTTTTTCTACTCAAAATTTTGGGATCATTAGGTCATTTGCATCTTCAATATGTTTCAAGCATGCATATCTACCACATTTAAAACATGTTAGGATCAATTAGAAATATCTTTCTTATAAAATTCCACCAAGCTATTAGGGGTGGTACTAGTGGAATTTCCCAAACATGGATAACAAAACTTTGGTGTTCATTTTTAGTGCGTGAAATAATTTTCTTCACTTACATTTATTATACTTTTCAAATTTTTTTGCATACATAAACTCTAAATTTTCATTTTGATGTGATCTATTTTGCCATATCTTTTTGTTTACGAGAAAAGTGGGAGAGTGAAAACTCAAGTTTGAAACAAAAATTGAACGTCCAAAATGGAAATGCACAAATGCTGAGAAAGATAATTTCCAAAAAGTATCTGTGATTTTTAAGGATTGTAAACTCTTTTAGTTTTTTAAATATAGGGTTTTGTAATCATCGGAAGAGGGGAGGCATTTGGAACTGCTTGTTGACTCCCAAACCATAGGTCATTTCTAACAAAAATTATAGTTGTTACACATCATTAATCGATCAAAACATTAACGATGATCTATGATTGTTAGGTCCGCTATTTGTAAAATAGGCAAAAAGTGGGTTGTTTGCCTCAGGTAAATATCCCCACCGCATATTAACTTGAGAATTTAATTTTTTCTACGCCATGAAATTTTTGGATCATTAGGTCATTTGCATCTTCAACATATTTCCGGCATGCATATCCACCATATTTAAAACATGTTAGGATCAATTAGAAATCTCTTTCTTAAAAAATTCCACCAAGCTATTAGGGGGTTGTACTAGTGGAATTTCCCAAACATGGATAACAAAACTTTAGTGTTCATTTTTAGTGCATGAAATAATTTTCTTCACTTACATATATTATATTTTTCAAATTTGTTTGCATACACAAACTCTTAAATTTTCATTTTGTTGAGATCTACTTGGCTTATCTTTTTTTTCACAAGAAAATTGGGAGAGAGAAAACTCAAGTTCAGAAAAAAAATTGAACATCCAAAATGATAATTCATAAATGCTAAGAGAGATAATTCCAAAAAGTATCCGTGATTTTTAAGGATTGTAAACTCTTTTAGTATTTTACACATTGGGTTTTGCAATCATCGGAAGAGGGGAGGCATTTTGAACTGAATGTTGACTCCCAAAAGTCATTTCTAACAAAAATTATAGTCACTACACATCATTAATCGATCAAAACATTTTTTATGATCTATGATTGTTTGGTCCGCTTTTTGTATAATAGTCAAAAAGTGGGTTGTTTGGTTCTGTTATCCCCACCGTACGTTAACTTGAGAATTTAATTTTTTCTACCCCATGAAATTTTTGGATCATTAGGTCATTTGGATCTTCAACATATTTCTGGCATGCATATCCACCACATTTAAAACATGTTAGGATCAATTAGAAATCTCTTTCTTATAAAATTCCACAAAGCTATTAGGAGTTGTACTAGTGGAATTTCCCAAACATGGATAACAAAGCTTTGGTGTTCATTTTTAGTGCATGAGATAATTTTCTTCACTTATATTTATTATAGTTTTCAAATTTTTTTGCATACATAATCTCTAAACTTTTGATTTTGTTGTGATATCTTCCTTTTTGTTTTTTTACGAGAAAAAAGGGAGAGAGAAAACTCAAGTTTGAAAAAAAATTGAACATCCAAAATGGAAATGCACAAATGCTGAGAGAGATAATTCCAAAAAGTATTTGTAATTTTTAAGGATTGTGAACTCTTTTTTTTTTAATATATTGGGTTTTGCAATCATCGGAAGAGGGGAGGCATTTTGAAGTGAGTGTTGACTCCCAAACCATAAGTCATTTCTAACAAAAATTATAATCGTTACACATCATTAATCGATCCAAACATTTACGATGATCTGTGATTGTTAGGCCCGCTTTTTGTAAAGTAGGCAAAGAGTGGTTTGTTTGGCTCTGGAAAATATCGCCACCGCATGTTAAAATGAGAATTTAATTGTTGTACACCTTGAAATTTTTGGATCATTAAGTCATTTGGATCTTCAACTTCTTTCTGGCATGCATATCTACCCCATTTAAAACATTTTATGATCAATTAGAAATCTCTTTCTTATAAAATTCCACCAAGCTATTAGGAGTTGTGCTAATGGAATTTCCTAAACATGGATAACAAAACTTTGTTCATTTTTAGTGCGTGAAATAATTTTCTTCACTTACATTTAATATTGTTTTCAAATTTTTTTGCATACATAACGTCTAAAACTTTCATTTTGTTTTCATCTATTTGCCTTATCTTTTTGTGTATGAGAAAAACGGGAGAGTGAAAGTCAAGTTTGAAAAATAATTGAACATCCAAAATGGAAATGCACAAATGCTGAAAGAGATAATTCCAAAAAGTATCTAAGATTTTTAAGGATTGTAAACTGTTTTAGTTTTTTATATATTGGGTTTTGCAATCGGCAGAAGAGGGGAGGCATTTTGAACTGAGTGTTGACTTCCAAACCATAAGTCATTTCTAACAAAAATTATAGCCGTTACACATCATTAATTGATCAAAACATTTACGATGATCTATGATTGTTTGGTCCGCTTTTTGTAAAATACTCAAAAAGTGGGTTGTATGGCTCTATTAGATATCCCCACCACACGTTAACTTGAGAATTTAATTTTTTCTGCTCCTTGAAATTTTTGGATCACTAGGTCATTTGCATCTTCAACATCTTTCTCGCATGCATATCCACCACATTTAAAACATGTTAGGATCAATTAGGAATCTCTATCTTATGAAATTCCACCAAGCTATTAGGGGTTCTGCTAGTGGAATTTCCCAAACATGGATAACAAAACATTGGTGTTCAGTTTTAGTGCGTGAAATAATTTTCTTTACTTACATTTATTATAGTTTAAAATTTGTTTTCCATACATAATCTCTAAAATTTTCATTTTTTTGTGATCTATTTGCCTTATCTTTTTTTTACGAGAAAATTGGGACAGTGAAAACTGAAATTTGAAAAAAAATTGGACATCCAAAATGGAAATGCACAAATGCTGAAAGAGATAATTCCAAAAACTTTATGTGATTTTTAAGGATTGTAAACTCTTTTAGTTTCTTTTATATTGGGTTTTTTAATCATCGGAAGAGGGGAGGCATTTTGAACTGAGTGTTGACTCCCAAACCATAAGTCAATTCTAACTAAAATTATAGCTGTTACACATCATTAATCGATGATTGTTTGTTCCGCTTTTTTTAAAATAGGCAAAAAGTGGGTTGTGTGGCTCTGGTTAATATCCACACTGCACGTTAACTTGAGAAATTAATTTTTTCTACTCCTTGAAATTTTTGGATCATTAGGTCATTTGCATCTTCAATATATATTTGGAATGCATATCCACCATATTTAAAACATGTTAGGATCAATTAGAAATATATTTCTTATAAAATTCCACCAAGCTATTAGGGGTTGTACTAGTGGAATTTCCCAAACATGGATAACAAAACTTTGTTGTTCATTTTTAGTGCGTGAAATAATTTTCTTCACTTACTTTTACTATAGTTTTCAATTTTTTTTGCATACATAAACTCTAAAATTTTCATTTTGCTGTGTTCTATTTGGCTTATCTTTATTGTTTACGAGAAAAATGGGAGAGAGAAAACTCAAGTTTGAAAAAAAAATTAACATCCAAAGTGGAAATGCAAAAATACTGAGAGAGATAATTCCAAAATGTATTTGTGATTTTTAAGGATTGTAAACACTTTTAGTTTTTTATATATTGGGTTTTGCAATCATCGGAAGAGGGGAAGCATTTTGAATTGAGTGTTGAGACCCAAACCATAAGTTATTTCGAACAAAAATTATACCCGTTACACATCATTAACTGATCAAAACATTTACGATGATCTATGATTGTGAGGTCCGCTTTTTGTAAAATAGGCAAAAAGTGGGTTGTTTGGCTCTGATAAAATCCCCACCGCACGTTAACTTGAGAATTTAATTTTATCTACAACTTGAAATTTTTGGATCATTAGGTCATTTGCATCGTCAACATGTTTCTGGCATGCAAATCCACAACATTTAAAACATGTTTGGATCAATTAGAAATCTCTTTCTTATAAAATTCCACCAATCTATTAGGGGTTGCACTAGAGGAATTTCCCAAACATGGATAAGAAAACTTTGGTGCTCATTTTTAGTGCGTGAAATAATTTTCTTCACTTACATTTATTGTCGTTTTCAAATTTTTTTGCATACGTAAATGCTAAAATTTTCATTTTGTTTTGATCTATTTGCCATATCTTTTGTATTCACGAGAAAAATGGGAGAGTGAAAACTCAAGTTTGAAAAAATTTTCAACATCCAAAATGGAAATGCACAAGTGATTTTTAAGGAATGTAAACTCTTTTAATTTTTTATATATTGGGTTTGGCATTCATCGGAAGAGGGGAGACATTTTGAACTAAGTGTTACCTCTCAAACCTTAAGTCAATTCTAACAAAAATTATAGCCGTTAAACATCATTAATCGATCAAAACATTTACGATGATCTATGATTGTTTGGTCCACTTTTGTAAAATAGGAAAAAGTGGGTAGATTGGCTCTGGTAATTATCTCCACCGAACGTTACCTTGAAAATCTAATTTTTTTCTACTCCTTGAAATTTTTGGATCATTTGCATCGTCAACATGTTTCTGGCGTGCATATCCACAACATTTATAACATGTTAGGATCAATTAGAAATCTCTTTCTTATAAAATTCCACCAAGCTATTAGGGGTTGTACTAGTGGAATTTCTCAAACATGGATAACCAAACTTTGGTGTTCATTTTTAGTGCATGAAATAATTTTATTCACTTACATTTATTATTGTTTTCAAATTTTTTTGCATTCATAAACTCTAAAATTTTCATTTTGTTGGGATTTGTTTGCCTTATCTTTTTTCTTTACGAGAAAAATGGGAGAGAGAAAACGCAGGTTTTAAAAAAAATTGAACATCCAAAATGGAAATACACAAATGCTAAGAGAGATAATTCCAAAAAGTATCTGTGATTTTTAAGGATTGTAAACTCTATTAGTTTTTAATATTGGGTTTTGCAATCATCGAAAGAGGGGAGGCATTTTGAACTGAGTGTTGACTCCCAAACCATACGTCATTTCTAACAAGAATTATAGCCGTTACACATCATTAATCGATCAAAATATTTACGATGATCGATGATTGTTAGGTCCGCCTTTTGTAAAATAGGCAAAAAGTGGGTTGTTTGGCTCTGGTAAATATCCTCACCGCATGTTAACTTCAGAATTTAATTTTTTCTACTCCTTGAAATTTTTGGATCATTAGGACATTTGGATCTTCATCATGTTTCTTGCATGCATATCCACCACATTTAAAACATGTTAGGATCATTTAGAAATCTCTTTCTTATAAAATTCCACCAAGCTATTAGGGGTTGTACTAGTGGAATTTCCCAAACATGGATAACAAAACTTTGGTGTTCATTTTTAGCGCGTGAAATAATTTTCTTCACTTACATTTATTGTTGTTTTCAAATTTTTTTGCATGCATAAACTCTAAAATTTTCATTTTGTTGTGTCTTTTTGCCTTATCTTTTTTGTTTACGAGAAAAATGGGAGAGTGAAAACTCAAGTTTGAAAAAATATTGAACACCCAAAATGAAAATGCACAATTACTGAGAGAGATATTCCAATAAGTATCTGTGATTTTTAAGGATTGTAAACTCTTTTAGTTTTTTATTTATTGGGTTTTGCAATCATCGAAAGAGTGGAGCCATTTTTATCTCAGTGTTGACTCCCGAACCATTAGTCATTTCTAACAAAAAATATAGCTGTTACACATCATTAATCGATCAAAACATTTACGATTGTTAGGTCTACTTTTTGTAAAATTTTCCAAAAGTCGGTTGTATGGCTTAGGGAAATATCCCCACCACACGTTAACTTGAGAATTTAATTTTTTCTACTCCTTGAAATTTTTGGATCATTAGGTCATTTGCATCGTCAACATGTTTCTGGTATCCATATCCACCACATTTAAAACATGTTAGGATTAATTAGAAATCTCTTTCTTCTAAAATTCCACCAAGCTATTAGGGGTTGTACTAGAGGAAATTCCCAAACAAGGATAACTAAACTTTGATGTTCATTTTTAGTGCGTGAAATAATTTTCTTCACTTACATTTATTGTAGTTTTCAAATTTTTTTGCATATGTAAATGCTAAAATTTTCATTTTGTTGTGATCTATTTGCCATATCTTTTTTATTCACGAGAAAAATGGGAGAGTGAAAACTCAAGTTTGAAAAAATTTTCAACATCCAAAATAGAAATGAACAAGTGATGGGAGAGATAATTCCTTAAAAGTATCTATGATTTTTAAGGAATGTAAACTCTTTTAATTTTTTATATATTGGGTTTGGCATTCATCGAAAGAGGGGAGACATTTTGAACTAAGTGTTGACTCTCAAACCATAAGTCAATTCTAACAAAAATTATAGCCATTACACATCATTAATCGATCAAAATATTTACGATGATCTATGATTGTTTGGCCCACTTTTTGTTAAATAAGAAAAAGTAAGTTGATTGGCCCTAGTAATTATCCCCACTGCACGTTAAATTGAGAATTTAATTTTTTTCTACTACTTAAAATTTTTGGATCATTAGGTCATTTCCATCTTCAACATGTTTCTAGCATGCATATCCACCACATTCAAAATATGTTAGGATCAATTAGAAATCTCTTTCTTAAAAAATTTCACCAAGCTATTTGGGGTTGTACTAGTGGAATTTCTTAAACATGGATAACAAAACTTTGGTGTTCGTTTTTAGTGCGTGAAATAATTTTTCTTCACTTACATTTATTATAGTTTTCAATTTTTTTTGCAAACATAAACTCTAAAATTTTCATTTTGTTGTGATCTGTTTCCCTTTTTTTTGTTTACGAGACAAATCGGAGAGTGAAAACTCAAGTTTGAAAAAAAAATTGAACTTCCAAAATGGAAATGCACAAATACTGAGAGAGATAATTCCAAAAAGTATCTGTGATTTTTTAGGATTGTAAACTCTTTTAGTTTTTTATATATTGGGTTTTGATATCATGGGAAGAGGAGAGGCATTTTGAACTGAGTGTTGACTCCCAAACCATAAGTCTTTTCTAACAAACATTATAGCCGTTACACATCATTAATCTATCAAAACATTTACGATGATCTATGATTGTTAGGTCCGCTTTTTCTAAAATAGGCAAAAAGTGGGTTGTTTGTCTCTAGTAAATATCCCCACCGCACGTTAGCTTGAGAATTTAATTTTTTCTACTGCTAGAATTTTTTGGATTATTAGGTCATTTGCATCTTCAACATGTTTCTGGCATGCATATCCACAACATTTAAAACATGTTAGGATCAATTAGAAATCTCTTTCTTATAAAATTCCACAAAACTATTTGGGGTTGTACTAGAGGAATTTCCAAAACATGGATGACAAAGCTTTGTTGTTCATTTTTAGTGCGTAAAATAATTTTCTTCACTTGCATTTATTATAGTTTTCAAAAAATTTTACATACATAAACTCTAAAATTTTCATTTTGTTCTGATCTGTTTCCCTTTTTTTTGTTTACGAGACAAATGGGAGCGTGAAAACTCAAGTTTGAAAAAAAATTGAACATCCAAAATGGAAATGCACAAATACTGAGAGAGATAATTCCAAAAAGTATATGTGATTTTTAAGGATTGTAAACTCTATTAGTTTTTTATATATTGGGTTTTGATATCATGGGAAGAGGAGAGGCATTTTGAACTGAGTGTTGACTCCCAAACCATAAGTCATTGCTAACAAAAATTATAGTCGTTACACATCATTAATCTATCAAAACATTTAGGATGATCTATGATTGTTAGGTCCGCTTTTTTTAAGATAGGAAAAAAGTGGGTTGTTTGGCTCTGGTAAATATCTCCACCACACATTAGCTTGAGAATTAATTTTTTCTACTGCTTGAAATTTTTGGATTATAAGGTCATTTGAGTCTTCAACATGTTTCTGGCATGCATATCCACCACATTTAAAACATGTTAGGATCAATTTGAAATCTCTTTCTTATAAAATTCCACCAAAATATTTGGGGTTGTACTAGATGAATTTCCAAAACATGGATGACAAAGCTTTGGTGTTCATTTGTAGTGCATGAAATAATTTTCTTCACTTACATTTATTATAGTTTTCAAATTTTTTTGCATACATCAACTCTAAAATTTTCATTTTGTTGTGATCTATTTTGCCTGATCTTTTTTGTTTACTAGAAAAATGGGAGAGTGAACACTCAAGTTTGAAAAACATTGAACATCCAAAATGGAAATGCACGAATGCTGAGAGAGATAATTCCAAAAAATATCTGTAATTTTTAAGGATTTTAAACTCTTTTAGTTTTTTATATATTGGGTTTTGCAATCATCCGAAGAGGGGAGGCATTTTAAACTAAGTGTTGACTCCCAAACCATAAGTCATTTCTAAAAAAAATTATAGCTGTTACACATCATTAATCGTTCAAAACATTTACGATGATCTATGATTGTTAGGTCTGGTTTTTGTATAATAGGCAAAAAGTGGGTTGTTTGGCTCTAGTAAATATCCCCACCGCACGTTAACTTGAGAATTTAATTTTTTCTACTCCTTGAAATTTTTGGATCATTAGGTCATTTGCATCTTCAACATATTTATGACATGCATATCCACCACATTTAAAACATGTTAGGATCAATTAGAAATCTCTTTCTTATAAAATTCCACCAAGCTATTAGGGGTTGTACTAGTGTAATTTCCCAAACATGGATAACAAAACTTTGGTGTTCATTTTTAGTGTGTGAAATAATTTTCTTCACTCCCATTTATAATAGTTTTCAAACTTTTTTGTATACATAAACTCTAAAATTTTCATTTTGTTGTGATCTATTTGCCTTATCTTTTTGTTTATGAGCAAAATGGGAGAGTGAACACTCAAGTTTAAAAAAAAATTGAACATCCAAAATGGAAATGCACAAATGCTGAGAGAGATAATTCCAAAAAGTATCTGTAGTTTTTAAGGATTGTAAACTCTTTTAGTTTTTCATATATTGGGTTTTGCAATAATCGGAAGAGGGGAGGCATTTTGAACTGAGTGTTGACTCCCAAACCATAAGTCATTTTTACAAAAAATTATAGCCGTTACACATCATTAATCGAACAAAACATTTATGATGATCTATGATTATTAGGTCCACGTTTTGTAAAATAGGCAAAAAGTGGGTTGTTTGGCTCTAGTACATATCCCCACAGCACGTTAACTTGATTATTTAATTTTTTCTACTCCTTGAAATTTTTGGATCATTTGGTCATTGGCATCTTCAACATGTTTCTGGCATGCATATCCACCACATTTAAAACATGTTAGGATCAATTAAAAATCTCTTCCTTATAAAATTCCACCAAGCTATTAGGGGTTGTACTAGTGGAATTTCCCAAACATGGATAACAAAACTTTGATGTTCATTTTTAGTGTGTGAAATAATTTTCTTCACTCCCATTTGTTATAGTTTTCAAATTTTTTTGCATACATAAACTGTAAAATTTTCATTTTGTTGTGATATATTTGCCTTATCTTTTTGTTTACGAGAAAAATGCGAGAATGAACACTCAAGTTTGAAAAAACATTGAACATTGCATCATTGATTGAGATATGCATCTCAATGATGCAAAATTTCTCCCATACAATCTCATTTTTTATCAAAACAGGGGGTAGGAAGGTGCAAAAGAAAAAAGAAAAATTTTAAATCGGAATGAAAAGCAAGCGTCCATTGTCTAATGGATAGGACAGAGGTCTTCTAAACCTTTGGTATAGGTTTAAATCTTATTGGACGCAATTTATTTCCATCTATTTTTGTAGATTTTTATGCCAAAAAACATATTTTGAATGATTCGAATCGAAGACATTTCTCAACGATTCCTCTTGTACTGATACTAAGAGCGATCCATTTCTTTATGTTTGTTCCTGAATTAGAAACTGTTCTATCTGTTCCGGAATAACTTCTTTCAAAAGGGCTTCGGCTTCCTCGGTGAATGTCTTGGTAGAAGATATGATTTCTTAGAATTGAGGTTTATTTGTTTTTAAGTAGTTACGTAACTGAGCTAGAAATTTCTTCACCTGTCCAAGTTCTAACGGATCAAGATAACCATTTGTTCCAGTATAAATAGTAACTACCTGATCTTCCACCGTAAGAGGGTCTGATTGGGATTGTTTGAGCAATTCGCGTAATCGTTGACCTCTTGCCAATTGATTCCGAGTGGCTTTATCAAGATCAGAAGCGAATTGTGCAAAGGCTTGTAACTCGGCGAATTGAGCCAGTTCCAATTTTGATTTGCCAGCTACTTGTTTCATGGCTTTAATTTGAGCCGCAGATCCCACTCTGGAGACGGAAATACCCACATTAATAGCAGGGCGGATTCCGGCATTGAATAGATCGGCGGATAAGAATATTTATCCTTCTGTAATGGAAATTACATTAGTAGGAATATAAGCCGAAACATCTCCAGATTGAGTTTCAACTATTGGTAAAGCGGTCATACTTCCTTCACCTAAACGAGAACTTGATTTAGCGGCTCTTTCCAAAAGGCGTGAATGCAAATAAAAAACATCTCCTGGATAGGCTTCGCAACCTGGTGCTCTTCTTAATAGAAGAGACATTTGCCGATAAGCTTGTTCTTGTTTGGAGAGATCATCATAAATTATTGAAGTATGTCGTTCACGGTACATAAAATATTCAGCCAGAGCCGCTCCTGTATAAGGAGCGAGGTATTGTAATGTAGCAGGCGAATCCGCCGTTTCGGCTACTACAATAGTGTATTCCATCGCCCCTCGTTCCTGGAAAGTAGTCACTACCTGAGCCACGGAAGATGCTTTTCGACCAATAGCTACATAAACACATATTACATTTTGTCCTTCTTGATTGAGAATAGTATCTGTGGCTACTGCAGTTTAACCTGTCTGCCTGTCCCCAATAATTAATTCTCGCTGACCGCGTCCTATAGGGATCATCGAATCAATAGCAATAAGCCCCGTTTGAAGAGGCTCATATACGGAACGTCTCGAAATAATACCTGGAGCGGGAGATTCAATTAGCCGAGATTCAGAAGCGGAAATCTCCCCTCTCCCGTCAATGGGTTTAGCCAGAGCATTTATAACACGACCCAAATAAGCCTCACTCACGGGTATCTGAGCAATTCTTCCTGTTGCTTTTACAGAGCTTCCTTCTTGTATCATCAAACCGTTACCCATTAATACAACACCAACATTATTTGATTCTAAATTCAGAGCAATGCCTATTGTACCCTCTTCAAACTCTACTAATTCTCCTGCCATTACTTCATCAAGACCATGAATACGATCAATGCCGTCGCCCACTTGAAGTACGGTGCCGGTATTCAAATTTTTTACTTCTATACTATATTGTTCAATACGCTCGCGGATAATATTACTAATTTCGTCAGCTCGAAGGGTTACCATTAGTGCCTCTTAATTCTTTTTCGGAAGCAAAGGGAGAAAAAAAAATAATGCCTCGTGGTAGAAGGTCTAATCTGTTATTTCTTTCATGGCTCCGAGCATGCCAATATTAGCACTGATAGTTCGTAGATGTAACTCGCTGTTCAAACAACTATTCAAAGTTCCTAGAGCTCCTTGTAAGGCTTGCTTAAAAACGCGTTGTCGGACCTGATTAATTGCTCTTTGTTGTTCAAAATGAATGGTAACTTTCTAATCGTTCCAAAGTCTCATATGTGGCATTAATCAAATTCGATTTTTCTCGTTCTATCTCAGAGTATCCATTCACCCGAAACTCATCCGCCTCCGTTTCTACTTTACGTAAGCAAGCTCGGGCTTTTTCGAGCTGCTCAATGGCTCTTCTGAATTTCGAATAGCACTCAAGATCCTCTGTTTTCGATTATCTAATAAATCACTTAATGAAAGTAGATTACCTTCTCATTTATTTCACAACTAAACTTCCATGATCTCTTCCCGAACCAAACATGAATCTTTCGATTCATTTGGCTCTCGCGCTCAGTTAATTAGGGGGCACCCCCATATCTTTTAATTGATGAGCTTACCCTCTCTGCTCTGTTCGTATTCCATTCCAAGACATCGAAACTAATACAAAACCAGAATATTAGGAGGGCTCTTCCGACTCGACCAGACAAAAAATCTGTAATTGCCAGCAAAGTTGTTTCTTTTTTAGTTATTTTAAATTTTTTATTAATTTTTTTTTTCGTCAAATTCAAAAATTTACCTTCGTTTATATTTTATACATAGGTCGTCAATTCGGTATTGGATAAAAAGTGCGAGAAACCCGTTTTCCAGTAAACGGTTCAAATTTTTTTATCGATATGAGTGTTCTATATCAGATAAATTGCCAACTATTATATTAATATAAATTTTGAAACTATCTCCTTATCTCCTACTAGCATAGTGGTAGAAAGAGTACCTTCTTGTGCCTCGACTTCAAAGGGTTTACCTTTAACCATGTTAATGGGCCCACATTCATTATTGGCTAATAGAGAATCAAAGGTTTACCAATGAATCACGAAATGCTATGGTTCTTACATATGATTTCTTAATTTATTCAGAAGTAATTCGTCGAGATCGTGCACCTTTCTTTCTTATTTAATTAAATAAAAAAAATGCAGCTGGTTGGATCCAGCCTATTCTTGAAATAAACAACTCGCACACACTCCCTTTCCAAAAAAGATCAATACACCAAGCACTACACTTAGATTTATTGGATTTGTTGCTAAAATATTGGTATTAAACCCTAAACTCCCGGCGGATGGCCAATGACCCAAGTAAACGAAAGAATCGGTTACATTTTTCATTTGATCTCCTCTTGTAGATAGGACTAAGAAAATCGAACAAAGTTCTTTTTATATCACCTGATCTCCTCTGTTTGAGAGAGATAATACCAAAAAGTATCTGTAATTTTTAAGGATTGTAAACTCTTTTAGTTTTTTATATATTGGGTTTTGCAATCACCGGAAGAGGGGAGGCATTTTGAACTGAGTGTTGACTCCCAAACCATCAGTCATTTCTAACAAAAATTATAGCCGTTACACATCATTAATCGTTCAAAACATTTACGATGATCTATGATTGTTAGGTCTGGTTTTTGTAAAATTGGCAAAAAGTGGGCTGTTTGGCTCAGGTAAATTTCCCCACCACATATTAACTTGAGAATTTAATTTTTTCTACTCCTTGAAATTTTTAGATCATTAGGTCATTTGCATCTTCAACATATTTATGACATGCATATCCACCACATTTAAAACATGTTAGGATCAATTAGAAATCTCTTTCTTATAAAATTCCACCAAGCTATTAGGGGTTGTACTAGTGGAATTTTCCAAACATGGATAACAAAACTTTGATGTTCATTTTTAGTGTGTGAAATAATTTTCTTCACTCCCATTTATAATAGTTTTCAAACTTTTTTACATACATAAACTCTAAAATTTTCATTTTGTTGTGATCTATTTGCCTTATCTTTTTGTTTATGAGCAAAATGGGAGAGTGAACACTCAAGTTTAAAAAAAAATTGAACATCCAAAATGGAAATGCACAAATGCTGAGATAGATAATTCGAAAAAGTATCTGTAATTTTTAAGGATTGTAAACTCTATTAGTTTTTCATATATTGAATTTTGCAATAATCGGAAGAGGGGAAGTATTTTGAACTGAGTGTGGACTCCCAAACCATAAGTCATTTATAAAAAAAATTATAGTCGTTACACATCATTAATCAAACAAAACATTTATGATGATCTATGATTATTAGGTCCACGTTATGTAAAATAGGTAAAAAGTGGGTTGTTTGGCTCTGGTACATATCCCCACAGCACGTCAACTTGATTATTTAATTTTTTCTACTCCTTGAAATTTTTGGACGATTTGGTCATTGGCATCTTCAACATGTTTCTGGCATGCATATCCACCACATTTAAAACATGTTAGGATCAATTAGAAATCTCTTTCTTATAAAAGTCCACCAAGCTATTAGGGGTTGTACTAGTGGAATTTCCCAAACATGGGTAACAAAATTTTGATGTTCATTTTTAGTGTGTGAAATAATTTTCTTCACTCCCATTTATTATAGTTTTCAAACTTTGTTGCATACATAAACTCTAAAATTTTCATTTTGTTGTGATATATTTGCCTTATCTTTTTGTTTACAAGCAAAATGCTAGAGTGAACGCTCAAGTTTGAAAAAACATTGTACATCCAAAATGGAAATGCACAAATGCTGAGAGAGATAATTCCAAAAAGTGTATGTAATTTTTAAGGATTGTAAACTCTTTTAGTTTTTTATATATTGGGTTTTGCAACCATCGGAAGAGGGGAGGCATTTTGAACTGAGTGTTGACTCCCAAACCATCAGTCATTTCTAACAAAAATTATAGCCGTTACACATCATTAATCGATCAAAACATTTACGATGATCTATGATTGTTAGGTCCTATTTTTGTAAAATTGGCAATAAGTGGGTTGTTTGGCTCTAGTAAATATCCCCATCGCACGTTAACTTGAGAATTTAATTTTATCTACTCGAAATTTTTGGATCATTAGGCCATTTGCATCTTCAACATATTTCTGGCAAGCATATCCACCACATTTAAAATATGTTAGGATCATTTAGAAATCTCTTTCTCATAAAATTCCACCAAGCTATTAGGGGTTGTAGTAGTGGAATTTCCCAAACATGATTACCAAAATGTTGATGTTCATTTTTTGTGTGTGAAATAATTTTCTTCACTCCCATTTATCATAGTTTTCAAACTTTTTTGCATACATAAACTCTAAAATTTTCATTTTGTTGTGATCTATTTGCCTTATCTTTTTGTTTACGAGCAAAATGGGAGAGTGAACACTCAAGTTTGAAAAAAAATTGAACATCCAAAATGGAAATGCACAAATGCTGGGAGAGATAATTCCCAAAAGTATCTGTAATTTTTAAGGATTGTAAACTCTTTTAGTTTTTCATAAATTGGGTATTGCAATCAATGGAAGGGGGGAGGCATTTTGAATTGAATGTTGACTCCCAAACCATAAGCCATTTCTAACAAAAATTATAGCCGTTACACATCATTAATCAATCAAAACATTTACAATGATCTATGATTGTTAGGTTCGGTTTGTGTAAAATAGTCAAAAAGTGGGTTGTTTGGCTCTGGTAAATATGCCCACCGCACGTTAAGTTGAGAATTTAATTTTTTCTACTCCTTGAAATTTTTGGATTATTATGTCATTTGCATCTTCAACATGTTTCAGGCATACATATCTACCACATTTAAAATATGTTAGGATCAATTAGAAATCTCTTTCTTATAAAATTCCACCAAGCTATTAGGGGTTGTACAAGTGGAATTTCCCACACATGGATAACAAAACTTTGGTGTTCATTTTAAGTGCGTGAAACAATTTTATTCACTTACATATATTATAGTTTTCAATTTTTTTTGCATACATAAACTATAAATTTTTCATTTCTTTGTGAACTATTAGCCTTATCTTTTTGTTTACGAGAAAAATGGGAGAATGAAAATTCAAGTTTGAAAGAAAAATTGAACATCGCAAATGAATATGCACAAATGCTGAGAGAGATAATTCCAAAAAGTATCTGTGATTTTAAAGGATTTTAAACTCTTTTAGTTTTTTATATATTGGGTTTTGCAATCATTGGAAGAGGGGAGGTATTTTGAACTGAGTGTTGACTCCCAAACCATAAGTCATTTCTAACAAATATTATAGCCGTTACACATCATAAATCGATCAAAATATTTACGATGATCTATGATTTTTAGGTCCACTTTTTGTAAAATAGGCAAACAGTGGGTTGTTTGGCTCTGGTAAATATCCCCACCACACGTTAACTTGAGAATTTCATTTTTTCTACTAGAAATTTTTGGATCGTTAGGTCATTTACATCTTCAACATGTTTTTGGCATGCCTATCCACCACATTTAAAACATGTTAGGATCAATTAGAAATCTCTTTCTTATAAAATTTCTCCAAGCTATTAGGGGTTGTACTATTGGAATTTCCCAAACCTGGGTAACAAAACTACTGTGTTCATTTTTAGTACATGAAATAACTTTCTTCACTCCCATTTATTATTTTTTTCAAATTTTTTTGCAAACATAAATTCTAAAATTTTCATTTTGTTGTGATCTATTTGCCTTAACTTTTTGTTTACGAGAAAAATGGGAGAGTGAAACCTCTTGTTTGAAAAAAAAAATTGAATATCCAAAATGGAAATGCACAAATGCTAAGATAGATAATTCCAAAAATTAACTGTGATTTTTATGGATTGTAAACTCTTTTAATTTTTTATATATTGGGTTTTACAATCTTTGGAAGCGGGGAGGGATTTTTAACTGAGTGTTGACTCCCAAACCATAAGTCATTTCTAACAAAAATTATAGCTGTTACACATCATTAATCGATCAAAATATTTATGATGATCTATGTATGTTAGGTCCGCTTTTTGTAAAGTAGGCAAAAAGTGGGTTGTTTGGGTTAGGTAATATCCCCAGTGCACGTTAACTTGAGAATTTAATTTTTTCTACTCCTTGAAATTTTTGGATCGTTAGGTCATTTCCATCTTCAACATGTTTTTGGCATGTATATCCACCACATTTAAAACATGTTAGGAACAATTAGAAATCTCTTTCTTATAAAATTCCACAAAGCTATTAGGGGTTGTACTAGTGGAATTTCCTACACATGGAAAACAAAACTTTGGTGTTCATTTTTAGTGCGAGAAATAATTTTCTTGACTCCCATTTATTATACTTTTAAATTTTTTTGGCATACATAAACTCTAAAATTTTCATTTTGTTGTGATCTATTTGCCTTACCTTTTTGTTTACGAGAAAAATGGAGAGTGAAAACTCAAGTTTGAAAGAAAAATTGAACATCCATAATGGAAATGCACAAATGCTGAGAGAGATAATTCCAAAAAGTATCTGTGATTTTTAAGGATTGTAAACTCTTTTAGTTGTTTATATATTGGGTTTTGCAATCATCGAAAGAGGGGAAGAATTTTGAACTGAGTGTTGACTCCAAAACCATAAGTCATTTCTATCAAAAATTATAGTCGTTACACGTCATTATTCGATAAAAACATTTACGATGATCTATGATTGTTACGTCGACTTTTTGTAAAATAGGAAAAAAGTGGGTTGTATGGCTCTGGTAAATATCCCAACCGCACGTTAACTTGGGAATTTAATTTTTTTACTCCTTGAAATTTTTGGATCATTAGGTCATTTACATCATCAACATGTTTCTGGCATGCATATCCACCACATTTAAAACATGTTAGGATTAATTAGAAATCTCTTTCTTTTAAGACTCCACCAAGCTATAAGGGTTGTACTAGTGGAATTTCCCAAACATGTATAACAAAACTTTGGTGTTCATTTTTAGTGTGTGAAATAATTTTCTTCACTCACATTTATTATACTTTTCAAATTTTTTCGCATACATAAACTCTAAAATTTTCATTTTGTTGTGATCTATTTGCCATATCTTTTTGTTTTCGAGAAAAAAGAGAGTGAAAACTCAATTTTGAAAAAAAATTGAACAACCAAAATGGAAAAGCACAAATGCTAGGAGAGATAATTCCAAAAAGTATCAGTGACTTTTAAGGATTGTAAACTCTTTTAGTTTTTTATATAATGGGCTTTGCAATCATCGGAAGAGGGGAGGCATTTTGAACTGAGTGTTAACTCCCAAACCATAAGTCATTTCTAAGAAAAATTATAGCCATTACACATCATTAATGGATAAAAATATTTACGATGATCTATGATTGCTAGGTCCGCTTTTAGTAAAATATGCAAAATTTGGGTTGTTTGGCTTTGGTAAATATCCCCATCGCACGTTAACTTGAGAATTTAATTTTTTCTTCTCCTTGAAATTTTTGGATCATTAGGTCATTTGCATCTTCTACATGTTTCATGCATGCATGTCCACCACATTTAAAACATGTTAGGGTCAATTAAAATCTCTTTCTGATAAAATTCCACCAAGCTATTAGGGGTTGTACTGGTGGAATTTCTCAAACATGGATAAAAAAACTTTGATGTTCATTTTTAGTGCGTGAAATAATTTTCTTCACTCTCATCTATTATAGTTTCCAATTTTTTTTGCAAACATAAACACTAAAATTTACTTTTTGTTGTCACTTATTTGCCTTAACTTTTTGTTTACGAGAAAAATGGGAGAGTGAAAACTCAAGTGTGAAAAAAAAATGTACATCCAAAATGGAAAAGAAAAAATGATGAGAGAGATAATTCCAAAAAGTATCTTTGATTTTTATGGATTGTAAACTCTTGTAGTTTTTTATATATTGGGTTTTGCAATCATCGGAAGAGGGGAGGCATTTTGAACTGTGTCTTGACTCCCAAACCATAAGTCATTTCTAACCAAAATTATAGCCATTACACATCATTAATCAATCAAAATATTTACGATTATCTATGATTGTTAGGTCCATTTTTTGTAAAATAGGCAAAAAGTGGGTTGTCTGGCTCTGGTAAATATCCCCACTGCACGTTAACTTGAGAATTTATTTTTTTCTACTCGAAATTTTTGGATCATTTGGTCATTTGCATGTTCAACATATTTCTGGCATGCATATCCACCACATTTAAAACATGTTATGATCAATTAGAAATCTCTTTCTTATAAAATTCCACCAAGCTATAAGGGGTTGTACTAGTGGAATTTCCCAAACATGGATAACAAAACTTTGATGCTCATTTTTAGTGTGTGAAATAATTTTCTTCACTCCCATTTATTATTGTTTTCAAACTTTTTTGCATACGTAAACTGTAAATTTTCATTTTGTTGTGATATATTAGCCTTATCATTTTGTTTACGAGCAAAATGGGATGCCATTACACGTCATTAATCGATCCAAACATTTACAATGATCTATGATTGTTAGGTCCGGTTTGTGTAAAATAGGAAAAAAGTTGGTTGTTTGGCTCTGGTAAATATCCCCACCGCACGTTAACTTGAGAATTTAATTTTTTTCTACTCCTTGAAATTTTTGGATTGTTAGGTCATTTGCATCTTCAACACGTTTCTGGCATGCATATCCACCACATTTAAAACATGTTAGGATCAATTAGAAATCTCTTTCTTTTAAAATTCCGCCAAGCTAATAGGGGTTGTACTAGTGGAATTTACCAAACATGGAAAACAAAACTTTGGTGTTCATTCTTAGTGTGTGAAATAATTTTCTTCACTCCCATTTATTATAGTTTTCAAACTTTTTTGCATACATAAACTTTAAAATTTTCATTTTGTTGTGATCTATTTGCCTTATCTTTTGTTTACGAGAAAAATGGGAGAGTGAAAACTCAAGTTCGTAAAAAAATTTAATATCCAAAATGGAAATTCACAAATGCTGAGAGAGATAATTCCAAAAAGTATCTATGATTTTTAAGGATTGTAAGCTCTTTTAGTTTTTTACTATTGGGTTTTGCAATCATCGGAAGAGTGGAGGCATTTTGAAGTAAGTGTTGACACCCTAACCATAAGTCATTTCTTACAAAAATTATAGTCGTTACACATCATTAATTGATCAAAAAATTTATGATGATCTGTGATTGTTAGGTCCGGTTTTTTTAAAATAGGCAAAAAGTGGGTTGTTTGGCTCTGTTAAATATCCCCACCGCACGTTAACTTGAAAATTTAATTTTTTCTACTCCTTGAAATTTTTGGATCATTAGGCCTTTTGCATCTTCAACATGTTTCAGGCATGCATATCCACCACATTTAAAACTTGTTAGGTTCAATTACAAATCTGTTTCTTATAAAATTCCACCAAGCTATTAGGGTTTGTACTAGTGGAATTTCCAAAACTAGGATAAAAAAACTTTGGTGTTCATTTTTAATGCATGAAATAATTTTCTTCCCTCCCATTTATTATAGTTTTCGAATTTTTTTGCATACTAAACTCTAAAAGTTTCATTTTGTTGTGATCTATTTACCTTATTTTTTTGTTTACGAGAAAAATGGGAGAGTGAACACTCAAGTTTGAAACAAAATTGAACATCCAAAACGGAAAAGCACAAATGCTAAGAGAGATAATTCCAAAAAGTATCTATAATTTTTAAGGATTATAAACTCTTTTAGTTTTTTATATATTGGGATTTGGAATCATTTGAAGAGGGGAGGCATTTTGAATTGAGTGTTGACTGCCAAACCATAAGTCATTTCTAACAAAAATTATAGCCGTTACACATCATTAATCGATCAAAACAATTATGATGATCTATGATTGTTATGTTGACTTTTTGTAAAATAGGAAAAAAAGTGGTTTGCTCTGGTAAATATTCCCACCGCACGTTAACTTGAGAATTTAATTTTTTCTACTCCTTGAAATTTTTGGATCATTAAGTCATTTGCATCTTCAACATGTTTCTGGCATGCATATCCACCACATTTAAAACATGTTAGGATCCATTAGAAATCTCTTTCTTTTAAAATTCCACCAAGCTATTAGGGGTTGTACTTGTGGGATTTCCCAAACATGAATAACAAAATTCTGGTGTTCATTTTTATTGCATGAAATAATTTGCTTCACTCACATTTATTAATGTTTTCAAATATATTTGCATACGTAAACTCTAAAATTTTCATTTTGTTGTGATCTATTCGCCATATCTTTTTGTTTACGAGAAAAACGAGAGAGTAAAAACTCAAGTTTGAAAAAAAATTTAACAACCAAAATGAAAAAGCACAAATGCTAGAAAACATAATTCCAAAAAGTATCAGTGACTTTTAAGGATTGTAAGCTCTTTTAGTTTTTTATATAATGGGCTTTGCAATCATCGGAAGAGGGGAGACATTTTGAACTGAGTGTTAACTCCCAAACCATAAGTCATTTCTAACAAAACTTATAGCCGTTACACATCATTAATGGATAAAATCATTTACAATGATCTATGATTCGTAGGTCCGCTTTTTGTAAAATATGCAAAAGGTGGGTTGTTTGGCTCTGGTAAATATCCCCACCGCACATTAACCAGAGAATTTAATTTATTCTTCTCCTTGAAATTTTTGGATCATTAGGTCATTTGCATCTTCAACATGTTTATGGCATGCACATCCGCCACATTTAAAACATGTTAGGATCAATTAGAAATCTCTTTCTTATAAAATTCCACCAAGCTATTAGGGGTTGTACTAGAGGAATTTTCCAAACATGGATAACAAAACTTTGATGTTCATTTTTAGTGCGTGAAATAATTTTTTTCACTTACACTTATTATAGTTTTAAAATTATTTTTTATGCATAAAATCTAAAATTTTCATTTTGTTGTGATCTATTTGCCTTATCTTTTTGTTTACGAGAAAAATGGGAGTGTGAAAGCTCAAGTTTGAAAAACAAATTGAACATCCAAAATGGATATGCACAAATGCTAAGAGAGATAAGTCCAAAAAGTACCTCTGATTTTTATGGATTGTAAACTCTTTTATTTCTTAATATATTAGGTTTTGCAATCATCGGAACAGGGGAGGCATTTTGAACTGAGAGTTGACTCCCAAACCATAAGTCATTTCTTACAAAAATTATAGCCGCTACACATCAATAATCGATCAAAACATTTACGATGATCTATGATTGTTAGGAACGATTTTTGTAAAATAGGCAAAAAGAGGGTTGTTTGGCTCTGGTAAATATCCCCACCGCACGTTAACTTGAGAATTTAATTTTTTCTACTCGAAATTTTTGGATCATTAGTTTTTTTGCATCTTCAACATGTCTCTGGCATACATATCCACCACATTTACAATATGTTAGGATCAATTACAAATCTCTTTCTTATAAAATTCCTCCAAGCTATTTGGGGTTGTACTAGTGGAATTTCCCAAACGTGGATAACAAAACTTTTGTGTTCATTTTTAGTGCGTGAAATAATTTTCTTCACTTCCATTTCTTATACTATTCAAATTGTTTCGCATACATAAACTCTAAAATTTTCATTTTGTTGTGATCTATTTGCCTTATCTTTTTGTTTACAAGAAAAATAAGAGAGAGAAAAATCAAATGTGAAAAAAATTGAACATCCAAAATGGAAATGCACACATGCTGAGAGAAATAATTCCAAAAAGTATTTGTGATTTGTAAGGATTGTAATAACTTTTAGTTTTTTATATATTGGGTTTTGCAATCATAGGAAGAGGGGAGGCATTTTGAATTGAGTGTTGACTCCCAAACTATAAGTCATTTCTAACAAAAATTATAGCCATTACACATCATTAATCGATCTAAACATTTACGATGATCTATGATTGTTAGGTCCGCTCTTTGTAAAATAGGCAAAAAGTGGGTTGTTTGGCTTTGGTAAATATCCCCACCGCATGTTAACTTGAGAATTTAATTTTTTCTACTACTTGATATTTTTGTATCATTAGGTCATTTGCATCATCAACATGTTTCAGGCATGCATATCCACTACATTTGAAACATGTTAGGATGAATTAGAAATCTGTTTCTTATAAAATTACACCAAGCTATTAGGGGTTGTACTAGTGGAATTTCCAAAAAAATTAGTATAGTTTTCTAATTTTTTTGCATACATAAACTCTAAAATTTTCATTTTGTATTGATCTATTGGCCTGATCTTTTTGTTTACGAGAAAAATGGGAGAGTGAGAACACAAGTTGGAAAAGTAAATTGAACATCCAAAATGGAAATACACAAATGCTGAGAGAGATAATTCCAAAAAGTATCTATGATTTTTAAGGACAGTAAACTCTTTTAGTTTTTTATATATTGGGTTTTGCAATCATCGGAAGAGGGGAGGCATTTTGAACTGAGCGTTGACTCCCAAACCATAAGTCAATTATAACAAAAATTATAGCCGCTACACATCAATAATCGAACAAAACATTTATGATGATCTATTATAGTTAGGTCCACTTTTTGATAAATTGGCAAAAAGTGGGTTGTTTGGCTCTGGTATATATCCCCACCGCACGTTAACTTGAGAATTTAATTTTTTCTACTCCTTGAAATTTTTGGATCTTGGGGTCCTTTCCTTCATCAACATGTTTCAGCCATACATATCCACTACATTTAAAACATGTTAGGATAGATTAGAAATCTGTTTCTTATAAAATTCCACTAAGCTATTAGGGGTTGTACTAGTGGAATTTCAAAATCATGGATAACAAAACTTTGGTGTTCATTTTTAGTTCGTGAAATAATTTTCTTCACTCCCATTTATTATTGTTTTCAAATTTTTTTCATACATAAACTCTAAAATTTTAATTTTGTTGTGATCTATTTGCCTTATCTTTTTGTTTACGAGAAAAATGGAAGATAGAAAACTCAAGTTTGAAAAAAAATTGAACATCCAAAATGGAAATGCACAAATGCTGAGAGAGATAATTCCAAAAAGTATCTGTGATTTCTAATGATTGTAAACTCTTTTAGTTTTTTAAATATTGGGTTTTGCAATCATCGAAAGAGGGGAGGCATTTTGAACTGAGTGTTGACTCCCAAACCATAAGTCATTTCTAACAAAAATTATTGCCGCTACACATCATTAATCGATCAAAACATTTATGATGATCTATGATAGTTAGGTTCGCTTTTTGAAAAATAGGCAAAAAGTCGGTTGTTTGGCTCTGGTTTATATCCCCACCGCACGTTAACTTGAGAATTTAATTTGTTCTACTCCTTGGAATTTTTCGATCATTAGGATTTTGCATCTTCAACATGTTTTTGGCATGCATATCCACCACATTTAAAACATGTTAGGATCAATTAGAAACCTCTTCCTTATAAAATTCCACCAAGTTATTAGGGGTTGTACTAGTGGAATTTCCAAAACATGGATAACAAAACATTGGTGTCCAGTTTTAGTGAGTGAAAAATTTTCTTCACTCCTATTTATTAAAGTTTTCAAATTTTTTACCATATATAAACTCTAAAATTTTAATTTAGTTGTGATCTAATTGCCTTATCTTTTTATTTATAAGAAAAAAGGGAGAGTGAAAACTCAAGTTTGAAAAAAAAGTTGAATATCCAAAATGGAAATGCACAAATGCTGAGAGAGAGATAATTCTAAAAAGTATCTGTGATTTCTAAGGATTGTAAACTCTTTTAGTTTTTTATATGTTGGGTTTTGCAATCATCGGAAGAGGGGGGGCATTTTGGACTGAGTGTTGACTCCCAAACCATAAGTCATTTCTAACAAAAATTATAGTCGTTACACATCATTAATCGATCAAAACATTCACGATGATCTTTGATTGTTAGGTCTGCTTTGTGTAAAATAGGCTAAAAGTGGGTTGTTTAGCTCTGGTAAATATCCCCACAGCACGTTAACTTGAGAATTTAATTTTTTCTTCTTGAAATTTTTGGATCATTAGATCATTTGCATCTTCAACATGTTTCTTGCATGCATATCCACCACATTTAAAACATGTTGGAATCAATTAAAAATCTCTTTCTTATAAAATTTCACCAAGCTATTTGGGGTTTTACTAGTGGAATTTCCCAACCGTGGATAACAAAACTTTGATGTTCATTTTTAGAGCATTAAATAATTTTCTTCACTCCCATTTATTATAGTTTTCAAACTTTTTTGCATACATAAACACTGAAATTTTCATTTTCTTGTGATCTATTTGGCCTTATCTTTTTGTTTACGAGAAAAATGGGAGAGAGAAAAGTCAAGTTTGAAAAAAAAAATTGAACATCCAAAATGGAAATGCACAAATGGTAAGAGAGATAATTCCAAAAATTATTTGTGATTTTTAAGGATCTTAAACTCTTTTAATTTTTTATATATTGGGTTTTGCAATCATCGGAATAGGGGAGGCATTTTGAACAGAGTGTTGACTCCCAAACCATAAGTCATTTCTAACAAAAATTATACCCGTTACACATCATTAATCGATCAAAACATTTACGATGATCTTCGATTGTTAGGTCGGCTTTTTTTAAAATAGGCAAACAGTGGGTTGTTTGACTCTGGTAAAAATCCCCACCGCACGTTAACTTGAGAATTTAATTTTTTCTACTCCAAATTTATGGATCATTAGGTCTTTTGCATATTCAACATGTTTCCTTCATGCATATCCACCACATTTCAAACCTGTTAGGATCAATTAGAAATTTGTTTCTTATAATATTTCACCAAGCTATTAGGGGTTGTACTAGTGGAATTTCCAAAAAAAGGATAACTAAACTTTGGTGTTCATTTTTAGTACATGAAATAATTTTCTTCACTCCCATTTATTATAGTTTTCAAATTTTTTTGCATACATAAACTCTAAAATTTTAATTTTGTTGTGATCTATTTGCTAATCTTTTTGTTTACGAGAAAAATGGGAGAGTAAAAACTCTAGTTTGAAAAAAAAATTGAACATCCAAAATGGAAATGCACAAATGTTGAGAGAGATAATTCCCAAAAGTACTAGTGACTTTTAAGGAGAGGGGAGGCATTTTGAACTGAGTGTTGAATCCCAAACCATAAGTCATGTCTAAAAAACATTATAGCCGCTACACATCATTAATCGATCAAAACATTTACGGTGATCTATTATTGTTAGGTCTGCTTTTTGTAAAATAGGTAAAAAGTGAGTTGTTTGGCTCTGGTAAATATCCCCATAGCACGTTAACTTGAGAATTTAAGTTTTTCTACTCCTTGAAAGTTTTGGATGATTAGGTCATTTGCATCTTCGACATGTTTTTGGCATGCATATCCACCACATTTAAAACATGTTAGGATCAATTAGAAATCTCGTTCTTATAAAATTCTACCAAGCTATTAGGGGTTGTACTAATGGAATTTCCCAAACATGGATAACAAAACGTTGGCATTCATTTTTAGTGCGTTAAATAATTTTCTTCGCTCCCATTTATTATAGTTTTCAAATTTTTTTGCGTACATAAAATCTCAAATTTTCATTTTGTTGTGATCTATTTTGCCTGATCTATTTGTTTACGAGAAAACAGGGAGAGGGAAAACTCAAGTTTGAAAAAAAATTGAACATCCAAACGTGAAATTCAAAAATGTTGAGTGAGATAATTCCAAAAAGTATCTATAATTTTTAAGGATTGTAAACTCTTTTAGTATTTTATATATTGGGTTTTGCAATCATCTGAATAGGGGTGGCATTTTGAACAGAGTGTTGACTCCCAGACCATAAGTCATTTCTAACAAAAATTATAGCCTTTACACATCATTAATTGATCAAAACATTTATGATGATGTTTGATTGTTAGGTCCACTTTTTGTAAAATAGGCAAAAAGTGGGTTGTTTGGCTCTGGTAAATATCCGCACCACACATTAACTTGAGAATTTAATTTTTACTACTCCTTGAAATTTTTGGATAATTAGGTCATTTGCATTTTCAACATGTTTCTGGCATGCACATCCACCACATTTCAAACATGTTAGGATCAATTAGAAATCTCTTTCTTATAAAATTCCACCAAGCTATTAGGGGTTGTACTAGTGGAATTTCTCAAACATGGATAAAAAAACTTTGATGTTCATTTTTAGTGCGTGAAATAATTTTCTTCATTCCCATTTGTTACAGTTTTCAATTTTTTTTGCATACCTAAACACTAAAATTTTCATTTTGTTGTGATCTATTTGCCTTTACTTTTTGTTTACGAGAGAAATGGGAGAGGGAAAACTGCAGTGTGAAAAAAAATTGTCCATCCAAAATGGAAAAGAAAAAAGCTGAGAGAGATAATTCCAGAAAGTATCTTTGATTTTTATGGATTGTAAAGTCTTATGGTTTTTTATATATTGGGTTTTGCAATCATTGGACGAGGGGAGGCATTTTGAACTGAGTGTTGACCCCCAAGCCATAAGTCATTTCTAACCAAAATTATTGCCGTTACACATCATTAATCGATCAAAACATTTACGATGATCTATGATTGGTAGGTCCACTTTTTTTAAAATAGGTAAAAGGTGGGTTGTTTGGCTCGGGTAAATATCCCCACCGCGCGTTAACTTGAGAATTTAATTTTTTCTACTCCTTGAAATTTTTGGATCATTAGGTCATTTGCATCTTCAACATGTTTCTAGCATGTATACCCACCAAATTTAAAACATGTTAGGATCAATTAGAAATCTCTTTCTTATTAAATTCCACCAATCTATTAGGGGTTGTACCAGTGGAATTTCCCAAACATGGATAACAAAACTTTGGTGTTCATTTTTAGAGCGTGAAACAATTTTTTTCACTCCTATTTATTATAGTTTTCAAAAAGTTTGCATACATAAACTCTAAAATTTTCATTTTTTTGTGATCTATTTGCCTAATCTTTTTGTTTACGAGAAAAATGGGAGAGTAAACACTCAAGTTTGAAAAAAAATTTCAACATCCAAAATGTAAATGCACAAATTCTGAGAGAGATAATACCCAAAAGTATCATTGACTTTTAAGGATTGTAAACTCTTTTAGTTTTTTATATATTGGGTTTTGCATCGGAAGAGAGGAGGCATTTTGAATTGAGTGTTGACATGTTTCGGGCATGCATACCCGCGACATGTTTCCGGCATGCATACCCACGACATTTCCATCATGTTGGGATATTTAGAAATCTCTTTCTTATGAAATTCCTCCATGCTATTAGGGGTTGTACTAGTGGAATTTCCCAAACATGGATAACAAAACTATGGCGTTCATTTTTAGTGTTTGAAATAATTTTCTTCACACCCAGTTATTATAGTTTTCAAACTTTTTTGTGTACATTAACTCTGAAATTTTAATTTTGTTGTGATGTTTTTCGCCTTATCTTTTTGTTTATGAGAAATATGAGAGAGTGAAAGCTCTAGTTTGAAAAAAAAATTAACATCCAAAATGGAAATGCACAAATACTGGGAGAGATAATTCCAAAAAGTATTTGTGATTTTTAAGGATTGTAAACTCTTTTAGTTTTTATATATTGGGTTTTGATATCATGGGTAGAGGAGAGGCATTTTGAAATGAGTGTTGACTCCCAAACCATAAGTCATTTCTAACAAAAATTATAGCTGTTACATATCATTAATCTATCAAAACATTTACGATGATCAATGATAGGTAGGTCCATTTTTTGTAAATTAAGCAAAAGGTGGGTTGTTTGGCTCTGGTAAAAATCCCCACCGCACGTTAACTTGAGAGTTTAATTTTTTCTACTCCTTAAAATTTTTGGATCATTAGGTCATTTGCATCTTTAACTTGTTTCTGGCATGCATATCCACCACATTTAAAACTTGTTAGGATCAATTTGAAATCTCTTTCTTATAAAATTCCACCAAGCTGCTAGGGGTTGTACTGGTGGAATTTCCAAAACATGGATAACAAAAATTTGGTGTTCATTTTTAGTCCGTGAAATAATTTTCTTCACTCCCATTTATTATAGTTTTGAATTTTTTTTGCATACATACACTCTAAAATTTTCATTTTGTTGTGATCTATTTGCCTTATCTTTTTGTTTACGAGAAAAATGGAAGAGTGAAAAGTCAATTTTGAAAACAAATTGAACATCCAAAATGGAAATCCACAAATGCTGAGAGAGATAATTCTAAAAAGTATCTGTGATTTTTAAGGATTGTCAACTCTTTTAGTTTTTATATATTGGGCTGTGTAATCATCTGAAGAGGGGAGGCATTTTGAACTGTGTGTTGACTCCCAAACCATAAGTCATTTCTAACAAAAATTATAGCTGTTACACTTCATTAATCGATCAAAACATTTACGATGATCTATGATTGTCAGGTCTGCTTTTTTAAAAATAGGTAAAAATTAGGTTGTTTGGCTCTGGTAAATATCCCCACCGCACGTTAACTTTAGAATTTAATTTTTTCTACTCCTTGAAATTTTTGGATCATTTGGTCATTTGCATCTTCAACATGTTTTTGGCATGCATATCCACCACATTTAAAACATGTTAGGATCAATTAGAAATATTTTTCTTATAAATTTCCAACAAGCTATTAGAGGTTGTACTAGTGGAATTTCCCAAACATGGATAAGAAAACATTGGTGTTCATTTTTGGTGCGTGAAATAAGTTTCTTCACACAAATTTATTATAGTTGTCAAATTTTTTTGCATACATAAACTCTAAAATTTTCATTTTGTAGTGATCTATTTTGCCTTACCTTTTTGTTTACGAAAAAAATGGGAGAGTTAAAACTCAAGTTTCAAAAAAAAATGAAAATGAAAAGGGGAAATCCACAAATGCTGAGAGAGATATTTCATAAAAGTATCTGTGATTTTTAAGGATTGAAGACTCTTTTAGTTTTTATATGTTGGGTTTTACAATCATCAGAAGAGGGGAGGCATTTTGAACTGAGTGTTGACTCCCAAACCATAAGTCATTTCTAACAAAAATTATAGCAGCTACACATCATTAATCGATAAAAACATTTACGATGATCTATGATTGTTAGGTCTGCTTTTTATAAAATAGGCAAAAAGTGAGTTATTTAGCTCTGGTAAATATCCCCACCGCACGTTAACTTGGGAATTTAATTTTTTATACTCCTTGAAATTTTTGGATCATTAGGTCATTGGCAGCTTCAACATTTTTCTGGCATGCATATCCACCACATTTAAAACATGTTAGGATCAATTAGTAATATTTTTCTTATAAATTTCCACCAAGCTATTAGAGGTTGTACTAGTGGAACTTCCCAAACATGGATAACAAAACATTGGTGTTCATTTTTGGTGAGTGAAATAAGTTTCTTCATTCAAATTTATTATAGTTGACAATTTTTTTTGCATATGTAAACTCTAAAATTTTCATTTGTAGTGATCTATTTTGCCTTATCTTTTTGTTTACGAGAAAAATGGGAGAGTTAAAACTCAAGTTTCAAAAAAAATTGAAAATCGCAAGTGGAAATCCACAAATGCTGAGAGAGATAATTCATAAAAGTATCCGTGATTTTTATGGATTTTAAACTCTTTTATTTTTTATATATTGGGCAGCGCAATCATCAGAAGAGGGGAGGCATTTTGAACTGTGTGTTGACTCCCAAACGATAAGTCATTTGCAAAAAAAATTATAGCCATTACACATCATTAATTGATCAAAACATTTACGATGATCTATGATTGGTAGGTCCACTTTTTGGAAAATAGGCAAAAGGTGGGTTGTTTGGCTCTGGTAAATATCCTCACCGCAAGTTAACTTGATAATTTAATTTTTTCTACTCCTTGAAATTTTTGAATCATTAGGTCATTTGCATGTTCAACATGTTTCTGGCATGTAGATCCACCAAATTTAAAACTTGATAGGATCAATTAGAAATCTCTTTCTTATAAAATTCCACCAAGCTATTAGGGGTTCTACTAGTGGAATTTCCCAAACACGGATAACAAAACTTTGGTGTTCATTTTTAGTGCGTGAAATAATTTTCTTCACTCCCATTTATTATAGTTTTCAAATTTTTTTGCAAACATAAACTCTAAAATTTTCATTTTGTTGTGATCTATTTGCCTTATCTTTTTGTGTACGAGAAAAATGGGAGAGTGAAAACTCAAGTTTGAATAAAAAATTTATCATCCAAAATGGAAATGCACAAATGTTGAGAGAGATAATTCCCAGAAGTATCACTGACTTTTAAGGATTGTAGACTCTTTTAGTTTTTTATATATTGGGTTTTACAATCATCGGAAGAGTGGAGGCATTTTGAACTGAGTGTTGACTCCCAAACCATAAGTCATTTCTAACAAAACTTATAGCAGCTACACATCATTAATCAATAAAAACATTTATAATGATCTATGATTGTTAGGTCCGCTTTTTGTAAAATAGGCAAAAAGTGAGTTGTTTAGCTCTGGTAAATATCCCCACCACACGTTAACTTGAGAATTTAATTTTTTCCACTAGAAAATTTTGGATCATTAAGTCATTTGTATGTTAAACATGTTTCTGGCATGCATATCCATGACATTTAAAACATGTTAGGATCAATTAGAAATCTCTTTCTTATAAAACTCCTCCAAGCTATTAGGGAATGTACTAGTGGAATTTCCCAAACATAGATAACAAAACTTTGGCGTTCATTTTTAGTGCGTGAACTAATTTTCTTCACACCCAATTATTATAGTTTTCAATTTTTTTTGCATACATTAACTCTGAAATTTTCCTTTTGTTGTGATGTTTTTTGTCGTATCTTTTTTTTTACAAGAAAAATGAGAGAGCGAAAACTCTTGTTTGAAAAAAAAATTAACATCCAAAATGGAAATGCACAAATGCTGAGACAGAAAATTCTAAAAAGTATTTGTGAATTTTAAGGATTTTAAACTGTTTTAGTTTTTATATATTGGGCTTTGCAATCATCGGACGAGGGGAGGCATTTTGAACTGAGCGTTGACTCCCAAACCATAAGTCATTTCTAACAAAAATTATAGCTGTTACACATCATTAATCGATCAAAACATTTACGATGATCGATGATTGGTAGGCAAAAGGTGGGTTGTTTGGCTCTGGTAAAAATCCCCACTGCACATTAACTTGAGAGTTTATTTTTTCCTTCTCCTTGAAATTTTTGGATCATTAAAGTCAGTTGCATCTTCAACATGTTTCTGGCATGCATATCCCCCACATTTAAAACATTTTAGGATCAATTAGAAATATCTTTCTTATAAAATTCCCCCAAGTTATTAGGGGTTGTACTAGTGGAATTTCCGAAACATGGATAACAAAACTTTGGTGTTCATTTTTAGCGTGTGAAATAATTTTCTTCAATCCCATTTATTATAGTTTTCAAATTTTTTTGCATACATAAACTTTAAAATTTTCATTTTGTTGTTATCTATTTGCCTTATATTTTTGTTTATGAGAAAAATGGAAGAGTGAAAACTCAAGTTTGAAAACAAATTGAAA
The DNA here is from genome assembly GCF_029961685.1 of Aristolochia californica. NCBI lineage: Eukaryota > Viridiplantae > Streptophyta > Magnoliopsida > Piperales > Aristolochiaceae > Aristolochia > Aristolochia californica. The sequence continues at coordinate 15,224,235 of NW_027182257.1, read as the reverse complement.
ATCCAAAGAGGAGCTCCACAAATGCTGAGAGAGATATTTCCCAAAAGTATCATTGACTTTTAAGGATTGTAGACTCTTTTAGTTTTTTATATATTGGGCTTTACAATCATCGGAAGAGGAGAGGCATTTTGAACTGAGTGTTGACTCCCAAACCAAATGTCATTTCTAACAAAAATTATAGCAGCTACACATCATTAATCGATCAAAACATTTACTATGATATATGATTATTAGGTCCGATTTTTTTTAAATAGGCAAAAAGGGAGTTGTTTAGCTCTGGTAAGTATCCCAACCGCACGTTAACTTGTAGGTTTAATTTTTTCTACTCCTTGAAATTTTTGGATCATTAGGTCATTTGTATCTTCGACATGTTTTTGGCATGCATATCCACCACATTTAAAACACGTTAGGATCAATTAGAAATCTCTTTCTTATAAAATTCCACCAAGCTATTAAGGGTTGTACTAGTGGAATTTCCCAAACATGGATAACAAAACTTTGGTGTTCATTTTTAGTTCGTTAAATAATTTTCTTCACTCCCATTTATTATAGATTTCAAATTTTTTTGCAAACATAAACTATAAAATTTTCATTTTCTTGTGACCTTTTTGTCTTATCTTTTTGTGTAAAAGAAAAATGGGAGAGTGAAAACTCAAGTTTGAAAAAAAATTGAACATCCAAAATGGAAATGCACAAATGCTGAAAGAGATAATTCCCAAAAGTATCAGTGTCTTTTAAGGACTGTAGACTCTTTTAGTGTTTGATATATTGGGTTTTACAATTATCGGAGGAGGGGAGGCATTTTGAACTGAGTGTTGACTCCCAAACCATATGTCATTTCTAACAAAAATTATAGCAGCTACACATCATTAATCGATCAAAACATTTACTATGATATATGATTATTAGGTCCGATTTTTTTTAAATAGGCAAAAAGGGAGTTGTTTAGCTCTGGCAAGTATCCCAACCGCACGTTAACTTGAAGGTTTAATTTTTTCTACTCATTGAAATTTTTGGATCATTAGGTCATTTGTATCTTCTACATGTTTCTGGCATACATATCGACGACATTTAAAACATGTTAGGATCAATTAGAAATCTCTGTCTTATGAAATTTCTTCAAGCTATTAGGGGTTGTACTAGTGGAATTTCCCAAACATGGATAACAAAGCTTTGGCGTTCATTTTTAGTGCGTGAAATAATTTTCTTCTCTCCCAATTATTATAATTTTCAAATTTTTTTGCATACATTAACTCTGAAATTTTCATTTTGTTGTGATGTTTTTTGCCTTATCTTTTTGTTTATGAGAAAAATGAGAGAGTGAAAACTCTAGTTTGAAAAAAAAATTAACATCCAAAATGGAAATGCACAAATGCTGAGAGAGATAATTCCAAAAAGTATCAGTGATTTTTAAGGATTGTAAACTCTTTTTGTTTTTATATATTGGACTTTGCAATGATCAGACAAGGGGAGGCATTTTGAACTGAACGTTGACTCCCAAACCATAAGTCATTTCTAACAAAAATTATAGCCGCTACACATCATTAATCGAACAAAACATTTGTGATGATCAATGATTGGTAGATCCACTTTTTGTAAAATAGGCAAAAGGTGGGTAGTTTGGCTTTGGTAAAAATCCCCACCGCACGTTATCTTGAGAGTTTAATTTTTTCTACTCCTTGGAATTTTTGGATCATTAGGTCATTTGCATCTTCAACATGTTTCTGGAATGCATATCCACCACATTTAAAACTTGTTAGGATCAATTAGAAATGTCTTTCTTATAAAATTCCACCAAGCTATTAAGGGTTGTACTAGTGGAATTTCAAAAACATTGATAACAAAACTTTGGTGTTCATTTTTAGTCCGTGAAATAATTTTCTTCACACCCAATTATTATCGTTTTCAAATTTTTTTGCATACATAAACTCTAAAATTTTCATTTTGTTGTGATGTTTTATGCCTTATCTTTTTGTTTACGAGAAAAATGAGAGAGTGAAAACTTTAGTTTGAAAAAAAAATTAACTTCCAAAATGGAAATGCACAAATGCTGAGAGAGATAATTCCAAAATTTATCTGTGATTTTTAAGGATTGTAAACTCTTTTTTTTTTTATATATTGGGCTTTGCAATCATCGGACGAGGGGAGGCATTTTGAACTGAGCGTTGACTCCCAAACCATAAGTCGTATCTAACAAAAATTATAGCCGTTACACCTCATTAATCGATCAAAACATTTACGATGATCATTGATTGGTAGATCCGCTTTTTGTAAAATAGGCAAAAGGTGGGTAGTTTGGCTCTGGTAAAAATCCCCACCGCACGTTAACTTGAGAGTTTAATTTTTTCTACTCGGAATTTTTAGATCATTAGGTCATTTGCATCTTCAACATGTTTCTGGAATGCATATCCACCACATTTAAAACATGTTAGGATCAATTAGAAATGTCTTTCTTATAAAATTCCACCAAGCTATTAGGGGTTGTACTAGTGGAATTTCCCAAACATTGATAACAAAACTTTGGTGTTCATTTTTAGTCCGTGAAATAATTTTCTTCACTCCCATTTATTTTAGTTTTCAAATTTTTGTACATACATAAACTCTAAAATTTTCATTTTGTTGTGATCTATTTGCCTTATCTTTTTGTTTACGAGAAAAATGGAAGAGTGAAAACTCAAGTTTGAAAACAAATTGAACATCCAAAATGGAAAACCAGAAATTCTGAGAGAGATTATTCCAAAAGGTATATGTGACTTTTAAGGATTATAAACTCTTTTAGTTTTTATATATTGGGTTGTGCAATCATGAGAAGAGGGGAGGCATTTTGAACTGTGTGTTGACTCCCACACCATAAGTCATTTCTAAAAAAAATTACAGCCGTTACACATCTTTAATCGATCAAAACATTTATGATGATCTATGAGTGTTAGGTCCGCTTTTGTAAAATGGGTAAAAAGTGGATTGTTTGGCTCTTGTAAATATCCCCACTGCACGTTAACTTGAGAATTTAATTTTTTCTACTCCTTCAAATTTTTGGATCATTTGGTCATTTGCATTTTCAACATGTTTCTGGAATGCAAATCCACGACATTTAAAACATGTTAGCATCAATTAGAAATTTCTTTCTTATGAAATTCCTCCAAACAGGGATAACAAAACTTTTGCGTTCATTTTTAGTGCGTGAAATAATTTTCTTCACACCCAATTATTATAGTTTTCAAATTTTTTTGCATACATTAACTCTGAAATTTTCATTTTGTTCTGATGTTTTTTGCCTTATCTTTTTGTTTACGAGAAAAATGAAAGAGTGAAAACTCTAGTTTGAAAAAAAATTAACATCCAAAATGGAAATGCACAAATGCTGAGAGAGATAATTCCAAAAAGTATCTGTGATTTTTAAGGATTGTAAACTCTTTTAGATTTTATATATTGGGCTTTCCAATGATCGGACGAGGGGAGGCATTTTGAACTGAGCGCTGACTCTCAAACCATAAGTCATTTCTAACAAAAATTATAGCCGCTACACATCATTAATCGATCAAAACATTTACGATGATCAATGATTGGTAGGTCCGCTTTTTGTAAAATAGGCATAAGGTGGGTTGTTTGGCTCTGATAAAAATCCCCACCGCACGTTAACTTGAGAGTTCAATTTTTTCTACTCCTTGAAATTTTTGGATCATTTGGTCATTTGCATCTTCAACATGTTTTTGGCATGCATATCCATCACATTTAAAACATGTTAGGATCAATTAGAAATCTCTTTCTTATAAAATTCCACCATGCTATTAGAGGTTGTACTAGAGGAATTTCCGTAACATGGATAACAAAACATTGGTGTTCATTTTTAGTGCATGAAATAATGTTCTTCACTCCCATTTATTATAGTTTTCAAATTTTTTTGCAAACATAAACTCTAAAATTTTCATTTTGTTGTGATCTATTTGCCTTATCTTTTTGTGTACAAGAAAAATGGGAGAGTGAAAACTCAAGTTTGAAAAAAAAATTGAACATCCAAAATGGAAATGCACAAATGCTGAGAGAGATAATTCCCAAAAGTATCAGTGTCTTTTAAGGATTGTAGACTCTTTTAGTTTTTTATGTATTGGGTTTTACAATCATCGGAGGAGGGGAGGCATTTTGAACTGAGGGTTGACTCCCAAACCATAAGTCATTTCTAACAAAAATTGTAGCAGCTACACATCATTAATCGATCAAAACATTAACCATGATCTATGATTGTTAGGTCCGCTTTTTGTAAAATAGAAAAAAAGTGAGTTGTTTAGCTCTGGTAAATATCTCCATTGCATGTTAACTTGAGAATTTAATTTTTTCTACTCCTTGAAATTTTTGGATCATTAGGTCATTTGTATCTTCGACATGTTTCCGACATGCATATCCACGAAATTTAAAACATGTTAGGATCAATTAGAAATCTCTTTCTTATGAAATTCCTCTAAGCTATTAGGGGTTGTACTAGTGGAATTTCCCAAACATGGATAACAAAACTTTGGCATTCATTTTTTATGCGTGAAATAATTTTCTTCACACCCAATTATTATAGTTTTTAAATTTTTTCGCATACATTAACTTTGAAATGTTCATTTTGTTGTGATGTTTTTTGCCTTATCTTTTTGTTTACGAGAAAAATCAGAGAGTGAAAACTTAAGTTTGAAAAAAAAATTAACAACCAAAATTGAAATGCAGAAATACTGAGAGAGATAATTCCAAAATGTATCTGTGATTTTTAAGGATTGTAAACTCTTTTAGTTTTTATATATTGGACTTTGCAATCATCGGACGAGGGGAGGCATTTTGAACTGAGCGTTGACTCCCAAACCGTAAGTCATATCTAACAGAAATTAGAGGCCTTACACATCATTAATTGATCAAAACATTTACGATGATCAATGATTGGTAGATCCGCTTTTTGTAAAATAGGCAAAAGGTGGGTTGTTTGGCTCTGGTAAAAATCCCACCGCATGTTAACTTGAGAGTTTCATTTTTTCTACTCGGAATTTTCTGATCATTAGGTCATTTGCATCTTCAACATGTTTTTGGAATGCTTATCCACCACATTTAAAACATGTTAGGATCAATTAGAAATGTCTTTCTTATAAAATTCCACAAGGCTATTAGGGGTTGTACTAGTGGAATTTCCCAAACATGGATAACAAACTTTGGTGCTGATTTTTAGTCTGTGAAATAATTTTCTTCACTCCCATTTATTTTAGTCTTCAAATTTTTTTGCATACATAAACTCTAAAATTTTCATTTTGTTGTGATATATTTCCCTTATCTTTTTGTTTTCGAGAAAAATGGAAGAGTGAAAACTCAAGTTTGAAAACAATTTGAACATGCTAAAAGGAAATCTAGAAATTCTGAGAGAGATAATTCCACAAACTATCTGTGATTTTTAAGGATTTTAACCTCTTTTAGTTTTTATATATTGGGTTGTACAATCATCGGAAGAGGGGAGGCATTTTGACCTATGTGTTGACTCCCACACTATAAGTCATTTCTAAAAAAAATTATAGACGTTACACGTCATTAATCGATCAAAACATTTACAATGATCTATGAGTGTTAGGTCCACTTTTGTAAAATAAGTAAAAAGTGCTTTGTTTGGCTCTAGTAAATATCCCCACCGCACGTTAACTTGAGAATTTAAATTTTCTAGTCCTTGAAATTTTTTGATCATTAGGTCATTTGCATCCTCAACATGTTTCTGGCACGCATATCCATCACATTTAAAACATGTTAGGATCAATTAAAAAAAATTCTTATAAATTTCCACCAAGCTATTAGAGGTTGTACTAGTAGAATTTACCAAACATGGATAACAAAACATTGGCGTTCATTTTTAGTGCATGAAATAATTTTCTTCACACCCAATTGTTATAGTTTTCAAATTTTTTTGCATAGATTAACTCTGAAATTTTCATTTTGTTGTGATGTTTTTTGCCTTATCTTTTTGTTTATGAAAAAATTGTAAGAGTAAAAACACTAGTTTGAAAAAAAAATTAACATCCAAAATGGAAATGTACAAATGCTGAGAGAGATAATTCCAAAAAGTATTTGTGATTTTTAAGGATTGTAAACTCTTTTAGTTTTTATATATAGGGCTTTGCAATGAACGGACGAGGGGAGGCATTTTGAACTGAGCGTTGACTCCCAAACCATAAGTCATTTCTAACAAAAATTATAACCGCTACACATCATTAATTGATTAAAACATTTACGATGATCAATGATTGGTAGGTCCGCTTTTTGTAAAATCCCACCTCACGTTAACTTGAGAGTTTAATTTTTTCTATGCCTTGAAATTTTTGGATCATTAGGTCATTTTCATCTTCAACATGTTTCTGGCATGCATATCAATCACATTTAAAACATGTTAGGATCAATTAGAAATCTCTTTCTTATAAAATTCCAGCATGCCAATAGGGGTTGTAGTAGTGGAATTTGCCAAACATGGATAACAATACTTTGGTGTTCATTTTTAGTGCGTGAAATAATTTTCTTCACTCCCATTTATTATAGTTTTCAAATTTTTTTGTTAAAACATAAACTCAAAAATTTTCATTTTGTTGTGATCTATTTGACTTATCTTTTTGTGCACAGGAAAAATGGGAGAGTGAAAACTCTAGTTTGAAAAAAAAATTCAACATCCAAACTGAAAATGCACAAATGCTGAGAGAGATAATTCCCAAAAGTATCAATGTCTTTTAAGGATTTTAGACTCTTTTAGTTTTTTATATGTTGGGTTTTACAATCATCGGAGGAGGGGAGGCATTTTGAACTGAGTGTTGACTCCCAAACCATAAGTCATTTCTAACAAAAATTATAGCAGCTACACATCATTAATCGATCAAAATATTTACGATGATCTATGATTGTTAGGTCCGCTTTTTTTAAAATTGGCAAAAAATGAGTTGTTTAACTCTGGTAATTATCCCCACCGCACGTTAACTTGAGAATTTAATTTTTTATAGTCCTTGAAATTTTTGGATCATTAGGTCATTTGTATCTTCGACATGTTTCTAGCATGCATATCCACGACATTTAAAACATGTTAGGATCCATTAGAAATCTCTTTCTTATGAAATTCCTCCAAGCTATTAGGGGTTGTACTAGTGGAATTTCCCAAACATTGATAATGAAATTTTGGCGTTCATTTTTAGTGCATGAAATAATTTTCTTCACACACAATTATTAAAGTTTTCAAATTTTTTTGCATACATTAACTCTGAAATTTTCATTTTGTTGTGATCTATTTGCCTCATCTTTTTGATTACGAGAAAAATGGAAGAGTGAAAACTCAAGTTTGAAAACAAATTGAACATCCAAAATGGAAATCTAGAAAATGCTGAGAGAGATAATTCAAAAAAGTATCTGTGAATTTTAAGGATTGTAAACTCTATTAGTTTTTAGATATTGGGCTGTGCAATCATCGGAAGAGGGGAGGCATTTTGAACTGTGTGTTGACTCCCACACCATAAGTCATTTCCAACAAAAATTATAGCCGTTACACATCATTAATCGATCAAAACATTTACGATGATCTATGAGTGTTAGGACCGCTTTTGTAAAATAGGCAAAAAGTGGGTTGTTTGGCTCTAGTAAATATCCCCACCGCATGTTAACTTGAGAATTTAATTTTTTCTACTCCTTAAAATTTTTGGATCATTAGGTTATTTGCATCTTCAACATGTTTCTGGCATGCATATCCACCACATTTAAAACATGTTAGGATCAATTAGAAATCTTTTTCTTATAAATTTCCACCAAGCTATTAGAGGTTGTACTAGTAGAATTTCCCAAACATGCATAACAAAACATTGGTGTTCATTTTTGGTGCGTGAAATAAGTTTCTTCACTCAAATTTATTATAGTTGTCAAATTTTTTTGCATACATAAACTCTAAAATTTTCATTTTGAAGAGATATATTTTGCCATATCTTTTTTTTTACGAAAAAAATGGGAGACTTAAAACTCAAGTTTCAAAAAAAATTGAAAATCCTAAGCGGAAATCCACAAATGCTGAGAGAGATAATTCATAAAAGTGTTTGTGATTTTTATGGATTGTAAACTCTTTTAGTTTTCATATATTGGGCTGTGCAATCATCGGAAGAGGGGAGGCATTTTGAACTGTGTGTTGACTCCCAAACTATAAGTCATTTCTAACAAAAATTATAGCCGTTACACATCATTAATCGATCAAAACATTTACGATGATCTATTATTGTTAGGTCCGCTTTTTGTAAAATAGGCTAAAAGTGGGTTGTTTGGCTCTCGTAAATTTCCCCACCGCACGTTAACTTGAGAATTTAATGTTTTCTACTACATGAAATTTTTGGATCATTAGCTCATTTGCATGTTCAACATGTTTCTGACATGCCGATCTACCAAATTTAAAACATGTTAGGATCAATTAGAAATCTCTTTCTTATAAAATTCCACCAAGCTCTTAGGGGTTCTACTTGTTTAATTTCCCAAACATGGATAACAAAACTTTGGTGTTCATTTTTAGTGCGTGAAATAATTTTCTTCACTCCCATTTATTATAGTTTTCAAATTTTTTTGCAAGCATAAAATCTAAAATTTTCATTTTGTTGTGATCTATTTGCCTTATCTTTTTGTGTACGAAAAAAATGGGAGAGTTAAAACTCCAGTTTGAAAAAAAAATTGAACATCCACAAATGAAATGCACAAATGCTTAGAGAGATAATTCCCAAAAGTACTAGTGACTTTTAAAGATTGTAGACTCTTTTAGTTTTTTATATATTGGGTTTTACAAACATCGGAAGAGGGGAGGTATTTTGAACTGAGTGTTGACTCCCAAACCATAAGTCATTTCTAACAAAACTTATAGCACCTACACATCATTAATCAATCAAAACATTTATGATGATCTATGATTGTTAGGTCCGCTTTTTGTAAAATAGGCAACAAGTGAGTTGTTTAGCTCCAGTAAATATCCCCATCACTCGTTAACTTGAGAATTTAATTTTTTCTACTCCTTGAAATTTTTGGATCATTAGGTCATTTGTATATTCGACATGTTTCCGACATGCATATCCACGACATTTAAAACATGTTAAGATCAATTATAAATCTCTTTCTTATGAAATTCCTCCAAGTTATTAGGGGTTGTACTAGTGGAATTTCCCAAACATTGATAATGAAACTTTGGCGTTCATTTTTAGTGCGTGAAATAATTTTCTTCACACACAATTATTAAAATTTTCAAATTTTTTTGCATACATTAACTCTGAAATTTTCATTTTGTTGTTATCTATTTGCCTCATCTTTTTGTTTACGAGAAAAATGGAAGAGTGAAAACTCAAGTTTGAAAACAAATTGAACATCCAAAATGGAAATCTAGAAAATGCTGAGAGAGATAATTCAAAAAAGTATCGGTGAATTTTAAGGATTGTAAACTCTTTTAGTTTTTGGATATTGGGCTATGCAATCATCGGAAGAGTGGAGGCATTATGAACTGTGTGTTGACTCCCACACCATAAGTCATTTCCAACAAAAATTATAGCCGTTACACATCATTAATCGATCAAAACATTTATGATGATCTATGAGTGTTAGGTCCGCTTTTGTAAAATAGGCAAAAAGTGGGTTGTTTGGCTCTAGTAAATATCCCCACCGCATGTTAACTTGAGAATTTAATTTTTTCTACACCTTGAAATTTTTGGATCATTAGGTTATTTGCATCTTCAAACTGTTTCTGGCATGCATCTCCACCACATTTAAAACATGTTAGGATCAATTAGAAATCTTTTTCTTATAAATTTCCACCAAGCTTTTAGAGGTTGTACTAGTAGAATTTCCCAAACATGCATAACAAAACATTGGTGTTCATTTTTGGTGCGTGAAATAAGTTTCTTCACTCAAATTTATTATAGTTGTCAAATTTTTTTGCATACATAAACTCTAAAATTTTCATTTTGTAGTGATCTATGTTGCTATATCTTTTTTTTTTTACAAAATAAATGGGAGAGTTAAAACTAAAGTTTCAAAAAATAATTGAAAATCCGAAGCGGAAATCCACAAATGCTGAGAGAGAGAATTCATAAAAGTATTTGTGATTTTTATGGATTGTAAACTCTTTTAGTTTTTATATATTGGGTTGTGCAATCATCGGAAGAGGGGAGGCATTTTGAATTGTGTGTTGACTCCCAAACCATAAGTCATTTCTAACAAAAATTATAGCCGTTACACATAATTAATCGATCAAAACATTTACGATGATCTATTATTGTTAGGTCCGCTTTTTGTAAAATAGGCAAAAAGTGGGATTTTTGGCTCTCGCAAATTTCCCCACTGCACGTTAACTTGAGAATTTAATGTTTTCTACTGCTTGAAATTTTTGAATCATTAGGTCATTTGCATGTTCAACATGTTTCTGGGATGCCGATCCACCAAATTTAAAACATGTTAGGATCAATTAGAAATCTCTTTCTTATAAAATTCCACCAAGCTCTTAGGGGTTCTACTAGTGTAATTTCCCAAACATGGATAACAAAACTTTGGTGTTCATTTTTAGTGTGTGAAATAATTTTCTTCACTCCCATTTATTATAGTTTTCAAATTTTTTTGCAAGCATAAAATCTAAAATTTTCATTTTGTTGTGATCTATTTGCCTTATCTTTTTGTGTACGAAAAAAATGGGAGAGTGAAAACTCTAGTTTGAAAAAAAAATTGAACATCCACAAATGAAATGCACAAATGCTTAGAGAGATAATTCCCAAAAGTACCAGTGACTTTTAAAGATTGTAGACTCTTTTAGTTTTTTATATATTGGGTTTTACAAACATCGGAAGAGGGGAGGTATTTTGAAGTGAGTGTTGACTCCCAAACCATAAGTCATTTCTAACAAAACTTATAGCACCTACACATCATTAATCAATCAAAACATTTATGATGATCTATGATTGTTAGGTCCGCTTTTTGTAAAATAGGCAACAAGTGAGTTGTTTAGCTCCGGTAAATATCCCCATCACATGTTAACTTGAGAATTTTATTTTTTCTACTCCTTGAAATTTTTGGATCATTAGGTCATTTGTATCTTCGACATGTTTCCGGCATGCATATCCACGACATTTAAAACATGTTAGGATCAATTATAAATTTCTTTCTTATGAAATTCCTCCAAGTTATTAGGGGTTGTACTAGTGGAATTTGCCAAACATTGATAATGAAACTTTGGGGTTCATTTTTAGTGCGTGTAATAATTTTCTTCACACACAATTATTAAAGTTTTTAAATTTTTTTGCATAAATTAACTCTGAAATTTTCATTTTGTTGTTATCTATTTGCCTCATCTTTTTGTTTACGAGAAAAATGGAAGAGTGAAAACTCAAGTTTGAAAAAAAATTGAACATCCAAAATGGAAATCTAGAAAATGCTGAGAGAGATAATTCAAAAAAGTATCTGTGAATTTTAAGGATTGTAAACTCTTTTAGTTTTTGGATATTGGGCTATGCAATCATCGGAAGAGTGGAGGCATTATGAACTGTGTGTTGACTCCCACACCATAAGTCATTTCCAACAAAAATTATAGCCATTACACATCATTAATCGATCAAAACATTTATGATGATCTATGAGTGTTAGGTCCGCTTTTGTAAAATAGGCAAAAAGTGGGTTGTTTGGCTCTAGTAAATATCCCCACCGCATGTTAACTTGAGAATTTAATTTTTTCTACACCTTGAAATTTTTGGATCATTAGGTTATTTGCATCTTCAACATGTTTCTGGCATGCATCTCCACCACATTTAAAACATGTTAGGATCAATTAGAAATCTTTTTCTTATAAATTTCCACCAAGCTATTAGAGGTTGTACTAGTAGAATTTCCCAAACATGCATAACAAAACATTGGTGTTCATTTTTGGTGCGTGAAATAAGTTTCTTCACTCAAATTTATTATAGTTGTCAAATTTTTTTGCATACATAAACTCTAAAATTTTCATTTTGTAGTGATCTATTTTGCTATATCTTTTTTTTTACAAAATAAATGGGAGAGTTAAAACTCAAGTTTCAAAAAATAATTGTAAATCCGAAGCGGAAATCCACAAATGCTGAAAGAGATAATTCATAAAAGTATTTGTGATTTTTATGGATTGTAAACTCTTTTAGTTTTTATATATTGGGTTGTGCAATCATCGGAAGAGGGGAGGCATTTTTAATTGTGTGTTGACTCCCAAACCATAAGTCATTTCTAACAAAAATTATAGCCGTTACACATCATTAATCGATCAAAACATTTACGATGATCTATTATTGTTAGGTCCGCTTTTTGTAAAATAGGCAAAAAGTGGGATTTTTGGCTCTCGTAAATTTCCCCACCGCACGTTTACTTGAGAATTTAATATTTTCTACTGCTTGAAATTTTTGAATCATTAGGTCATTTGCATGTTCAACATGTTTCTGGCATGCCGATCCACCAAATTTAAAACATGTTAGGATCAATTAGAAATCTCTTTCTTATAAAATTCCACCAAGCTCTTAGGGGTTCTACTAGTGTAATTTCCCAAACATGGATAACAAAACTTTGGTGTTCATTTTTAGTGCGTGAAATAATTTTCTTCACTCCCATTTATTATAGTTTTCAAATTTTTTTCAAGCATAAAATCTAAAATTTTCATTTTGTTGTGATCTATTTGCCTTATCTTTTTGTGTACGAAAAAAATGGGAGAGTGAAAACTCTAGTTTGAAAAAAAAATTGAACATCCACAAATGAAATGCACAAATGCTTAGAGAGATAATTCCCAAAAGTACCAGTGACTTTTAAAGATAGTAGACTCTTTTAGTTTTTTATATATTGGGTTTTACAAACATCGGAAGAGGGGAGGTATTTTGAACTGAGTGTTGACTCCCAAACCATAAGTCATTTCTAACAAAACTTATAGCACCTACACATCATTAATCGATCAAAACATTTATGATGATCTATGATTGTTAGATCCGCTTTTTGTAAAATAGGCAACAATTGAGTTGTTTAGCTCCGGTAAATATCCCCATCACATGTTAACTTGAGAATTTAATTTTTTCTACTCCTTGAAATTTTTGGATCATTAGGTCATTTGTATCTTCGACATGTTTCCGGCATGCATATCCACGACATTTAAAACTTGTTAGGATCAATTATAAATTTCTTTCTTATGAAATTCCTCCAAGCTATTAGGGGTTGTACTAGTGGAATTTCCCAAACATTGATAATGAAACTTTGGCGTTCATTTTTAGTGCGTGAAATAATTTTCTTCACACACAATTATTAAAGTTTTCAAATTTTTTTGCATACATAAACTCTGAAATTTTCATTTTTGTTTTGATCTATTTGCCTCATCTTTTTGTTTACGAAAAAAATGGAAGAGTGAAAACTCAAGTTTGAAAACAAATTGAACATCCAAAATGGAAATCTAGAAAATGCTGAGAGACATAATTCAAAAAAGTATCTGTAAATTTCAAGGATTGTAAACTCTTTTAGTTTTTAGATATTGGTTTGTGCAATCATCGGAAGAGGGGAGGCATTTTGAACTGTGTGTTGACTCCCACACCATAAGTCATTTCCAACAAAAATTATAGCCGTTACACATCATTAATCGATCAAAACATTTACGATGATCTATGAGTGTTAGGTCCGCTTTTGTAAAATAGGCAAAAAGTGGGTTGTTTGGCTCTAGTAAATATCCCCACCGCATGTTAACTTGAGAATTTAATTTTTTCTACTCCTTGAAATTTTTGGATCATTAGGTCATTTGTATCTTCGACATGTTTTCGGCATGCATATCCACGACATTTAAAACATGTGTGGATCAATTAGAAATCTCTTTCTTATGAAATTCCTCCAAGCTCTTAGGGGTTGTACTAGTGGAATTTCACAAACATTGATAATGAAACTTTGGCGTTCATTTTTAGTGCGTGAAATAATTTTCTTCACCCCCAATTATTAAAGTTTTCATAATTTTTTGCATACATTAACTCTGAAATTTTCATTTTGTTGTGATGTTTTTTTCCTTATCTTTTTGTTTACGAGAAAAATGGGGGAGTGAAAACTCAAGTTTGAAAAAAAAATTGAACATCCAAAATGGAAATGCACAAATGCTCACAGAGATAATTCCCAAAAGTACCAGTGACTTTTACGGATTGTAAACTCTTTTAGTTTTTTATATATTGGGTTTTACAATCATTGGAAGCGGGGAGGCATTTTGAATTGAGTGTTGACTCCCAAGCCATAAGTCATTTATAACAAAACTTATAGCAGCTACACATCATTAATCGATCACAACATTTATGATGATCTATGATTGTTAGGTCCGCTTTTTGTAAGATTGACAAAAGGTGGGTTGTTTGGCTCTAGTAAAAATCCCCACCACACATTAACTTGAGAGTTTAATTTTTTCTAGTCCTTGAAATTTTTGGATCATTTGGTCATTTGCATCTTCAACATGTTTCTAACATGTATATCCACCACATTTAAAACATGTAAGGATCAATTAGAAATCTCTTTCTTGTAAAATTCCACCAAGCTATTGGGGGTTGTACTAGTGGAATTTCCCAAACATGGATAACGAAACTTTGGTGTTCATTTTTAGTGCGTGAAATAATTTTCTTCACTCCCATTTATTATAGTTTTCAATTTTTTTTGCAAACATAAGCTCTAAAATTTTAATTTTGTTGTGATCTATTTGCCTTATCTTTCTGTGTACGAGAAAAATGGGAGAGTGAAAACTCAAGTTTAAAAAAACAATTGAACATCCAAAATGGAAATGCACAAATGCTGAGAGAGATAATTCCCAAAAGTATTAGTGTCTTTTAAGGATTGAATACTTTTTTAGTTTTTTATATATTGGGTTTTACAATCATCAGAAGAGGGGAGGCATTTTGAACCTAGTGTAGACTCCCTAACCATAAGTCATTTCTAACGAAAATTATAGCAGCTACACATCATTAATCGATCAAAACATTTACGATGATCTATGATTGTTAGGTCCGCTTTTTGTAAAAAAGGCAAAACTTGAGTTTTTTAGCTCTGGTAAGTATCCCCACCGCACGTTAACTTGAGAATTTAATTTTTTCTACTCCTTGAAATTTTTGGATCTTAGGTCATTTGTATCTTCGACATGTTTCCGGCATGCATATCCATGACATTTAAAACATGTTAGGATCAATTAGAAAACTCTTTCTTATGAAATTCCTCCAAGCTATTAGGGGTTGTACTAGTGGAATTTCCCAAACATGGATAACAAAACTTTGGTGTTAATTTTTAGTGCGTGAAATAATTTTCTTCACACCCAATTATTATAGTTTTCAATTTTTTTGCATACATTAACTCTAAAATTTTCATTTTGTTGTGATGTTATTTGCCTTATCTTTTTGTTTACGAGAAAAATGAGAGAGTGAAAACTCTAGTTTGAAAAAAAAATTAACATCCAAAATGGAAATGCACAAATGATGAGAGAAAAATTTCCAAAAAATATCTGTGATTTTTTAGGATTGTCAACTTTGTTAGTTTTCATATATTGGGCTTTGCAATCATCGGACGAGGGGAGGCATGTTCAACTGAGCGTTGACTCCCAAACCATTAGTCATTTCTAACAAAAATTATAGCCGTACACATCATTAATTGATCAAAACATTTACGATAATCTGAGATTGTTAGGTCCGCTTTTTGTAAAATAGGCAAAAAGTGGGTTGTTTGGCTGTCGTAAATATCTCACTGCACGTTAACTTGTGAATTTTTTTTCTACTCCTTGAAATTTTTGGATCATTAGGTCATTTGCATCTTCAACATGTTTCTGGCATGCATATCCACCACATTTAAAACATCTCCGGATCAATTAGAAATCTCTTTCTTATAAAATTTCACGAAGTTATTAGGGATTGTACTAGTGGAATTTCCCAAACATGGATAACCAAACTTTGGCGCTAATTTTTAGTGCTTGAAATAATTTTCTTCACATAGATTTATTTTAGTTTTCAATTTTTTTTGCATACTTAAACTCTAAAATTTTCATTTTGTTGTGATATATTTTGCCTTATCTTTTTTTTTTTTACGAGAAAAATGGGAGAGTGAAAACTCATGTTTTAAAAAAAAATTGAACATCCAAAATGGAAATGCACAAATGCTGAGAGAGATAATTGCAAAAAGTGTCGGTGATTTTTATGGATTGTAAACTCTTTTAGTTTCTTATATATTGGGTTTTGCAATCATCGGAAGAGGGGACGCATTTTGAACTGAGTGTTGACTCCCAAACCGTAAGTCATTTGTAACAAAAAGTATAGCCGTTACATATCATTAATCGATCAAAATATTTATGATGGTCTATGATTGTTAGGTCCGCTTTTTGTTAAATATGCAAAAAGTAGATTGTTTAGCTTAGGTAAATATCCCCACCGCATGTCAACTTTAGAATTTAATTTTTTCTACTCCTTAAAATTTTTGTATCATTAGGTCATTTGCATCTTCAACATATTTCTGGCATGCACTTCCACCACATTTAAAACATGTTTGGATCAATTAGAAATCTCTTTGTTATAAAATTCAACCAATCTATTAGGGGTTGTACTAGTGGAATTATTTGTGATTTTTAAGGATAATAAACTCTTTTAGTTTTTTATATATTTGGTTTTGCAATTATCTGAAGAGCGGAGGCATTTTGAACTGAGCGTTGACTCACAAACCATAAGTCATTTCTAAAAAAATTATGATTAATCGATCAAAACATTTACGATGATCTATGATTGTTAGGTCCACTTTTTTTAAAATTGGCAAAAGTGGGTTGTTTGGCTCAGGTAAATATCCCGACTGCACGTCAATTTCAGAATTTAATTTTTTCTACTCCTTGAATTTTTTGAATCATTAGGTCATTTGCATCTTCAACATGTTTCTGGCTTGTATATCCACCACATTTAAAACATGTTTGGATCAATTAGATATCTCATTCTTATAAAATTCCCCCAAGCTATTAGGGGTTGTACTTGTGGAATTTCCCAAACATGGATCACAAAACTTTGGCATTCTTTTTTAGTGCGTGAAATAATTTTCTTCACTCCCATTTATTATAGTTTTCAATTTT
The DNA here is from genome assembly GCF_029961685.1 of Aristolochia californica. Classification (NCBI taxonomy): domain Eukaryota; kingdom Viridiplantae; phylum Streptophyta; class Magnoliopsida; order Piperales; family Aristolochiaceae; genus Aristolochia; species Aristolochia californica. The sequence goes on along the minus strand of NW_027182257.1, from coordinate 15,207,137 downwards.
TTTTGCATACATAAACTCTAAAATTTTCATTTTGTTGTGATCTATTGTGCCTTATCTTTTTGTTTATGAGAAAAATGGGAGAGTGAAAACTCAAGTTTTAAAAAAAATTGAACATCCAAAATGGAAATGCACAAATGTTGAGAAATATAATTCCCAAAATTATCTTTGATTTTGAAGGATTGTAAACTCTTTAATTTTTTATATATTGGGTTTTTCAATCATTGAAAGAAGGGAGGCATTTTGAACTGTGAGTTGACTGCCAAACCATTAGTCATTTCAAACCATAATTATAGCCGTTACACATCATTAATCGATCAAAACATTTACGATGATCTATTATTGTTAGGTCCACTTTTTGTGAAATAGGCAAAAAGTGGGTTGTTTGGCTCTCGTAAATTTCCCCACCGCACGTTAACTTGAGAATTTAATTTTTTTTCTACTCGAAAATTTTGGATCATTAGGTCATTTGCATCTTCAACATGTTTCTGGCATGCATATCCACCACATTTAAAACATCTTTGGATCAATTAGAAATCTTTTTCTTATAAAATTCCACCAAGTTATTAGGGGTTGTACTTGTGGAAATTCCCAAACATGGATGACAAAACTTTGGCGTTCATTTTTAGTGTGTGAAATAATTTTCTTCACTCCCATTTATTATAGTTTTCAAATTTTTTTGCATACATAAACCCTAAAATATCTTTTGTTTGTGATCTATTGTGCCTTATCTTTTTGTTTACGAGAAAAATGGGAGAGTGAAAACTCAAGTTTGAAAACAAATTGAACATACAAAATGGAAATCCACAAATGCTGAGATTCATAATTCCAAAAAGTATCTGTGATTTTTAAGGATTGTAAACTCTTTTAGTTTTTATATATTGGGTTGTGCAATCATCGAAAGAGGGGAGGCATTTTGAACTGGGAGTTAACTCCCAAACCATTAGTCATTTCTAACAAAAATTATAGCCGTTACACATCATTAATCGATCAAAACATTTACGATGATCTATGATTGTTAGGTCCTCTTTTTGTAAAATAGGCAAAAAGTCGGTTGTTTGGCTCTGGTAAATATCCCCACCACATGTTAACTTGAGCATTTAATTTTTTCTACTACTTGAAATTTTTTGATCATTAGGTCCTTTGCATCTTCAACATGTTTCTGCCATGCATATCCACCAAATTTAAAACATGTTATGTTCAATTAGAAATCTCTTTCTTGTAAAATTCCACCAAGCTAATTGGTGTTGTACTAGTGGAATTTCCCAAACATGGATAACAAAACTTTGGTGTTCATTTTTAGTGCGTGAAATAATTTTCTTCCCTCCCATTTATTATTGTTTTCAATTTTTTTTGCATACATAAACTCTAAAATTTTCATTTTGTTGTGATCTATTTGCCTTATCTTTTTTTTTTATGAGAAAAATGGGAGAGTGAAAACTCAAGTTTAAAAAAAAATTTGAACATCCAAAATAGAAATGCACAAATGCGGAGAGAGATAATTCCCAAAAGTATGAGTGACTTTTAAGGATTGCAAACTCTTTTAGTTTTTTATATATTGGGTTTTATAATCATCAGAAGAGGGGAGGCATTTTGAACTGAGTGTTGATTCACAACCCATAAGTCATTTCTAACAAGAATTATAGACTCTACACATCATTAATCTATCAAAATATTTACGATGATGTATGATGATTAGGTCTGCTTTTTGTAACATCGGCAAATAGTGAGTTGCTTAGCTTTGGTAAATATCCCCACAGCAAGTTAACTTGAGAATTTAATTTTTTCTACTCGAAATTTTTGGATCATTAGGTCATTTGCATCTTCTACATGTTTTTGACATGCACATCCACCACATATAAAACATGTTAGGATCAATTAGAAATATTTTTCTTTAAAAATTCCACCAAGCTTTTAGGGGTGGTACTAGTGGAATTTCCCAAACAAGGATAACAAATCTTCACCGTTCATTTTTAGTGCGTGAAATAATTTTCTTCACTCCCATTTATTATAGTTGTCAATTTTTTTTGCATACATAAACTCTAAAATTTTCATTTTGTTGTGATCCATTCAACCTTATCTTTTTGTTTACGAGAAAAATGGCAGAGAGAAAACTCAAGTTTTAAAAAAATTTGAATATAAAAAATGGAAATGCACAAATTCTGTGAGAGATAATTCAAAAAAAGTATCAGTGATTTTTAAAGATTTTAAACTCTTTTATTTTTATATATATTGGGTTTTGATATCATCGGAAGAGGGGAGGCATTTTGAACAGAGTGTTCACTCCCAAACCATAAGTCATTTCTAAAAAAAATTCCAGCCATTACATCATTAATCGATCAAAACATTTTCGATGATCAAAGATTGTCTGGTCCGCTTTTTCTAAAATAGGCAAAAAGTGGGTTGTTTGGCTCTGGAAAATATCCCACTACACGTTAACTTGAGAATTTTATTTTTTCTACACGAAATTTTTGGATCATTAGGTCATTTGCATCTTGAACAAGTCTTTGGCATGCATATCCACCACATTTAAAACATGTTAGGATCAATTAAAAATATTTTTCTTATAAAATTCTATGAAGCTATTATGGGTTGTACTAGTGGAATTTCCCAAACAAGGATAACAAAACTTTGGCGTTCATTTTTAGTGCGTGAAATAATTTTCTTCACTCCCATTTATTATAGTTTTTAAATTTTTTTGCATACATTAACTCTAAAATTTTCATTTGTTGTGATTTTTTTAGCCTTAACTTTTTGTTAACGAGAAAAATGGGATTGTGAAAACACTAGTTTGAAAAAACATTGAACATCCAAAATGGAAAGGCACAAATGCTGAGAGAGATAATTCCAAAAAGTGTCTGTGCTTTTTATATATTGGGTTTTGCAATATTCGGAAGAGGGGAGGCATTTTGAACTGACTGTTGACTCCCAAACCATATGTCATTTCTAACAAAAATTATAGCCGTTACACATCATTAATCGATCAAAACATTTACGATGATCTAAGATTATTGGGTCCGCTTTTTGTAAAATAGGAAAAAAGTGGATTGTTTAGCTAGGGTAAATATTCCCACCGGACGTTAACTTGAGAATTTAGTTTTTTCTACACCTCAAAATTTTTGGATCATTAGGTCATTTTGCATCTTCAACTTGTTTTTGGCATGCATATCCACCACATTTTAAACATGTTAGGATCAATTAGAAATCTCTTTCTTATAAAATTCCACCAAGCTATTAGGGGTTGTACTAGTAGAATTTCCCAAACATGGATAACAACACTTTGGCATTCATTTTCTTCTCTCCTATTTATTATAATTTTCAAAATTTTTTGCATACGTAAACTCTAAAATTTTCATTTTTGTTGTGATCTCTTTTGCCTTATCTTTATGTTTACGAGAAAATGGGAGAGCGAAAACTCAAGTTTGAAAAAAAATTGAACATCCAAAATGGAAATCCAGAAATACTGGGAGAGATAATTCCAAAAAGTATCTGTGATTTTGAAGGATTGTAAACTCTTTTAGTTTTTATATATTGGGTTGTGCAATCATCGGAAGAGGGGAGGCATTTTGAATTGTGTGTTGACTCCCAAACCATAAGTCATTTCTAACAAAAAATTATCACCGTTCACTTCATTAATCAATCAATACATTTATGATGATCTATGATTGTTAGGTCCGCCTTTTGTAAAATAGGCAAAAAGAGGGTTATTTGGCTCTAGTAAATATACCCACCGCACATTAACTTGAGAATTTAAATTTTTCTACTCGAAATTTTTGGATCATTAGGTCATTTGCATCTTCAACTTGTATCTGGCATGCATATCCACCACATTTAAAACATGTTAGGATCAATTAGAAATCTCTTCCTTATAAAATTCCACCAAGCTATTAGGGGTTGTACTAGAGGAATTTCCCAAACATGCATAACAAAACTTTGGTGTTCATTTTTAGTGCATCAAATAATTTTTTTCACTCCATTTTATTATAGTTTTCAAATTTTTTTGCATACCTAAACTCTAAAATTTTCATTTTCTTGTGATCTATTTTGTCGTATCTTTCTGTTTACTTGAAAAATGGGAGAGAGAAAACTCAAGTTTGAAAAAAAATTGAACATCCAAAATGGAAATGCACAAATGCTGAGAGTGATAAATCCCAAAGGTATCAGTGACTTTTAAGGATTGTAAATTCTTTTAGTTTTTTATATATTGGGCTTTGCAATCATCGGAAGAGGGGAGGCATTTTCAACTGAGTGTTAACTTCCAAACCATAAGTCATTTCTAACAAAAATTACAGCCGTTAAACATGATTAATCGATCAAAACATTTACGATGATCTATGAGTGTTAGGTCCTCTTTTTTAAAAAATAGGCAAAAAGTGGGTTGTTTGGCTCTGGTAAATATCCCCACCACACATTTACTTGAGAATTTAATATGTTCTACTCTTTGAATTATTTGGATTATTAGGTCATTTGCATCTTCAACATGTTTCTTGCATGCATATCCACCACATTTAAAACATGTTTGGATCATTTAGAAATCTCTTTGTTATAAAATTTCACCAAGCTATTAGGGGTTGTACTTATGGAATTTCTCAAACATGGATAACAAAACTTTGGTGTTCATTTTTAGTGCATCAAATAATTTTCTTCACTCCCAATTATTATAGTTTTCAAATTTTTTTGCATACATAAACTCTAAAATTTTCTTTTTCTTGTGATCTATTTTGCCTTATCTTTTTGTTTACGAGAAAAATGGGAGAGAGAAAACCCAAGTTTAAAAGAAAAATTGAACATACAAAATGGAAATGCACAAATGCTCAGATAGATCATTCCAAAAGGTATCAGTAATTTTTAAGGATTGTAAACTCTTTTAGTTTTTTATATATTAGGTTTTGCAATCACCGGAAGAGGGGAGGCATTTTGAACTAAGTGTTGACTCCGAAACCATAAGTCATTTGTAACAAAAATTGTAGTCGCCACACATCATTAATCGATCAAAACATTTATGATGATCTATGATTGTTAGGTAAGCTTTTTATAAAATAGGCAAAAAGTGGGTTGTTTGGCTCTGGTTACTATCCACACCGCACGTTAACTTGAGAATTTAATTTTTTCTACTCCTTGAAATTTTTGAATCATTGGGTCATTTGTGTCTTCAACATGTTTCTATCATACATATCCACCACATTTAAAACTTGTTAGGATCAATTATAAATCTCTTTCTTATAAAATTCCACCTAGCTAGGGGTTGTACTAGTGGAATTTCCCAAATATGGATACAAAACTTTGGTGTTCATTTTTAGTGCGTGAAATAATTTTCTTCACTTAGATTAATTATAGTTTTAAAATTTTTTTGCATACACAAACTCTACAATTTTCATTTTGTTGTGATCTATTTTGACTTATCTTTTTGTTTACAAAAAAAATGGAAGAGCAAAAACTAAAGTTTGAACCAAAAATTGAACATCTAAAATGGAAATGCACAAATGCTGAGAGAGATAATTCCAAAAAGTATTTGTGATTTTTAAGGATTGTAAATTCCTTTAGTTTTTTATATATTCTGTTTTGCAATCATTGGAAGAGGGGAGGCATGTTGAACTGAGTGTTGACTCCCAAACCATAAGTCATTTCTAACAAAAATTATAGTCGTTACACATCATTAATCGATCAAAACATTTACAATAATCTATGATTGTTAAGTCCGCTTTTTCTAAAGTGGGCAAAAAGTGGGTTGTTTGACTTTGGTAAATATCCCCACCGCACGTTAACTTGAGAATTTAATTTTTTCTACTCCTTGAAATTTTTCGATCATTAGGTCATTTGCATCTTCAACATGTTTTGGGCATGCATATCCACCACATTTAAAACATGTTAGGATCAATTAGAAATCACTTTCTTATAAAATTCCACTAAACTATTAGGGGTTGTACTAGTGGTTTTTCCCAAACATGGATAGCTAAACTTTGGTGTTCATTTTTTGTGCGTGAAATAATTTTCTTCACTTACATTTATTCTGTTTTGCAATCATTGGAAGAGGGGAGGCATTTTGAACTGAGTGTTGACTCCCAAACCATAAGTCATTTCTAACAAAAATTATAGTCGTTAGGTATCATTAATCGATCAAAACATTTACAATGATCTATGATTGTTAAGTCCGCTTTTTCTAAAATGGGCAAAAAGTGGGTTGTTTGACTCTGGTAAATAGCCCCACCGCACGTTAACTTGAGAATTTAATTTTTTCTACTCCTTGAAATTTTTCAATCATTAGGTCATTTGCATCTTCAACATGTTTTTGGCATGCATATCCACCACATTTAAAACATGTTAGGATCAATTAGAAATCACTTTCTTATAAAATTCCACTAAACTATTAGGGGTTGTACTAGTGGTTTTTCCCAAACATGGATAGCTAAACTTTGGTGTTCATTTTTAGTGTGTGAAATAATTTTCTTCACTTACATTTATTATAGTTTTCAAATTTTTTTCCATACGTAAACTCTAAAATTTTTATTTTGTTGTGATTTATTTTGCCTGATCCTTTTGTTTACGAGAAAAAATGGGAGAGTGAAAACTATAGTTTGAAAAAAAAATTGAACATCCAAAAAGGAAATGCAGAAATGCTGAGAGAGATAATTCCAAAAAGTATCTATGATTTTTTATGATTGTAAACTCTTTTTGTTTTTTATATATTGGGTTTTGCAATATTCGGAAGAGGGGAGTCATTTTGAACTGAGTGTTGACCCCCAAACCATAAGTCATTTCAAACAAAAATTATAGCCGTTACACATCATTAATCGATCAAAACATTTACGTTAATCGAAGATTGTTAGGTCCCCTTTTTGTAAAATAGGCAAAAAGTGGGTGGTTTTGCTCTCGTAAATATCCCACCGCACGTTAACTTGAGAATTTTTTTTTCTACTCCATGGAATTTTTGGATCATTAGGTCATTTGCTTCTTGAACATGTTTCTGGAATGCATATCCACCACATTTAAAACATGTTAGGATCAATTTGAAATCTCTTCCTTATAAAATTACATGAAGCTATTAGGGGTTGTACTAGTGGAATTTCCCAAACAAGGATAACAAAACTTTGGCGTTCATTTTTAGTGCGTGAAATAATAATCTTCACATAAATTTATTTTAGTTTTCAAAGTTTTTTGCATACTTAAACTCTAAAATTTTCATTTTGTTGTGATTTATTTGACCCTATCTTTTTATTTACGAGAAAAATGGGAGAGTGAAAACTCATGTTTTAAAAAAAAGTGAACATCCATAATGGAAATGCACAATTGCTGAGAGAGATAATTCCAAAAAGAATCTTAGATTTTTAAGGATAGTAAACTCTTTTAGTTTTTTTTAAATTTGGTTTTGCAATCATCGGAAGAGGGGAGGCATTTTGAACTGAGTGTTGACTCCCAAACCATAAGTCATTTCTAACAAAAATTACAGCCGTTACACATCATTAATCAATCAAAACATTTACGATGATCTATGATTATTAGGTTCACTTTTTGTAAAATACGCAAAAAGTGGGTTGTTTGGCTCTGGTAAATATCCCGACCGCACGTCAACTTTAGAATTTTATTTTTTCTACTCCTTGAAATTTTTGGTTCATTAGGTCATTTGCATCTTCAACATGTTTCTGGCATGCATATCCACCACATTTAAAACTTGTTTGGATCAATTAGAAATCTCTTGGTAATAAAATTCCACCAAGCTATTAGGGGTTGTACTACTGGAATTTCCCAAACATGGATCACAAAACATTGGTGTTCATTTTTAGTGCTTCAAATAATTGTCTTCACATACATTTATTATAGTTTTCAAATCTGTTTGTATACATAAACCCTAAAATTTTCATTTTGTTGTGATCTATTTTTCCTTATCTTTTTGTTTACGAGAAAAATGGGAGAGTGAAAACTCAAATTTGAAAGAAAAATTGAACATCCAAAAAGGAAATGCACAAATGCTGAGAGAGATAATTCCAAAAATTATTAGTTATTTTTAAGGATTTTTATATATTTTAGTTTTTTATATATTGGGTTTTGCAATCATCGGAAGAAGGGAAGCATTTTCAACTGAGCGTTGACTCCCAAACCATAAGTCATTTCTAAAAAAAATTATAGCCTTTACACATCATTAATCAATCAAAACATTTACGATGATCTATGATTGTCTGGTCCACTTTTTTGTAAAATAACCAAAAAGTTGGTTGTTTGGCTCTGGTAAATATCCCCACAGCACGTTAACTTGAGAATTTAATTTTTTCTACTCCTTAAAATTTTTGGATCATTAGGTCTTTTGCCTCTTCAACATGTTTCTGGCAGGCATATCCACCACATTTAAAACATGTTAGGATCAATTAGAAATCTCTTTCTTATAAAATTTCACCAAGCTATTAGGGGTTGTACTAGTGGAATTTCCCAAACATGGATAACAAAACTTTGGTGTTCATTTTTAGAGCGTGAAATAATTTTTTAACTAACATTTATTAATGTTTTCAAATTTTTTTGCATACATAAAATCTAAAATTTTCATTTTGTTCTGATCTATTTTGCCTTATCTTTTTGTTTACGAGAAAAATGGGAGAGAGAAAACTCAAGTTTGAAAAATAATTGAACATCCAAAAATGAAATGCATTAATGCTGAGAGCAATAATTCTAAAAAGTATTTGTAATTTTTAAGGATTGTAAACTCTTTTAGTTTTTTATATATTAGGTTTTGCAATCATCAGAAGAGGGGAGGCATTTTTAACTAAGTGTTGACTCCCAAACCATAAGTCATTTCTAACAAAAATATTAGCCGTTACACATTAATAATCGATCAAAAAATTTACGATGATCAATGATTGTTAGGTCCACTTTTTCTAAAATAGGCAAAAAGTGGGTTGTTTGGCTCTGGTAAATATCCCCACAACACGTTAGCTTGAGAACTTAATATTTTCTACTCAGAAATTTTTCGATCATTAGGTCATTTGCACCTTTAACATTGTTCTGGCGTGCATATTCACCACATTTAAAACATGTTAGGATCAATTAGAAATCTCTTTCTTATAAAATTCCACCAAGCTATTAGGTGTTGTACTAGTGGAATGTCCCAAACATGGATAACAAAACTTTGGTGTTCATTTTTTGTGCATCAAATCTATTTTGCCTTATCTATTTGTTTAGAAGAAAAAAGGGAGAGTGAAAACACATATGCTAAGAGAGATAATTCCAAAAATTATCTGTGATTTTTAAGGATTATAAACTCTTTTAGATTTTTATATATTGGGTTTTGGAATCATCTGAAGAGGGGAGGCATTTTGAACTGTGTGTTGACTCCCAAACCATATGTCATTTCTAACAAAAATTATAACCGTTACTCATCATTAATTGATCAAAACATTTATGATGATTTATGATTGTTAGTTCCACTTTTTGTAATATAGGCAAAAAGTGGGTTGTTTGGCTCTGGTAAATTTTCCCACTGCACGTTAATTTGAGAATTTAAGTTTTTCTACTCCTTTAAATTTTTGGATCATTAAGTCATTTGCATCTTCAACATGTTTCTGGCATGCATATCCACCACATTTAAAACTTGTTTGGATCATTTAGAAATCTCTTTGTTATAAAATTCCACCAAGGTATTAGGGGATGTACTAGTGGAATTTCCCAAACATGGATCACAAGACTTTGGTGTTCATTTTTAGTGCTTGAAATAATTTTCTTCACTTACATAAAGTTTGGATTTGAAAACAAATTGACCATCCAAAATGGAAATGCACAAATGCTGAGAAAGATAATTCCAAAAAGTATCTATGATTTTTAAGGATAGGCAAGAAGTTTGGCTCTTGTAAAATATCCAACCATAGGTGAAACTTGAGAATTTAATTTTTTCTACTCCTTGAAATTTTTGGATCATTAGGTCATTTGTATCTTCAACATGTTTCTGGTATGCATATGCACCACATTTAAAACATGTTAGCATCAATTAGAAATCTCCTTTTTATAAAATTCCACGAAGTTATTAGGGGTTGTACTAGAGGAATTTCCCAAACATGGCTAACTAAACTTTGGAGTTCATTTTTAGTATGTGAAATAATTTTCTTCACTCCCACTCTTTATAGTTTAAATTTTTTTTGCATACATAAACTCTTAAATTTTCATGATGTTTTGATCTATTTGCCTTATCTTTTTGTCTACGAGAAAAAATGGGACAGTGAAAACTCAAGTTTTAAAAAAAATTGAACATCCAAAATGGAAATACACAAATGCTGATTCCAAAAAGTATCTGTGATTTTAATTGGTTGTAAACTCTTTTAGTTTTTTTTATATTGGGTTTTGCAATCATCGGAAGAAGGGAGGCTTTTGGAACTCATTGTTGACTCCCAAACCATAAGTCATTTTTAACCAAAATTATAGTCGTTGCACATCATTAATCGATCAAAACATTTACGGTGATCTATGATTGTTAGGTCTGCTTTTTGTAAAATAGGAAAAAAGTGGGTTATTTAGCTCTGGTAAATATCCCAACCGCTGTTAACTTTAAAATTTAATTTTTTCTTCTCCTAGAAATTTTAGGATCATTAGGTCATTTGCATCTTCAAAATTTTTTTGTCATGCATATCCACCACATTTAAAACATGTTAGGATCAATTAGAATTCTCTTTCTTATAAAATTCCAAGGCTATTAGGGCTTGTACTAGTGGGATTTCCCAAACATGGATAACAAAACTTTGGTGTTCATTTTTAGTGCATCAAATAATTTTCTTCACTTCATTTTATCATAGTTTTCAAATATTTTTGCAAATTTAAACTCTAAAATTTTCTTTTTCTTGTGATCTATTTTGCCTTATCCTTTTGTTTACAAGAAAAAAGTAGAGAGAAACTCAAGTTTGAAAAGAAATTGAACATCCAAAATGGAAATGCACAAATGCTGATTGCAAAAGTATCAGTGACTTTTAAGGATTGTAAAGTCTTTTAGTTTTTAATATATTGGGTTTTGCAATCATCGGAAGAGGGGAGGCATTTTGAACTGAGTATTGATTCCCAAACCATAAGTCATGTCTAAAAAAAATTACAGCCGTTACACATCATTAATTGATCAAAACATTTACGATGATCTATGATTGTTAGGTTCGCATTTTATAAAATAGCCAAAAAATGGGTTGTTTGCTTCTGGTAAATATCCCCACTGCACATTAACTTGAGAATTTAATTTTTTGTACTCGAAATTTTTGGATCGTTAGGTCATTTGCATCTTCAACATGTTTCTGGCATGCATATCCACCACATTAAATACATGTGAGGATCAATTAGAAATCTCTTTCCTTTAAAATTCCACCAAGCTATTAGGGATTCTACTAGTGGAATTTCCCAAACATGGATAACAAAATTTTGGTGCTCAATTTAAGAACGTGAAATAATTTTCTGCAGTTACATTTATTATAGTTTTCAAATTTTTTTGCATACATAAACTCTAAAATTTTCATTTTGTTGTGATCTATTTGCCTTATCTTTTTGTTTACGAGAAAAATGGGAGAGTGAAAACTCAACTTTGAAAAAAAAATTGAATATCCAAAATGGAAATGCACAAATGCTGAGAGAAATAATTCCAAAAATTATCTGTGATTTTTAAGGATTGTAAACTCTTTTAGTTTTTTATATATTGGGGTTTCACAATCATTGAAAGAGTGGAGGGATTTTGAACTGAGAGTTGACTCCAAAACCAAAGGCATTTCTAACAAAAATTATCGCTGTTACATAATCGATCAAAAAATTTACAATTATCTATGATGGTTGGGTCCGCTTTTGGTAAAATAGGCAAAAAGTGGGTTGTTTGGCTCTAGTAAATATCTCCACTGCATGTTAACTTGAGAATTTAATTTTTTCTACTCCTTGAAATTTTTGGATCATTTGGTCAATTGCATCTTCAACATGTTTCTGGCATGCATATCCACCACATTTAAAACATGTTAAGATTGATTAGAAATCTCCTTCTTATAAAATTCCAACAAGCTTTTAGGGGTTGTACTTGTGGAATTTCCCAAACATGGATAACAAAACATTGGCATTCCTTTTTAGTATGTGAAATAATTTTCTTCACTCCCATTTATTATATTTTTAAAATTTTTTTGCATACATAAACTCTGTTTTGCCATATCTTTTTGTTTACGAGAAAAATAGCAGAGTGAAAGCTTAAGTTTGAAAAAAAATTGAACATCCAAAATGGAAATTCATAAATGCTTAGAAAGAAAATTCCAAAAAGTATCTGTGATTTTTAAGGATTGTAAACTCTTTTAGTTTTTATATATTGGGCCGTGCAATCATCGGAAGAGGGGAGGCATTTTGAACTGTGTGTTGACTCCCAAACCATAAGTCATTTCTAACAAAAATTATAGCCGTTACACATCATTAATTGATCAAAAAATTTACGATGATCTATGATTGGTAGGTTGGCTTTGTGTAAAATAGGCAAAAAGTGGGTTGTTTGGCTCTGGTAAATATCCCCACCTCACGTTAACTTGAGAATTTAATTTTTACTACTCCTTGAAATTTTTGGATCACAAGGTCTTTTCCATCTTCAACATATTTCTGGCATGCATATCCGCCACATTTAAAACATGCTAGGATCAATTAAAAATCTCTTTCTTATAAAATTCCACCAAGCTATTAGGGGTTGTACTAGTGTAATTTCCCATACATGGATAACAAAACTTTCGTGTTCATTTTTTTGTACGTGAAATAATTTTCTTCTCTCCCATTTATTATAGATTTCAATTTTTTTTAATACATCAACTCTAAAATTTTCTTTTTTTTGTGATCTATTTGCCTTATCTTTTTGTTTATGAGAAAAATGGCAAACTGAAAACTCAAGTTTGAAAAAAAATTTGAACATCCAAAATGGAAATGCACAAATGCGGAGAGAGATAATTCCCAAATGTATCAGTGACTTTTAAGGATTGTAAACTCTTTTAGTTTTTTACATATTGGGTTTTTCATTCATCGGAAGAGAGGAAGTATTTTGAACTGAGTGTTGACTCCCAAACAATAAGTCATTTCAAACAAAAATTATAGCCGTTACACATCATTAGTCAATCAAAACATTTACGATGATCTATGATTGTTAGGTCCGCTTTTTTTAAAATAGGCAAAAAGTGAATTGTTTAGCTCTAGTAAATATCCCCACCGCACGTTAACTTGAGAATTTAATTTTTTCTACTCCTAGAAAATTTTGGATCATTAGGTCATTTGCATCTTCGACATGTTTCCGGCATGCATATCCATCACATTTAAAACATGTTACGATCAATTACAAATCTCTTTCTTATGAAATTCCTCCAAGCTCTTAGAGGTTGTACTAGTGAAATTTCCCAAACATGGATAACAAAACTTTGGCGTTCATTTTTAGTGCGTGAAATACTTTTCTTCACTCCCGATTATTATAGTTTTCAAATTTTTTTGCATAAATTAACTCTAAAATTTCCATTTTGTTGTGATGTATTTTGCCTTTCTTTTTGTTTAAGAGAAAATGGGAGAGTAAAAACTCTGGTTTGAAAAAAAAATTGACATCCAAAATGGAAATACACAAATGCTGAGAGAGATAATTCCAAAAAGATTGTGTGATTTTTAAGGATTGTAAACTCTTTTAGTTTTTATATATTGGGCTTTGCAATCATCGAACGAGGGGAGGCATTTTGAACTAAGTGTTGACTCCCAAACCATAAGTCATTTCTAACAAAAATTATAGTCGTTACACATCAATAATCGATCAAAACATTTATGATGATCTATGATGGTTAGGTCCGCTTTTTGTAATATAGGAAAAAAGTGGGTTGTTTGGCTCTTGTAAATATCCACACCCCACGTTAACTTGAGAATTTTATTTTTCTACTCCATAAAATTTTTAGATCATTAGGTCATTTGCATCTTCAACATGTTTCTGGCATGCCCATCCACCACATTCAAAACATGTTAGGATCAATTAAAAATCTTTTTCTTATAAAATTCCACCAAGCTGTTAGGGGTTGTACTAGTGGAATTTCCCAAACATGGATTACAAAACTTTGGCATTCATTTTTAGTGTGTGAAATAGTTTTCTTCACTCCCATTTATTATAGTTGTGATCTATTTTGCCTTATCTTTTTGTTTACGAGAAAAATGGCAGAGAGAAAACTCAAGTTTCAAAAAAAATTTAACATCCAAAATGGAAATGCACAAATGGTGAGATAGATAATTTCAAAAAGTATCTGTGATTTTTAAGGATTGTAAAATTTTTTAGTTTTTTATATATTGGGTTTTGCAATCATCGGAAGAGGGGAGGCATTTTGAACTGAGTGTTCACTCCCAAACCATAAGTCATTTCTAACAAAAATTATAGCCATTACACATCATTAATCGATCCAAACACTTACGATGATCTAAGATTGTTAGGTCTGCTTTTTCAAAAATAGGCAAAAAGTGGGTCGTTTGGCTCTGGTAAATATCCCACCGCACGTTAACTTTAGAATTTTATTTTTTCTACTTGAAATTTTTGGATCATTAGGTCATTTGTATCTTCAACATTTTTCTGGCATGCATATCCACCACATTTAAAAAATGTTAGGATCAACTAGAAATATCTTTCTTATAAAGTTCCACGAAGCTATTAGGGGTTGTACTAGTGGAATTTCCCAAACACGGATAACAAAACTTTTGTGTTCATTTTTAGTGCTTCAAATAATTTTCTTCACTTACATTTATAGAAATGTCTTTTTTCACTCCTATTTATTATAGTTTTAAATTTTTTTTCATACATTAACCCTAAAATTTTCATTTTGTTGTGATCTATTTTGCCTTATCTTTTTGTTTACGACAAAAATGGGAGAGTGAAAACTCAAATTTGAAAAAAAAAATGAGCATCCAAAATGGAAATGCAAAAATGCTGAGAGAGATAATTCCAAAAAATATTTGTAATTTTTAAGGATTTTTAGCTCTTTTAGTTTTTTATATATTGGGTTTTGCAATCATCAGAAGAGGGGAGGCATTTTCAACTGAGCGTTGACTCCCAAACCATTAATCATTTCTAACAAAAATTATAGAAGTTACACATCATTAATCGATCAAAACATTTACGATGATCTTTGATTGTTAGCTCCGCTTTTTGTAAAATAGGCAAAATGTTGGTCATTTGGCTCAGGTAAATATTCCCTCAACACATTAAGTTGAGAATTTAATTTTTTCTACTCCTTGAAATTTTTGGATCATTAGGTCTTTTGCATCTTCAACATTATTTGTGCGCATATCCACCACATTTAAAACATGTTAGGATCAATTAGAAATCTCTTTCTTATAAAATTCCACCAAGCTATTAGGGGTTGTACTAGTGGAATTTCCCAAACATGGATAACAAAACTTTAGTGTTCATTTTTAGTGCATCAAATAATTTTCTTCACTCTTTTTTACTATAGTTTTCAAATTTTTTTGCATACATAAACTCTAAAATTTCCATTTTGTTGTGATCTATTTTGCCTTATCTTTTTGTTTACGAGAAAAATGGGAGAGAGAAAACTCAAGTTTGAAAAATAATTGAACATCCAAAAATGAAAGGCACTAATGCTGAGAGAGATAATTCCAAAAAGTATTTGTAATTTTTAAGGATTGTAAACTCTTTTAGTTTTTTATATATTAGGTTTTGCAATCATTGAAAGTGGGGAGGCATTTTTAACTAAGTGTTGACTCCCAAACCATAAGTCATTTCTAACAAAAATTGTAGCCGTTACACATTATTCATCTATCAAAATATTTGTGATGATCAATGATTGTTAAGTCCGCTTTTTGTAAAATAGGCAAAAAGTGGGTTGTTTGGCTCTAGTAAATATCCCCACTGCACGTTAACTTGAGAATTTAATTTTTTCTACTCCTTGAAATTTTTGTATCATTAGGTCATTTGCATCTTCAACATGTTTCTGGCATGCATATCCACCACGTTTAAAACGTGTTAGGATCAATTAGAAATTTATTTCTAATAAAAATCTACCAAGCTATTAGGGGTTGTACTAGTGGAATTTCCCAAAGACGGATAACTAAACTTTTGTGTTCAATTTTAGTGTGTGAAATAATTTTCTTCACTCCCATTTATTATAGTTTTCAATTTTTTTTGTATACATCAACTCTAAAATTTTCATATTGTTCTAATCAATTTGCCTTATCTTTTTGTTTACGAGAAAAATGGGAGAGTGAAAACTCAAGTATGAAATAAAATTGTACATCCAAAATAAAAATGCACAAATGCTGAGAGAGATAATTCCAAAAAGAATATGAGATTTTTACGGATTGTAAACTCTTTTAGTTTTTAATATATTGGGTTTTGCAATTATCGGAAGAGAGGAGGAATTTTGAACTGAGTGTTCACTCCCAAACTCTAAGTCATTTCTAGCAAAAATTCTAGTCGTTCAACATCATTAATTGATCAAAATATTTATGATGATCTATGATTGTTAGGTCCTCTTTTTTGTAAAATAGGCAAAAAGTGGGTTGTTTTGCTGTGGTAAATATCCCCACCGCACGTTTACTTGAGAATTTAATTTTTTCTACTCCTTAAAATTTTTGGATGATTAGGACATTTGCATCTTCAACATGTTTCTGGCATGCATTCCACCACATATAAAACATGTTAGGATCAATTAGAAATCTCTTTCTTATAAAATTCCACCAAACTACTAGGGGTTGTACTAGTGGAATTTCCCAAACATGGATAACAAAACTTTGGGGTTCATTTTCAGTGCTTTAAATAATTTTATTTACTACCTTTTATTTTATTTTCAATTTTTTTTGCATACATAAACTCTAAAATTTTCATTTTCTTGTGATATATTTTGCCATATCTTTTTGTTTACGAGAAAAATGGGAGACAGAAAACTCAAGTTTGAAAAAAAATTGAACATCGAAAATGGAAATGCACAAATGCTTAGAGAGATATTTCGAAATAGCATCTGTGATTTTTAAGGATTGTAAACTCTTTTAGTTTTATATATAATGGGTTTTGCAATCAATGGAAGAGGGGAGGCATTTTGAACTTAGTGTAGACTCCCAAACCATAAGTCATTTCTAACAAAAATTATAGCCGTTACACATCATTAATCGATCAAAACATTTACGATGATCAATGATTGTTAGCTCCTATTTTTTGTAAAATAGGCAAAAAGTGGGTTGTTTGGCTCTGGTAAATATCCCCACTGGACGTTAACATGAGCATTTAATTTTTTCTACTCCTTAAAATTTTTGGATCATTAGGTCATTTACATCTTCAACATGCTTCTGGCATGCATATCCACCACATTTAAAACATGTTAGGATCAATTAGAAATCTCTTTCTTATAAAATTCCACCAAGCTTTTAGGGGTTGTACTAGTGGAATTTCCCAAACATGGATAACAAAACTTTGGTGTTCATTTTTAGTGCATCAAATAATTTTCTCCACTCCAATTATTATAGTTTTCAAATTTTTTTGCATACATAAACTCTAAAATTTTTATTTTCTTGTGATCTATTTTGCCTTATCTTTTTATTTACGAGAAAAATGGGAGAGAGAAAACTCAAGTTTAAAAAAAAAATTGAACATCCAAAATGGAAATGCACAAATGCTGAGATAGATAATTCAAAAAAGTATCAGTGATTTTTAAAGATTGTAAACTCTTTTAGTTTTTTTTATATTGGGTTTTGAAATCAACGGAAGAGGGGAGGCATTTTAAATTGAGTGTTGACTCCTAAAACATAAGTCATTTCTAAGAAAAATTATAGTCATTACACATCATTAATCCATCAAAAAATTTACGATCATATATGATTGTTAGGTCCGCTTTTTGTGAAATATGAAAAAGTGGGTTGTTTGGCTCTGCTAAATATCCCCACCGCACGTTAACTTGAGAATTAAATTTTTTGTACTCCTTGAAATTTTATGATCATTAGGTCATTTGCATCTTCAACATGTTTCTGGCTTGCATATCCACCACATTTGAAACATGTTAGGATCAATTAGAAATCTCCTTCTAATAAAATTCTACCAAGCTATTAGGGGTTGTACAAGTGGAATTTCCCAAACATGGATAATAAAACTTTGGTAGTCATTTTTAGTGCGTGAAATTATTTTTTTCACTCCAATTTATTATAGTTTTCAAATTTTTTTGCATACATAAACACTAAAATTTTCATTTTGTTGTGATCTATTTTTACTTGTCTTTTTGTTTACGAGAAAAAATGGGAGAGCGAAAACTCAAGTTTGAAAAAAAAAATTAAACATCCAAAATATAAATGCACAAATGCTGAGAGAGATAATTCCAAAAAGAATCTTAGATTTTTAAGGATTGTAAAATGCTTTAAGTTTTTATATATTAGGTTTTGCAATCATTGAAAGCAGGGAGGCATTTTGAAATGAGTGTTGACGCCCAACCCATAAGTCATTTCTAACAAAAATTATATCCGTTACACATTATTAATTGATCAAAAAATTTACGATTATCTATGATTTTTAGGTCCGCATTTTGTAAAATAGGCAAAAAGTGGGTTGTTTATTTCTGGTAAATATCCCCACCACACGTTAACTTGAGAATTTAAATTTTTCTACTCGAAATTTTTGGATCATTAGGTCATTTGCATCTTCAACATGTTTCTGGCATGCATATCCACCACATTTAAAACATGTTAGGATCAATTAGAAATCTCTTTCTTATAAAATTCCCCCAAGCAATTAGGTGTTGTACTAGTGAAATTTCCCAAACATGGATAACAAAACTTTGGTGTTTATTTTTAGTGCATCAAAAAAATTTCTTCACTCCATTTGATTATAGTTTTCAATTTTTTTTGCATTCTTAAACTCTAAAAATTTCATTTTGTTGTGATCTATTTTGACATGTTTTTTTGTTTACGAGAAAAATTGGAGAGAGAATCTCAAGTTTAAAAAAAAACTGAACATCCCAAATGGAAATGCACTAATGCTGAGAGAGAAAATTCCAAAAAGTATATCTTATTTTTAAGGATTGTAAACTCCTTTAATTTTTTATATATTGGGTTTTGCAATCATTGGAAGAGGGGAAGCATTTTGAACTGAGTGTTCACTCCCAAACCATAAGTCATTTATAACAAAAATTATAGCCATTACACAACGTTAATCGATCAAAACATTTACAATGATCTAAGATTGTTAGGTCCGCTTTTTGGAAAATAGGCAAAAAGTGGGTTCTTTGGCTCTAGTAAATATCCCCACCGCACGTTAACTTGAGAATTTAATTTTTTCTACTCCTTGAAATTTTTGGATCATTAGGTCATTTGCATCTTAAACATGTTTCTGTCTTGCATATCCACACAATTTGAAATATGTTAGGATCAATTCGAAATCTCCATCTTACGAAATTTTACCAAGCTATTAGGGCTTGTACAAGTGGAATTTCCCAAACATGGATAAAAAAACATTGGTGTTCATTTTGTTGTGATCTATTTTGACATGTTTTTTTGTTTACGAGAAAAATGGGAGAGTGAAAACTCAAGTTTGAAAAAAAAATTGAACATCCAAAATTGAAATGCACAAATGCTGAGAGAGATAATTCCAAAAAGAATCTTCAATTTTTAAGGATTGTAAAATGTTTTTAGTTTTTTATATATTGGGTTTTGCAATCATCGAAAGAGTGGAGGCATTTTGAAATGAGTGTTGACTCCCAAACCATAAGTCATTTCTAACAAAAATTATAGCCGTTACACATCATTACTCGATCAAAACATTTACGATGATCTATGATTGTTAGGTCCGCTTTTTGTAAAATAGGCAAAAACTGGGTTGTTTGGCTCTAGTAAATATCCCCACCCCACGTTAACTTGAGAATTTAATTTTTTCTACTCCTTGAAATTTTTGAATCATTAGGTCTTTTGCATCTTCAACATGTTTCTCGCATGCATATCCACCACATTTAAAACATGTTAGAATCAATTACAAATCTCTTTCTTACAAAATTCCACCAAGCTATTAGGGGATGTACTAGTGGAATTTCCCGAACATGGATAACAAAACTTTGATGTTCATTTTTAGTGCGTGAAATAATTTTCTTCACTTATATTTATTATAGTTATCAAAGTTTTTGGCATACATAATTTCTAAAATTTTCATATTGTTGTGATCTATTTTGCCTTATCTTTTTGTTCACGAGAAGAATGGGAGAGTGAAAACTCAAGTATGAAAACAAATTGACCATCCAAAATGGAAATGCACTAATGCTGAGAGAGATAATTCCAAAAAGTATTAGTGATTTTTAAAGATTGAAAACTCTTTTCGTTTTTTATATATTGGGTTTTACAATCATCGAAAGAGGGGAGGCATTTTAAACTGAGCATTGACTCCCAATCCATAAGTCATTTCTAACAAAAATTATAGCCGTTACACATCATTATTCAATCAAAACATTTGCGATGATCTATGATTGCTAGGTCCACTTTTTGTAAAAAAGGCAAAAAGTTGGTTGTTTGGCTCTGGTAATTACCCCACAACATGTTAAGTTGAGAATTTAATTTTTTCTACTCCTTGAAATTTTTGGATCATTAGGTCATTTGCATCTTCAACATGTTTCTGGCAAGCTTATCCACCGCATTTAAAACATGTTAGGATCAATTAGAAATCTCTTTCTTATAAAATTCCACCAAGCTATTAGGTGTTGTACTAGTGGAATTTCCCAAACTTGGATAACAAAACTTTGGTGTTCATTTTTAGTGCATCAAATAATTTTATTCACACCTTTTTATTATAGTTTTCAAATTTTTTTGCATACATAAACTCTAAAATTTTTATTTTGTTGTGATCTATTTTGACTTATATTTTTGTTTACGAGAAAAATGGGAGAGAGAATACTCAAGTTTGAAAAAAAATTGTACATCCATAATCAAAATGCACAAATGCTGAGAGAGATAAACTCTTTAAGGACTTTTAAGGATTGTAAACTTTTTTAGGTTTTTATATATTGGGTTTTGCAATCATCAGAAGAGGGGAGCCATTTTCAACTGAGCGTTGACTCCCAAACCATAAGTCATTTCTAACAAAAAATTTAGTCGTTACATATCATTAATTGATCATAACATTTATGATGATCTATGATTGTTAGGTCCACTTTTTGTAAAATAGGCAAAAAGTGGGTCGTTTGGCTATGGTAAATATCCCCATGACAAGTTAACTTGAGAATTTAATTTTTTCTACTCCCTGAAATTTTTGGATCATTAGGTCATTGGCATCTTCAACATATTTCTGGCATGCATATCCACCACATTTAAAACATGTTAGGATGAATTAGAAATATCTTTCTTATAAAATTTCACCAAGCTATTAGCGTTTGTACTAGTGGAATTTCCCAAACATGGATAACAAAACTTTGAAGTTCATTTTTAGTGCATCAAATAATTTTCTTCACTCCCATTTATTATAGTTTTCAAATTTTTTGGCATAAATAAACTCTAAAATTTTCATTTTCTTGTGATCTATTTTGCCTTATCTTTTTGGTTACAAAAAAAATGGGAGAGAGAAAACTCAAGTTATAAAAAAAAATTGAACATCTAAAATGGAAATGCACAAATTTTGAGAGAGATAATTCAAAAAAGTATCTGTGATTATTAAGGATTGTAAATTCTTTAAGTTTTTTATATATTGGGTTTTGCAATCATCGGAAGAGGGGAGGCATTTTGAACTAAGTGT
This sequence comes from Aristolochia californica, assembly GCF_029961685.1. Classification (NCBI taxonomy): domain Eukaryota; kingdom Viridiplantae; phylum Streptophyta; class Magnoliopsida; order Piperales; family Aristolochiaceae; genus Aristolochia; species Aristolochia californica. The sequence goes on along the minus strand of NW_027182257.1, from coordinate 15,185,455 downwards.
TGACTCCCAAACCATAAGTCATTTGGAACAAAAATTATAGTCGTTACACACAATTAATCGATAAAAAACAATTTATGATGATCTATGATTGTTAGGTCCACTTTTTTTAAAATAGGCAAAAAGTGGGTTGTTTGGCTCTTGTAAATATCCCCACCCTACTTTACCCTGAGAATTTAATTTTTTCTACTCCTTGAAATTTTTGGATCATTAGGTCATTTGCATCTTCAACATGTTTCTGGCTTGCATATCCACCACATTTAAAACACGTTAGCATCAATTCGACATTTCTTTCTTATAAAATTCCACCAAGCTATTAGGGGTTGTACTAGTGGAATTTCCCAAACAAGGATAACAAAACTTTCGTGTTCATTTTTAGTGCGTGAAATAATTTTCTTCACTCACATTTATTATTGTTTTCAAATTTTTTGGCGTAGATAAACTCTAACGTTTTCATATTCTTGTGATCTATTTTGCCTTATCTTTTTGTTTACGAGAAGAATGGGAGAGTGAAAACTCAAGTTTGAAAAAAAATTGAACATCCAAAATGGAAATGCACTAAAGCTGAGAGAGATAATTCCAAAACGTATTTGTGTTTTTTTAGGATTGAAAACTCTTTTAGTTTTTTATATATTGGGTTTTGCAATCATCGGAAGAGGGGAGGCGTTTTGAATAGAGCATTGACTCCCAAACCATAAGTCATTTCTAACAAAAAATATAGCCATTACACATCATTAATCAATAAAAACATTTACGATGATCTATGATTGTTAGGTCCGCTTTTTGTAAAATAGGCAAAAAGTTGGTTGTTTGGCTCTAGTAATTAGCCCCACAACACGTTAAGTTGAGAATTTAATTTTTTCTACACGTTGAAATTTTTGGATCAGGAGGTCATTTGCATCTTCAACATATTTCTGGCAAGCATATCCACCACATATAAAACATGTTAGAATCAATTAGAAATCTTTTTCTTATAAAATTCCACCAAGCTATTAGGTGTTGTACTAGAGGAATTTCCCAAACTTAGAAAACAAAACTTTGGTGTTCATTTTTAGTGCATCAAATAATTTTCTTCACTCCTTTTTATTATAGTTTTCAATTTTTTTTGCACACATAAACTCTAAAATTTTCATTTTGTTGTGATCTATTTTGCCTTATCTTTTTGTTTACGAGATGAATGGGAGAGTGAAAACTCAAGTTTGAAAAAAAATTGAACATCCAAAATGGAAACGCACTAATGCAGAGAGAGATAATTCCAAAAAAAATTTGTGATTTTTTAGGATTGAAAACTCTTTTAGTTTTTTATGTATTGGGTTTTGTAATCATCGGAAGAGGGGATGTGTTTTGAACTGAGCATTGAATCCCAAACCATAAGTCATTTCTAACAAAAATTATAGCTGTTACACATCATTAATCAATCATAACATTTCCGATGATGTATGATTGTTAGGTCCGCTTTTGTAAAATTGAGAAAAAGTTGGTTGTTTGGCTCTGGTAATTACCCCCACAACACGTTAAGTTGAGAATTTAATTTTTTCTACACCTTGAAATTTTTGGATCATTAGGTCATTTGCATCTTCAACATGTTTCTTGCAAGCATATCCGCCACATATAAAACATGTTCGGATCAATTAGAAATCTCTTTCTTATCAAATTCCACCAAGCTATTAGGTGTTGTACTAGTGGATTTTCCCAAACTTGGATAACAAAACTTTTGTGTTCATTTTTAGTGCATCAAATAATTTTCTTCACTCCTTTTTATTATAGTTTTCAAATTTTTTTACATACATAAACTTTAAAATTTTCATTTATTTGTAATCTATTTTGACTTATATTTTTGTTTACAAGAAAAATGGGAGAGAGAATACTCAAGTTTGAAAAAAAATTGACCATCCAAAATGGAAATGCACAAATGCTGATAGAGATAAACTCTTTTAAGGACTTTTCAGGATTGTGATCTAAAAGTATCAGTGATTTTTAAGGATTTTAAACTCTATTAGTTTATTATATATTGGGTTTTGCAATCATCGGAAGAGGGGAGGCATTTTGAACAGAGTATTGACTCCCAAACCATAAGTCATTTATACAAAAAATTATAGCCGTTACACATCATTAATCGATCGAAACATTTACGATGATCTATGATTGTTAAGTCCGCTTTATGTTAAATAGGCAAAAAGTGGGTTGTTTGGCTCAGGTAAACATCCACACCGCACGTCAACTTTAGAATTTAATTTTTTCTACTCCTTGAAATTTTTGGATAATTAGCTCATTTGCATCTTCAACATGTTTCTGGCATGCATATCCACCACATTTAAAACTTGTTTGGATCAATTAGAAATCTCTTTGTGATAAAATTCCACCAAGCTATTAGGTGTTGAACTAGTGGAATTTCACAAACATGGATAAGAAAACTTTGGTGTTCATTTTTACTGCATGAAATAATTTCCTTCACTCGAATTTATTGTAGTTTTCAAATTTTTTTGCATACATAAACTCAAAAATTTTCAATATTTTTGATCGATTTTGACTTGTGTTTTTGTTTACGAGAAAAATGGGAGTGTGAAAACTCAAATTTTTTAAAAAATTAAACACCCAAAATAGAAATACACAAATGCTGAGAGAGATAATTCCAATAAGAATCTTCAATTTTTAAGGAATATAAAATGCTTTTAGTTTTTTATATATTGGATTTTGCAATCATCGAAAGAGGGGAGGCATTTTGAAATGAGTGTTGACTCCCAAGCCATAAGTCATTTCTAACAAAAATTATAGCCGTTACACTTCATTAATCGATCAAAACATTTACGATGATCTATGATTGTTAGGTCCACTTTTTGTAATATAGGCAAAAAGTTGGTTGTTTACCTCTGGTAATTATCCCCACAACACGTTAAGTTGAGAATTTAATTTTTTCTACTCCTTGAAATTTTTGGATCATTAGGTCATTTGCATCTTCAACATATTTCTGGCATGCAAATCCACCAAATTTAAAACATGTTCGGATCAATTAGAAATCTCTTTCTTATAAAATTCCACCAAGCTATTAGGTGTTGTACTAGTGGAATTTCCCAAACTTGGATAAAAAAACTATGGTGTTCATTTTCAGTGCATCAAATAATTTTCTTCACTCCATTTTTTATATTTTTCAATTTTTTTTGCATACATTAAGTCTAAAATTTTCATTTTGTTGTGAACTATTTTGATTTATATTTTTGTTTAAGAGAAAAATTGGAGAGAGAATACTGAAGCTTGAAAAAAAATTGAACATCCAAAATGGAAATGCACAAATGCTGAGAGAGATAATTCCCAAAAGTACCAGTGGCTTTTAAGGATTGTAAACTCTTTTAATTTATTATATATTGGGTTTTGCAATCATCGGAAGACGGGAAGCATTTTGAACTGAGTGTTGACTCCCAAACCATAAGTCATTTATAACAAAAATTATAGCCGTTACACATCATTAATCGATCGAAATATTTACAATGATCTATGATTGTTAAGTCCACTTTTTGTAAAATTGGAAAAAAGTGGGTTGTTTGGCTCAGGTAAACATCCCTACCGCACGTCAACTTTAGAATTTAATTTTTTCTACTCCTTGAAATTTTTGAATAATTAGCTCATTCGCATCTTCAACATGTTTCTGGTATGCATATCCACCACATTTAAAACTTGTTTGGATAAATTAGAAATCTCTTTGTTATAAAATTCCACCAAGCTATTAGGGGTTGTACTAGTGGAATTTCCCAAACATGGATAAGAAAATTTGGTGTTCATTTTTAGTGCGTGAAATAATTTCCTTAATTCCCATTTATTATAGTTTTCAAATTTTTTTGCATACATAAACTATAAATTTTTTATTTTTTGTGATCGATTTTGACTTGTCTTTTTGTTTACGAGAAAAATGGGATTGTGAAAACTGAACTTTGAAAAAAATTGAAAGAGGGGAGGCGTTTTGAAATGAGTGTTGACTCCCAAACCATAAGTCATTTCTAACAAAAGTTATAGCCATTACACATCATTATTTGATCAAAACATTTACAATGATCTATGATTGTTAGGTCCGCTTTTTGTAAAAAAGGCAAAAATTGGGTTGATTGGCTCTGGTAAATATCCCCACAACACGTTAACTTGAGAATTTAATTTTTTCTACTCCTTGAAATTTTTTGATCATTAGGTCTTTTGAATCTTCAACATGTTTCTGGCATGCATATCCACAACATTTAAAACATGTTAGGATCAATTAGAAATCTCTTTCTTATAAAATTCCACCATGCTATTAGGGGTTGTACTAGTGGAATTTCCCAAACAAGGATAACAAAACTTTCGTGTGAAATAATTTTCTTCACTTAAATTTATTGTAGTTTTCAAATTTTTTGGCATACATAAAATATAAAATTTTTAGATTATTGTGATCTATTTTGCCTTCTCTTTTTGTTTACGAGAAAAAAGGGTGAGTGAAAACTCAAATTTGAAAAAAAATGGACAAAAAAAATGGAAATGCACTAATGCTGAGAGAGATAATTCCAAAATGTATTTGTGATTTGTATGGATTTTAAACTCTTTTTGTTTTTTTTATATTGAGTTTTGCAATCTTCTGAAGATGGGAGGCATTTTGAACGGAGCATTAACTTCCAAACCATAAGTCATGTCTAACAAAAAATGTACGTGTTATACATCATTAATAAATCAAAATATTTATGATGATCTATGATTGTTAGGTCCGCTTTTTGTAAAAACGGCAAAAAGTGGGTTGTTTGGCTCTAGTTAATATCCCCACAGCACGTTAACTTGAGAATTTAATTTTTTCTACTCCTTGAAAATTTTGGATCATTAGGTCTTGTCCATCTTCAACATGTTTCTCACATGCATATACACCACATTCAAAACATGTTAGGATGAATTAGAAATCTCTTTCTCATAAAATTCCACCAAGCTATTAGGGGTTGTACTTGTGGAATTTCCCACACATGGACAACAAAATATTGGTGTTAATTTTTAGTGCTTGAAATAATTTTCTTCAACAACATTTATTATTGTTTTCAATTGTTTTTGCATACATAAACTCTAAATTTTTTTTATGTTGTGATCTATTTTGCCTTATCTTTTTGTTTACGAGAAAAATGGGAGAGCGAAAACTCATGTTTGAAACAAAAATTGAACAGCCAAAAAGGAAATGCACAAATGCTGAGAAAGATATTTCCAAAAAGTATCTGTGATTTTTAAGGAATGTAAACTCTTTTAGTTTTTTATATATTGGGTTTTGCAATCATCTTAAAAGGGGAGGCATTTTGAACTGAGCGTTGACTCCCAAACCATAAGTCATTTTTAAAAACAATTATAGCCGTTGCACATCATTAATCGATCAAAACATTTATGATGATCTATGATTGTTAGGTTCACTTTTTGTAAAATAGGCAAAATGTAGGTTGTTTGGCTCTGGTTAATTTCCCCACCGCACGTAAACTTGAGAATTTAATTTTTTCTACTCCTTGAAAATTTTTCTATCATTAGGTCATTGGCGTCTTCAACATGTTTCTGGCATGCATATCCACCACATTTAAAACATGTTAGGATGAATTAGAAATCTCTTTCTTATAAAACTCCACCAAGCTATTTGGGGTTGTACCAGTGGAATTTCCCAAATAAGGTTAACAAAACATGGGTGTTCATTTTTAGTGCGTGAAATAAATTTCTTCTCTTACATTTATTATAGTTTTCAAATTTTTTGGCTTACATAAAGTCTAAAATTTTCATATTGTTGTAATCTACTTTGGCTTTTCATTTTGTTTACGAGAAGAATGGGAGAGTGAAAACTCATGTTTGAAAAAAAATTGAACAGCCAAAATGGAAATGCACAAATGCTGAGAGTGATAATTCCAAAAAGTATCTGTAATTTTTAAGGATTGTAAACTCTTTTAGGTTTTTATATATAGGGTTTTGCAATCATCGGAAGAGGGAAGGCATTTTCAACTGAGTGTTGACCCCCAAACCATAAGTCATTTCTAACAAAAATTATAGTTGTTACACATCATTAATTTCTCATAACATTTATGATGATCTATGATTGTTAGGTCCGCTTTTTGTAAAATAGGCAAAAAGTGGGTTGTTTGGCTATGTTAAATATCCCCACGACACGTTAACTTGAGAATTTAATTTTTTCTACACCTTGAAATTTTTGGATCATTAGGTCATTGGCATCTTCAACCTGTTTCTGGTATGCATATCCACCACATTAAAAACATATTAGGATCAATTAGAAATCCCTTTCTTATAAAATTCCACCAAGCTATTAGCGTTTGTACTAGTGGAATTTCCCAAACATGGATAACAAAACTTTGATGTTAATTTTTAGTGCATCAAATTATTTTCTTCACTCCCATTTATTATAGTTTTCAAATTTTTTGGCATATATAAACTCTAAAATTTTCATTTTCTTGTGATCTATTTTGCCATATCTTTTTGGTTAAGAGAAAAACGGGAGACAAAAAACTCAAGTTTAAAAAAAATTGAACATCCAAAATGGAAATGCACAAATGCGAGATAATTGAAAAACATATCTGTGATTTTTAAGGATTGTAAATTCTATTAGTTTTTTAAATATTGGGTTTTGTAATCGACGGAAGAGGGGAGGCATTTTGAACTGAGTGTTGACTCCCAAACCATAAGTCATTTGTAACAAAAATTATAGTCGTTACACATCATTAATCGATCAAAAAATTTATGATGATCTATGATTGTTAGGTCTGCTTTTTGTAAAATAGGCAAAAAGTGGGTTGTTTGGTTCTCGTAAATATCCCCACCGCACGTTAACTTGAGAATTTAATTTTTTCTACTCCTTGAAATTTTTGGATCATTAGGTCATTTGCATCTTCAACATGTTTCTGGCTTGCATATCCACCACATTTAAAACTTGTTAGCATCAATAACAAATCTCTTTCTTATAAAAATCCACCAAGCTATTAGGGGTTGTACTAGTGGAATTTCCAAAATAAGGATAACAAAACCTTGGTGTTCATTTTTAGTGCGTGAAGTAATTTTTTTCACTCACATTTATTATAGTTTTCAAATATTTTGGCATACATAAACTCTAACATTTTCATATTGTTGTGATCTTTGCCTTATCTTTTTGCTTATGAGATGAATGGGAGAGTGAAAAGTCAAGTTTGAAAAAAAATTGAACAGCAAAAATGGAAATGCACTAATGCTGAGAGAGATAATTCCAAAAATTATATTTGATTTTTAAGGACTGAAAACTCTTTTAATTTTTTATATATTGGGTTTAGCAATCATCGGAAGAGGGGAGGCATTTTGAATTGAGCATTGACTCCCAAACCATAAGTCATTTCTAACAAAAATTATAGCCGTTACACATCATTAATCAATCAAAACATTAACGATGATCTATGATTGTTAGGTCCGCTTTTTGTAAAATAGGCAAAAAGTTGTTTGTTTGGCTCTGGTAATTATCCCCACAACACATTAAGTTGAGAATTTAATTTTTTCTATTCCTTGAAATTTTTGGATCAATAGGTCATTTGCATCTTCAACATGTTTCTGGCATGCATATCCACCACATTTAAAACATGTTAGGATCAATTAGAAATCTCTTTCTTATAAAATTCCACCATGCTATTAGGTGTTGTACTAATGGAATTTCCTAAACTTGGATAACAAAACTTTGATGTTCATTTTTAGTGCATCAAATACTTTTCTTCACTCCTTTTTATTATAGTTTTCAAATCTTTTTGCATACATAAACTCTAAAATTTTCATTTTGTTGTGATCTATTTTGACTTTTATTTTTGTTTACGAGAAAAATGGGAGAGAGAATAGTCAAGTTTGAAAAAAAAATTGAACATCCAAATTGGAAATGCACAAAAGCTGAGAGTGATAATTCCAAAAAGTATCTGTGACTTTTAAGGATTGTAAACTCTTTTAGTTTATTATATATTGGGTTTTCCAATCATCGGAAGACAGGACGCATTTTGAACTGAGTGTTGACTCCCAACCCATAAGTCATTTATAAAAAAAACTTATAGCAGTTACACATCATTAATCGATCGAAACATTTACGATGATCTCTGATTGTTAAGTCCGCTTTTTGTAAAATAGGCAAAAAGTGGGTTGTTTGGCTCAGGTAAACACCCCCACCGCACGTCAACTTTAGAATTTAATTTTTTCTTCTCCTTGAAATTTTTGGATCATTAATCTTCAACATGTTTCTAGCATGCATGTCCTTCACATTTAAAACTTGTTTGGATCAATTAGAAATCTCTTTGTTAAAAAATTCCACCAAGCTATTAGGGGTTGTACTAGTGGAATTTCCCAAACATGGATAACAAAACTTTGGTGTGAAATAATTTTCTTCACTTACATTTATTATAGTTTTCAAATTTTTTGGCATACATAAACTATAAAATTTTCAGATTATTGTGGTCTATTTTGCCTTATCTTTTTGTTTACGAGAAAAAAGGGAGAGTGAAAACTCAAATTTGAAAAAAACTGAACAACAAAAATGGAAATGCACTAATGCTGAGAGAGATAATTCCAAAATGTATTTGTGATTTGTAAGGATTGTAAACTCTTTTTGTTTTTTTTATATTGAGTTTTGCAATCATCGGAAGAGGGGAGGCATTTTGAACGGAGCATTAACTCCCAAACCATAAGTCATTTCTAACAAAAATTGTACCTTTTCCACATCATTAATCAATCAAAACATTTACAATGATGTATGATTGTTAGGTCCGCTTTTTGAAAAAAAAGGCAAAAAGTGGGTTGTTTGGCAGAGTAAATATCCCCACAGCACGTTAACTTGAGAATTTTATTTTTTCTACTCGAAATTTTTGGATCATTAGGTCTTGTCCATCTTCAACATATTCCTTGCATGCATATCCACCACATTTAAAACATGTTAGGATGAATTAGAAATCTCTTTCTCATAAATTTCCACCAAGCTATTAGGGGTTGTACTAGTGGAATTTCCCAAACATGGATAACAAAATATTGGTGTTCAATTTTAGTGCTCGAAATAGTTTTCTTCAACAAACATTTATTATTGTTTTCAAATGTTTTTGCATACATAAACTCTAATTTTTTTTTATGTTGTGATCTAATTTGCCTTATCTTTTTGTTTACGAGAAAAATGGGAGAGCGAAAACTCATGTTTGAAACAAAAATTGATAGCCCAAAAAGGAAATGCACAAATGCTGAGAGAGATATTTCCAAAAAGTATCTGTGATTTTTAAGGAATGTAAACTCTTTTAGTTTTTTATATATTGGGTTTTGCAATCATCGAAAAAGGGGAGGCATTTTGAACTGAGCGTTGACTCCCAAACTATAAGTCATTTTTAAAAACAATTATAGTCGTTGCACATCATTAATCGATCAAAACAGTTACGATGATCTATGATTGTTAGGTTCACTTTTTGTAAAATAGGCAAAAAGAAGGTTGTTTGGCTCTGGTTAATTTCCCCACGGCATGTAAACTTGAGAATTTAATTTTTTCTACTCCGTGAAATTTTTCGATCATTAGGTCATTGGCGTCTTCAACATGTTTCTAGCATGCATATCCACCACATTTAAAACATGTTAAGATGAATTAGAAATCTCTTTCTTATAAAACTCCACCAAGTTATTTGGGTTTGTACAAGTGGAATTTCCCAAATAAGGATAACAAAACTTTGGTGTTCATTTTTAGTGCGTGAAATAATTTTCTTCTCTTACATTTATTATAGTTTTCAATTTTTTGCATACATAAACTCTAAAATTTTCATATTGTTGTAATCTATTTTGCCTTATCATTTTGTTTACGAGAATAATAGGAGAGTGAAAAATCATGTTTGAAAAAAAATTGAACAACCAAAATGGAAATGCACAAATGCTGAGAGTGATAATTCCAAAATGTATCTTTGAACTTTAAGGATTGTAAATTCTTTTAGGTTTTTATATATAGGGTTTTGCAATCATCGGAAGAGGGGAGGCATTTTGAACTGAGCGTTGACCCCCAAACCATAAGTCATTTCTAAAAAAAATTATAGTTGTTACACATCATTAATTTTTCATAACATTTATGATGATCTATGATTGTTCGGTCTGGTTATGGTAAATATCCCCATGACATGTTAACTTGAGAATTTAATTTTTTCTACACCTTGAAATTTTTGGATCATTAGGTCATTGGCATCTTCAACATGTTTCTGGTATGCATATCCACCACATTAAAAACATATTAGGATCAATTAGAAATCCCTTTCTTATAAAATTCCACCAAGCTATAAGCGTTTGTACTAGTGGAATATCCCAAACATGGATAAAAAAACTTTGATGTTCATTTTTAGTGCATCAAATTATTTCTTCACTCCCATTTATTATAGTTTTCAATTTTTTTGGCATACATAAACTCTAAAATTTTCATTTACTTGTGATCTATTTTGCCATATCTTTTTGGATACGAGAAAAACGAGAGAGAGAAAGCTCTAGTTTAAAAAAAAATTGAACATCCAAAATGGAAATGCACAAATGTTGAGAAAGATAATTGAAAAAAGTATCTGTGATTTTTAAGGATTGTAAATTCTTTTAGTTTTTTGAAATATTGGGTTTTGCGATCAACGGAAGAGGGGAGGCATTTTGAACTGAGTGTTGACTCCCAAACCATAAGTCATTTGTAACAAAAATTATAGTCGTTAGACATCATTAATCGATCAAAAAATTTATGATGATCTACGATTGTTAGGTCTGCTTTTTGTAAAATAGGCAAAAAGTGGGTTGTTTGGCTCTGGTAAATATCCCCACCGCATGTTAACTTGAGAATTTAATTTTTTCTACTCCTTGAAATTATTGGATCATTAGGTCATTTGCATCTTCAACATGTTTCTGGCTTGCATATCCACCACATTTAAAACATGTTAGGATCAATTAGAAATCTCTTTCTTATAAAATTCCACCAAACTATTAGGGGTTGTACTAGTGGAATTTCCCAAATAAGGATAACAAAACTTTGGTGTTCATTTTTAGTGCGTGGAGTAATTTTCTTCACTCACATTTATTATAGTTTTCAAATGTTTTGGCATACATATACTCTAACATTTTCATATTGTTGTGATCCAATTTGCCTTATCTTTTTGTTTATGAGAAGAATGGGAGAGTGAAAACTAGTGTTTGAAAAAAAATTGAACAACCAAAATGGAAATGCACTAATTGTGAGAGAGATAATTCCAAAGAGTATATTTGATTTTTAAGGATTGAAAACTCTTTTAGTTTTTTATATATTGGGTTTAGCAATCATAGGAAGAGGGGAGGCATTTTGAACTGAGCATTGACTCCCAAACCATAAGTCATTTCTAACAAAAATTATAGCCGTTACACATCATTAATCAATCAAAACATTAACGGTGATCTATGATTTTTAGGTCCGCTTTTTGTAAAATAGGCAAAAAGTTGGTTGTTTCGCTCTGGTAATCCCACAACACGTTTAGTTGAGAATTTAATTTTTTCTACTCCTTGAAATTTTTGGATCATTAGGTCATTTGCATCTTCAACATGTTTCTGGAATGCATATCCACCACATTTAAAACATGTTAGGATCAATTAGAAATCTCTTTCTTATAAAATTCCACCAAGCTATTAGGTGTAGTACTAATGGAATTTTCGAAACTTGGATAACAAAACTTTGGTGTTCATTTTTAGTGCATCAAATAATTTTCTTCACTCCTTTTTATTATAGTTTTCAATTTTTTTTGCATTCATAAACTCTAAAATTTTCATTTTGTTGTGATCTATTTTGACTTATATTTTTGTTTACGAGAAAAATGGGAGAGAGAATACTCAAGTTTGAAAAAAAAATGAACATCCAAAATGGAAATGCACAAATGCTAAGAGAAATAACGATGATCTATGAGTGTTAGGTCCGTTTTTTGTAAAATAGGCAAAGAGTGGCTTGTTTGGCTCTAGTAAATATCTCCACAGCACGTTAAGTTGAGAATTTAATTTTTTCTACTCCTTGCAATTTTTGGATCATTAGGTCTTTCGCATCTTCCACATGTTTCTTGCATGCATATCCACCACGTTTAAATAATGTAGGATCAATTAGAAATCTCCTTCTTATAAAATTCCACCAAGCTATTAGAGGTTGTACTAGTGGAATTTCCCAAACATGGATAACAAAACTTTGGTGTTCATTTTTAGTGCGTGAAATAATTTCCTTCACTCCCATTTATTATAGTTTTCCAATTTTTTGCATACATTAGCTCTAAAATTTTCATTTTTCTGTGATTTATTTTGACTTGTCTCTTTGTTTACGAGGAAAATGGGAGTGTGAAAACTCAATTTTAAGAAAAAATTGAACATCCAAAATAGGAAAGTCCAAATGCTGAGAGAGATAATTCCGAAAAGAATCTTCAATTTTTAAGTATTTTAAAATGCTTTTAGTTTTTAATATATTGGGTTTTGCAATCATCAAAAGAGGGGAGGCATTTTGAAGTGAGTGTTGACTCCCAAACTATACGTCATTTCTAATAAAAATTATAGCCGTTACACATCGTTCATCGATCAAAAAATTTATGATGATTACAATGATCTATGATTGTTAGGTCCGCTTTTTGTAAAATAAGCAAAAAGTGGGTTGTTTGGCACTAGTAAATATCCCCACAACACATTAACTTGAGAATTTAATTTTTTCTATTCCATGAAATTTTTGGATCATTACGTATTTTGCATCTTCAACATGTTTTTGGCATGCATATCCACCACATTTAAAACATGTTAGGATCAATTAGAAATCTCTTTCTTATAAAATTCCACCAAGCTATTAGGGGTTGTACTAGTGGAATTTCCCAATCAAGGATAACAAAACTTTGGTGTTCATATTTAGTGCGTGAAATAATTTTCTTCACTTACATTTATTTTTGTTTTCAAATTTTTTGGCATACATAAAGTCTAAAATTTTCAGATTATTGTGATCTATTTTGCCTTATATTTTTCTTTACGAGAAGAATGGGAGAGTGAAAACTCAAATTTGAAAAAAATTGAGCATCCAAAATGGAAATGGACTAATGCTGGGAGAGATAATTCCAAAATTTATTTGTGATTTTTTAGGATTGTAAAATCTTTTAGTTTTTTATATATTGGGTTTTGCAATCATCGGAAGAGGGGAGGCATTCTGAACTGAGCTTTAACTCCCAAACCATAAGTCATTTGTAACAAAAATTGTGGCTGTTACACATCATTAATCGATAAAACAATTTACGATGTTCTATGATTATTAGGTCTGCTTTTAGTAAAATAGACAAAAAGTGGGTTGTTTGGCTCTGGTATATCCCCACAGCACGTTAAGTTGAGAATTAATTTTTTTCTACTCATTGAAATTTTTGGATCATTAGGTCTTTTGCATCTTCAACATGTTTCTGGCTTGCATATCCACCACATTTAAAACATGTTCGGATGAATTAGAAATCTCTTTCTTATAAAATTCCACCTAGCTATTAGGGGTTGTACTAGTGGAATTTCCCAAACATGGATAAAAAAATATTGGTGTTCATTTTTACTGCTTGAAATAATTTTCTTCATTAACATTTATCATAGTTTTCAAATGTTTTTGCATACATAAACTCTAAAATGTTTTATGTTGTGATCTATTTTGCCTTATCTTTTTGTTTACGAGAAAAATGGGAAAGCGAAAACTCAAGTTTGAAACAAAAATTGAACAACCAAAATGGAAATGCACAAATGCTGAGAGAGATAATTCCAAAAAGTATCTATGATTTTTAAGGAATGTAAACTCTTTTAGTTTTTCATACATTGGATTTTGCAATCATCGGAAGAGGGGAGGCATTTTGAACTGAAATTATAGCCGTTACACATCAATAATCAATCAAAACATTTACGATGATCTATGATTTTTTAGGTTCACTTTTTGTAAAATAGGCAAAAAAATAGGTTGTTTGGCTCTAGTTAATGTCCCTACCGCACGTTAACTTGTGAATTTAATTTTTTTTACTCAAAATTTTTTGATCATTAGGTCATTGGCATCTTCAACATGTTTCTGGCATGCATATCCACCATATTTAAAACATGTTAGGATGCGTTAGAAATCAATTTCTTATAAAATTCCAACAAGCTATTAGGGGTTATACAAGTGGAATTTCCCAAACAAGGATAACAAAACTTTGGTGTTCATTTTTAGTGTGTGAAATAATTTTTTTCACATACATTTATTATAGTTTTCAATTTTTTTGGCATACAGAAACTCTAAAATTTTCATATTGTTGTGATCTATTTTTCCTTATCATTTTACTTACGACAAGAATGGGAGAGTGAAAACTCAAGTTTGAAAAAAAATTGAACATCCAAAATGGAAATGCACTAATGCTGAGAGAGAAAATTCCAAAAAGTATATGTTATTTTTAAGGATTGTAAACTCCTTTAATTTTTTATATATTGGGTTTTGCAATCATTGGAAGAGGGGAGGCATTTTGAACTGAGTGTTCACTCCCAAACCATAAGTCATTTCTAACAAAAATTATAGCCATTACACATCATTAATCGATCAAAATATTTACGATGATCTATGATTGTTATGTCCCTTTTTTGTTAAAATAAGCAAAAAGTGGGTTGTTTGGCTCTGGTAAATAACCCCACCGCACATTAACTTGAAAATTTAATTTTTTCTACTCGAAATTTTTTTATCATTAGGTCATTTGCATCTTCAACATGTTTCTGGCATGCATATCCACCACATTTAAAACATGTTAGGATCAATTAGAAATCTCTTCCTTATAAAATTCCACCATGCTATTAGCGTTTGTACTAGTGAAATTTCCCGAACAAGGAAAACAAAACTTTGGTGTTCTTTTTTAGTGCATCCAATAATTTTCTCTCTCCCTTTTATTATAGTTTTCAATTTTTTTTGCATATATAAACTCTAAAATTTTCATTTTCTTTTGATCTATTTTGCCTTATCTTTTTTTTTACGAGAAAAATGAGAGAGATAATTCAAGTTTGAAAAAAAAATTGAACAAACAAAATGGAAATGTAAAAATGCTGGGAGAGATATTTCCAAAAAGTATCTATGATTTTTAAGGATTGTAAACTCTTTTAGTTTTTTATATATTGGGTTTTGCAATCATCGAAAGAGGGGTGGTATTTTGAACAGAGTGTTGACTCCCAAACCCTAAGTCATTGCTAACAAAAATTATAGCCGTTACTCATCATTAATCGATCAAAACATTTATGATGATCTATGATTGTTAGGTTTGGCTTTTGTAAATTTTTTAATAGGTGGGTTGTTTGGCTCTGGTAAATATCCCTACCGCACGTTAACTTGAGAATTTAATTTTTTCTTCTCCTTGAAATTTTTCGATAATTAGGTCATTGGCATCTTCAACATGATTCTGGCATGCATCTCCACCACATTTAAAACAAGTTAGGATAGATTAGAAATCTCTTTCTTATAAAATTCCACCAAGATATCCGGGGTTGTACTAGTGGAATTTCCCAAACAAGGATTACAAAACTTTGGTGTTCATTTTCAGAGCGTGAAATAATTTTCTTAACTTACATTTATTATAGTTTTCAAATTTTTTGGCATACATAAAATCTAAAATTTTCATATTTTTGTGATCTATTTTGCCTTATCATTTTGTTTACGAGAAGAATGGGAGAGTGAAAACTCAAGTTTGAAAAAATTTGAACATCCAAAATGGAAATGCACTAATGCTGAAAGAGATAATTCTAAAAAATATTTGTGATTTTTAAGGATTGTAAACTCTTTTAGTTTTTTATATATTGGGTTTTGCAATCATCGGAAGAGGGGAGGCATTTTGAACTGAGTTTTAACTCCCAAACCATCAGTCATTTCTAACAAAAATTACAGCCATTACACATCATTAATCGATCAAAACATTTACGATCATCTATGATTGTTAGGTTCGCTTTATCTTAAATAGGCAAAAAGTGGGTTGTTTGGCTCAAGTAAATATCCCCACCACACGTCAACTTTAGAAATTTATTTTTTCTACTCCTTGAAATTTTTGGTTCATTAGATCATTTGCATCTTCAACATGTTTCAGGCATGCATATCCACCACATTTATAACTTGTTTGGATCAATTAGAAATCTCTTTGTTATAAAATTCCACCAAGCTATTAGGGGTTGTACTAGTGGAATTTCCCAAACATGGATCACAAAACATTGGTGTTCATTTTTAGTGCTTCAAATAATTTCCTTCACTTACATTTATTATAGTTTTCAAATATGTTTGCATGCATAAACCCTGAAATTTTCATTTTGTTGTGATCTATTTTGCCTTATCTTTTTGTTTCCGAGAAAAATGGGAGAGTGAAAACTCAAATTTGAAAAAAAAATTCAACATCCAAAATAGAAATGCACAAATGCTGAGAAAGATAATTCCAAAAAGAATCTTATAATTTTAAGGATTGCATAATGCTTTAAGTTTTTTATAATTTGGTTTTTTCAATCATCGAAAGAGGAGAGGCATTTTGAAATGAGTGTTGACTCCCAACCCATAAGTCATTTCTAACAAAAATTATAGCAGTTACTCATCAGTAATCGATCAAAACATTTACGATGATCAATGATTGTTAGGTCCACTTTTTGTAAAATAGGCAAAAAGAGGGTTATTTGGCTCTGGTAAATTATCCTCAGTGCACGTTAACTTGAGAATTTAATTTTTTTAACTCAAAATTTTTGGATCATTAGGTCATTTGAATCTTCAACATGTTTCTGGCATGCATATCCACCACATTTAAAACAAGTTAGGATCGATTAGAAATCTCTTTCTTATAAAATTCCACCAAGCTATTAGGTATTGTACTAGTGGAATTTCCCGAACATGGATAACAAAACTTTGGTGTTCATTTTTAGTGCAACAAATAATTTTTTTCACTCCCATTTATTATAGTTTTCAAATTATTTTGTATACATAAACTCTAAAATTTTCATTTTCTTGTGATCTATTTTGCCTTATCTTTTTGTTTACGAGAAAAATGGAAGAGAGAAAACTCAAGTTAAAAAAAAATAGAACTTCCAAAAGGGAAATGCACAAATGCTGAGAGAGATCATTCGAAAATGTATTTATGATTTTTAAGGATTGTAAACTCTTTTAGTTTTTTATATATTGGGTTTTGCAGTCAACGGAAGAGGGGAGGCCTTTTGAACTGAGTGTTGACTCCTAAACCATAAGTCATTTCTAACAAAAATTATATTCGTTACACATCATTAATCGATCAAAAAATTTACGATGATCTATGATTGTTAGGTCCGCTTTTTGTAAAGTAGGAAAAAAATGGGTTGTTTGGCTTTGGTAAATATCCCCACCGCACGATAATTTGAGAATTTAATTTTTTCTACTCGTTGAAATTTTTGGATCATTAGGTCATTTGCATCTTCAACATGTTTCTGGCTTGCATATCCTCCACATTTAAAAAATGTTAGGATCAATTAGAAATCTCCTTCTTACGAAATTCTACCAAGCTATTAGGTGTTGTACAAGTGGAATTTCCCCAACATGGATAACAAAACTTTGGTTTTCAATTTTAGGGCGTGAAATAATTTCCTTCACTCCCATTTATTATAGTTTTCAAAAAAAATTTCATACATAAACTCTAAAATTTTCATTTTGTTGTGATCTATTTTGACATGTCTTTTTGTTTACGAGAAAAATGGGAGTGTGAAAACACAAGTTTGAAAAAAATTGAACACCCAAAATGGAAATGCACTAATGCTGAGAGAGATAATTCCATAAAGTATTTGTGATTTTTAAGGATTGAAAACTCTTTTAGTCTTTTATATATTGGGTTTTGGAGTCATCGGAAGAGGGGAGGCATTTTGAACTGAGCATTGACTCCCAAACCATAAGTAATTTGTAACAAAAATTATAGCCGTTACACATCATCAATCAATCAAAACATTTACGTTGATCTATGATTGTTAGGTTCATTTTTTGTAAAATAGGCAAAAACTTGGTTGTTTCGCTCTAGTAAATATCCCCACAGCACGTTAACTTGAGAATTTAATTTTTTCTACTCCTTGCAATTTTTGGATCATTAGGTCATTTGCATCTTCAACATGTTTCTGGCATGCATATCCACCACATTTAAAACATGTTAGGATCAATTAGAAATCTCTTTCTTACAAAATTCCACCAACCTATTAGGTGTTGTACTAGTGGAATTTCCTAGACATGGATAACAAAACTTTGTTGTTCATTTTTAGTGCATCAAATAATTTTCTTCACTCCTTTTTATTATAGTTTTCAATTTTTTTTGCATACATAAACTCTAAAATTTTCATTTTGATGTGATCTATTTTACCTTATCTTTTTGTTTACAATAAAAATGGAAGAGAAAAAACTCAAGTTTGAAAAAAAATTTAACATCCCAAATGGAAATTCACAAATCCCGAGAGAGATAATTCCAAAAATTATCAGTGACTTTTAAGGATTGTAAACTCTTTTAGTTTTTTATATATTGGGTTTTGCAATCATCGGAAGACAGGAGGCATTTTGAACTGAGTGTTGAATCCCTAACCGTAAGTCATTTATAACAAAAATTATAGCCGTTACACATCAACAATCGATCAAAATATTTACGATGATCTATGATTGTTAGGTCCGCTTTTTGTAAAATAGGCAAAAAGTGGGTTGCTTGGCTCAGGAAAATACCCCCACCGAACGTCTACTTCATAATTTAATTTTTTGTAGTCCTTGATATTTTTGGATCATTATGTCATTCGCATCTTCAACATGATTCTTGCATGTATATCTACCACATTTCAAACTTCTTTGGATCAATTAAAATCTCTTTGTTATAAAATTCCACCAATCTATTTGGGGTTGTACTAGTGGAATTTCCCAAACATGGATCACAAAACTTTGGTGTTCATTTTTAGTGCTTGAAATAATTTTCTTCACTTACATTTATTATAGCTTTCAAATCTGTTTCCATACATAAACCCTAATATTTTCATTTTGTTGTGATCTATTTTGCCTTCTCTTTTTTTTTTAAGAGAAAAATAGGAGAGATAAAACTCAAATTTGAAAAAAAAAGTTGAACATCCTAAATGGAAATGCACTAATGCTGAGAGAGATAATTTCAAAACTTATCTGTGATTTTTAAGGACTGTAAAGTCTTTTAGTTTTTTATATATTGGGTTTTGCAATCATCGGAAGAGGGGAGGCATTTTCAACTGAGGGTTGACTCCCAAACCATAAGTCATTTCTAACAAAAATTATAGCCGTTACACATAATTAATTTAAGATAACATTTACGATGATCTACGATTGTTAGGTCCGCTTTTTGTAAAATAGGCAAAAAGTTGGTTATTTGGCTATGGTAAATATCCCCACGACAAGTTAACTTGAGAATTTAATTTTTTCTACTCCTTGAAATTTTTGGATCATTAGGTCATTTGCATCTTCAACATATTTCTAGAATGCATATCCACCACATTTAAAACATGTTAGGGTCAATTAGAAATCTCTTTCTTATCAAATTCCACCAAGTTATTAGCGTTTGTACTAGTGGAATTTCCCAAACATGGATAACAAAACTGTGGTGTTCATTTTTAGTGCATCAAATACTTTTCTTCACTCCAATTTATTATAGTTTTCAAAATTTTTGGCATACATAAACTCTAAAATTTTCATTTTCTTGTGATCTATTTTGCCTTATCTTTTTGGTTACGAGAAAAATGGGAGAGAGAATACTAAGTTTAAAAAAAATTGAACAACCAAAGTGGAAATGCACAAATGCTGAGAGAGATAATTCAAAAAAGTATCTATGATTTTTAAGGATTGTAAAATCTTTTAGTTTTATATATATTGTGTTTTGCAATTAACGGAAGAGGGGAGGCATTTTGAACTGAGTGTTGACTCCCAAACCATAAGTCATTTGTAACAAAAATTATAGTCATTACACATCATTAATCGATCAAAAAATTTACGATGATCGATGATTGTTAGGTCCGCTTTTTGTAAAATAGGCAAAAAGTGGGTTGTTTGGCTCTGGTAAATATCCCCACCGCACGTTAACTTGAGAATTTAATTTTTTCTACTCGAAATTTTTAGATCATTATGTCATTTGCATCTTCAACATGTTTTTGGCTTGCATATCCACCACATTTAAAACATGTTAGCATCAATTAGAAATCTCTTTCTTTTAAAATTCCAGCAAGCTATTAGGGGTTGTACTAGTGGAATTTCCCAAACAAGGATAACAAAACTTTGGTGTTCATTCTTAGTGCCTGAAATAATTTTCTTCACTTACATTTATTATAGTATTAAATTGTTTTGGCGTACATAAACTCTAAAATTTTCTTATTGTTGTGATCTGTTTTGCCTTATCTTTTTGTTTACGAGAAGAATGGGAGAGTGAAAACTGAAGTTTGAAAACAAATTGAACATCCAAAATGGAAATGCACTAATGTTGAGAGAGATAATTCCAAAAAGTATTTTTGATTTTAAAGGATTGAAAACTCTTTTAGTTTTTTATACGTTGGGTTTTGCAATCATCGGAAGAGGGGAGGCATTTTGAACTGAGCATTGACTCCCAAACCATAAGTCATTTCTAACAAAAATTATAGCTGATACACATCCTTAATTGATCAAAACATTTAAGATGATCTATGATTGTTAGGTCCGTTTTTAGTAAAATAGGTAAAAAGTGGGTTGTTTGGCTCTAGTAAATATACCCACAGCACGTTAACTTGAGGATTTAATTGTTTCAACTCCTTGAAAATTTTGGATCATTAGGTCTTTTGCATCTCCAACATGTTTCTGGCATGCTTATCCACCACATTTAAAACATGTTAGGATAAATTAGAAATCTCTTTCTTATAAAATTCCACCAAGCTATTAGGGGTTGTACTAGTGGAATTTCCCAAACATGGATAACAAAATATTGGTGTTCATTTTTAGTGCAAGAAATTATTTTCTTCACTAACATTTATTATAGTTTTCAAATGTTTTTGCATACATAAACTCTAAAATTTTCTTTATTTTTTGATTTATTTTGCTTTAACTTTTTGTTTACGAGAAAAATGGGACAACGAAAAGCCAAGTTTGAAACAAAAATTGAACAGCCAAAATGGAAATGCACAAATGCTGAGAGAGATAATTCCCTAAAGTATCTGTGATTTTTAAGGAATGTAAATTCTTTTAGTTTTTTATATATTGGGTTTTGCAATCATTGGTAGAGGGGAGGCATTTTGAACTGTGCGTTGACTTGCAAACCATATGTCATTTCTAACAAAAATTATAGCCGTTACACATCATTAATCGATCAAAACATTTACGATGATCTATGATTGTTAGGTTCACTTTTTGTAAAATAGGCAAAAAGTGGGTTGTTTGGCTCTGGTAAATATCCCCACCGCACTTTAACTTGAGAATTTAATTTTTTCTACTCATTGAAATTTTTCGATCATTAGGTCATTGGCATCTTCAACAAGTTGTTGGCATGCATATCCACCACATATAAAACATGATAGGAACAATTAGAAATCTCTTTCTTATACAATTCCACCAAGATATTAGGGGTTGTACTAGTGGAATTTCCCTAACAAGGATAACAAAACTTTGATGTCCATTTTTCGTGCGTGAAATAATTTTCTTCACTTACATTTATTATAGTTTTTATAATTTTTCTGCATACCTAAACTCTAAAATTTTCATATTGTTGTGATCTATTTTGCCTTGTCATTTTGTTTACGAGAAATTTGGAGAGTGAAAACTCAAGTTTTAGAAAAAATTTAACATCCAAAATGGAAAGGCACTAATGCTGAGAGAGAAAATTTCAAAAAGTATATGTGATTTTTAAGGATTGTAAACTCCTTTTGTTTTTTATATATTTGGTTTTGCAATAATTGGAAGAAGGAAGACATTTTGAACTGAGTGTTCTCTCCCAAACCATATGTCATTTCTAACAAAAATTATAGCCATTACAAATCATTAATCGATCAAAACATTTACGATGATCTATGATTGTTATGTCCCCTTTTTTGTAAAATAGGCAAAAGAGTGGGTTGTTTGGCTCTGGTAAATTTTCCCACCTCACGTTAACTTGAGAATTTTATTTTTTCTTCTCCTTGAAATTTTTGGATCATTAGGTCATTTGTATCTTCAACATGTTTCTGGCATGCATATCCACCACATTTAAAACATGTTAGGATCAATTAGAGATCTCTTTCTTATAAAATTCCACCAAGCTATTAGTGGTTGTATTAGTGGAATTTCCCAAACAAGGATAACAAAACTTTGGTGTTCATTTTTAGTGCATCAAATAATTTTCTTCACTTCCTTTTATTATTGTTTTTAATTCTTTTTTGCATAAATAAACTAATAAATTTTCATTTTCTTGTGATCTATTTTGCCTTATCTTTTTGTTTACGAGGAAAATGGGAGAAAGAAAACTCAACTTTGAAAAAAAATTGAACATACAAAATGGGCATGCACAAATGCTGAGAGAGACAATTCCAAATAGTATTTGTGATTTTAATGATTTTAAACTCTTCTAGTTTTTTATATATTCGGTTTTGCAATCATCAGAAAAGGTGAGGTATTTTGAACTAAGAGTTGACTCCCAAACCATAAGTCATTTCTAACAAAAATTATAGCCGTTACACATGATTAATCAATCAAAACAGTTACGATGATCAATGATTGTTAGGTCAACTTTTTGTAAAATGGGCAAAAAGTGGGTCTTTTGGCTCTGTAAATATCCCCACCGCACGTTAACTTGAGAATTTAATTTTTTCTACTCCTTGAAATTTTTTGATCATTAGGTCATTGGCATCTTCAACATGTTTCTGGCATGCATATCCACCTCATTTAAAACATTTTAGGATAGATTAGAAATCTCTTTCTTATAAAATTCCACCAAGCTATTCGGGGTTGTACTAGTGGAATTTCCCAAACAAGGATAACAAAACTTTGGTGTTCATTTTTAGAGAGTGAAATAATTTGCTTCACTTACATTTATTATAGTTTTTAATTTTTTGCATTACATAAACTCTAAAATTTTCATATTGTTGTGATCTATTTTGCCGTAACATTTTGTTTACGAGAAGAATGGGAGAGTGAAAAGTCAAGTTTGAAAAAAAATTGAACATCCAAAATGGAAATGCGCTAATGCTGAAAGATATACTTCCAAAAAGTATTTGTGATTTTTAAGGATTGTAAACTCTTTTATTTTTTTATATATTGTGTTCTGCAACCATCAGAATAGGGGAGGCGTTATGAACTGAGTGTTGACTCCCAAACCATAAGTCATTTCTAACAAAATTTGTAGCCGTTACACATTATTCATCGATCAAAACATTTACGATGATCAATGATAGTTAGGTTCGTTTTTTTTTTAAAAAAGGCAAAAGTGGGTTGTTTGGCTCTGGTAAATATCCCCACAACACGTTAACTTGAGAATTTAATTTTTTCTACTCCTTGACATTTTTGTATCATTAGGTCATTTGCATCTTCAACATGTTTCTGGCATGCATATCCACCACAATTAAAACATGTTAGGATCAATTAGAAATCTCTTTCTTATAAAGTTCCACCAAGCTATTAGGGGTAGTACTACTGGAATTTCCCAAACATGGATGACTAAACTTTGGTGTTCAATTTTAGTGTGTGAAATAATTTTCTTCACTTCCATTTATTATAGTTTTAAATTTTTTTAGCATACATAAACTCTAAAATTTTCATGTTGTTGTGATCAATTTGCCTTATCTTTTTGTTTATGAGAAAAATGGGAGAGTGAAAACTCAAGTTTGAAAAAAAATTGAACATGCAAAATAGAAATGCACAAATGTTGAGAGAGATAATTCCAAAAAGTATCTGAGATTTTAAAGGATTGTAAACTCTTTTACTTTTTTATATATTGGGTTTTGCAATCATCGGAAGAGGGGAGGAATTTTGAACTGAGTGTTCACTCCCAAACCATAAGTCATTTGTAACAAAAAGTATAGCCATTACACATCATTAATCAATCAAAAAATTTTACGATGATCTATAATTGTTAGGTCCCTTTTTTTGTAAAATAGGCAAAAAGTGGGTTGTTTGGCTCTGGTAAATTATCCCCACCGCACATTAACTTGAGAATTTAATATTTTCGACTCCTTGAAATTTTTGGATCATTAGGTCATTTGCATCTTCAACATGTTTCTGGCATGCATATCCACCACATTTAAAACATGTTAGGATCAATTAGAAATATCTTTCTTATAAAATTCCACCAAGCTACTAGGCGTCGTACTTGTGGAATTTCCCAAACATGGATAACAAAACTTTGGTGTTCATTTTTAGTGCATTAAATAATTTTCTTCTCTCCCTTTTATTATAGTTTTGAAATTTTTTTCCATACATAAAATCTAAAATTTTCATTTTCTTGGGATCTATTTTTTCTTATCTTTTTGTTTACGAGACAAATGGGAGAGAGAAAACTCAAGTTTGAAAAAAAATTGAACACCCAAAATGGAAAGGAACAAATGCTGAGAGAGATAATTTGAAATAGTATCTCTGATTTTTAAGGATTGCAAACACTTTTAGTTTTTTATATATAGGGTTTTTCAATCATCAGAAGAGGGGAGGCATTTTTAACTAAGTGTTGACTCCCAAACCATAAGTCATTTCTAACAAAAATTACAGCCATTACACATCACTAATCGATCAAAACATTTAGGATGATCTATGATTGTTAGCTCCTCTTTTTTTGTAAAATAGGCAAAAAGTGGGTTGTTTGGCTCTGGTAAATATCCCCACCGCTCGTTAACTTGAGAATTAAATTTTTTCTAATCCTTGAAATTTTTGGATCGTTAGGTCATTTGCATCTCAACATGTTTCTGGCATGCACATCCACCACATTTAAAACATGTTAGGATCAATTAGAAAACTCGTTCTTGTAAAATTCCACCAAGCTATTAGGGGTTGTACTAGTGGAATTTTCCAAACATGGATAACAAAACTTTGGTGTTCATTTTTAGTGCATCAAATAATTTTCTTCACTCCAATTTATTATAGTTTTCAATTTTTTTTGCATACATAAACTCTAAAATTTTCATTTTCTTGTGATCTATTTTGACTTATCTTTTTTTTACGAGAAAAAAGGGAGAGAAAACTCAAGTTTAAAAAAAAATTGAACATCAAAAAAGGAAATGAACAAATGCTGAGAGAGATAATTCGAAAAAGTATATGTGATTTTTATGGATTGTAAACTCTTTTAGTTTTTATGGAAGAGGGTAGGCATTTTGAACTGAGTGTTGACTCCTAAACCATCAGTCATTTCTAAAAAATATTATAGTTGTTACACATCATTAATCGATCAAAAAATTTAGGATGATTTAAGATTAGGTCCGCTTTTTGTAAATAGGCAAATAGGGGGTTATTTGGCTCTGGTAAATATCCCCAAAACACGTTAACTTGGGATTTTAATTTTTTCTACTCGTTGAAATTTTTGGATCATTATCTCATTTGCATCTTCAACATTTTTCTGGCATGCATATCCACCACATTTAAAACATGTTCGGATCAATTAGAAATCTCTTTCTTATAAAATTCCACCAAGCTATTAGGTGTTGTACTAGTGGAATTTCCCAAACATGGATAACAAAACATTGGAGTTCATTTTTAGTGCATCAAATAATTTTCTTCACTCCCATTTATTATAGTTTTCAAATTTTTTGGCATACATAAACTCTAAAATTTTCATTTTGTTGTGATCTATTTTGCCTTATCTTTTTGGATACTAGAAAAATGGGAGAGAGAAAACTCAAGTTTAAAAAAAAAATTGAACATCCAAAATGGAAATGCACAAATGCTGAGAGAGATAATTCAAAAAAGTATCTATGATTTTTAAGGATTGTAAACTCTTTTAGTTTTTTATATATTGGGTTTTGCAATGAACGGAAGAGGGGAGACATTTTGAAATGAGTGTTGACTCCCAAACCATAAGTCATTTGTAAAAAAAATTATAGTCGTTATACATCATTAATCGATCAAAAGATTTATGATGATCTATGATTGTTAGGACCGCTTTTTGTCAAATAGGCAAAAAGTGGGTTGTTTGGCTCTGTTAAATATCCCCACTGCACGTTAA
Organism: Aristolochia californica; assembly: GCF_029961685.1. Lineage (NCBI taxonomy): Eukaryota > Viridiplantae > Streptophyta > Magnoliopsida > Piperales > Aristolochiaceae > Aristolochia > Aristolochia californica. Next base: position 15,159,353 of record NW_027182257.1, on the reverse strand, counting down.
CTTGAGAATTTAATTTTTTCTAGTCCTTGAAATTTAAGGATCAGCAGGTCATTTGCATCTTCAACATGTTTCTTGTTTGCATATCCACCACATTTAAAACATGTTAGCATCAATTAGAAATCTCTTTCTTATAAAATTCCACCAAGCTATTAGGGGTTGTACTAGTGAAATTTCCCAAACAAGCATAACAAAACATTGGTGTTCATTTTTAGTGCGTGAAATATTTTTCTTCACTTACATTTAATATAGTGTTAAAATTTTTTGGCATACATAAACTCTAAAATTTTCATATTGTTGTGATCTATTTTGCCTTATTTTTTTGTTTAAGAAAAGAAAGGGAGAGTGAAAACTCAAGTTTGAAAAAAAATTGAACATCCAAAATGGAAATGCACTAATGCTGAGAGAGATGGTTCCAAAAAGTATTTGTGATTTTTAAGGATTGAAAACTCTTTTTGTTTTTTATATATTGGATTTCGCAATCATCGGAAGAGGGGAGGAATTTTGAACTGAGCATTTACTCCATAACCATAAGTCATTTCTAAAAAAAATTATAGCTATTACACATCATTAATCAATCAAAATATTTACGATGATCTATGATTGTTAGGTCCACTTTTTGTAAAATAAGCAAAAAGTTGGTTGTTTGGCTCTTGTAAATATCCCCACAACCCGTTAACTTGAGATTTTAATTTTTTCTACTTCTTGAAATTTTTGGATCATTAGGTCATTTGCATCTTCAACATGTTTCTGGCATGCATATCCATCACATGTTAGGATCAATTAGAAATCTCTTTCTTATAAAATTCTACCAAGCTATTAGGTGTTGTACTAGTGGAATTTCCCAAACATGGATAACAAAACTTTGGTGTTCATTTTTAGAGCATCAAATAATTTTCTTCACTCCATTTTATTATAGTTTTCAAATTTTTTTGCATTCTGAAACTCGAAAATTTTCATTTTGTTGTGATCTATTTTACCTTAACATTTTGTTTACGAGAAAAATTGGAGAGAGAAAACTCAAGTTTGAAAAAGAATTGAACATCCAAAATGGAAATGCACAAATGTAGAGAGAGATAATTCCCAAAAGTATCAGTGACTTTTAAGGATTGTAAACACTTTTAGTTTTTTATATACTAGGTTTTACAATCATCGGAAGAGGGGAGGCAATTTTAACTGAGTATTGACTCCCGAACCATAAGTCATGTATAACAAAAATTATAGCCGTTACACATCATTAATCGATCAAAACATTTATGATGATCTATGATTGTTAGGTCCGCTTTTTGTAAAATAGGCAAAAAGTGGGTTGTTTGGTACAAGTAAATATCCCCACCGCATGTCAACTTTAGAATTTAATTTTTTCTACTCCTTGAAATTTTTGGATCATTATGTCATTTGCATCTTCAACATGTTTCTGGCTTGCATATCCACCACATTTGAAACATGTTAGGATCAATTAGAAATCTCCTTCTTATGAAATTCTGCCAAGCTATTATGGGTTGTACAAGTGGAATTTCCCTAACAAGGATAACAAAACTTTGGTGTTCATTTTTAGTGCGTGAAATAATTTCCTTCACTCCCATTTATTATAGTTTTCAATTTTTTTTGCATATTTAAAGTCTATAATTTTCATTTTTTTGTGATCTATTTTGACTTGTCTTTTTGTTTACGAGAAAAATGGGAGTGTGAAAACTCAAGTTTGAAAAAAAATTGAACATCCAAAATAGAATTGCACAAATGCTGAGAGAGATAATTCCAAAAAGAATCAGTGATTTTTAAGGATTGTGAAATGCTTTTAGTTTTTTATATATTGGGTTTTGCAATCATCGGAAGAGGGGAGGCATTTTCAACTGAGCGTTGACTCCCAAACCATATGTCATCTCTAACAAAAATTATAGCCATTACACATCATTAATCGATCATAACATTTACGATAATCTATGATTGTTAGGTCCGCTTTTTTTAAAATAGGCACAAAGTGGGTTGATTGGCTATGGTAAATATCCCCATGGCACGATAACTTGAGAATTTAATATTTTCCACTCCTTGTAATTTTTGGATCATTAAGTCATTTCCATCTTAACCATGTTTCTGGCATGCATATCCACCACATTTAAAATATGTTAGGATCAATTAGAAATCTCTTTCTTATAAAATTTCACCAAGCTATTAGCGTTTGTACGAGTGGAATTTCCCAAACATGGATAACAAAACTTTGGTGTTCATTTTTGGTGCATCAAATAATTTTCTTCACTCCCATTTCTTATAGTTTTCAAATTTTTTGGCATACATAAACACTAAAATTTTCATTTTCAAGTGATCTATTTTGCCTTATCTTTTTGGTTACAAGAAAAATGGGAGAGAGAAAACTCTAGTTTAAAAAAAAATTGAACATCCAAAATGGAAATGCACAAATGCTGAGAGAGATAATTCAAAAAAGTATCTGTAATTTTTAAGGATATTAAACTCTTTTAGTTTTTTATATATTTGGTTTTTCAATCAACGGAAGAGGACATACATTTTGAACTGAGTGTTGACTCCCAAACCAAAAGTCATTTGTAACAAAAATTATAGCCATTACACATCATTAATCGATCAAAACATTTACGAAGATCTATCATTGTTAGGTTCGCTTTTTGTAAAATAGGCAAAAAGTGGGTTATTTGGCTCAGGTAAATATCCCCACCGCACGTCAACTTTAGAATTTAAGTTTTTGTACTCCTTGACATTTTTTGATCATTAGGTCATTTGCATCTTCAACATGTTTCTGGCATGCATATCCACCACATTTAAAACTTGTTTGGATCAATTAGAAATCTCTTGGTTATAAAATTCCACCAAGCTATTAGGGGTTGTACTAGAGGAATTTCCCAAACATGGATAACAAAACTTCGGTGTTCATTTTTAGTGCATGAAATAATTTCCTTCACTCCCATTTATTTTAGTTTTCAAATTTTTTTGCATACATAAACTCTTAAATTTTCATTTTTTTGTGATTTATTTTGACTTGTCTTTTTGTTTACGAGAAAAATGGGACAGTGAAAACTCAAGTTTGGAAAAAAATTGAACATCCAAAATAGAAATGCACAAATGCTGAGTGAAATAATTCCAAAAAGAATCTTCAATTTTTAAGGATTGTAAAATGCTTTTAATTTTTTATATATTGGATTTTGCAATCATTGAAAGAGGGGAGGCATTTTGGAATAAGTGTTGACTCCCAAACCAAAAGTCATTTCTAACAAAAATTGTACTCTTTACATATCATTAATCAATCAAAACATTTACGATGATGTATGATTGTTAGATCCGTTTTTTGTAAAATAGGCAAAAAGTGGGTTGTTTGGCTCTGGTAAATATCCCCACCGCACGTTAACTTGAGAATTTAATTTTTTCTACTCCTTGAAATTTTTCGATCATTAGGTCATTGGCATCTTCAACATGTTTCTGGCATACATATCCACCACATTTAAAACATGTTAGGATAGATTAGAAATCTCTTCCTTATAAAATTCCGCCAAGCTATTCGGGGTTGTACTAGTGGAATTTCCCAAACAAGGATAACAAAACTTTGATGTTCATTTTAAGAGCATGAAATAATTTTCTTCACTTACATTTATTATAGTTTTCAAATTTTTTGGCATACAGAAACTCTAAAATTTTCATATTGTTGCGATTTATTTTGCCTTATCATTTTGTTTACATGAAGAATGGGAGAGTGAAAACTCAAGTTTGAAAAAAAATTGAACATCTAAAATGGAAATGCACTAATGCAGAAAGAGATAATTCCAAAAAGTATTTGTGATTTTTAAGATTTGTAAACTCTTTTAGTTTTTTATATATTGGGTTTTGCAATCATCAGAAGAGGGGAGGCATTATGAAGTGAGTGTTGACTCCCAAACCATAAGTCATTTCTAACAAAAATTGTAGCCATTACACATTATTCATCCATCAAACATTTACGATGATCAATTATTGTTAGGTCCATTTTTTTTAAAATACGCAAAAGTGGGTTGTTCGGCTTTGGTAAATATCCCCTCAGCACGTTAACTTGACAATTTAATTTTTTCTATTCCTTGAAATTTTTGTATCATTAGGTCACCTGCATCTTCAACATGTTTTTGGCATGCATATCTACCACAATTAAAATATGTTAGGATCAATTAGAAATCTCTTTTTTATAAAGTTCCACTAAGCTATTAGGGGTTGTACTAGTGGAATTTCCCAAACATGGATAATGAAACTTTGGTGTTCAATTTTAGTGTGTGAAATAAAAAATTTTACTCCCATTTATCATAGTTTTAAATTTTTTAGCGTACATAAACTCTAAAATTTTCATGTTGTTGTGATTAATTTGCCTTATCTTTTTGTTTACGAGAAAAATGGGAGAGTGACAACTCAAGTTTGAAAAAACATGAACTTCCAAAATAGAAATGCACTAATGCTGAGAGAGATAATTCCAAAAATTATTTGTGATTTTTAAGGATCGTGAACTCTTTTAGTTTTTTATACATTGGGTTTTGCAATCATCGGAAAAGGGGAGGCATTTTGAACTGAGCATTAACTCCCAAACCATAACTCATTTTTAACAAAAATTTTAGTCGTTACACATCATTATTCGATCAAAACATTTATGAAGATCTATGATTGTTAGGTCCGCTTTTAGTAAAATAGGCAAAAAGTGGGTTGTTTAGCTCTGGTAAATATCCCCACAACACTTTAACTTGAGAATTTAATTTTTTCTACTCGAAATTTTTGGATCATTAGGACTTTTGCATCTTCAACATGTTTCTGGCATGGATATCCACAGTTTTAAAACATGTTAGGATGAATTAGAAATCTCTTTCTTATAAAATTCCACCAAGCTATTAGGGGTTGGACTAGAGGAATTTCCCAAACATGGATAACAAAACATTAGTGTTCATATTTAGTGCATCAAATAATTTTCTTCACTCCCATTTATTATAGTTTTCAAATATTTTTACATACATAAAATCTAAAATTTTCTTTATGTTGTGATCTATTTTGGCTTATCTTTTTGTTTACAAGAAAAATGGGAGAGCGAAAACTCAAGTTTGAAACAAAAATTGACCAGCCAAAATGGAAATGCACAAATGCTGAGAGAGATAATTCCAAAAAGTATCTGTGAATTTTAAGGAATGTAAACTCTTTTAGTTTTTTATATATTGGATTTTGCAATCATCGAAAGAGGGGAGGCGTTTTGAACTAAGCGTTGACTCCCAAACCATAAGACATTTCTAACAAAAATTATAGCCGTTACACATCATTAATCGATCAAAACATTTACGATGATCTATGATTGTTAGGTTCACTTTTTGTAAAATAGGCAAAAAGTGGGTTGTTTGGCTCTGGTAAATATCCCCACCGCACGTTAACTAGAGAATTAAATTTTTTCTACTCCTTTAAATTTTTCAATCATTAGGTCATTGGCATCTTCAACATATTTCTGGCATGCATATCCACCACATTTAAAACATGTTAGGATAGATTAGTAATATCTTTCTTATAAAATTCCACCAAGCTATTCGGGGTTGTACTAGTGGAATTTCCAAACAAGGATAACAAAACTTTGGTGTTCATTTTCAGAGTGTGAAATAATTTTCTTCACTTACATTTATTATAGTTTTGAAATTTTTTGGCATACATAAACTTTAAAATTTTCATATTGTTGTGATCTATTTTGCCATATCATTTTGTTTACGAGAAGAATGGGAGAGTTAAAAATCAAGTTTGAAAAAAAATTGAACATCTCCAAAATGGAAATGCACTAATGCTGAAAGAGATAATTCCAAAAAATATTTGTGCTTTTTAAGGATATTAAACTCTTTTAATTTTTTATATATTGGGTTTTGCAATCATAGGAAGAGGGGAGGCATTTCGAACTGGGTGTTGACTCCCAAACCATAAGTCATTTCTAACAAAAATTGTAGCCATTACACATTATTCATCGATCAAAACATTTACGATGATCAATGATTGATAGGGCTGTTTTTTTAAAAAATTGGCAAAAAGTGGGTTGTTTGGCTCTAGTAAATATCCCCACAGCACGTTAACGTGAGAATTTATTTTTTTCTACTCTTTGAAATTTTTGTATCATTAGGTCATTTGCATCTTCAAAATGTTTCTTGCATGCATATACCCCACATTTTAAACATGTTAGGATCAATTAGAAATCTCTTTCTTATAAAGTTCCACCAAGCAATTAGGGGTTGTACGAGTGGAATTTCCCAAACATGGATAACTAAACTATGGTGTTCAATTTTAGTGTGTGAAATAATTTTCTTCACTCCCATTTATTATAGTTTTAAAATTTTTTAGCATACATAAACTCTAAAATTTTCATGTTGTTTAGATCAAATTGCCTAAACTTTTTGTTTACAAGAAAAATAGGAGAGAGAAATCTCAAGTTTGAAAAAAAATTGAACATCCAAAATAGAAATGCACAAATGCCGAGAGAGATAATTCCAAAATGTAGTAGAGATTTTAAAGGATTGTAAACTCTTTTACTTTTTTATATATTGGGTTTTGCAATCACCGGAAGAGCGGAAGAATTTTGAACAGAGTGTTCACTCCCAAACCATAAGTCATTTGTAACAAAAATTATAGCCATTACACATCACTAATCAATCAAAACATTTATGATGATCTATGATTGTTAGGTCCCCTTTTTTAAAAAATAGGCAAAAAGTGGGTTGTTTGGCTCTGGTAAATTATCCTCACCGCACATTAACTTGAGAATTTAATATTTTCTACTCGAAATTTTTGGATCATTAGGTCATTTGCATCTTCAACATGTTTCTGGCATGCATATCCACCACATTTAAAACATGTTAGGATCAATTAGAAATATCTTTCTTATAAAATTCAACCAAGCTATTAGGGGTTGTACTTGGATTTTTCGAAACATGGATAACAAAACTTTGGTGTTCATTTTTAGTGCATCAAATAATTTTCTTCTCTCCCTTTTATTATAGTTTTCACTTTTTTTTCCATACATGAACTCTAAAATTTTCACTTTCTTGTGATCTATTTTTCCTTATCTTTTCGTTTACGAGAAAAATGGGAGAAAGAAAACTCAAGTTTGAAAAAAAATTGAACATCCAAAATGGAAATGCACAAATGCTGAGAGAGATAATTTCAAATAGTATCTGTGATTTTTAAGGATTGTAAACTCTTTTAGTTTTTTATATATTGGGTTTTGCAATCATTGGAAGAGGGGAGGCATTTTGAACTGAGTGTTGACTCCCAAACCATAAGTCATTTCTAACAAAAATTACAGCCGTTGCACATCATTAATCGATCAAAACATTTACGATGATCCATGATTGTTAGGTTCGCTTTTTGTAAAATAGGCAAAAAGTGGTTTGTTTGACCCAGGTAAATATCCCCACCGCATGTCAACTTTAGAATTTAATTTTTTCTACTCCTTGAAATTTTTGGTTCATTAGGTCATTTGCATCTTCAACATGTTTCTGGCATGCATATCCACCACATTTAAAACTTGTTTGGATCAATTAGTAATCTCTTTGTTATAAAATTCCACCAAGCTATTAGGAGTTGTACTAGTGGAATTTCCAAAACTTGGATCACAAAACATTGGTGTTTATTTTTAGTGCTTCAAATAATTTTCTTCACTTACATTTATTGTAGTTTTCAAATCTGTTTGCATAAATAAACCCTAAAATTTTCATTTTGTTGTGAGCTATTTTGCCTTATCTTTTTGTTTACGAGAAAAATGGGAGAGTGAAAATCAAATTTAAAAAAAAATAGAACAACCAAAATGGAAATGCACAAATGTTGAGAGAGATAATTCCAAAAAATATTTGTGATTTTTAAGGATTGTTATCTCTTTTAGTTTTTTATATATTGGGTTTTGTTCATCAGAGGAGGGGAGGCATTTTCAACTAAGCGTTGACTCCCAAACCATAAGTCATTTCTAACAAAAATTATAGTCATTACACATCATTAATCTATCAAAATATTTATGATGATCTATGATTGTTAGGTCCGCTTTTTGTAAAATAAGCAAAAAGTTGGTTGTTTGGCTCTGGTAAATATCCCCACAGCACATTAACTTGAAAATTTATTTTTTTATACTCCTTGAAATTTTATGATCATTAGGTCTTTTGCATCTTCAACATGTTTCTGGCATGCATATCTACCACATTTAAAACATGTTAGGATCAATTAGAAATCTCTTTCTTATAAAATTCCACCAAGCTATAAGGGGTTGTACTAGTGGAATTTCCCAAACATGGATTACAAAACTTTGGTGTTCATTTGTAGTGCATGAAATAATTTTCTTCACTAGCATTTATTAATGTTTTCAAACTTTTTTACGTACGTAAACTCTAAAATTTTCATTTTGTTGTGATCTATTTTTCCTTATCTTTTTGTTGACAAGAAAAATGGAAGATAGAATACTCAAGTTTGAAAAATAATTGAACATCCAAAAATGAAATGCACTAATGCTGAGAGGTATATTTCCAAAAATTATTTGTAATTTTTATGGATTGTAAAATCTTTTAGTTTTTTATATATTGGGTTTTGCAATCATCGGAAGAGGGGAAGCATTTTTAACAGAGTGTTGACTCCCAAACCATAAGACATTTCTAACAAAAATTGTAGCCATTACACATTATTCATCGATCAAAACATTTACGATGATCAATGATTGTTAGGTCCGCTGTTTTGTAAAATAGGCAATAAGTGGGTTGTTTGGCTCTGGTAAATATCCCCACAGCATGTTAACTTGAGAATTTAATTTTTTCTACTCCTTGAAATTTTTGTATCATTAGGTCATTTGCATCTTCAACATATTTCTGGCATGCATATCCACCACATTTAAAACATGTTAGGATCAATTAGAAATCTATTTCTTTTAAAAATCCACCAAGCTATTAGCGGTTGTACAAGTGGAATTTCCCAAATACGGATAACTAAACTTTGGTGTTCAATTTTAGTGTGTGAAATAATTTTCTTCACTCCCATTTAGTATAGTTTTCAATTTTTTTTCATACATAAACTCTAAAATTTTCATGTTGTTGTGATCAATTTGCCTTATCTTTTTGTTTACGAGAAAAATGGGAGAGTGAAAACTCAAGTTTAAAAAAAAATTGAACATCCAAAATAGAAATGCACAAATTCTGAGAGAGATAATTCCAAAAAGTATCTGAGATTTTTAAGGATTGTAAACTCTTTTAGTTTTAAATATATTGGGTTTTGCAATCATCGGAAGAGGGGAGGAATTTTGAACTGAGTGTTCACTCCCAAACCATAAGTCATTTGTAACAAAAATTATAGTTGTTCCACATCATTAGTTAATTAAAACATTTACAATGACCTATGATTGTTAGGTCCTCTTTTTTGTAAAATAGGAAAAAAGTGGGTTGTTCTGCTCTTGTGAATATCCCCACCGCATGTTAACTTGAGAATTTAATTTTTTCTACTCCATGAAATTTTTGGATCATTAGGTAATTTGCATCTTCAACATGTTTCTGGCATGCCTATCCAACACATTTAAAACATGTTAGGATCAATTAGAAATCCCTTTCTTATAAAATTCCACCAAGCTACTAGGGGTTGTACTAGTGGAATTTTCCAAACATGGAAAACAAAACTTTTGTGTTCATTTTTAGTGCATCAAATAATTTTCTTCACTCCCTTTTATTTTATTTTTCAATTTTTTTTTGCATACATAAACTCTAAAATTTTCATTTTCTTGTGATCTATTTTGCCTTATCTTTTTGTTTACAAGAAAAATGGGAGAGAGAAAACTCAAGTTTGAAAAAAAATTGAACATAAAAAATGGAAATGCACAAATGCTGAGAGAGATAATTCCAAATAGCATCTGTGATTTTTAAGGATTGTAATCTCTTTTAGTTTTATATATAATGGGTTTTGCAATCATCAGAAGAGGGGAGGCATTTTGAACTGAGTGTAGACTGCCGAACCATAAGTCATTTCTAACAAAAATTATAGTCGTTACACATCATTAATCGATCAAAACATTTACAATGATCTATCATTGTTAGCTCCACTTTTTTGTAAAATAGGCAAAAAGTGGGTTGTTTAGCTCTGGTAAGTAACACCACCGGACGTTAACATGAGAATTTAATTTTTTCTACTCCTTGAAATTTTTGGATCATTAGGTCATTTGCATCTTCAACATGTTTCTAGCATGCATATCCACCACATTTAAAACATGTTATGATCAATTAGAAATGTCTTTCTTATAAAATTCCACCAAGCTATTAGAAGTTGTACTAGTGGAATTTCCCAAACATGGATAACAAAACTTTGGTGTTCATTTTTAGTGCTTCATATAATTTTCTTCGCTCCAATTATTATAGTTTATCGAATTTTTTTGCATACATAAACTTTAAAATTTTTATTTTCTTGTGATCTATTTTTCCTTATCTTTATGTTTACGAGAAAAATGGGAGAGAGAAAACTCAAGTTTAAAAAAAAATTGAACATCCAAAATGGAAATGCTCAAATGCAAAGAGAGATAATTTGAAAAATTATCTGTGATTTTTAAGGATAGTAAACTCTTTTAGTTTTTTATATATTGGGTTTTGCAATCAACGGAAGAGGGGAGGCATTTTGAACAGAGTGTTGAATCCTAAACCATAAGTCATTTCTAACAAAAATTATAGTCGTTACACGTCATTAATCGATCAAAAAATTTACGATGATCTATGATTGTTAGGTCCGCTTTTTGTGAAATAGGCAAAAAGTGGGTTGTTTGGCTCTGGTAAATATCCCCACCGCACGCTAACTTGAGAATTTAATTTTTTCTACTCCTTGAAATTTTAGGATCATTAGGTCATTTGCATCTTCAACATGTTTCTGGCTTGCATATCGACCACATTTGAAACATGTTTGGATCAACTAAAAATCTCCTTCTTATGAAATTCTACCAAGTTATTAGGGGTTGTACAAGTGGAATTTCCCAAACATGGAGATTAAAACTTTTGTGTTCATTTTTAGTGCGTGAAATAATTTCCTTCAATCCCATTTATATATTGGATTTTGCAATCGTCGAAAGAGGGGAGGCATTTTGAAATGAATGTTGACTCCCAAACCATAAGTCATTTCTAACAACAATTATAGCCGTTACACTTCATTAATCGATCAAAACAGTTTTGATGATCTATGATTGTTAGGTCCGCTTTTTGAAAAAAAGGCAAAAAGTGGGTTGTTTGGCTCTGTTAAAAATCCCCACAGCATGTTAACTTGAGAATTTAATTTTTTCTACTCCTTGACATTTTTGGATCATTAAGTCGTTTGCATCTTCAACATGTTTCTGGCAAGCATATCCACCACATTTAAAACATGTTAGGATCAATTAGAAACTCTTTCTTACAAAATTCCACCAAGCTATTAGGGGTTATACAAGTGGAATTTCCCAAACATGGATAACAAAACTTTGGTGTTCATTTTTAATGCATGAAATAATTTCTGTCACTCTGATTTATTATAGTTTTCAAATTTTTTTGCATACATAAACTCTAAAATTTTCATTTTTTTGTGATCATTTTTTACTTGTCTTTTTGTTTACGAGAAAAATGGGAGTGTGAAAACTCAAGTTTGAAAAAACATTGAACATCCAAAATAGAAATTCACAAATGCTGAGAGAGATAATTCCAAAAACAATCTTCAATTTTTTAGGATTGTAAAATGCTTTTAGTTTTTTCTTTATTAAGTTTTGCAATCATCGAAAGAGGGGAGGCAGTTTGCAATGAGTGTTGACACCCAAACCATAAGTCATTTCTGACAAAAATTATAGCCGTTACACATCATTAATCGATCAAAACATTAACGATGATCTATGATTGTTAGGTTCGCTTTTTGTAAAATAAGAAAAAGTGGGTTGTGTGGCTCTAGTAAATATCCCCACAGCACGTTAACTTGACAATTTAATTTTTTCTACTCCTTGAAATTTTTGGATCATTAGGTCTTTTGCATCTTCAACATGTTTCTGGTATGCATATCCACCACATTTAAAACATGTTAGGATGAACTAGAAATCTCTTTCTTATAAAATTCCACCAAGCTATTAGGGGTAGTACTAGTGGAATTTCCCAAACATGGATAACAAAATATTGGTGTTCATTTTTAGTGCTTGAAATAATTTTCTTCACTTACATTTATTACAGTTTTCAAATGTTTTTGCATACATAAACTCTAAAATTTTCTTTATGTTGTGATCTATTTTGCCTTATCATTTTGTTTACGAGAAGAATGGGATAGTGAAAACTCAATTTGGAAAAAAAATAGAACATCCAAAATGGAAATGCACTAATGCTGAGAGAGAAAATTCCAAAAAGTATATATGATTTTTAAGGATTGTAAACTCCTTTAATTTTTTATATATTGGGTTTTGAAATCATTGGAAGAAGGGAGGCATGTTGAACTGAGTGTTCACTCCCAAACCATAAGTCATTTCTAACAAAAATTATAGCCGTTACACATCATTAATTGATCAAAACATTTATGATGATCTATGATTGTTATGTCCCCTTTTTTTAAAATAGGCAAAAACTGGGTTGTTTTGCTCTGGTAAGTATCCCCACCGCACGTTAACTTGAGAATGTAATTTTTTCTTTTCCTTGAAATTTTTGGATCTTTAGGTCATTTGCATCTTCAACATGTTTCTGGCCTGCATATCCACCACATTTAAAACATGTTAGGATGAATTACAAATCTCTTTCTTATAAAATTCCACCAAGCTATTAGCGGTTGTATTAGTGGAATTTCCTAAACAAGGATAACAAAACTTTGGTGTTCATTTTTAGTGCATCAAATAATTTTCTTCACTCCCTTTTATTATAGTTTTCAATATTTTTTGCATACATAAAATCTAAAATTTTTATTTTCTTGTGATCTATTTTTCCTTATCTTTATGTTTACGAGAAAAATGGGAGAGAGAAAACTCAAGTTTAAAAAAAAATTGAACATCCAAAATGGAAATGCTCAAATGCAAAGAGAGATAATTTGAAAAATTATCTGTGATTTTTAAGGATAGTAAACTCTTTTAGTTTTTTATATATTGGGTTTTGCAATCAACGGAAGAGGGGAGGCATTTTGAACAGAGTGTTGAATCCTAAACCATAAGTCATTTCTAACAAAAATTATAGTCGTTACACGTCATTAATCGATCAAAAAATTTACGATGATCTATGATTGTTAGGTCCGCTTTTTGTGAAATAGGCAAAAAGTGGGTTGTTTGGCTCTGGTAAATATCCCCACCGCACGCTAACTTGAGAATTTAATTTTTTCTACTCCTTGAAATTTTAGGATCATTAGGTCATTTGCATCTTCAACATGTTTCTGGCTTGCATATCGACCACATTTGAAACATGTTTGGATCAACTAAAAATCTCCTTCTTATGAAATTCTACCAAGTTATTAGGGGTTGTACAAGTGGAATTTCCCAAACATGGAGATTAAAACTTTTGTGTTCATTTTTAGTGCGTGAAATAATTTCCTTCAATCCCATTTATATATTGGATTTTGCAATCGTCGAAAGAGGGGAGGCATTTTGAAATGAATGTTGACTCCCAAACCATAAGTCATTTCTAACAACAATTATAGCCGTTACACTTCATTAATCGATCAAAACAGTTTTGATGATCTATGATTGTTAGGTCCGCTTTTTGAAAAAAAGGCAAAAAGTGGGTTGTTTGGCTCTGTTAAAAATCCCCACAGCATGTTAACTTGAGAATTTAATTTTTTCTACTCCTTGACATTTTTGGATCATTAAGTCGTTTGCATCTTCAACATGTTTCTGGCAAGCATATCCACCACATTTAAAACATGTTAGGATCAATTAGAAATCTCTTTCTTACAAAATTCCACCAAGCTATTAGGGGTTATACAAGTGGAATTTCCCAAACATGGATAACAAAACTTTGGTGTTCATTTTTAATGCATGAAATAATTTCTGTCACTCTGATTTATTATAGTTTTCAAATTTTTTTGCATACATAAACTCTAAAATTTTCATTTTTTTGTGATCATTTTTTACTTGTCTTTTTGTTTACGAGAAAAATGGGAGTGTGAAAACTCAAGTTTGAAAAAACATTGAACATCCAAAATAGAAATTCACAAATGCTGAGAGAGATAATTCCAAAAACAATCTTCAATTTTTTAGGATTGTAAAATGCTTTTAGTTTTTTCTTTATTAAGTTTTGCAATCATCGAAAGAGGGGAGGCAGTTTGCAATGAGTGTTGACACCCAAACCATAAGTCATTTCTGACAAAAATTATAGCCGTTACACATCATTAATCGATCAAAACATTAACGATGATCTATGATTGTTAGGTTCGCTTTTTGTAAAATAAGAAAAAGTGGGTTGTGTGGCTCTAGTAAATATCCCCACAGCACGTTAACTTGACAATTTAATTTTTTCTACTCCTTGAAATTTTTGGATCATTAGGTCTTTTGCATCTTCAACATGTTTCTGGTATGCATATCCACCACATTTAAAACATGTTAGGATGAACTAGAAATCTCTTTCTTATAAAATTCCACCAAGCTATTAGGGGTAGTACTAGTGGAATTTCCCAAACATGGATAACAAAATATTGGTGTTCATTTTTAGTGCTTGAAATAATTTTCTTCACTTACATTTATTACAGTTTTCAAATGTTTTTGCATACATAAACTCTAAAATTTTCTTTATGTTGTGATCTATTTTGCCTTATCATTTTGTTTACGAGAAGAATGGGATAGTGAAAACTCAATTTGGAAAAAAAATAGAACATCCAAAATGGAAATGCACTAATGCTGAGAGAGAAAATTCCAAAAAGTATATATGATTTTTAAGGATTGTAAACTCCTTTAATTTTTTATATATTGGGTTTTGAAATCATTGGAAGAAGGGAGGCATGTTGAACTGAGTGTTCACTCCCAAACCATAAGTCATTTCTAACAAAAATTATAGCCGTTACACATCATTAATTGATCAAAACATTTATGATGATCTATGATTGTTATGTCCCCTTTTTTTAAAATAGGCAAAAACTGGGTTGTTTTGCTCTGGTAAGTATCCCCACCGCACGTTAACTTGAGAATGTAATTTTTTCTTTTCCTTGAAATTTTTGGATCTTTAGGTCATTTGCATCTTCAACATGTTTCTGGCCTGCATATCCACCACATTTAAAACATGTTAGGATGAATTACAAATCTCTTTCTTATAAAATTCCACCAAGCTATTAGCGGTTGTATTAGTGGAATTTCCTAAACAAGGATAACAAAACTTTGGTGTTCATTTTTAGTGCATCAAATAATTTTCTTCACTCCCTTTTATTATAGTTTTCAATATTTTTTGCATACATAAAATCTAAAATTTTTATTTTCTTGTGATCTATTTTTCCTTATCTTTATGTTTACGAGAAAAATGGGAGAGAGAAAACTCAAGTTTAAAAAAAAATTGAACATCCAAAATGGAAATGCTCAAATGCAAAGAGAGATAATTTGAAAAATTATCTGTGATTTTTAAGGATAGTAAACTCTTTTAGTTTTTTATATATTGGGTTTTGCAATCAACAGAAGAGGGGAGGCATTTTGAACAGAGTGTTGAATCCTAAACCATAAGTCATTTCTAACAAAAATTATAGTCGTTACACGTCATTAATCGATCAAAAAATTTACGATGATCTATGATTGTTAGGTCCGCTTTTTGTGAAATAGGCAAAAAGTGGGTTGTTTGGCTCTGGTAAATATCCCCACCGCACGCTAACTTGAGAATTTAATTTTTTCTACTCCTTGAAATTTTAGGATCATTAGGTCATTTGCATCTTCAACATGTTTCTGGCTTGCATATCGACCACATTTGAAACATGTTTGGATCAACTAAAAATCTCCTTCTTATGAAATTCTACCAAGTTATTAGGGGTTGTACAAGTGGAATTTCCCAAACATGGAGATTAAAACTTTTGTGTTCATTTTTAGTGCGTGAAATAATTTCCTTCAATCCCATTTATATATTGGATTTTGCAATCGTCGAAAGAGGGGAGGCATTTTGAAATGAATGTTGACTCCCAAACCATAAGTCATTTCTAACAACAATTATAGCCGTTACACTTCATTAATCGATCAAAACAGTTTTGATGATCTATGATTGTTAGGTCCGCTTTTTGAAAAAAAGGCAAAAAGTGGGTTGTTTGGCTCTGTTAAAAATCCCCACAGCATGTTAACTTGAGAATTTAATTTTTTCTACTCCTTGACATTTTTGGATCATTAAGTCGTTTGCATCTTCAACATGTTTCTGGCAAGCATATCCACCACATTTAAAACATGTTAGGATCAATTAGAAATCTCTTTCTTACAAAATTCCACCAAGCTATTAGGGGTTATACAAGTGGAATTTCCCAAACATGGATAACAAAACTTTGGTGTTCATTTTTAATGCATGAAATAATTTCTGTCACTCTGATTTATTATAGTTTTCAAATTTTTTTGCATACATAAACTCTAAAATTTTCATTTTTTTGTGATCATTTTTTACTTGTCTTTTTGTTTACGAGAAAAATGGGAGTGTGAAAACTCAAGTTTGAAAAAACATTGAACATCCAAAATAGAAATTCACAAATGCTGAGAGAGATAATTCCAAAAACAATCTTCAATTTTTTAGGATTGTAAAATGCTTTTAGTTTTTTCTTTATTAAGTTTTGCAATCATCGAAAGAGGGGAGGCAGTTTGCAATGAGTGTTGACACCCAAACCATAAGTCATTTCTGACAAAAATTATAGCCGTTACACATCATTAATCGATCAAAACATTAACGATGATCTATGATTGTTAGGTTCGCTTTTTGTAAAATAAGAAAAAGTGGGTTGTGTGGCTCTAGTAAATATCCCCACAGCACGTTAACTTGACAATTTAATTTTTTCTACTCCTTGAAATTTTTGGATCATTAGGTCTTTTGCATCTTCAACATGTTTCTGGTATGCATATCCACCACATTTAAAACATGTTAGGATGAACTAGAAATCTCTTTCTTATAAAATTCCACCAAGCTATTAGGGGTAGTACTAGTGGAATTTCCCAAACATGGATAACAAAATATTGGTGTTCATTTTTAGTGCTTGAAATAATTTTCTTCACTTACATTTATTACAGTTTTCAAATGTTTTTGCATACATAAACTCTAAAATTTTCTTTATGTTGTGATCTATTTTGCCTTATCATTTTGTTTACGAGAAGAATGGGATAGTGAAAACTCAATTTGGAAAAAAAATAGAACATCCAAAATGGAAATGCACTAATGCTGAGAGAGAAAATTCCAAAAAGTATATATGATTTTTAAGGATTGTAAACTCCTTTAATTTTTTATATATTGGGTTTTGAAATCATTGGAAGAAGGGAGGCATGTTGAACTGAGTGTTCACTCCCAAACCATAAGTCATTTCTAACAAAAATTATAGCCGTTACACATCATTAATTGATCAAAACATTTATGATGATCTATGATTGTTATGTCCCCTTTTTTTAAAATAGGCAAAAACTGGGTTGTTTTGCTCTGGTAAGTATCCCCACCGCACGTTAACTTGAGAATGTAATTTTTTCTTTTCCTTGAAATTTTTGGATCTTTAGGTCATTTGCATCTTCAACATGTTTCTGGCCTGCATATCCACCACATTTAAAACATGTTAGGATGAATTACAAATCTCTTTCTTATAAAATTCCACCAAGCTATTAGCGGTTGTATTAGTGGAATTTCCTAAACAAGGATAACAAAACTTTGGTGTTCATTTTTAGTGCATCAAATAATTTTCTTCACTCCCTTTTATTATAGTTTTCAATATTTTTTGCATACATAAAATCTAAAATTTTCGTTTTCTAGTGATCTATTTCGCCTTATCTTTTTGTTTACGAGAAAAATGGGAGAGAGAAAACTCAAGTTTGAAAAAAAATTGAACATACAAAATAGACATGCACAAATGCTGAGAGAGATAATTCTGAATAGTATTTGTGATTTTAAGGATTGTAAACTCGTTTAGTTTTTTATATATTGGATATTGCAATCATCGGAAGAGGGGAGGCAATTTGAACTGAGAGTTGACTCCCAAACCATAAGTCATTTCTAACAAAATTATAGCCGTTGTACATCATTAATCGATCAAAACATTTACGATGATCTATGATTGTTAGGTCTACTTTTTTTAAAATAGGCAAAAAGTGGGTTGTTTGGCTCTGGTAAATATCCCCACCGCACGTTAACTTGAGAATTTAATTTTTTTCTACTCCTTGAAATTTTTTGATCATTAGGTCATTGGCATCTTCAACATGTTTCTGGCATGCATATCCACCACATTTAAAACATGTTAGGATAGATTAAAAATCTCTTTCTCATAAAATTCCACCAAGCTATTCAGGGTTGTACTAGTGGAATTTCCCAAACAAGGATAACAAAACTTTGCTGTTCATTTTTAGAGCGTGAAATAATTTTCTTCACTTACATTTATTATACTTTTCAAATTTTTTGGCATACATAAACTCTAAGTTTTTCATATTGTTGTGATCTATTTTGCCTTATCATTTTGCTTACGAGAAGAATGGGAGAGTGAAACTCAAGTTTGAAAAAAAAATTGAACATCCAAAATGGAAATGCACTAATGTTGAAAGAGATAATTCCAAAAAGTATTTGTGATTTTTAAGGATTGTAAACTCTTTTAGATTTTTATATATTGGGTTTTGCAATCATCGGAAGAGGGGAGGCATTATGAACTGAGTGTTGACTCCCAAACCATAAGTCATTTCTAACAAAAATTGCAGCCGTTACACATAATTCATCAATCAAAACATTTACGATGATCAAAGATTGTTAGGTTCGTTATTTTTAAAATAGGCAAAAAGTGGGTTGTTTGGCTCTGGTAAATATCCCCACAACACGTTAACTTGAGAATTTAATTTTTTCCATTCCTTGAAATTTTGGATCATTAGGTCATTTGCATCTTCAACATGTTTCTCGCTTGCATATCCACCACATTTAAAACATGTTAGGATCAATTAGAAATCTCTTTCTTATAAAGTTCCACCAAGCTATTAGGGGTTGTACTAGTGGAATTTCCCAACCATGGATAACTAAACTTTCATGTTCAATTTTAGTGTGTGAAATAATTTTCTTCACTCCCATTTATTATAGTTTTAAAATTTTTTTAGCATACATAAACTCTAAAATTTTGATGTTGTTGTGATCAATTTGCCCTATCTTTTTGTTTACGAGAAAAATGGGAGAGAGAATACTTAAGTTTGAAAAAAATTGAACATCGAAAATAGAAATGCACAAATGCTGAGAGAGATAATTCCAAAAATTATCTGAAATTTTAAGGGATTGTAAACTCTTTTAGTTTTTTATAAATTGGGTTTTGCAATCATCGAAAGAGGGCAGGAATTTTGAACAGAGTGTTCACTCCCAAACCATAAGTCATTTGTAACAAAAATTATAGCCAGTACACATCATTAATCAATTAAAACATTTACGATGATCTATGATTGTTAGGTCCCCTTTATTTGTAAAATAGGCAAAAAATGGGTTGTTTGGCTCTGGTAAATTATCCCCAGTGCACGTTAACTTGAGAATTTAATATTTTCTACTCCTTGAAATTTTTGGATCATTAGGTCATTTGCATCTTCAACATGTTTCTGGCATGCATATCCACCACATTTTAAACATGTTAGGATCAATTAGATATTTCTTTCTTATAAAATTCCACCAAGATATTAGGGGTTGTACTTGTGGAATTTCCCAAACATGGATAACAAAACTTTGGTGTTCATTTTTAGTGCATCAAATAATTTTCTTCACTCCCATTTATTATAGTTTTCAAATTTTTTTGCCTACATAAAGTCTAAAATTTTCAGTTTTCTAATCTATTTTGCCTAATCTTTTTGTTTACGAGAAAAATGGGAGAGAGAAAACTCAAGTTTAAAAAAAATTGAACATCCAAAATGGAAATGCACGAATGCTGAGAGAGATAATTCAAAAATTATCTATGATTTTTAAGGATTGTAAACTCTTTTAGTTTTTTATATATTGGGTTTTGCAATCAATGGAAGAGTGTAGGCATTTTGAACTGACTGTTGACTCCTAAACCATAAGTCATTTCTAACAAAAATTATAGTCGTAACACATCATTATCGATAACAAAATTTATGATGATTTATGATTGTTAGGTCCGCTTTTTGTAAAATAGGCAAGTAGGAGGTTGATTGGCTCTTGTAAATATCCCCACCTCACGTTAACTGGAGAATTTAATTTTTGTCTACTCCTTGAAATTTTTGGATCATTAGGTCATTTGCATCTTCAACATGTTTCTGGCTTGCATATCCACCACATTTGAAACATGTTAGGATCAATTAGACATCTCCTTCTTATGAAATTCCACCAAGCTATTAGGGGTTGTACAAGTGGAATTTCTCAAACATGGATAACAAAACTTTGGTGTTCATTTTTAGTGCGTGAAATAATTTCCTTCACTCCCAGTTATGATAGTTTTCAAATTTTTTTATACATAAACTATAAAATTTTCATTTTGTTGCGATCTATTTTGACTTGTCCTTTTGTTTACGAGAAAAAAGGGACAGTGAAATCTCAAGTTTGAAAAAAAAAATTGACAATCCAAAATAGAAATGCACAAATGCTGAGAGAGATAATTCCGAAAACAATCTTCGATTTTTAAGTATTGTAAAACGCTTTTAGTTTTTTATATATTGGTTTTTGCAATCATCGAAAGAAGGGAGGCATTTTGAAATGAGTGTTGACTCCCAAACCATAAGTCATTTCTAGCAAAAATTATAGCCGTTACACATCATTAATTGATCAAAATATTTATGATGATCTATGATTTTTAGGTCCACTTTTTGTAAAATAAGAAAAAAGTGGGTTGTTTGGCCCTAGTAAATATCCCCTCCGTACTTTAACTTTTTTCTACTCCATGAAATTTTTGGATCATAGGTTATTTGCATCTTCAACATGTTTCTAGCATGCATATCCATCACATTTAAAACATGTTAGGATCAATTAGAAATCTCTCACTTATAAAATTCCACCAAGCTATTAGGGGGTTGTTCTAGTGGAATTTCCCAAACATGGATAACAAAACTTTGGTGTTCATTTTTAGTGCGTGAAATAATTCTCTTCACTTACATTTATTATAGTTTTCAAATTATTTTTGCATACATAAACTCTAAAATTTTCATTTTGTTGTGATCTATTTTGCCTTATCTTTTTCTTTACGAGAAAAATGGGAGATTGAAAACTCAAGTTTGAAAAAAAATTGAACATCCAAAATGGAAATGCACAAATGCTGAGAGAGATAATTCCAAAAAGTATCTGTGATTTTTATGGATTGTAAACTCTTTTAGTTTTTTATATATTGGGATTTGCAATCATCGGAAGAGGGGAGGCATTTTGAACTGAGTATTGACTCCCAAACCATAAGTCATTTCTAACAAAAATTATAGCCATTACACATCTTTAATCGATCAAAACATTTACGATGATCTATAATTGTTAGGTCCGCTTTTGGTAAAATAGGCAAAAAGTGGGTTGTTTGGCTCTGGTAAATATCCCCACCACATGTTAACTTGAGAATTTAATTATTTCTACTCGAAATTTTTGGATCATTAGGTCATATGCATCTTCAACATGTTTCTGGCATGCATATCCACCACATTTAAAACATGTTAGGATCAATTAGAATTCTCTTGCTTATAAAATTCCCCCAAGCTATTAGGGGATGTTCTAGTGGCATTTCCCAAACATGGATAACAAAACTTTGGTGTTCATTTTTAGTGCGTGAAATAATTTTCTTCACTTACATTTATTATAGTTTTCAAATTCTTTTTGCATACATAAACTCTACAATTTTCATTTTGTTGTGATCTATTTTGCCTTATCTTTTTCTTTACGAGAAAATGGAAGAGTGAAAACTAAAGTTTGAAAAAAAATTGAACATCCAAAATGGAAATGCACAAATGCTGAGATAAATAATTCCAAAGATTGTAAGCTCTTTTAGTTTTTTATATATTGGATTTTGCAATCATCGGAAGAGGGGAGGCATTTTGAATTGAGCATGGACTCCCAAACCATAAGTCATTTCTAACAAAAATTATAGCCATTAAACATCATTAATCGATCAAAACATTTAAGATGATCTATGATTTTAGGTATGCTTTTGGTAAAATAGGCAAAAAGTGGGTTGTTTGGCTCTGGTAAATATCCCCACCGCACGTTAACTTGAAAATTTAATTTTTTATACTCGAAATTTTTGGATCATTAGGTCCTTTGCATCTTCATCATGTTTTTGTTATACATATCCACCACATTCAAAAAATGTTCGGATCAATTAAAAATCTCTTTCTTATAAAATTCCACCAAGCTATTAGGGGTTGTACTTGTGGAATTTCCAAAACATGGATAACAAAACTTTGGTGTTCATTTTTAGTGTGTGAAATAATTTTCTTCACCTACATTTATTATAGTTTTCAAATTTTTTTGCATACATAAACTCTAAAATTTTCATTTTCTTGTGATCTATTTTGCCTTATCTTTTTGTTTATGAGAAAAATGGGGGAGTAAAAACTTAAGATTGAAAAAAAATTGAACATCCATAATTAAAATGCAAAAAATCCGAGATAGATAATTCCAAAAAGTATCTATGATTTTTAAGGATTTTAAACTCTTTTAGTTTTTTATATATTGGGTTTTGCAATCATCGGAAGAGGGGAGGCATTTTGAACTGAGTGTTGACTCCTAAAACATAAGTCGTTTCTAACAAAACATTATAGCCTTTACACATCATTAATCGATCAAGACATTTACGATGATCTATAATTGTTAGGTCCGCTTTTTGTAAAATAGGCGAAAAGTGGGTTGTTTGGCTCAAGTAAATATCCCCACCGCACGTTAACTTGAGAATTTAATATTTTCTACTCCTTGAAATTTTTGGATCATTAGGTCATTTCCATCTTCAAAATGTTTCACGCATGCATATTCACTACATTTAAAATAAGTTGGGATCAATTAGAAATCTCGTTCTTATAAAATTCCACCAAGCTATTAGGGGTTGTACTAGTGGAATTTCCCAAACATGGATAACAAAACTTTGGTGTTCATTTTTAGTGGGTGAAATAATTTCCTTCACTCCCATTTATTGTAGTTTTCAAATTTTTTTACATACATAAACTCTAAAATTTTCATTTTGTTGTGATCTATTTTGATTTGTCTTTTTGTTTACGAGAAAAATGGGAGAGAGAAAACTCAAGTTTGAAAAAAAATTGAACATCCAAAATGGAAATGCACAAATACTGAGAGAGATAATTCCCAAAACTATCTGTGATTTTTAAGGATTGTAAAATGCTTTTAGTTTTTTATATATTGGGTTTTGCAATCATCGAAAGAGGAGAGGCATTTATAAATGAGTGTTGACTCCCAAATCATAAGACATTTCTAAGAAAAATTACAGCCATTACACATCATTAATCGATCAAAACATTTATGATGATCTATGATTTTTAGATCTTCTTTTTGTAAAATTGGTAAAAAGTGGGTTATTTGGCTCTAGTAAATATCCCCACTACACGTTAACTTGATAATTTAATTATTTCTACTAGAAATTTTTGGAACATTAGGTCATTTGCATCTTCAACATGTTTCTGGCATGTATCCGCCATATTTAAAACATGTTAGGATCAATTAGAAATCTCTTGCTTATAAAATTCCTCCAAGCTATTACGGGTTGTTCTAGTGAAATTTCCCAAACATGGATAACAAAACATTGGTGTTCAGTTTTAGTGCGTGAAATAATTTTACTCACTTACATTTATTACAATTTTCAAATTTTTTTTTGTATACATAAACTCTAAAATTTTCATTTTGTTGTGATCATTTTTTCCTTATCTTTTTGTTTACGAGAAAAATGGGAGTAAGAAAACTCAAGTTTGAAAAAATATTGAACATCCAAATTGGAAATGCATATATGCTGAGAGAGATAATTCCGAAAAGTATCTGTGATTTTTATGGATTTTAAACTCTTTTAGTTTGTTATATATTGGGTTTTGCAATCATCGGAAGACGGGAGGCATTTTGAACTGAGCATTGACTCCCAAACCATAAGTCATTTCTAACAAAAGTTATAGCCATTACACATCATTAATCGATCAAAACATTTACGATGATCTATGATTGTTAGGTCCACTTTTGGTAAAATTGGCAAAAAGTGGGTTGTTTGGCTCTGGTAAATATCCCCACCGCTCGTTAACTTGAGAATTTAATTTTTTCTACTCAAAATTTTTGGATCGTTAGGTCATTCGCATCTTCATCATGTTTCTGGTACACATATGCACCACATTCAAAAAATGTTAGGATCAATTGGAAATCTCTTTCTTATAAAATTCCTCCAAGCTACTAGGGGTTGTACTTGTGGAATTTCCCAAACGTGGATAACAAAAATTTGGGGTTCATTTTTAGTGCGTGAAGTAATTTTATTCACTTACATTTATTATAGTTTTCAAATTTTTTTGCATACATAAACTCTAAAATTTTCATTTTATTGTGATCTATTTTGCCCTATCTTTTTGTTTACGAGAAAAATGGGAGAGTGAAAACTCAAGTTTGAAAAAAAATTGAACATCCATAATGGAAATGCAAAAATTCTGAGAGAGATAATTCCAAAAATTATCTTTGATTTTTAAGGATTCTAAACACTTTTAGCTTTTTATATATTGGGGTTTTGCAATCATCGGAAGAGGGGAGGCATTTTGAACTGAGTGTTGACTCCTAAATCATAAGTCATTTCTAAAAAAAAATTATAGCCGTTACACATCGATAATCGATCAAGACATTTACGATGATCTATGATTGTTAGGTCCGCTTTTTGTAAAATAGGCAAAAAGTGGGTTGTTTGGCTCTAGTAAATATCCCCACCGCATGTTAACTTGAGAATTTAATTTTTTCTTTTCCTTGAACTTTTTGGATCATTAGGTCATTTCCATGTTCAAAATCTTTCACGCATGCATATCCACTACATTTAAAACAAGTTAGGATCAATTAGAAATCTATTTCTTATAAAATTCCTCCAGGCTATTAGGGGTTGTACTAGTCGAATTTCCCAAACATGGATAACAAAACTTTGGTGTTCATTTTTAGTGCATCAAATAATTTTCTTTACTCCCTTTTATTATAGTTTTCAATTTTTTTTGCATACATAAACTCTAAAATTTTCGTTATGCTGTGATCTATT
Source organism: Aristolochia californica (assembly GCF_029961685.1). NCBI lineage: Eukaryota > Viridiplantae > Streptophyta > Magnoliopsida > Piperales > Aristolochiaceae > Aristolochia > Aristolochia californica. The sequence goes on along the minus strand of NW_027182257.1, from coordinate 15,134,078 downwards.
TTGCCTTATCTTTTTGTTTACGACAAAAATGGGAGTGCGAGAACTCAAGTTTGAAACAAAAATTGAACATCCAAAATGGAAATGCACAAATGCTGAGAGAGATAATTCCAAAAAGTATCTGTGATTTTTATTGATTGTAAACTCTTTTAGTTTGTTATATATTGGGTTTTCCATTCATCGGAAGAGGGGAGGCATTTCGAACTGAGCATTGACCCCCAAACCACAAGTCATTTCTAACAAAAATTATAGCCATTACACATCATTAATCGATCAAAATATTTTTGATGATCTCTGATTGTTAGGTCCGCTTTTGGTAAAATAGGCAAAAAGTGGGTTGTTTGGCTCTGGTAAATATCCCCACCGGACGTTAACTTGAGAATTTAATTTTTTGTACTCCTTGAAAATTTGGATCATTAGGTCTTTTGCATCTCCAACATGTTTCTGGCATGCATATCCACCACATTTAAAAAATTTTAGGATCAATTAGAAATCACTTTCTTATAAAATTCCAACAAGCTATTAGGGGTTGTACTTGTGCAATTTCCCAAACATGGAAAACAAAACTTTGGTGTTAATTTTTATTGCGTGAAATAATTTTCTTCACTTATATTTATTATAGTTTTCAATTTTTTTTGCATAAATAAACTCTAAAATTTTCATTTTGTTGTGATCTAATTTGCCTTACCTTTTTTATTACGAGAAAAATTGGAATGTGAAAACTCAAGTTTGAAAAAAAATTGAACATACAAAATGGAAATGCAAAAATTCTGAGACAGGTAATTCCAAAAAGTATATGTGATTTTTAAGGATTGTAAACTCTTTTAGTATTTTATATATTGGGTTTTGCAATCATGGGAAGAGACGAGGCATTTTGAACTGAGTGTTGACTCCCAAATCATAAGTCATTTCTAACAAAAATTATAGCCGTTACACATCATTAATCGATCAAGGCATTTATAATGATCTATGATTGTTAGGTCCGTTTTTTTTTAAAATAGGCAAAAAGTGGGTTGTTTGGCTCTCATAATTATCCCCACCGCACGTTAATTAAAGAATTTAATTTTTTCTACTCCTTGAATTTTTTGGATCATTTGGTCATTTGCATCTTCAAAATGTTTCTGGCATGCATATCCACCACATTTAAAACAAGTTAGGATCAATTAGAAATCACTTTCTTATAAAATTTAACCAAGCTTTTAGGGGTTGTACTAGTGAATTTCCCAAACAAGGATAAAAAAAAATTGGTGTTCATTTTTAGTGCGTGAAATAATTTTCTTCACTTACATTTATTATAGTTTTAAAAATTTTTTGCATACATAAACTCTAAAATTTTCATTGTGTTGTGATCATTTTTGCCTTATCTTTTTGTTTAAGAAAAAAATGGGAGAGTGAAAACTCAAGTTTGAAAAAAATTGAACATTCAAAATAGAAATGCACAAATGCAGAGAGAGATAATTCCAAAAATTATTTGTGATTTTTAAGGATTGTAAACTCTTTTAGTTTTTTATATATTGGGTTTTGCAATCATCGGAAGAGGGGAGGCATTTTGAACTGAGTGTTGACTCCCAAACCATAAGTCATTTCTAACAAAAATTATAGCCGTTACGCATCATTAATCGATCAAAAAATTTACCATGATCTATGATTGTTTGGTCCACTTTTTTGTAAAATAGGCAAAAAGTGGGTTGTTTTGCTCTGGTAAATATCCCCACCACGTAAACTTGAGAATTTAATTTTTGCTACTCCTTGAAATTTTTGGATCATTAGGTCATTTGCATCTTCAACATGTTTTCGGCATGCATATCCACCACATTTAAAACATGTTAGATTCATTTAGAAATCTATTTCATAAAAATTCCACCAAGCTATTAGTGGTTGTAGTAGTGGAATTTCCCAAACATGGATAACAAAACTTTGGTGTTCATTTGTAGTGCATTAAATAATTTTCTTCACTCCCATTTATTATAGTTTTCAAAATTTTTTGCACACATAAACTCTAAAATTTTCATTTTCTAGTGATCTTTTTGACTTTTTTTTTGTGTACGAGAAAAATGGGAGAGAGAAAACTCAAGTTTGAAAAAAAATTGAACATCCAAAATGGAAATGCACAAATGCTGAGAGAGATAATTCCAAAAAGTATCTGTGATTTTTAAGGATTGTAAACTCTTTTAGTTTTTTATATATTGGGTTTTGCAATCATCCGAAGAGGGGAGGAATTTTCAACTAAGTGTTGACTCCCAAACCATAAGTCATTTCTAACAAAAATTATAGCTGTTACACATCATTAATCGATCAAAAAATGTACGATGATCTATGATTGTTAGGTCTGCTCTTTGTAAAATAGGCAAAAAGTGGGTTGTTTGGTTCTGGTAAATATCCCCACCGCATGTTTACTTGAGAATTTAATTTTTTCCCTTTGAAATTTTTAGATCATTAGGTCATTTGCATCTTCAACATGTTTCTGGCATGCATATCCATTATATTTGAAACATGTTAGGATCAATTAGAAATCTCTTTCTTATAAAATTCCACCAAACTATTAGGGGTTGTACTAGTGGAATTTCCCAAACCTGGATAACAAAACTTCGGTGTTCATTTTTAGTGTGTGAAATAATTTTCTTTACTACCATTTATTATAGTTTTCAAATTTTTTTGCAAGCATAAACTCTAAAATTTTCATTTTGTTGTGATCAATTTTCCTTATCTTTTTGTTTACGTGAAAAATGGGAGTGTGAAAACTCAAGTTTGAAAAATAATTGAACATCCAAAATGGAAATGCACAAATGCTGAGAGAGATAATTCCAAATAGTATCTGTGATTTTTAAGGATTGTAAACTCTTTTAGTTTTTTATATATTAGGTTTTGCAATCATCGGAAGAAGGGAGGCATTTTGAACTGAGTGTTGACTCCCAAACCATAAGTCACTTCAAACAAAAATTATAGCTATTACACATCATTAATCGATCAAAACATTTACGATGATCTATGATTGTTAGGTCCGCTTTTTGAAAAGTAGGCAAAAAGTGGGTTGTTTGGATCTGGTAAGTATCCCCACCACACGTTAACTTGAGAATTTAATTTTTTCTACACCTTGAAATTTTTGGATCATTAGGTCATTTGCATCTTCATCATGTTTCTTGCATGCATATCCACCACATTGAAAACATGTTAGGATCAATTAGAAATCTCTTTCTTATAAAATTCCAACAAGCTATTAAGGGTTGTACTAGTGGAATTTCCCAAACATGGATAACCAAACTTTGGTGTTCATTTTTAGTGCGTGAAAAAATTTTCTTCACTCCCATTTCTTATTGTTTTCAAATTTTTTTGCATACATGTACTCTAAAATTTTCATTTTTTTGTGATCTATTTGCCTTATCTTTTTGTTTATGAGAAAAATAGGAGAGAGAAAACTCAAATTTCAAAAAAAATTGAACATCCAAAATGCAAATGCACAAATGCTGAGAGAGATAATTCCAAAAAGTATCAGTGATTTTTAATTATAGTAAACTCTTTTAGTTTTTATTTATTGGGTTTTGCAATCATCAGAAGAGGGGAGGCATCTTGAACTGAGTGTTGACTCCCAAACCATAAGTCATTTCTAAGAAAAATTATAGTCGTTAAACATCATTAATTGATCAAAAAATTTACGATGATCTATGATTGTTAGGTCCGCTTTTGGTAAAATAGGCAAAAAGTGGGTTGTTTGGCTCTGATAAATATCCCCACTGCACGTTAACTTGAGAATTTAATTTTTTCTACTCTTTGAAATTTATGTATCATTAGGTCTTTTGCATCTTCAACATGTTTCTGCCATGCATATCCACCACATTTAAAACATGTTACGATCAATTAGAAATCTATTTCTTCTAAAATTCCACCAAGCTATTAGGGGTTGTACTAGTGGAATTTCCCAAACATGGATAACAAAACTTTTGTGTTCATTTTTAGTGCGTGATATAATTTTCTTCTCTTACATTTATTATAGTTTTCAAATTTTTTTGCATACATAAACTCTAAAATTTTCATTATGTTGTGATCTATTTTGCCTTATCTTTTTTTTTATGAGAAAAATGGGAGTGCGAGAACTCAAGTTTGAAACAAAAATTGAACATCCAAAATGAAAATGCACAAATGCTGAGAGAGATAATTCTGAAAAGTATCTGTGATTTTTAAGGATTGTAAACTCTTTTAGTTTGTTATATATTGGGTTTTGCAATCATTGGAAAAGGGGAGGCATTTTGAATGGAGTGTTGACTCCCAAACCATAAGTCATTTATGGTATCTTAGGGTTGGATGTATTCCTAGAAATTCTTTTGATATCTTAGCCACTAATCCTTTCAAGATATTGGCTATCGATATTCAGGTATTTGCTCGTTTTTTGTCTTCGGGAAGTTTGTCCCACCAATGAACTACATTACCCTATAAATCATGGGTAAAGAAATTAAATGTTGAATCTTTGTCCCAAGAATCATGCACATTTGCAGCATTGCTCATGCTTGTTTCCCATTCTTTAAGGAATTTTTCTCCATCCTTGGGGCAATCCAAGTTGACATAAAATCCAAAAGGATTTATGCTATCTATGGTTTTCTGTCCATTAGTAGCATTTGAAGGATCGACATTTGTGTATTTTGTCGAATACCTTTGTCCTCCCAGGGATATTTTGGAGTGGGAGAAACTTTCTCATTCTTACGGGTGAACCGCAGTACGGTTTCGGAAGTTATCTTGAAAGCTATCTTCCATGTGGGTGTCTCGTACCTTTGATGTTTCTGCTTCAAAATGCTCGCCACCACAAAGCATTCAAAATCTTTTACCAAGTTCATTTACCTTTTTGTCTTTAGTAGAGTACTTCGTTTTCCTGGTATTTTCTTCTACAACTTCATCAGATTCCTAGGCCTCTGGTTCACTGTCTTGTTGCTCTTGTTGTTGACTGGAAGAAGGTTTTTCTTCTTGAACATAATAAATCGGTTGGCGACCAAAAGTATTATATTCTGCGTAAACTTCATCATCGGTGGAGGATGATGCTTTGGAAGCGATCCTAAAAGCAGGTGGTGTTGGATCCTTTTTTCTAGGTGCTATGCAAGGTGTTGCAAAGTACATTAGGTTTTTAAGCCATCCGGTGATGTCAGGAAGGCCTAATGGTAATGGAGTTTCCATATCCATTAAATAGAAAAACTCTATCATAGGGCTAATTCTTGAAGCTTCCTTTGAAGTCTTCTGATCATATACCGTAGTAGAATTTCTCTACGGGTTAATCTCCACCATTCATTCAGATATGCTCAATAAGCTATATCGGTTTCATTTACTGGTGTGAGAGTTTCTCTGGCTTGCCAATTTTGGACTTTCATTAAGCGTACGAGACGAATTTGATCTAGTAGTCTTTCTCTACAGATCATTTTACGAAGCTATAAGGTTTAGTTTTTGTTTGATTTTCTTGATCTTGCATCTAAGGTTGTAGATGTGATCAATATATCTTTCCCGAAAATATTAATACCATACCATTGCTAGGATTGTATTATCTTCTGGTTGAAGAATATTTCTTTGGAGTAAAGCGAGGTCAAGGCTTTCTCTTTTTAATTTTAAACGATTTAAAAGTTTCTTTTTATAGATCATTCTGGTGTCCAAGTTGTAAAAGGTGTTTTATACCTTGATGGACCTGGAGAACCTAGGCGTTCTTTTGAACCTAGATGTTCTTTTAATGCTAAGACTTCTGTTAAAAGTTCTTGCATTTTATCTTTGTTTAGATTATCTAAACTTTGTTTTAGTTCTATTAAATCTTCGAAGAAAACAGGACTATTTCCATGGTCAATCTTTTCTAGAATATTTTCTAAGATGTTTTGACACTTTATTATTTCTCTATGTTTATGTTCATCGTAGAGGAAATCTGTTTTCTATTGGATATTCTCAACAGTTTTTTCTAACGTATTAAGGGTCTTACCATAAGACTCAAAGATTTGATTTGAATTGGTGACGATGTCACTATTTCCTATAGGTGGGCCTAAGGCTTTATATGGGTTATGTGTCATCATCGATGTGAAGAGGAACATAAGCATTGGCCCTTGGATTTACTATTCCTTCGAAAAGGGAACCATTTGAGCTTCTACTTGTTGAGGTAGAGGGCCTATCCTGTTCGATGGAAAAGTTGGATCTAGTGTTTGTGATCACTAGTTTTCCTTCTATCTCCTTTATGGTTTTTCGGGAGAGGGGAAGGTGTCTGGGTGCCAAAGGTTGAACTACCCATTCGGTTGGCCATGTTAACTCTTTGGGGTCGAGTTCTTCTATGGTCCAGTTTTCAGAATAACCAATGTTTTTGGCTAATTCTGTGAGTTTCTTTGAATCTTTAACTGGAACCTTTCCAGTGTTGATTCCTCGGGCTACTATACATACAAGTATGCGCATAACTCTTCTTCTTGGTTGAATTCCATTTTTTTACCAGTTGTCTGTATAGATTTTTAGGGACAAGGTATCTTGGATGTGCTTGTCTTCTAAATCTATTTGTAGATTGGGCCATGTTGTAAAGGATAATGGGACTAATCCTAAGTTAGCTCTAACTCCTCCGAGTAGGGCCTTTTCAAAATTATTCTTCATAGAGTTATCTACTATAGCTACTATGAAGGGTAAATTCTGATTGATTCGTAGGGTCTAATCCTATACGAACGAGTCCATAATGGACATATTTGAATAGTTTTAGCTTAGCTAAATCAAATTTACTTAATAATCTATAGCAGAAGGTACCTGAGTCGGTATCTTGTATTTCTACAGATAGTTCCTTCTGAAAAACAAAGGATTTCTTTTGGAACTCAATCCAATCTTTGTTGTAGACTTCAGTTATCCTAGGGATACTTTTCGTCCATTTTTTTCCATCCTGCATAAGATTAGGATGTTCATCATATTCTCCCTGTGTTTCATGATGTACATGAACACTGTTTTGAAGAGAAGTACATTCTATTCCTATTTGTTCAGACATTTAGGATTTTTAGATGAGTTGAGGTCTCTTCTAATTTTTGGAACAAGATTTCGATCAGTCGTTCCAATTGATACAAAGTGATGAAAGGAGAGATGTGTTGTATAACTATTTCTCTCAATTCTTCATTTTGACTTAAGGATCAAATGTCTCATATAAGACGATCTCTATCTGTTCCTTGATGAGATTTTACAATAGCTATTTTGCAAATAACTTCCTGTAATTCTTTTTTACATGGTTTGTTGTTAACCATTTTAATTTTCGCTTGTCGGATAGGTTCTAAGATCCTAGAAGGATTTATTTCTGGATCTACATAGCTTTGTAGATCTGTAAGGAAATGTATTGTTTCTTCAGTATTTCCTATTTTAAGTAACTCAAGATGGACATTAGTTCTTCTCTTGAGTTTTTATACTTGTTCATTGACGTCACTCTCGATTCCTACGCATAGGAAAACAACGTTTCCTGTGGTGTATTTTTCCCAACATCTTTTCATAAAGAAGTTGTGATGCATATCACCAACTAAATCCATTATATTATTTAATATTGGATTATTCTTACCATGTCATCCATGTTGATAGCCTATTATTGGACAAACATTTGTGTGTCCAGTTTTCAACACAGTGTCATAAGAAGGACCGTTGAGTTCCTTCTGATCTACCAGTTGGGGTCTTTCTTACATTAGTACATTTGTAGTATATCAATGGTACATGGGATGTGACCGGTTTGGGTTGTAACTGTTTGGGAGTTTGTATACCTAAACAGAAACAAGTAAAGGTTTCCTTTCCAACTCAAGAGTGGCAGGTGGAAATCCCTGATTCTCCTATCTTTAATGAAGACTGGGTTGTGATTTCCTTCTCATGCCAGGCATGACCGGTAGAAATCCCGGGTCAACCTATGTTTATCAAAACACTAAAGTCATCCGTCTACTGATTAGCTGATGTTTTGGCTTCCTTTTCTCACGATGGAGATCCTGTAGAAGACCCGAAGGAACTTGGCATATCATGCCGTTGAGTGAGTTCTTTTAACTCTTCGGTTAATTCCTTAACCTTGAGTTGTAAGAGTTCTCCACTTAACCCGTATCGGGCACAATTCTCATGGATGTCTCCTCATTCCGAGAGAACTAAAAGACTGTTGAATAGTGACTATAGGGTTGAGAGCAATACCGTGAGTGTGGCAATTGCTGCTACTAGGTCCGTCAGGGTGCTATTGAGGGGATCCATTTTACGTGTCTATAACACAAGAAAATTCTTCGAGTAGTAAGAGTATCAGGTTATTTATCAAGTTCTCTATAAATAAATGGAGTAGTAGAGAAATTTTTCTACGACAATAGTAGTGGGACACAAATCACCACGCCTGCTGTTGTGTTATATATCAGGAAGGCTAAAGCATAACCGACTATAACAAATTTATTAGCCAAAGGTTGTGCCAGAAGAGTCACTCATATTTTCTAAGTTTTCTGAGGAGGAGGACTCAGTTTCTAGATGAAGTTCATATACTTCATCTCCTGACTAGATGTCATCATAATGGATGATTTCCAATCCATTTTCTGCGGCTAGTAAAATATAAGTACTGTGCCGCCATTGTTGTGTATCATTTGGACAATATTTTGCAAAATGTCCTTCTTTCTAGCATATCCATTATTTGCATTTGTTTGGGGTTTTTCCTTTTGGGCAATATGCATTTGACCCTTTATTGGATGTGGTAGGGCCAGAATTTGTTCTTTTTCTAAAGTATATCTTCTTAGGAGTATACCTAGTTGTAGAACTTTTTTGTATCCTAAATTGTTTCTGTTGAAATTTCTTAGGATATTTTCGTTGCTTATGGGAGGTGGTTTTTCAACCATAAGCTCATATATTTTTGTTCTGGTTTGAACAACATAATGTTTGTTTATTTGCCTTACTACTTTTCTTTTGTAGTTTTTGACTTTCATAAAGATTTGCCAACATGTCTTGTACAAATCTATGTCTTCTTCCTAAAGTGTCAAAGTTTAGGAAACTATTCATGGTTAGAGTACCAAGTTCTGGATTATTTTGCCAATAATTTGTTATGTAGTCTTATTCAGCTACATGTGCAAAAGATTTTGGCAATTTTGCATAAAAGATAGACAGATAGGGTTTCTGGTCTTCTTTTTGCAGTTTATAGAAGTAACTTTCAAACTTGCAGTAATACTTCTCATAGAAACAAATGTTATAGATTTGTAACTTGTTTGATTTCTGAAGAGTTTCTAAATGTTTTCTTTGTTTAGTTCTCTCATTGTAAGCTTCTAGGGTTGGATGTATTCAATTTAAAAACATAAAGTCTCTACAAGATTTCAACACAGACGCACAACGGATTATGGTACCGAAAGCACTATTACCAGATACCGTAAAAAACACACAATGAGTCTCTAGCAGACTCAACAGCCTAAACAGCGGATGACAGAGTGAACTAGGGATGAGGGCAACGGAACTAGAATCCTAGGGATTTCTACCAACACACTGTCTACAAGCAGCGAAAAACAACGATGACTCACACAATACTATTCCTACAGTCACACTTTATACATCCTATCATTTCACCATCATATTACTCCTGCTTCCTACCACATGTCACTGCTATGTACTCGTTTGTGTCTATTTCATAGCTATCTAATAGGCCCAACATGACTTCTGCTGCTACTTAGAATTTCTTTGGGGTTTGATTCTATTCCTGTCGGCTTACCACCACGTGGGCAATCCGTCAATGCGGTCCTCACGGTCTCCAGAGGGCCCCAAGCCGTTCATATTAACCGTTGCGGCTCCATGGGTGCTTCAGCAGGGTAGAGCACAACTCCGTTTCATTTTCTACCTCGGAGCGTAGCCGAATAATTCCAAGTCTCTAGCTTCTTTCCTATTTGCCACTATTTCGATACTATTTCTTTTTGACGAGTGAACAGTAAATATGAATAGTAACAATGAACAATACTTTTGAATAGTAACTTTGGAACAGTAAAAACAAACACTGTGGAGATCATATATATAGATGCGGAACATGAACAGTGATAACAACAACTGTACAAATCACAATATTACAAACATGCGGAAAATATAAAAACATTGTTCAAACAAAATAAAAACAACCAAATACAAACCCTTAAAAAAGGGAAAGAAAAACTACTTATCTACATAACTCCCAAAATTACTGACCGAGCCACTGGTCGGTTCCCTATTTTCTACTCAGCCATTATGGCTGTTAAGCACATACCGTGCTTTAGGAACTTGTTGGAGGAAGATCGCCGGAAATTGCCTTCTTCTTCGAGTGTCCATCGGTTGTTGAATCAGCTACTGCTTCTTCAATTTTTGAATATCTCAACCTCTGGAGGAACGTCAAATTTATAGTTGAAGATCTTTCATTTCTTCCTCCTTTACCCTTTATTGAAAGGTGTGTGTTTAAAGGCAAAGGGTAACTTTTGTCTTTTTGTCTTTTCATTTTTGCCCTTGCATTATTACCTTTTAGCACCGAAAGCAGGGGTAGAAATGACTTTTCCTCTTGTGACATCATGACGCTGACGTGCAGGAATCTTTTGAACCACCATTGTTGACTTTGTGTAGCCGCCTTTGATGACTATTGTAGCCACCATTGCGGACTTTTATAGCCGCCTTTGCTGACTTTGATTTCATCTTGGGCCTTAATGGCTGCTAACCTGTCTGCAGACATGGCTGTTGTCTGCTCATTCGGACAACTGCCTTTCTGTGCACAATCTACGAGTGTGCTCCTTTGGAAAAGTCTTCTGGGCCATCTGGCAGAAGCTTTCCTTGGTTGCTTTGCTGAAGGGGATATTTCCTCTGAGGAATTTCTTCAGCGTTGCTTTGAGACTAGTTTGGAAAGGTGCCGGAGTCTCTTTATAGCTTTTCGAGACAATCCTCAGTGGGACGGAGGTCTTGTAGACAAAGTTTTTCTTTTTCTGAACCAGCTATTGTATGAGCTGTATCAGGTTCTTGAGCCTGTGAATATGCCTGGTTGGCCAGACTGCTTCTGGGAAAGGCTTAGCTTTTGGAACATGTCTGGGATCATATTCCATCTTCGCATCACCTTCTTTGATGCCTTCAAGTGTCATGACAGAAATGCTCGAAAACATCTTTGTGTCAGTAACAATATCAGCAATATAGGAAACAAAATGAAGTCGAATTCCTTTAATCTTTGTTATGGAGAGAAAATTTTTGCAAGCTTCCATAATCTCTTTTGGCATTTTATCCAAAACAGATAAGTCAGAGGAGTGAAGTACCATTTGTTTTATAAATCCATATGAATAAAGCATGGATGGATATTTTGAGTCTATTTCATGACTCAGCTTCACTTGATTCAAACTGTTGTTGGACTCAGTGGTGAAAAAGGGAGTGTTTATCACTTGTCCAATTTGTTCATTCCATCTCTGGAATTGAATAGTATGATCGGATTCGATCTTTGAACGAACGTTGTCCACCTTTTGAGGGCATAGCAAGGGTTCCTCAGACATAATGTCCAAAACTTTTAAAGGTTTAAATTTCTTTAAAAACTCAAACTCATTTAAACTTGTTGTATCTGGTTTCCTTAGGCTTTTTAGCCTTGTAAACTCAGACGGGGTAACCAATTTTGTATTGAATGATTTCTCATTACTAGACAAGTCTGTTTCCATCAGGGATGGATCCATTAAGAATTCCTTTTCAGCTCGAGACTAACAGGTAGAAGTCCCTGATTCCGATTTCATCGAAATCGTTAAGGTTTCCTTTCCAACTCTAGACTAGCAAGTAGAAATCCCTGATTCCCCTATCTTCAAAGAAGACTGGGTTGTGATTTCCTTCTCATGCCTGGCATGACCGGTAGAAATTCCGGGTCGACTTGTGTTTAACAAAACACTAAAGTCATCCGTCTGCTGATTAGCTGATGTTGTGGCTTCCTTTTCTCGCTATGGACATCCAGTAGAAGTCCCGGAGGAGCTTGGCATATCATGCCATTTGGTGAATTTTTTTAAATCTTCGGTTAATTCCTTAACCTTGAGTTGTAAAACTTCTCCACTTAACCCGTAACGGGCACAATTATGCTGAATGTCTCCTTGTTCAGAGAGAACTAAAAGACTGTCGAATAGTGACTGTAAGGTTGACAGCAATACCGTGAGTGTGGCAATTGCTGCTGCTAGGTCCTTCAGGGTGCTACTGAGGGAATCAATTTTACCTGTCTGGAACACAAGAAAATTCTCTAGTAAGAGTATCAGGTAAATAATTTTTATCTCCTTTTATGTGTTCAACAGTAAAAGAGAATTGGAAGAACCATTACTGCCAACAGAGTAATCTACCACAACAAAGTGAATCTTCTAAATTTCTTGTCATAAAACCGAAAAAATTTTTACAGTCAGTTCTTACCAGAAATTCTTTGGGAGCAAGATAAAAATAAAACTTTTTTATCCCATTTTTTACTGCTAAAAATTATTTTTCGTAAGAATGATAGTTTGTTTCAGCAGATGAAAATGTTCCTGATGTATATTTGCATATTCTTTCAGAATCATTGATTTTGCATTTTAGGACTACTGCCCAAGTATGATCCGATGTGTCAGTTTCTAAAATCAGTTTTGCATCTGGATCTGGTTGAGTTAACATTGGGAGGTGTTTCATCATTTGTTTGATCTGGATTACTTCTAGACTATCAGTGGGTGTCCATTCCCATTTGACATCTTTCTTTAGTTTCTTTTGAAAGGCTTTCCTAATTTCTGCTAAATTCTTTATGAATTGTTCAGCATATGTTAGGCATCCTAAGAAATGTTGAAGTTGTTTTATATCTTCAATTTCATTCGAAAAAGCTGCTAGTTTTTCAGGAATATGATTTTGGAGAATGATTTCTCTTTTTGAGATGTTTAGACCTAAGAAATCTATCTTGGTTTTAAACAACTCTGATTTCTTTTTGCTGAGTGCTATCCCAACATTTTTAAGGCATTTAATACCTTAAGTAATTCTCTTTATGTTGATCCTTGGTTTCTGAAAAGACTAGGATGTGATCAACATAAATTAAGCAAAATTTAAAGAATGGTTTGAGGATATCATTCATTCTTCTTTGAAATATGTTCGGTGCTTGTTTTAACCCGAAGGGCATTACAAGCCACTCATAATGTCCTGAAGGACAACTGAATGCAGTAAGGGGAATAGCTCTTTCGGTTAGACAAAATTTTCAAAACCCGGATTTGCAATCAAATTTAGAAAACCATTGTTTTCCACTTATTGCAGCTATTAATCTTTCTTTGTTATGAAGATAGTAGTCATCCATTTTTCTGGCTTCATTAACCCTTTTATAGTTAATGACCATTCTAGCTTTTCCATGTTTTATCTCTGCATGATTCTGAACCAGGAAAGCAGGAGATGTATGTGGAGAATAACTTGCACGGATTAAACCTTGAGTTAGCAAGTCATTTATCTGTGTTGAAAATTCTTCAACATCAGAAGGAGTGTAAACCATAGGTTTTTTTTGGATTTCTTTTTCAGGATCAAGAAGTTCGAGGTCGGCATATGGTTTTTGTTTATGCTACAATTCTAAGGGTTTCTCAGAACAAGTGGATTCTAGAAGTTGCTGAACTTGCTAAACTTTGGTTTCGCAGGATTCAGCAAGGAGTAGAGTTTCTAAGGGAGGAATCCTATCACCACGCTTGGTGCATTTTTTGAAGACCTGATGGAGAACATCTCCATTACCAGAAATGGCATAGACTTCAGTGGGTTTTACTACATAGACAAATACAGCAGAATTATCGATTTCACGTCGAGTGCGACATCGAAGTTTATAGTAGGCTGGTGTTTTCTCTACAGGAGCATGAAACATGAGCCATTCATTTCCTAGGACTAAATATTGTCCTGAGTTTATGTTTGGTCCTAAACTAATGAGTTTTGGGATCATAAACTTTTCACCTCCAATGTCGAGATGAATGTTTCTGGTTTCTGTAGGAAGAGATAAATTTTCTCCTGAGCCAACTGTTACTTGAAGGGGTACTTCAAGTGCTTTCCATAGATCCGTGGGAAGTAGATTTTGTCTGGATAGGCAATATGAACTTCCTGTATCTACGAGAGCGTGTATATGGAATTTGATATATCCGAGTAGTTTAAGCATGACGGTCATATAAGAATTTCCAGATGCTACATGCTCTACGTTTATGCGGCGGATACTCATTCAGAGAAGGTGCCAGAAGAGTCCGACATGTGCTCTGAGTCTTTTTCTAAAAGGAGGACTCAGTTTCTAGATGAAGTTCATATACTTCATCTTCTGACTGGATGTCATCATGATGGATGATTTCCATTCCATTTTCTTCAGCTAGTAACATATAAGTACTATACCATCGTTGTTGTTTATCATTTGGACAATCTTTTGCAAAATGTCCTTCTTTTTGGCATATCCAGCATTTGCATTTGCTTGGGGTTTTCCCCTTTGGGAAATATGCATTTGACCCTTTACTGGATGTGGTAGGGCCAGAATTTGTTCTTTTTCTAAAGTATCTCTTCTTAGGAGTATACCTAGTTGTAGAAATTTTTTGTATCCTAAATTTTTTCTGTTGAAATTTCTTAGGATATTTTCGTTGCTTATGGGAGGTGGTTTTACAACCATAAGCTCGTACATTTTTGTTCTGGTTTGAACAACATAATGTTTATTTACTTGCCTTACTACTTTTCTTTAGTAGTTTTTGGGCTTCACAAAGATTTGCCAACATGTCTTGTACAAATCTATCTCTTCTTCCTAAAGTGTGAAATTTTAGGAAATTATCCATGGTTAAAGTACCAAGTTCTGGATTATTTTGCCAATATTTTGTAATGTAGTCTTTTTCAACTACATGTGCAAAAGGTTCTGGCAATTTTGCATAAAAGATAGACAGATAAGGTTACTAATCTTCTTTTTGCATTTTACAGAAGTAACCTGCAAATTCGCAATAATACTTCTCGTAAAAACAGATGTTATAGATTTGTAACTTGTCCAATTTTTGAAGAGTTTCTAAATGTTTTCGTTGTTTAGTACTTTCATTATAAGCTTCTAGGGTTGGATGTATTCGAAGAAATTCCTTTGATATCTTAGCCACCACTCCTTTCAAGATATTGGCTATAGATATTGAGGTATTAGCTCGTTTTTTGTCTTCGGGAAGGTTGTCCCACAAATGAGCTACACTACCCTATAAAGCATGGGTAAAGAAATTAAATGTTGAATCTTTGTTCCAAGATTCATGCATATTTGCAGCATTGTTCATGCTTCTTTATCATTCTTTAAGGACCTTTGCTCCCACCTTGGGCCAATCCAAGTTGAGATAAAATCCAAAAGGGTTTATGCTATCTATGGGTTGATGATATCCCTTAGTAGCATTTGAAGGATTGATATTTGTGTATTTTTTTGAATACATTTGTCCTCCCAGGGATATTTTGAAGTGGGAGAAACTTTCTCGTTCTTGCGGGTGAACAGCAGTACAGTTTTGGAAGTAATCTTGAAAGCTATCTTCCATGTGGGTGTCACGTACCCTTGATTTTTCTGCTTCAAAATGGTCGCTACCACGAAGCATTCTAAATCTTTTACCAAGATCATCTGCCTTTTTGTCTTTAGCAGAGTAGTCTATTTTTTTGGTATTTTCTTCTGCAACTTCATCAGATTCCTAGGCCTCTGGTTCACTGTCTTGTTGCTCTTGTTGTTTACTTGGAGAAGGTTTTTCTTCTTGAACATAATAAATCGGTTGGAGACCAAAAGTATTACATTCTGCGTAAACTTCATCATCGGTGGAAGATGATGCTTTGGAAGCGATCCTAAAAGTAGGTGGTGCTGAATCCTTTTTTCTAGGTGCTATGCAAGGTGTTGCAAAGTACACTAGGTTTTTAAGCCATCCAGTGATGTCAGGAAGGCCTAATAGTAATGGAGTTTCCATATCCATTAAATAGAAAAACTCATCCATTTTTACAAAGCTAAGAGGTTAGCTTTGTTTAATTTTTTTGATCTTGCATCGTAGTCGATGGATGCGATTCGTATATCTTTCCCAATGGAAATAGTACATTTCCATGGAGTAGATTGTATCATCTTCAGGTTGAAGCATGTTTCTTAGTAAGAGAGTGAAGGCAAGGCCATCTCTCTTTCTTTTTAAATGATCTAAAAGTTTTTCCTATGGATCATCTATTTCAAGATGTTGTCCATGCTTGTTCAACATCTTCCTTTGTTCGGAATTTCCTATGAGAATTTCCGGGAAATCCTATGACTTGTGCTTGGGCTTCTTCCCAGCTGTCATATATTCCTATTTCTCTTCCTATGAAGACAACATACAAGTATTTTTTTCTTGTTTTCCGTATATACTTGTAGAGGCTTCTCCTATTGAAGCGGTGTCTACAGGTTGAGATACGGTTTCTTCTTGGGTCATTCTGTAGATCTCTCTTTGCAGAATGATTACCAAATCTTCTAAGAATTTCTTGGATAGCATATTCTTGAAGTTCAAGTTGTTCAATCCTGATTTGGTGTTTCAGGTCTTTGGTAACTTGTTTTAATCCTACTGGACCGATTCCTAAGAATCGTCCATCTCGGATTATCCCTCTTCCTTCCTTGTTATATTCTACAACTAAAGGATTTTCTTCAAACTCTTTGAGTTTGGCTTGAACTCGTAAGAGCCGATCTTTTAATTGTCGAATCTAGACTTTCTGGAATTCGATTTGATTATCATACCTTCTGGGCATGATTTGTTCTCGCAGTCACGAATAGTTTATAAGTCTTAACATTTGATTTGACCTATTTTATTCCATATAGGAAGTTTTAAGTTTGTGTACATTTGTTCCTTACAAATGTTACATGGGATGTGACCGGTTTAAGTCGTAACTGTTTGGGAGTGTGTATACCTAAATAGAAAGAAGTAAATTTAAGCTTTGACTTCTTTGACACATATTAATGCCAAGAAACGGATTCCATGGCTCCATATGGACCAAGTCTAATACTTGGCTCTGATACTAATTAAAAAACATACCGAGTCTCTACTAGACTTCAACACAGAAAAACAGCGGATTATTGTACCGAAACCACTATTGCCAGATACCATAAAAAACACACAACGAGTCTCTAGCAGACTCAACAGCCTAAACAATGGATGACAGAGTGAACCTAGGGATAACAGCAAATGTACTAATGTACCAAAGACCCCAACTGGTAGGTCAGAAGGAACTCAACGGTCCTTCTTATGACAGGGTGTTGAAAACTGAACACAAATATTTGTCAAATAATAGGCTATCCACATGGATGGCATGATAAGAATAATCCAATATTAAATAATATAAGGGATTTAGTTGGTGATATGCATCACAACTTCTTTATGAAAAGATGCTGGGAAAAATACACCGCAGAAAACGTTGCTTTCCTATGTGTAGGAATAGAGAGTGGCGTCATTGAACAAGAACAAAATCTCAAGAGAAGAATTAATGCCCATCTTGAGGTACTTAAAACGGGAAATACTAAAGAAATAGTACGTTTCCTTACAGATCTACAAAGCTATGTAGATCTAGAAATAAATCCTTCTAGGATCTTAGAACCTATCCGACAAGCAAAAATTAAAATGGTTAACAACAAACCATGTAAAAAATAATTACAGGAAGTTATTCGCAAAATAGCTACTGTAAAATCTCATCAAGGAACAGATAGAGATCGTCTTATACGGGAAATCTGTGCCATAACTCAAAATGAAGAATTGAGAGAACTAGTTATACAACACATCTCTCCTTTCATCACTTTCTATCAATTGGAATGACTGATCGAAATCTTGTTCCAAAAATTAGAAGAGACCTCAACTCATCTAAAAATCCTAAATGTCTGAACAAATAGGAATAGAATGTACTTCTCTTCAAAACAGTGTTCATGTACATCATGAAACACAGGGAGAATATGATGAACATCCTAATCTCATGCAGGATGGACAAAAATGGACAATAAGTATCCCTAGGATAATTGAAGTCTACAACAAAGATTGGATTGAGTTCCAAAAGAAATCCTTCGTCTTTTAGAAGGAACTATCTGTAGAAATATAGGATACCGACTCAGGTACCTTCTGCTACAGATTATTAAGTTAATCTGATTTAGCGAAGCTAAAACGATTCAAATATGTCCATTATGGATTCGTTAGTTTAGGATTAGACCCCTTAATACGAATCAATCAGAATTTACCCTTCATAGTAGCTATAGTAGATAACTCTGTGAAGAATAATTTTGAAAAGGCCCTACTTGGAGGAGTTAGAGCTAACTAAAGATTAGGCCCAATATCCTTTACAACATGGCCCAATCTACAAATAGATTTAGAAGACAAGCACATCCAAGATACCTTGTCCCTAAAAATCTATATAGACAACTGGTCGAAAAATGGAATTCAACCAGGAAGAAGAGTTATGCGCATACTTGTATGTATAGTAGCCCAAGGAATCAACACTGGAAAGGTTCCAGTTAAAAATTCAAAGAAACTCACAGAATTAGCCAAAAACATTGTTTATTCTGAAAACTTGACCATAGAAGAACTCGACCCCAGAGAGTTAACATGGCCAACCGAATGGGTAGTCTAACCTTTGGCACCCAGACACCTTCCCCTCTCCCAAAAACCATAAAGGAGATAGAAGGAAAACTAGTGATCACAAACACTAGATCCAACTTTTCCATCGAATAGGATAGGCCCTCTACCTCAACAAGTAGAACCTCAAATAGTTCCCGTTTCGAAGGAATAGGAAATCCAAGGCCCAATGCTTATGTTCCTCTTCACAACAATGATGGCACATAACCCATATAAAGCCTTAGGCCCACCTATAGGAAATAGTGACATCGTCACCAATTCAAATCAAATCTTAGAGTGTTATGGAAAGACCCTTAATAGGTAAGAAAAAACTGTTGAGAATCTCCAACTGAAAATAGATTTCCTCTATGATGAACATAAACATAGAGAAATATTAAAGTGTCAAAACAACCTAGAAAATATTCTAGAAAATATTGACCATGGAAATAGTCCTATTTTCTTCAAAGATTTAACAGAACTAAAACAAAGTTTATATAATCTAAACAAAGATAAAATGCAAAAACTTTTAACATAAGTCTTAGCATTAAAAGAACATCTAGGTTCAAAAGAACGTCTAGGTTCTCTTTGTCCATCAAGGTATAAAACACCTTTTACACCTTGGACACCAGAAATGATCTATAAAAAGAAACTTTTAGATCGTTTAAAAATAAAAAGAGAAAGCCTTGACCTCGCTTTACTCCAAAGAAGTATTCTTCAACTAGAAGATAATACAATCCTAGCAATGGTATGGTATTACTATTTTCGGGAAAGATATACTGATTGCATCTACAACCTTAGATGCAAGATCAAGAAAAGCAAACAAAAGCTAAACCTTATAGCTTTGTAAAATGATCTGTAGAGAAAGACTACTAGATCAAATTTGTCCGGCACGCTCAATGAAAGACCAAAATTGGCAAGCCAGAGAAACTCTTACACCAGTAAATGAAAATGATATAGCTTATTGAGCATATCTGAATGAATGGTGAAGATTAACCCGTAGAGAAATTCTACTACGGTATATGATCAGAAGACTTCAAAGGAAGCTTCAAGAATTAGCTCTATGACAGAGTTTTTTTATTTATTGGATATGGAAACTCCATTACCATTAGGCCTTCCTGACATCACCGGATGACTTAAAAACCTAATGTACTTGGCAACACCTTGCATAGCACCTAGAAAAAAGGATCCAGCACCACCTTCTTTTAGGATTGATTCCAAAGCATCCTCCTCAACTGATGAACAAGTTTACGCAGAATATTATACTTTCGGTCGCCAACTGATTTATTATGTTCAAGAGGAAAAACCTTCCTCTAGTAAACAACAAGAGCAACACGACAGTGAACCAGAGGCCTAGGAGTCTGATGAAGTTGCAGAAGAAAATACCAAGAAAACAGACTACTCTGCTAAAGACAAAAAGGCAGATGATCTTGGTAAATGATTTAGAATCCTTTGTGGTAGTGACCATTTTGAAACAAAAACATCAAGGGTACAAGACACCCACATGGAAGATAGCTGTCAAGATAACTTCCAAAACCGTACTATGGTTCACCCGCAAGAACGAGAAAGTTTCTCCCACTCCAAAATATCCCTGGGAGGACAAAGGTATTCGACAAAATACACAAATGTCGATCCTTGAAATGCTACTAAGGGACACCAAACCATAGATAGCATAAACCCTTTTGGATTTTATCTCAACTTGGATTGCCCCAAGGATGAAGAAAAAGACCTTAAAGAATGGGAAAGAAGCATGAGCAATGCTGCAAATATTCATGAATCTTGGGACAAAGATTCAGCATTTAATTTCTTTATACATGCTTTACAGGGTAATGTAGCTCATTGGTGGGACAACCTTCCCGAAGACCAAAAAGGAGCAAATACCTCAATATCGATAGCCAATATCTTGAAAGGATTAGTGGCTAAGATATCAAAAGAATTTCTAGGAATACATCCAACCCTAGAAGCTTAGAATGAGAGTACTAAACAAAGAAAACGTTTAGAAACTCTTCAGAAATTGAACAAGCTACAAATCAGTAAGATTTGTTTCTATGAGAAGTATTACTACGAGTTTGCAAGTTACTTCTACAAACTGCAAAAAGAAGACCAGAAACCCTATCTGTCTATCTTTTATGCAAAATTGCCAGAACCTTTTGCACATGTAGCTGAAAAAGACTACAAAACAAAATATTGGAAAAATAATCCAAAACTTGGTACTCTAACCATGGATAATTTCCTAAACTTTGACACTTTAGGAAGAAGACAGATTTATACAAGACATGTTGGCAAATCTTTGTGAACGCCAAAAACTACAAAAGAAAAGTAGTAAGGCAAATAAACAAACATTATGTTGTTCAAACCAGAACAAAAATGTAGGAGCTTATGGTTGCAAAACCACCTCCCATAAGCAACGAAAATATCTTAAGAAATTGCAACAAAAAAATTTAGGATACAAAAAAGTTCTACAACTAGGTATACTCCAAAAAAGAGATACTATAGAAAAAGAATAAATTCTTGCCCTACCACTCCAGTAAAGGGTCAAATGCATATTGCCCAAAAGGAAAAACCCCAAGCAAATGCAAATGCAGGATATGCCAGAAAGAAGGACATTTTCCAAAAGATTGTCCAAATGATACGCAACAATTGTGGTACAGTACTTATATGTTACTAGCCGAAGAAAGTGGATTGGAAATCATCCATTATGATGACATCCTGTCAGGAGATGAAGTATATGAACTTCATCTAGATAGGTGTGAAATAGACAAAAACGAGTACATAACAGTGACATGTGGTAGGAAGGAGGAGTAATATGATGGTGAAATGATAGGATGTATAAAGTGTGACTATAGGAATAGTATTGTGTGAGTCATTGTTGTTTTCCGCTGCCTATAGACAGGGTGTAGGTAGAAATCCCTAGGATTCGAGTTCCACTGCCCTCATCCCTAGGTTCACTCTGTCATCCGCTGTTTAGGCTGTTGACTCTGTTAGAGACTAGTTGTGTGTTTTTTATGGTATCTGGCAATAGTGCTTTCGGTACCATAATCCGCTGTGTCTGTGTTGAAGTCTAGTAGAGACTTTATGTTTTTAAATTGGTATCAGAGCCAAGTATTAGACTTGGTCCATACAAAGCCATGGAATCAGTTTCCTGGCAGTAATATGTGTCAAAGAAGTCAAAGCTTAACTTTACTTCTTTCTGTTTAGGTATACAAACTCCCAAACAGTTACGACCCAAACCGGTCACATCCCATGTACCATTGGTATACTACAAATGCACTAGTGT
This sequence comes from Aristolochia californica, assembly GCF_029961685.1. Classification (NCBI taxonomy): domain Eukaryota; kingdom Viridiplantae; phylum Streptophyta; class Magnoliopsida; order Piperales; family Aristolochiaceae; genus Aristolochia; species Aristolochia californica. Next base: position 15,112,334 of record NW_027182257.1, on the reverse strand, counting down.
ACCAAAGACCCCAACGGGTAGGTCAGAAGGAACTCAACAGTCCTTCTTATGACACCGTGTTGAAAATAGGACACACAAATGTTTGTCCAATAATAGGCTATCCACATGGATGGCATGATAAGAATAATCCAATATTAAATAATATAATGGATTTAGTTGGTGATATGCATCACAACTTCTTTATGAAAAGATGCTGGGAAAAATACACCGCAGAAAACGTTGGTTTCCTATGCCTAGGAATAGAGAGTGACGTCAATGAACAAGTACAAAAACTCAAGAGAAGAATTAATGCCCATCTTGAGGTACTTAAAACAGGAAATACTGAAGAAACACTAAGTTTCCTTACAGATCTACAAAGCTATGTTGATCTAAAAATATATGCTTCTAGGATCTTAGAACCTATCCGACAAGCGAAAATTAAAATGGTTAACAACAAACCATGTAAAAAATAATTATAGGAAGTTATTTACAAAATAGCTACTGTAAAATCGCATTAAGGAACAGATAGAGATCGTTTTATACGAGACTTCTGTGCCTTAACTCAAAATGAAAAACTGAGAGAACTAGTTATACAACACATCTCTCCTTTCATCACTTTCTATCAATTGCAATGACTGATCGAAATCTTGTTCCAAAAATTAGAAGAGACCTCAACTCATCTAAAAATCCTAAATGTCTGAACAAATAGGAATAGAATGTACTTCTCTTCAAAACAGTGTTCATGTACACCATGAAACATAGGGAGAATATGATTAACATCCTAATCTTATGCAGGATGGACAAAAATGGACAATAAGTATCCCTAGGATAACTGAAGTCTACAACGAAGATTGGATTGAGTTCCAAAAGAAATCCTTTGTCTTTCAGAAGGAACTATCTGTAGAAATATAGGATACCGACTCAGGTACCTTCTGCTATAGATGATTAAGTTAATCTGATTTAGCTAAGCTAAAATGATTCAAACATGTCCATTATGGACTCGTTTGTATAGGATTAGACCCCTTAATACGAATCAATCAGAATTTACCCTTCATAGTAGCTATAGTAGATAACTCTGTGAAGAATAATTTTGAAAAGGCCCTACTTGGAGGAGTTAGAGCTAACTAAGGATTAGGCCCAATCTACAAATAGATTTAGAAGACAAGCACATCCAAGATACCTTGTCCCTAAAAATCTATACAGACAACTGGTCAAAAAATGGAATTCAACCAGGAAGAAGAGTTATGCGCATACTTGTATGTATAGTAGCCTGAGGAATCAACACTGGAAAGATTCCAATTAAAGATTCAGAGAAACTCACAGAATTAGCCAAAAACATTCATTATTCTGAAAACTTGACCATAGAAGAACTCTACCCAGAGAGTTAACATGGCCAACAGAATGGGTAGTCCAACCTTTGGCACCCAAACACCTTCCCCTCTCCCCAAAAACCATAAAGGAGATAGAAAGAAAACTAGTGATCACAAACACTAGATCCAACTTTTCCATCAAATAGGATAGGCCGTCTACCTCAACAAGTAGAACCTCAAATAGTTCCCGTTTCGAAGGAATAGGAAATCCAAGGCCCAATGCTTATGTTCCTCTTCACATCGATGTTGGCACATAACCCATATACCTTAGGCCCACCTATAGGAAATAGTGACATCGTCACCAATTCAAATCAAATCTTAGTCTAATGGTAAGACCCTTAATAGGTTAGAAAAAACTGTTGAGAATCTCCAATAGAAAATAGATTTCCTCTATGATGAACATAAACATAGAGAAATAATAAAGTATCAAAACAACCTAGAAAATATTCTAGAAAAGATTGACCATGGAAATAGTCCTATTTTTTTCAAAGATTTAATAGAACTAAAAGAAAGTTTAGATAATCTAAACAAAGATAAAATGCAAAAACTTTTAACAGAAGTCTTAGCATTAAAAGAACATCTAGGTTCTCAAGGTCCATCAAGCTCTAAAACACATTTTACACCTTGGACACCAGAATGATCAATAAAAAGAAACTTTTAGATCGTTTAAAATTAAAAAGAGAAATCCTTGACATCGCTTTACTCCAAAGAAGTATTCTTCAACCAGAAGATAATACAATCCCAGTAATGGTATGGTATTACTATTTTCGGGAAAGATATACTGATTGCATCTACAACCTTAGATGCAAGATCAAGAAAATCAAACAAAAGCTAAACCTTATAGCTTTGTAAAATAATATGTACAGAAAGACTACTAGATCAAATTCGTCTGGTATGCTCAATGAAAGTCCAAAATTGGCAAGCCAGAGAAACTCTCACACCAGTAAATGAAACCAATATAGCTTATCAAGCATATTTGAATGAATGGTGGAGATTAACCCGTATAGAAATTCTATTATGGTATATGATTAGAAGACTTCAAAGGAACCTTCAAGAATTAGCCCTATGACAAAGTTTTTCTATTTAATGGATATGGAAATTCCATTACCATTAGGCCTTCCTCACATCACTGGATGGCTTAAAAACCTAATGTACATTGCAACACCTTGCATAGCACCTAGAAAAAAGGATCCAGCACCACCTGCTTTTAGGATCGCTTCCAAAGCATCATCCTCCACCGACGATGAAGTTTACGCAGAATATAATACTTTCGGTCACCAACCGATTTATTATGTTCAAGAAGAAAAACCTTCTTCAAGTAAACAACAATAGCAACAAGACAGTGAACCAGAGGCCTGGAAATCTGATGAAGTTGCAGAAGAAAATACAAAGAAAACGGACTACTCTGCTAAAGACAAAATGGTAGATGATCTTGGTAAAAGATTTTGAATGCTTCGTGGTAGCGACCATTTTGAAGCAGAAACATCAAGGGTACGAGACACCCATATGGAAGATAGCTTTTAAGATATCTTCCAAAACTGTACTACGGTTCACCCGCAAGAACGAGAAAGTTTTTCCCACTCCAAAATATCCTTGGGAGGACAAAGGTATTCGACAAAATACACAAATGTCGATCCTTGAAATGCTACTAAGGGACACCAAACCATAGATAGCATAAAACCTTTTGGATTTTATCTCAACTTGGATTGCCCCAAGGATGGAGAAAAAGTTCTTAAAGAATGGGAAAGAAGCATGAGCAATGCTACAAATATGCATGAATCTTGGGACAAAGATTCAACATTTAATTTCTTTACCCATGCTTTACAGGGTAATGTAGCTCTTTGGTGGGACAACCTTCCCGAAGACCAAAAATGAGCAAATACCTCAATATCGGTAGCCAATATCTTTAAAGGATTAGTGGCTAAGATATCAAATGAATTTCTAGGAATACATCCAACCCTAGACGCTTACAATGAGAGTACTAAACAAAGAAAATGTTTAGAACCTCTTCAAAAATTGAACAAGTTACAAATCTGTAACATTTGTTTCTATGAGAAGTATTACTACGAGTTTGCAAGTTATTTCTATAAACCGCAAAAAGAAGACCAGAAACCCTATCTATCTATCTTTGATGCAAAATTGCCAGAACCTTTTGCACATGTAGCTGAAAAAGACTACATAACAAAATATTGGCAAAATAATCCCGAACTTGGTACTCTAACCATGGATAATTTCCTAAACTTTGACACTTTAGGAAGAAGACATAGATTTTTACAAAACTTGTTGGCAAATCTTTGTGAAAGCCAAAAACTACAAAAGAAAAGTAGTAAGGAAAATAAACAAACATTATGTTGTTCAAACCAGAACAAAAATGTAGGAGCTTATGGTTCCAAAACCACCTCCCATAAGCAACGAAAATATCCTAAGAAATTTCAACAGAAAAAATTTAGGATACAAAAAAGTTCTACAACTAGGTTCCTAAAAAGAGATATTTTAGAAAAAGAACAAATTTTGGCCCTACCACAACCAGTAAAGGGTCAAATGCATATTGCCCAAAAGGAAAAACCCCAAGCAAATGCAAATGCGGGATATGCCAGAAAGAAGGACATTTTGCAAAAGATTGTCCAAATGATACGCAACTACGGCGGTACAGTACTTATATGTTACTAGCCGAAGAAAATGGATTGGAAATCATCTATTATGATGACATCCAGTCAGGAGATGAAGTATATGAACTTCATCTAGAAATTGAGTCCTCCTCCTCGCAAAACTCAAAAAATATGAGTGACTCTTCTGGCACAACCTTTGCCTAATAAATTTGTTATAGTTGGTTATGCTTTTGCCTTCCCGATATATAATACGGCATCAACTGTGGTGATTTGTGTCCTACTACTATTGTCGAAGAAAAATTTCTCTGCTACTGCATCATGCATTTATAGAGAACTTGATACATCCTATCTTTTCTCCATCATATGAATAAAGCATGGATGCATATTTTGTGTCTATTTCATTGCTATCTAATAGGCCCAACATGACTTCTGCTGCTACTTAGAACTTCTTCGGGGTTTGAACCTATTCCTGCCGGCTTACCACCACGTGGGCAATTCGTCAATGCGGTCCACACGGTCTCCAGAGGGCCCCAAGCCGTTCCTATTAACCGTTGTGGCTCCATGGCTGCTTCAACAGGGTAGAGCACAGCTCCGTTTCGTTTTCAACCTCGGAGCGTAGCCGAATAATTCCAAGTCTCTAGCTTCTGTCCTATTTGGCACTATTTCGATACTATTTCTTTTTGATGAGTGAACAGTAAACATGAATAGAAACATGAATAGTAACCATGAATAGTAACCATGAATAGTAAAATGAACAGTACTTTTGAATAGTAACTTTGGAACAGTAAAAACAAACACTGTGGAGATCTTATATATAGATGTGGAACACGAACAGTGATAACAACAACTGTACAAATCACAATATTACAAAAATGCGGAAAATATAAAAACATTGTTCAAACAAAATAAAACAACTAAATACATACCCTTAAAAAAGGGAAAGAAAAACTACTTATCTACGTAACTCCCGAAGTTACCGATCGTGCCACCGGTTCCGTTCCCTCTTTTCTACTCAGCCATTACTACTGTTAAGCACATACCGTGCGTTAAGAAACTACCCGGAGGAAGATCGCCAGAAATTGCCTTCTTCTTCTTGAACGCAGGTTTTCGAATTAGCTAATGCTTCTCCGTTTTTGGAATGTCTCTACCTCTCGATGAGCGTCGAATTTATAGCTGAAGATCTTTCATTTCTTCCGCCTTTACCCTTTATTGAAAGGTGTGTGTTTAAAGACAACGGGTAACTTTTGTCTTTTTGGCTTTTCATTTTTGCCCTTGCATTATTACCTTTTGGCACCAAAAGCAGGGGTAAAAATGACTTTTCCTCTTGTGATGTCATGATGCTGACGTGCAGGAATCTTTTGAGCCACCATTGTTGACTTTGTGTAGCCGCCTTTGATGACTTTTTTAGCCACCGTTGTGGACTTTTATAGGCACCTTTGCTGACTTTGAGTTCGTCTTGGGCCTTAATGGCTGCTGACTGCTCATTCGGACAGTTGCCTTTCTATGCACAATCTAAAGGTGTGCTCCTATGGAAAAGTCTTTTGGGCCATCTGGCAGAAGCTTTCCTTGGTTGCTTTGTTGTAGGGGATATTTCCTCTGACGAATTTGTTCAGCGTTGCTTCGAGACTGGTCTCGACAGGTGCCAAAGTCTCTTTATTGCTTTTAGAGATGATCGTCAGTGGTACAGAAGCCTTGTAGACAAAGCTTTTCTTTTTCTGAATCAGCTGTTGTATGAGCTGTATCAGGTTCTTGAGCCCTTGAATACGCCTGGTTCGCCATACTGCTTCTAGGCAAGGCTTGGCTTTTGGAACATGTCTGGGATCATATTCCATCTTCGAGTCACCTTCTTTGATGCCTTCAAGTGTCACGACAGAAATGCTCAAAAACATCTTTGTGTTAATAACAATTTCAGCAATACAAGAAACGAAATGAAGTCGAATTCCTTTACTCTTTGTTATGGAGATGAAACTTTTGCAAGCCTCCATAATCTCTTTTGGCATTTTCTCCAAAACTGATAAGTCGGTGGAGTGAAGTACCATCTGTTTTATGAATCCATATGAATAAAGCATGGATGGATATTTTGAGTCTATTTCATGACTCAACTTCACTTGATTCCAACTGTTGCTGGACTGAGTGGTGAAAAAGGGAGTGCTCATCCCTTATCCAATTTGTTCATTCCATCTCTGGAATTGAAAAGTATGATCGGATTCGATCTTTGAACGAACGTTGTCTACCTTTTGAGGGCGTATCGAGGGTTCCTCAAACATAATGTCCGAAAGTTTTAAAGGTTTAAATTTCTTTAAAAACTCAAACTCATTAAAACTTTTTTTATCTGGTTTATTTAGGCTTTTCAACCTTATAAACTTAGATGGGGTAACCAATTTTGTCTTGAATGATTTCTCATTACTAGACAAGTCCATTTCCATCAGGGATGGATCCGTTAAGACTTCCTTTTCAGCTCGAGACTGACAGGTAGAAGTCCCTGATTCCGATTTCATTGAAATCGTTAAGGTTTCCTTTCCAGCTCTAGACTGGCAGGTAGAAATCCCTGATTTCCCTATCTTCAAAGAAGACTGGGTTGTGATTTCTTTCTCATGCCTGCCATGACGGTAGAAATCCCAGGTCGACCTGTGTTTATCAAAACACTAAAGTCATTCGTCTGCTGATTAGCTGACGTAGTGGCTTCCTTTTCTCGTGATGGAGATCTGGTAGAAGTCCTGGAGGAGCTTGGCATATCATACCGTATGGTGAGTTCTTTTAACTCTTCAGTTAATTCCTTAACCTTGATTTGTAAGACTTCTCCACTTAACCCGTAACGGGCACAATTCTCATGTATATCTCCTCATTCAAAGAGAACTAAAAGACTGTCGAATAGTGACTGTAGGGTTGAGAGCAATACCATGAGTGTGGTAATTTCTGCAGCTAGGTCCATCAGGGTGCTACTGAGGGGATCCATTTTACTTGTCTGGAACACAAGAAAATTCTCTAGTAAGAGTATGAGGTAAAGAATTTTTATCTCCTTTTGTGTACCATAATACAAGAGAATTGGAAGAACCATTGCTGCCAACTGAGTAATCTACTGCGACAAAGTGAATCTTCTAAATTTCTTGTCATAAAACCGACAAAATTTTACAGTCAGTTCTTAACAAAAATTCTTTGGGAGCAAGATAAATATAAAAAAATTTCATCCCATTTTTTACTACTAAAATTTCTTTTTCATAAGAATGATTGTTTGTTTCAGTAGATGAAAATATTTCCAATGTATATTTGCATATTCTTTCAGAATAATTGATTTTGCATTTTAGGACTGCTGTCCAAGTATGATCCGAGACGTCAGTTTCTAAAATCAGTTTTGCATCTGGATCTGGTAGAGTTAACACTGGGAGGTGTTTCATTATTTGTTTGATCCGGATTACTTCTAGACTATCAGTGGGTGTCCATTCCCATTTGATGTCTTTCTTTAGTTTCTTTTGAAAGGGTTTCCTAATTTTTGCTAAATTCTTTATGAATTGTTTAGCATATGTTAGGCATCCTATGAAACGTTGAAGCTGTTTTATATCTTCAATTTCATTCGGAAAAGCTGCTAGTTTTTCAGGAATATTATTTTGGAGAATGATTTCTCCTTTTGATATGTGTAGACCTAAGAAATCTATATTGGTTTTAAAATTCTCTGATTTCTTTTTTCTGAGTGCTATCCCAACATTTTTAAGGCATTTAATACCTTAAGTAATTGCTCTTTATGTTGATCCTTGGTTTCTGAAAAGACTAGGATGTCATCAACATAAACTTAGCAAAATTTAAAGAATGGTTTGAGGATATCATCCATTCTTCTTTGAAATATGTTGGGTGCTTGTTTTAACCCGAAGGGCGTTACAAGCCACTCATACTGTCCTGAAGGACAACAGAATGCAGTAAGGGGAATAGCTCTTTCGGTTACACGAATTTGCCAAAACCCGGATTTGCAATCAAATTTAGAAAACCATTGTTTTCCTCTTATTGCAGCTATTAATCTTTCTTGGTTAGGAAGATAGTAGCCATCCATTTTTGTGGCTTCATTAACCCTTTTATAGTTAATGACCATTCTAGATTTTCCACATTTTATCTCTGCATGATTCGAAACCAGGAAAGCAAGAGATGTATGTGGAGAATAACTTGCACGGATTAAACCTTGAGTTAGCAAGTCATTTACCTGTGTTGAGAATTCTTCAACATTAGGAGTGTAAACCATAGGTTTTTCTCGGATTTATTTTTCAGGATCAAGAAGTTCGAGGTCGGCATATGGTTTTTGTTTATGCCACCATTCTAAGGATTTCTCAGAACAAGTTGATTCTAGAAGTTACTGAACTTGCTGAACTTCTATTTCACTGGATTCAGCGAGGAGAAGAGTTTCTAAGGTAGGAATATCATCACCACGCTTGCTGTGGTTTTTGAAGACCTGATGGAGAACATCTCCATTACAAGAGATGGCATAGGCTTCAGTGGGTTTTACTAGATAGACAAATACAGCAAAATTATCGATTTCACGTCGAGTGCGACATTGAAGTTTATAGAAGGCTGGTGTTTGCTCGACAGGAGCATGAAACATGAGCCATTCATTTCCTAGGTCTAAATCTTCTCCTGAGTTTATGTTTTGTCCTAAACTAATTAGTTTTTGGATCATAAACTTTTCACCCTCAATGTCGAGATGAATGTTTCTAGCTTCTGCAGGAAGAGATATATTTTCTCCTGAGCCAATTGTTACTTGAAGGGGTACTTCAAGTGTTTTCCATAGATCTGTGGGAAGTAGATTTTGTCTGGCTAGGCAATATGAACTTCCTGTATCTACGAGAGCGTGAATATAGAATTTGATATATCCTGGTATTTTAAGCATGATGGTGATATAAGAATTTCCAAATGCTACATGCTTTGAGTTTATGCGGATACTCATTCAGAGAAGGTGCCTGAAGAGTCCGACATGTTCTTTCAGTTTTCCGAGGAGGAGGACTCAGTTTCTAGATGAAGTTCATATACTTCATCTTCTGACTGGATTTCATCATAATGGATGATTTCCAATCCATTTTCTTCGGCTAGTAACATATAAGTACTGTCCCGCCGTTGTTGTTTATCATTTGGACAATCTTCTGCAAAATGTCCTTTTTTCTGGCATATCCAGCATTTGCATTTGCTTGGTGTTTTCCCCTTTGGGCAATATGCATTTGACCCTTTACAGGAAGTGGTAGGGCCAGAATTTGTTCTTTTTCTAAAGTATCTATTCTTAAGAGTATACCTAGTTGTAGAACTTTTTTGTATCCTAAATTTTTTCTGTTGAAATTTCTTGGGATATTTTCGTTGCTTATGGGAGGTGGTTTTACAACCATAAGCTCCTATATTTTTGTTCTGGTTTGAACAACATAATGTTTGTTTATTTGCCTTACTACTTTTCTTTTGTAGTTTTTGGGCTTCACAAAGATTTGCCAACATGACTTGTACAAATCTATGTCTTCTTCCTAAAGTGTCAAAGTTTAGGAAATTATCCATGGTTAAAGTACCAAGTTCTGGATTATTTTGCCAATATTTTGTAATGTAGTCTTTTTCAGCTACATGTGCAAAAATTTCTTGCAATTTTGCATAAAAGATAGATAGATAAGGTTTCTGAAATTCTTTTTGCAGTTTATAGAAGTAACTTGCAAATTCGCAATAATACTTCTCATAAAAATAGATGTTACAGATTTGTAACTTGTGCAATTTTTTAAGAGTTTCTAAACTTTTTCATTTTTTAGTACCTTCATTATAAGCTTCTAGGGTTGGATGTATTCCTACAAAATTCCTTTGATATGTAAGCCAACAATCCTTTCAAGATATCTGCTAAAGATATTGAGCTATTAGCTCATTTTTGGTCTTTGGGAAGGTTGTCCCACCAATGAGCTACATTACCCTGTAAAACATGGCTAAAGAAGTTAAATGTTGAATCTTTGTCCCAAGATTCATGCATATTTGCAGCATTGCTCATGGTTCTTTCCCATTCATTAAGGACATTTTCTCCCTCCTTGGGGCAATCCAAGTTGAGATAAAATCCAAAAGGGTTTATGCTATCTATGGGTTGGTGTCCCTTAGTAGCATTTGAAGGATCGACATTTGTGTATTTTGTTGAATACATTTGTCCTCCCAGGGATATTTTGGAGTGGGAGAAACTTTCTTGTTCTTGCGGGTGAACTGTAGTACGGTTTTGGAAGTTATCTTGAAAGCTATCTTCCATGTGGGTGTCTCGTACCCTTTATGTTTCCGCTTCAAAATGGTCGAAGCATTCAAAATCTTTTACCAAGATCATCTGCCTTTTTGTCTTTAGAAGAGTAGTCTGTTTTCTTGGTATATTCTTCTGCAACTTCATTAGATTCCTAGGCCTTTAGTTCACTGTCTTGTTGCTCTTGTTGTTTACTTGAAGAAGGTTTTTCTTCTTGAACATAATAAATCGGTTGGAGACCGAAAGTATTACATTCTACGTAAACTTCATCATCGGTGGAGGATGATGCTTTGGAAGCGATCCTAAAAGTAGGTGGTGCTGGATCCTTTTTTCCAGGTGCTATGCAAGGTTTTACAAAGTACACTAGGTTTTTAAGCCATCAGGAAATGTCAGGAAGGCCTAATGGTAATGGAGTTTCCATATCCATTAAATAGAAAAACTCATCCATTTTTACAAAGCTAAAAGGTTTAGTTTTTATTTAATTTTTTTGATCTTGCATCGTAGTCTATGGATGCGATTCGTATATCTTTCCCAATGGAAATAGTACATTTCCATCGAGTAGATTGTATCATCTTCAGGTTGAAACATGTTTCTTAGTGAGAGAGTGAAGGCAAGGCCATCTCTTTTTCTTTGTAAACGATCTAAAATGTTTTGCCTATAGATCATCTATTTCGAGATGTTGTCCATGCTTGTTTAGCATCTTTCTTTATCCAGAATTTCCTGTTACAATTTTTGGGAAATCCTATGACTTGTGTTTGGGCTTCTTCCCAGCTGTCATATATTCCTGTTTCTCTTCCTATGAAGACAACATACCAGTATTTTTTTTTCTGGTTTTTCGTATATACTTGTAGAGGTTTCTCCTGTTGAAGCGGTGTCTATAGGTTGAGATACAGTTTCTTCTTGCGTCATTCTGTAGATCACTCTTTGCAGAATGATTACCAAATCTTCTAAGAATTGCTTAGATAGCATATTCTTGAAGTTCAAGTTTTCAATCCTAATTTGGTGTTTCAAGTCTTTGATAACTTGTATTAATCCTACTGGACCGAGTCCTAAGAATCATCCATCTTCCTTCGTTGATATATTCTTGAATTAAAGGATTTTCTTCTAACTCTTTGAGTTTGGCTTGAACTCGTAAGAGCCGATCTTTTAATTGTCGAATCCAGACCTTCTGGAATTCGATTTGATTATCATACCTTCTGGGCATGATTTGTTCTCGCAGTCGCGAATAGTTTATAAGTCTTAACGTTTGATTAGACCTATTTTGTTCCATATAGGAAGTTTTAAGTTTTTTTACATTTGTTCCTTACAAATGTTACATGGGATGTGACCGGTTTGGGTCGTAACTGTTCGGGAATATGTATACCTAAACAGAAAGAAGTAAAGTTAAGCTTTGACTTCTTTGACACATATTAATGCCAGGAAACTGATTCCATGGCTCTTTATGGACCAAGTCTAATACTTGGCTCTGATACCAATTTAAAAACATACCTAGTCTCTACTAGACTTCAACACAGACACACAACGGCTTATGGTACCGAAAGCACTATTGCCAGATACCATAAAAAACACACAACGAATCTCTACCAGAGTCAACAGCCTAAACAACAGATGACAGAGTGAACCTAGGGATGAGGGCAGCGGAACTAGAATCCTAGGGATTTCTACCTACACACTGTCTATAGGCATCGAAAAATAATGATGATTCACACAATACTATTCCTACAGTCACACTTCATACATCCTATCATTTCACCATCATATTATTCCTGCTTCCTACCACATGTCACTGCTATGTACTCGTTTGTGTCTATTTCATAGCTATCTAATAGGCCTAACATGACTTCTATTGTTACTTAGAACTTCTTCGGGGTTTGACCCTATTCCTGCCGGCTTACCACCACGTGGGCAATCCATCAATGCGGTCCTCACTGTCTCTAGAGGGCCCCAAGCCATTTCTATTAACCGTTACGGCTCCATGGCTGCTTCATTAGGGTAGAGCACAACTCTGTTTCGTTTTCTACCTCGGAGCGTACCCGAATAATTCCAAGTCTCTAGCTTCTGTCCTATTTGGCACTATTTTGATACTATTTCTTTTTTACGTGTGAACAGTAAATATGAATAGTAACATCAATAGTAACAATGAACAGTACTTCTAAATAGTTACTTTGGAACAGTAAAAACAAACACTGTGGAGATCATATATATAGATGCGGAACATGAATAGTGATAACAACAAATGTACGAATCACAATATTACAAACATGCATAAAATATAAAAACATTGTTCGAACAAAATAAAAACAACTAAATACATACCCTTAAAAAAGCAAAAGAAAAACTACTTATCTACATAACTCCCGAAGTTACCGACCGTGCCACCGGGTCAGTTCCCTCTTTTCTACTTAGCCATTACGGCTGTTAAGCACATACCGTGCTTTAGGAACTTGCCAGAGGAAGATCGCCGGAATCGCCTTCTTCTTCTTGAATGTTGGTTTTCGAATTAGCTAATGCTTCTCTGTTTTTCGAATGTCTCAACCTCTGGAGGAGCGTCGAATTTATAGCTGAAGATCTTTCATTTCTTTCGCCTTTACCCTTAATTGAAAGGTGTGTGTTTAAAGATAAAGGGTAACTTTTGTATTTTGGCTTTTCATTTTTTGCCCTTGCATTATTACCTTTCGGCACAAAAGCAAGGTAGAAATGACTTTTCCTCTTGTGATGTCATGATGCTGATGTGCAGGAATCATTTGAGCCACCATTGTTGACTTTGTGTAGCCGCCTTTGATGACTTTTGTAGTCGCCATTGCGGAATTTTATAGCCACCTTTGCTGACTTTGATTTCATCTTGGGCCTTAATGGCTGCTGATTGCTCATTCGGACAGTTGTCTTTCTGTATAGAATCTATAGGTGTGCTCCTTTGGAAAAGCCTTCTGGGCCTTCTGGCAGAAGCTTTCTTTGGTTGCTTTGCTGAAGGGGATATTTCCTCTATGGGGTTTCTTTAGCGTTGCTTCGAGACATGTCTGGACAGGTGCTGAGTCTCTTTATTGCTTTTTGAGACGATCGTCAGTGGGACGGAGGTCTTGTAGACAAAGCTTTTCTTTTTCTGAATCTGCTGTTGTATGAGTTGTATCAGGTTCTTGATCCCGTGAATAAAACTGGTTGGCCAGACTGCTTCTGGGCAAGGCTTGGCTTTTGGAACATGTCTTGGATCATATTCCATCTTTGCGTCACCTTCTTTGATGCCTTCAAGTGTTACGACAGAAATGCTCAGAAACATCTTTGTGTCAGTAACAATTTCAGCAATACAGGAAACGAAATGAAGTCGAATTCCTTTACTCTTTGTTATGGAGATGAAACTTTTGCAAGCCTCCATAATCTCTTTTGGCATTTTCTCCAAAACTGATAAGTCGGTGGAGTGAAGTACCATCTGTTTTATGAATCCATATGAATAAATTATGGATGCATATTTTGAGTCTATTTCATGACTCAGCTTCACTTGATTCCAACTGTTTTTGGACTAAGTGGTGAAAAAGGGTGTGTTCATCCATTGTCCAATTTGTTCATTGCATCTATGGAATTGAACAGTATGATTGGATTCGATCTTTCAACAAACGTTGTCCACCTTTTGAGGGCGTAGCGAGGGTTCCTCAGACATAATGTCCAGAAGTTTTAATGGTTTAAATCTCTTTAAAAACTCAAACTCATTAAAACTATTTTTATCTAGTTTATTTTGGCTTTTCAACCTTGTAAACTCAAATAGGGTAACCAATTTTGTCTTGAATGATTTCTCATTACTAGACATGTCCATTTCCATTAGGGATGGATCCGTTAAGACTTCCTTTTCAGCTCGAGACTAACGGGTAGAAGTCTCTGATTCCGATTTCATTGAAATCGTTAAGGTTTCCTTTCTAGCTCTAGATTGGTAGATAGAAATCCCTGATTCCCTTATCTTTAAAGGAGACTGGGTTGTGATTTCCTTCTCACGCCTGGCATGACCAGTAGAAATCCCAAGTCAACCTGTGTTCATCAAAACACTAAAGTCATCCGTCTGCTGATTAGCTAACGTTGTGGCTTCCTTTTCTTGCGATGGAGATTTGGTAGAAGTCCCGGAGGAGCTTGGCATATCATGCCATTGAGTGAGTTCTTTTAACTCTTTGGTTAATTCCTTAACCTAGAGTTTTAAGAGTTCTCCACTTAACCCGTATCGGGCACAATTCTCATGGATGTCTCCTCGTTCCGAGAGAACTAAAAGACTGTCGAATAGTGACTCTAGGGTTGAGAGCAATACCATGAGTGTGGCAATTGCTACTGCTAGGTCCGTCAGGGTGCTGTTGAGGGGATCCATTTTACCTGATTGTAACAAAAGAAAATTCTTCGAGTGGTAAGAGTATCAGGTTATTTATCAAGTTCTCTATAAATGCTTGATGCAGTAGTAGAGAAGTTTTTCTAAGACAATAGTAGTGGGACACAAATCACCATACTTGCTACCATGTTATATATCGGGAACGCTAAAGCATAACTGACTATAACAAATTTATTAAGCAAAGGTTGTGCCAGAAGAGTCACTCATATTTTCTGATTTTTTCGAGGAGGAGGACTCAGTTTCTAGATGAAGTTCATATACTTCATCTCATGACTGGATGTCATCATAATGAATGATTTCCAATCCATTTTCTTCGGCAAGTAACATATAAGTATTGTACCGCCATTGTTGTGTATCATTTGGACAATCTTTTGGAAAATGTCCTTCTTTCTGGCATATCAAGCATTTGCATTTGCTTGGGGTTTTTCCTTTTGGGCAATATGCATTTGACCCTTTACTGGATGTGGTAGGGCCAGAATTTGTTCTTTTTCTAAAGTATCTCTTTTTAGGAGTATACCTAGTTGTAGAACTTTTTTGTATCCTAAATTTTTTCTGTTGAAAGTTCTTAGGATATTTTCGTGGCTTATGGGAGGTGGTTTTGAAACCATAAGCTCCTACATTTTTGTTCTGGTTTGAACAACATAATGTTTGTTTATTTGCCTTACTACTTTTCTTTTGTAGTTTTTGGCTTTCACAAAGATTTGCCAACATGTCTTGTACAAATCTATGTCTTCTTCCTAAAGTGTCAAAGTTTAGGAAATTATCCATGGTTAGAGTACCAAGTTCGGGATTATTTTGCCAATATTTTGTTATGTAGTCTTTTTCAGCCACATGTGCAAAAGGTTCGAGCAATTTTGCATAAAAGATAGATAGATAGAGTTTCTGGTCTTCTTTTGCAGTTATAGAAGTAACTTGCAAACTTGCAGTAATACTTCTCATAGAAACAAATGTTACAGATTTGTAACTTGTTTAATTTCTGAAGAGTTTCTAAACGTTTTCTTTGCTTAATACTCTCATTGTAAGCTTCTAGGGTTGGATGTATTTCTAGAAATTCTTTTGATATCTTTGCCACTAATCCTTTCAAGATATTGGCTATCGATATTAAGGTATTTGCTCATTTTTGGTCTTCGGGAAGGTTGTCCCACCAATGAGTTACATTACCCTATAAAGCATGGGTAAAGAAATTAAATGCTGAATCTTTGTCCCAAGATTCATGAATATTTGCAGCATTGCTCATGCTTCTTTCCCATTCTTTAAGGTCTTTTTCTCCATCCTTGGGGCAATCCAAGTTGAGATAAAATCCAAAAGGGTTTATGCTACCTATGGTTTGGTGTCTCTTAGTAGCATTTTGAAGGATCTAGATTTGTGTATTTTGTCGAATACCTTTGTCCTCCCAGGGATATTTTGGAATGGGAGAAAGTTCTCGTTCTTGCGGGTGAACCGCAGTACGGTTTCGGAAGTTATCTTCCATGTAGGTGTCTCGTACCCTTGATGTTTCTGCTTCAAAATGGTTGCTACCACGAAGCATTTGAAATCTTTTACCAAGATCATCCGCCTTTTTGTCTTTAGCAGAGTAGTCTATTTTCTTTGTATTTTCTTTTGCAACTTCATCAGATTCCCAGGCCTCTGGTTCACTGTCTTGTTGGTCTTGTTGTTTACTTGAAGAAGGTTTTTCTTCTTGAACATAATAAATGGGTTGGCGACCGAAAGTATTTTATTCTGTGTAAACTTCATCATCGGTGGAGGATGATGCTTTGGAAGCGATCCTAAAAGCAGGTGGTGCTGGATCTTTTTTTCTAGGTGCTATGCAAGGTGTTGCAATGTACATTAAGCTTTTAAGCCATCCGGTGATGTGAGCAAGGCCTAATGGTAATGGAGTTTCCATATCCATTAAATAGAAAAACTCTGTCATAGAGCTAATTCTTGAAGCTTCCTTTGAAGTCTTCTGATCATATACCGTAGTAGAATTTCTCTACTAGTTAATCTCCACCATTCATTCAGATATGCTCGATAAGCTATATCGGTTTCATTTACTAGTGTGAGAGTTTCTCTAGCTTGCCAATTTTGGTCTTTCATTGAGCGTACCAGACGAATTTGATCTAGTAGTCTTTCTCTACAGATCATTTTACAAAGCTATAAGGTTTAGCTTTTGTTTGATTTTTTTGATCTTGCATCTAAGGTTGTAGATGCAATCAGTATATCTTTCTCGAAAATAGTAATACCATACCATTGCTGGGATTGTATTATCTTCTGGTTGAAGAATACTTCTTTGGAGTAAAGCGAGGTCAAGACTTTCTCTTTTTAATTTGAAACGATATAAAAGTTTCTTTTTATAGATCATTCTGGTGTTCAAGGTGAAAAAGGTATTTTATACCTTGATGGACCTGGAGAACCTAGATGTTCTTTTTAACCTAGATGTTCTTTTAATGCTAAGACTTCTGTTAAAAGTTCTTGCATTTTATCTTTGTTTAGATTATCTAAACTTTGTTTTTGTTCTGTTAAATCTTTGAAGAAAACAAGACTATTTCCATGGTCAATCTTTTCTAGAATATTTTCTTGGATGTTTTGACACTTTATTATTTCTCTATGTTTATGTTCATCATAGAGGAAATCTATTTTCTGTTGGAGATTCTCAACAATTTTTTCTAACCTATTAAGGGTCTTACCATAAGACTCTAAGATTTTATTTGAATTGGTGACGATGTCACTATTTCCTATATGTGGGCCTAAGGCTTTACATGGGTTATGTGCCATCATCGATGTGAAGAGGATCATAAGTATTGGGCCTTGGATTTCCTATTCCTTCGAAATGGGAACTATTTGAGGTTCTACTTTTTGAGGTAGAGAGCCTATCCTGTTCGATGGAAAAGTTGGATCTAGTGTTTGTGATCACTAGTTTTCCTTCTATCTCCTTTATGGTTTTTGGGGAGAGGGGAAGGTGTCTGGGTGCCAAAGGTTGGACTACCCATTCTATTGGCCATGTTAACTCTCTGGGGTCGAGTTCTTCTATGGTCAAGTTTTCAGAATAACCAATGTTTTTGGCTAATTCTGTGAGTTTCTTTGAATCTTTAACTGGAACCTTTCCAGTGTTGATTCCTCGGGCTACTATGCATACAAGTATGCGCATAACTCTTCTTCCTGGTTGAATTCCATTTTTCGACCAGTTGTCTGTATAGATTTTTAGGGACAAGGTATCTTGGATGTGCTTGTCTTCTAAAGCTATTTGTAAATTGGGCCATGTTGTAAAGGATATTGGGCCTAATCCTAAGTTAGCTTTAACTTCTTCGAGTAGGGCCTTTTAAAAATTATTCTTCACAGAGTTATCTACTATAGCTGCTATGAAGGGTAAATTCTGATTGATTCATATTAAGGGGTCTAATCCTATACGAACAAGTCCATAATGAACATATTTGAATCATTTTAGCTTAGCTAAATCAGATTCACTTAATAATCTGTAGCAGAAGGTACCTGAGTCAGTATCCTGTATTTCTATAGATAATTCCTTCTGAAAGATGAAGGATTTCTTTTGGAACTCAATCCAATCTTTGTTTTGGACTTCAGTTATCCTAGGGATACTTATTGTCCATTTTTGTCCATCCTGCGTAAGATTAGGATGTTCATCATATTCTCCATGTGTTTCATGATGTACATGAACACTGTTTTGAAGAGAAGTATATTTTATTCCTATTTGTTTAGACATTTAGTATTTTTAGATGAGTTGAGGTTTCTTCTAATTTTTGGAAGAAGATTTTGATCAGTCGTTCCAATTGATACAAAGTGATGAAAAGAGAGATGTGTTGTATAACTTGTTCTCTCAATTCTTCATTTTGAGTTAAGGCACAAATTTCTCGTATAAGATGATCTCTATCTGTTCCTTGATAAGATTTTACAGTAGCTATTTTGCAAATAACTTCCTGTAATTATTTTTTACATGGTTTGTTGTTAACCATTTTAATTTTCGCTTGTCGGATAGGTTCTAAGATCCTAGAAGGATTTATTTCTAGATCTACATAGCTTTGTAAATTTGTAAGGTAACGTACTGTTTCTTCAGTATTTCCTATTTTAAGTACCTCAAGATGGGCATTAATTCTTCTCTTGAGTTTCTGTACTTGTTCATTGTTGTCACTCTCTATTCCTACGCATAGGAAAGCAACGTTTTCTGCAGTGTATTTTTCCCAGCATCTTTTCATAAAGAAGTTGTGATGCATATCACCAACTAAATCCATTATATTATTTAATATATGATTATTCTTATCATGCCATCCATGTGGATAGCTTATTATTAGACAAACATTTGTGTGTCCAATTTTCAACAAGGTGTCATAAGAAGGACCATTGAGTTCCTTCTGACCTACCAGTTGGGGTATTTGGTACATTAGTACATTTGTAGTATACCAATGGTACATGGGATGTGACCGGTTTGGGTCGTAACTGTTTGGGAG
This sequence comes from Aristolochia californica, assembly GCF_029961685.1. NCBI lineage: Eukaryota > Viridiplantae > Streptophyta > Magnoliopsida > Piperales > Aristolochiaceae > Aristolochia > Aristolochia californica. Next base: position 15,093,354 of record NW_027182257.1, on the reverse strand, counting down.
TTTATATACCTAAACAGAAAGAAGTAAAGTTAAGCTTTGACTTCTTTGACACAAATTAATGCCAGAAAACTGATTCCATGGCTCTACATAGACCAAGTCTAATACTTGGCTCTGATACCAATTTAAAAACATACCGAGTCTCTACTAGAGTTCAACACAGACACATAGAGGATTATGGTACCGAAAGCACTATGATGGTGAAATGATAGGATGTATCAAGTTCTCTATAAATGCATGATGCTATAGCAGAGAAATTTTTCTACGACAATAGTAGTGGGACACAAATGCCCACGCTTGCTGCCGTGTTATATATCGGGAAGGCTAAAGCATAACCGACTATAACAAATTTATTAGGCAAAGTTTGTGCCAGAAGAGTCACTCATATATTTTGAGTTTACGGAGGAGAAGGACTTAGTTTCTAGATGAAGTTTATATACTTCATCTCCTGGCTGGATGTCATCATAATGGATGATTTCCAATCTATTTTCTTCGGCTAGTAACATATAAGTACTGTACCGACATTATTGTGTATCATTTGGAAAATCTTTTTCAAAATGTCCTTCAAAAACATACAGTCTCTACTAGACTTCAACACAGACATAAAGTCTCTACTAGACTTCAACACAGACATAAAGTCTCTACTAGACTTCAACACAGACACACGACGGATTATGGTACCGAAAGCACTATTGCCAGATACCATAAAAAACACACAACGAGTCTCTAGCAGACTCAACAGCCTAAACAACGGATGAAAGAGTGAACCTAGGGATGAGGGCAGCGGAATTAGAATCCAAGGGATTTCTACCTACACACTGTCTACAGGCAGCGGAAAAAAATGATGACTCACACAATACTATTCCTACAGTCACACTTCATACATCCTATCATTTCACCACCATATTACTCCTGCTTCCTACCACATGTCACTGCTATGTACTCGTTTGTGTCTTTTCCATAGCTATCTAATAGGCCCAACATGACTTCTACTGCTACTTAGAACTTCTTTAAGGTTTGACCTTATTCCTGCTGGCTTACCACCACGTGGGGAATCCGTCAATGTGGTCCTCACGGTCTCCAAAGGGCCCCAAGCCATTCCTATTAACCTTTGCGGCTCTATGGCTGCTTCAGTAGGGTAGAGCACAGCTCCGTTTCATTTTCTACCTCAGAGCATAGCCGAATAATTCAAAGTGTCTTGTTTCTGTCCAATTTGGCACTATTTTGATACTATTTCTTTTTGACGAGTGAACAGTAAACATGAATAGTAACCATGAATAAAAAAATGAACAGTACTTTTGAATAGTAACTTTGGAACAATAAAAACAAACACTGTGGAGATCATATATATAGATGCAGAATATGAACAGTGATAACATCAACTGTACGAATCACAATATTACAAACATGCGGAAAATATAAAAACATTGTTCAAACAAAATAATTCAACTAAATACATACCCTTAAAAAAGGGAAAGAAAAACTACTTATCTACATAACTCCCGAAGTTATCGACCGTGCCACCGGTCGGTTTCCTCTTTTCTACTCAGCCATTATGGCTGTTAAGCACATACCGTGCTTTAAGGAACTTGCCAGATAAAGATCACCAGAAATCGCCTTCTTCTTCTTCAATGCTGGTTTTCGAATTAGCTAATGCTTCTCCATTTTTTGAATCTCTCAAGCTCTGGAGGAGCATCGAATTTATAGTTGAAGATCTTTCATTTCTTTCGCCTTTACCCTTAATTGAAAAGTGTGTGTTTAAAGACAAAGGGTAACTTATGTCTTTTTGGCTTTTCATTTTTTGCCCTTGCATTATTACCTTTCGGCACCGAAAGCAGGGGTAGAAATGACTTTTCCTTTTTGTTACATCATGATGCTGACGTACAGGAATCTTTTGAGCCACCATTGTTGACTTTGTGTAGCCGCCTTTGATGACTTTTGTAGCCGTCGTTGGGACTTTTATAGCCGCCTTTGCTGACTTTGATTTCGTCTTGGGCCTTAATGGCTGCTGACTTGTCTACTGACATGGCTGCTGACTACTCATTCGGACAGCTGCCTTTCTATGCACAATCTACAGGAGTGCTCCTTTGGAAAAGTCTTATGAGCCATCTGGCAGAAGCTTTCCTTGGTTGCTTTGCTGAAGGTGATATTTCCTCTGAGGAATTTCTTCAGCGTTGCTTCGAGACTGGTCTGGACAGGTGTTGGAGTCTCTTTATAGCTTTTCGAGACGATCGTCAGTGGGATGGAGGTCTTGTAGACAAAGCTTTTCTTTTTCTGAATCAGCTGTTGTATGAGTTGTATCAGGTTCTTGAGCCCGTGAATACGCCTCGTTGGCCAGACTGCTTCTGGGCTAGGCTTGGCTTTTGAAACATGTCTAGGATTATATTCCATCTTCACGTCACCTTCTTTGATGCCTTCAAGTGTCACGACAGAAATGCTCGAAAACATCTTTGTGTCAGTAAAATTTTTAGCAATATAGGAAACGAAATGAAGTTGAATTCCTTTACTCTTTGTTTTGGAGATGAAACTTTTGCAAGCTTCTATAATCTCTTTTGGAATTTTCTCCAAAACTGATAAGTCGGTGCAGTGAAGTACCATCTGTTTTATGAATCCGTATGAATAAAGCATGGATGCATATTTTGAGTCTATTTCATGACTCAGCTTCACTTGATTCCAACTGTTGCTGGACTCATTGGTGAAAAAGGGAGTGTTTACACCTTGTCCAATTTGTTCATTCCATCTTTGGAATTGAACAGTATGATCGGATTAGATCTTTCAACGAACTTTGTCTACCTTTATAGGGCAGAGCGAGGGTTCCTCAGACATAATGTCCGAAAGTTTTAAAGGTATAAATTTCTTTAAAAACTCAAACTCATTAAAACTTGTTTTACCTTGTTTATTTAGGCTTTTCAACCTTGTAAACTCAGATGGAGTAACAAAGTTTGTCTTGAATGAATTCTCATTACTAGACGAGTCCGTTTCCATTAGGGACAGATCCGTTAAGGCTTCCTTTTCAACTCGAGACTAACAGGTAGAAGTCCCTGATTTCGATTTCATCGAAATCGTTAAGGTTACCTTTCCAGCTCTAGACTGGTAGGTAGAAATCCCTGATTCCTTTATGTTCAAAAAAGACTGGGTTCTGATTTCCTTCTCATGCCTGGCACGACCGGTAGAAATCTCGGGTTGACTTGTGTTTATCAAAACACTAAAGTCATCCGTCTACTGATTAGCTAACGTTGTGGCTTCCTTTTCTCGCGATGGAGATCCGGTAGAAGTCCCGGAGCAGCTTGGCATATCATGCCGATTGGTGAGTTCTTTTAACTCTTTGGTTAATTCCTTAACCTTGAGTTGTAATTTTTTCCCACTTAACCCATAATGGGCACAATTCTCATGTATGTCTCCTCGTTCAAAGAGAAGTATAAGACTGTCGAATAGTGACTGCAGGGTTGAGAGCAATACCATGAGTGTGGCAATTGCTATTGCGAGGTCCGTCAGGGTGCTGTTGAGGGGATCCATTTTACCTATCTGGATCACAAGAAAATTCTCTAGTAAGAGTATTAGGTAAATAATTTTTATCTCCTTGTATGTGTTCAACAATAAAAGAGAATTGGAAGAACCATTGCTGCCAACGAAGTAATCTACCGCGACAAAGTGAATCTTCTAAATTTCTTGTCATAAGACCAACAAAAATTTTACAGTCAGTTCTTACCAGAAATTCTTTGGGAGCAAGATAAATATAAAAATTTTTTATCCCATTTTTGACTGCTAAAATTTCTTTTTCATAAGAATGATAGTTTGTTTCAGTAGATGAAAATGTTCTTGATGTATATTTGCATATTCTTTTGGAGTCATTGATTTTGCATTTTAGGACTGCTGCCCAAGTATGATCCGAGGCATCAGTTTCTAAAATCAGTTTTGCATCTGGATCTGGAAGAGTTAACACAAGGAGATGTTTCAACATTTGTTTGATCCGGATTACTTCTAGACTATCAGTGGGTGTCCATTCCCATTTGACGTCTTTCTTTAGTTTCTTTTGAAGGGTTTCCTAATTTGTGCTAAAATTTTTTTGAATTTTTTAGCATATGTTAGGTATCCTAAGAAACATTGAATCTATTTTATATCTTCAATGTCATTTGGAAAAGCTGCTAGTTTTTCCAGAATATGATTTTGGAGAATGATTTCTCCTTTTGAGATGTTTAGACCTAAGAAATTTATCTTGGTTTTAAACAACTCTGATTTCTTTTTGCTGAGTGCTATCCCAACATTTTTTAAGGCATTTAATACCTTAAGTAATTGCTCTTTATGTTGATCCTTGGTTTCTGAAAAGATTAGGATGTCATCAACATAAACAAAGTAAAATTTAAAGAATGGTTTGAGGATATCATCCATTCTTCTTTGAAATATGTTGGGTGCTTGTTTTAACCCGAAGGGCATTACAAGCCACTCATAATGTCCTGAAGGACAACTGGATGTAGTAAGGGGAATAGCTCTTTCGGTTACACGAATTTGCCAAAACCCGGATTTACAATCAAATTTAGAAAACCATTGTTTTCCTCTTATGGCAGCTATTAATCTTTCTTTGTTAGGAAGATAGTAGCCATCAATTTTTGTGGCTTCATTAGCCCTTTTATAGTTAATGACCATTCTAGCTATTCCACATTTTATCTCTGCATGATTCCGAACCAGGAAAGCAGGAGATGTATGTGGAGAATAACTTGCACGAATTAAACCTTGAGTTAGTAAGTCATTTATCTATGTTGACAATTCTTCAACATCAGGAGTGTAAACCATAGGTTTTTCTCGGATTACTTTCTCAGGATCAAGAAGTTCGAGGTCGGCATATGGTTTTTATTAATGCCACCATTCTAAAGGTTTCTCAGAACAAGTGGATTCAAGAAGTTGCTGCACTTGCTGAACTTCAATTTCGCAGGATTCAACAAGGAGTAGAGTTTCTGAGGGACCATCACCACGTTGCTGCATTTTTTGAAGACCTAATGGAGAACATCTCCATTACCAAAAATGGCATAGGCTTCAATGGGTTTTACTGCATAGACAAATACAGCAGAATTATCGATTTCGCGTCGAGTGATACATCAAAGTTCATAGTAGGCTGGTGTTTGATCTACAGGAGCATGAAACATGAGCCATTCATTTCCTAGGACTAAATCTGGTCCTGAGTTTATGTTTGGTCCTAAACTAATGAGTATTGGGATAATAAACATTTCACCTCCAATGTCAAGATGAATCTTTCTGGCTTCTGCAAGAAGAGATATATTTTCTTCTGAGCCAACTGTTACTTGAAGGGGTACTTCAAGTGTTTTCCATAGATCTGTGGGAAGTAGATTTTGTCTTGCTAGGCAATATGAACTTCCTGTATCTACAAAGCGTGTATATGGAATTTGATATATCCGGGTAGTTTAAGCATGACGGTGATATAATAATTTCCAGATGCTACATGCTCTGTGTTTATGTGGATACTCATTCAGAGAAGGTGCCGGAAGAATCCGACATGTTCTCTGAGTTTTCCGAGGAGGAGGACTCAGTTTCTAGATGAAGTTCATATACTTCAACTTCTGACGAGATGTCATCATAATGGATGATTTCCAATCCATTTTCTTCGGCTAGTAACATATAAGTACTGTACCGCCATTGTTGTTTATCATTTGGACAATCTTTTGCAAAATGTCCTTCTTTCTGGCATATCCAGCCTTTGCATTTGCTTGGGGTTTTCCCCTTTGGACAGTATGCATTTGACCCTTTTCTGGATGTGGTAGAGCCAAAATTTGTTCTTTTTCTAAAGTATCTCTTCTTAGGAGTATACCTAGTTGTAGAACTTTTTTATATCCTAATTTTTTTCTGTTGAAATTTCTTAGGATATTTTCGTTGCTTATGGGAGGTGGTTTTACAACCATAAGCCCCTACATTTTTGTTCTGGTTTGAACATTTTTGTTCTGGTTTGAACAACACAATGTTTGTTTATTTGCCTTACTACTTTTCTTTTGCAGTTTTTGGGCTTCACAAAGATTTTCCTACATGTCTTGTACAAATCTATGTCTTCTTCCTAAAGTGTCAAAGTTTAGGAAATTATCCATGGTTAAAGTACCAAGTACTGGATTATTTTGCCAATATTTTGTAATGTAGTCTTTTTTAGCTACGTGTGCAAAAGGTTCTGGCAATTTTGCCTAAAAGATAGACAGATAAGGTTTCTGATCTTCTTTTTGCAGTTTATAGAAGTAACTTGCAAGTTCGCAATAATACTTCTCATAAAAACAGATGTTACAGAGTTGTAACTTGTTCAATTTTTGAAGTGTTTCTAAACATTTTCGTTGTTTAGTACTTTCATTATAAGCTTCTAGAGTTGGATGTATTCCTAGAAATTCATTTGATATCTTAGCCACCAATCCTTTCAAGAAATTGGCTATAGATATTGAGGTATTAGCTCATTTTTGGTCTTCAAGAAGGTTGTCCTACCAATGAGCTACATTACCCTGTAAAGCATGGGTAAAGAAATTAAATGCTGAATCTTTGTCCCAAGATTCATGCATATTTGCAGCATTGCTCATGCGTCTTTCCCATTCTTTAAGGACCTTTTCTCCCTCCTTGGGGCACTCCAAGTTGAGATAAAATCCAAAAGGGTTTATGCTATCTATGGGTTGGTGTCCCTTAGTAGCATTTGATGGATCGATATTTGTGTATTTTGTCAAATTCCTTTGTCCTCCCAGGGATATTTTGGAGTGGGAGAAACTTTCTCGTTCTTGCGGGTGAACCACAACACAGTTTCGGAAGTTATCTTCAGATCTATCTTCCATGTGGGTGTCTCGTACCCCTGATGTTTCTACTTCAAAATGGTCGAAGTATTCTAAATCTTTTACCAAGATCATCTGCCTTTTTGTCTTTAGTAGAGTAGTCTTTTTTCTTGGTATTTTCTTCTGCAACTTCATCAGATTCCCAGACCCCTGTTTCACTGTCTTGTTGCTCTTGTTGTTTACTTGAAGAAGGTTTTTCGTCTTGAACATAATAAATCGGTTGGCGACCGAAAGTATTATATTCTGCATAAACTTCATCATCGGTGGAGGTTGATGCTTTGTAAGCGATCCTAAAAGCAGGGGGTGCTCGATCCTTTTTTCTAGGTGCTATGCAAGGTGTTGCAAAGTACACTAGGTTTTTAAGCCATCCGGTGATGTCAGGAAGGCTTATGGGTAATGGAGTTTCCATATCCATTAAATAGAAAAACTCATCCATTTTTACAAAGCTAAGAGGTTTAGCTTTTGTTTAATTTTTTTGATCTTATATCGTAGTTGATGGATGCGATTCATATAACTTTCCCAATGGAAATAGTACATTTCCATGGAGTAGATTGTATCATCTTCGGGTTGAAGCTTGTTTCTTAGTAAGAGAGTGAAGGCAAGGCCATCTCACTTTCTTTGTAAATGATCTAAAAGTTTTTTCCTATAGATCATCTATTTCAAGATGTTGTCCATGCTTTTTGAGCATCTTCCTTTGTCTTGAATTTCCTGTGAGAATTTTCGGGAAATCCTATGACTTATGCTTGGGCTTCTTCCCAGCTTTCATATATTCCTATTTCTCTTCCTATGAGGACAACATACCAGTATTTTATTTTTCTCTGGTTTGTCGTATATACTTGTACAGGCTTCTCCTGTTGAAGCGGTGCCTATAGGTTGAGATACGGTTTCTTCTTGGGTCATTCTGTAGATCTCTCTTTGCAGAATGATTACCAAATCTTCTAAGAATTGCTTAGATAACATATTCTTGAAGTTCAAGTTGTTCAATCTTGATTTGGAGTTTCAGGACTTTGATAACTTGTTTTAATCCTACTGGACCGAGTCCTAAGAATCGTCCATCTTGGATTATCCTTCTTCCTTCGTTGTTATAATCTACAACTAAGGGATTTTCTTCTAACTCTTTGAGTTAGGCTTGAACTCGTAAGAGCCGATCTTTTAATTGTCGAATCCAGACCTTCTGGAATTCGATTTGATTATCATACCCTTTGGGCATGATTTATTCTCGTAATCGAAAATATTTTATATGTCTTTATCACTGGATTTGACCTATTTTGTTCCATATAGAATGTTTTAAGTTTTTGTACATTTTTTCCTTACAAATGTTAAATGGGATGTGACCGGTTTGGGTCGTAACTGTTTTGGAGTATGTATACCTAAACAGAAAGAAGTAAAATTAAGCTTTGACTTCTCTGTAGGACCAAGTCTAATACTTGGCTCTGATACCAATTTAAAAATATACTGAGTCTCTACTAGACTTCAACACAAACACATAGCAGATTATGGTACCGAAAGCACTATTGCCAGATACCATAAAAAACACACAACGAGTCTCTAGCAGACTCAACAGCCTAAATAGCAGATGACAGAATGAAGCTAGGGATGAGGGCAGCAGAACTAGAATCCTAGGGATTTCTACCTACACACTGTCTACAGGCAGCGGAAAACAACGATGACTCACATAATACTATTCCTACAGTCATATTTCATACATCCTATCATTTCACCATCTTATTACTCCTACTTCCTACCACTTGTCATTCCTATGTACCGCCATTGTTGTTTATCATTTGGACAAGCTTTTGCAAAATGTCCTTCTTTCTGGCATATCCAGCCTTTGCATTTGCTTGGGGTTTTCCCCTTTGGGCAATATGCATTTGACCCTTTACTGGATGTGGTAGGGCCAGAATTTGTTCTTTTTCTAAAGTATCTCTTCTTAGGAGTATACCTAGTTGTAGAACTTTTTTGTATCCTAAATTTTTTCTGTTGAAATTTCTTAAGATATTTTCGTTGCTTATGGGAGGTGGTTTTAAAACCATAAGCTCCTACATTTTTGTTCTGGTTTGAACAACATAATGTTTGTTTATTTGCCTTACTACTTTTCTTTTGTAGCTTTTGGGCTTCACAAAGATTTGCCAACATGTCTCGTACAAATCTATGTCTTCTTCCTAAAGTGTCAAAATTTAGGAAATTATCCATGGTTAAAGTACCAAGTACTGGATTATTTTACGATTATTTTGTAATGTAGTCTTTTTCAGCTACATGTGCAAAAGTTTCTGGCAATTTTTCATAAAAGATAGACAGATAAGGTTTCTAATCTTCTTTTTGCAGTTTATAGAAGTAACTTGCAAATTCTCAATAATACTTCTTATAAAAACAGATGTTACAGATTTGTAACATGTTAAATTTTTTAAAAGTTTTTAAACGTTTTCGCTGCTTATTACTTTCATTATAAGATTCTAGGGTTGGAAGTATTCCTAGAAATTCCTTTGATATCTTAGCCACCAATCCTTTCAAGATATTGGCTATATATTTTGAGGTATTAGCTCGTTTTTGGTCTTCGGGAAGGTTGTCCCACCAATGAGCTACATTACCCTGTAAAGCATGGGTAAAGAAATTAAATGCTCAATCATTATCCCAAGATTCATGCATATTTGCAGCATTGCTCATGCTTCTTTCCCATTCTTTAAGGACCTTTTCTCCCTCCTTGGGGCAATCCAAAAATCAAAAAGGGTTTATGCTCGACATTGGTGTATTTTGTTGAATACCTTTGTCCTCCCAGGGATATTTTGGAGCGGGAGAAACTTTCTCTTTCTTGTGGGTGAACCGTAGTACGGTTTTGGAAGTTAACTTGAAAGCTATCTTCCATGTGAGTGTCTCGTACCCTTGATGTTTCTGCTTCAAAATGGTTGAAACATTCTAAATCTTTTACCAAGATCATCTGCCTTTTTGTCTTTAGAGCAGTAGTCTATTTTCATCGTATTTTCTTCTGCAACTTCATCATATTCCTAGGCCTCTGGTTCACTGTCTTGTTGTTCTTGTTGTTTATTTGAATAAGGTTTTTCTTCTTGAACATAATAAATCGGTTGGAGACCGAAAGTATTATATTCTACGTAAACTTCATCATCGGTAGAGGTGATGCTTTGGAAGCAATTCTAAAAGTAGGTGGTGTTGGATCCTTTTTTCTAGGTGCTATGCAAGGTGTTGCAAAGTACACTAGGTTTTTAAGCCATCCGGTGATGTCAGGAAGGCCTAATGGTAATGGAAATTTCATATCCATTAAATAGAAAAACTCATCCAATTTTACAAAGCTAAGAGGTTTAGCTTTTGTTTAATTTTTTCGATCTTGCATCATAGTCTATGGATGCAATTCGTATATCTTTCCCAATGGAAATAGTACATTTCCATGGAGTAGATTGTACCATCTTTTGGTTGAAGCATGTTTCTTAGTAAGAGAGTCAAGGCAAGGCCATCTCTCTTTCTTTGTAAAAGATCTAAAAGTTTTTGCCTATAGATCATCTATTTGGAGATGCTGTCCATGCTTGTTCAACATCTTCCTTTGTCTGGAATTTCCTTGCTTGGGCTTCTTCCCAGCTCTCATATATTCCTGTTTCTCTTCCTATGAAGATAACATACCAGTATTTTGTTTTTTTTGGTTTTCCGTATATACTTGTAGAGGCTTCTCCTGTGTAAGTGGTGTCTACAGGTTGAGATACGGTTTCTTCTTGGGTCATTCTGTAGATCTCTCTTTGCATAATGATTACCAAATCTTCTAAGAATTGCTTAGATAACATATTCTTGAAGTTCAAGTTGTCAATCCTGATTTTGTGTTTCAAGTCTTTGATAACTTGTTTTAATCCTACTGGACCAAGTCCTAAGAATCATCCATCTCGGATTATCCTTCCTCCTTCGTTGTTATATTCTACAACTAAAATATTTTCTTCTAACTCTTTGAGTTTGGCTTGAACTCGAAAGAGCTGATCTTTTAATTGTCAAATCCAGACCTTCGGGAATTCAATTTGATTATCATACCTTCTGGGCATGATTTGTTCTCACAGTCGCGAATAGTTTATTAGTCTTAACGCTGGATTAGACCTATTTTGCTCCATATAGGAAGTTTTAAGTTTTTGTACATTTATTCCTTACAAATAAAACATGGGATATGACCTGTTTGGGTCGTAACTGTTTGGGAGTATGTATACCTAAATAGAAAGAAGTAAAGTTAAGCTTTGACTTCTTTGACACATATTAATGCTTGGAAACTGATTCCATGGCTCTGTATGGACCAAGTCTAATACTTGGCTCTGATACCAATTTAAAAATATACCGAGTCTCTACTGGACTTCAACACAGACACACAAGAGATTATGGTACCGAAAGTACTATTGCCAGACACCATAAAAAACACACAACGAGTCTCTAGTTGGCTCAACAGCCTAAACAGCGGATGATAGAGTGAACCTTGGGATGAAGGCAGCGAAACTAGAATCCTAGGGATTTCTACCTACACACTGTCTACAGGTAGAGGAAAACAACAATACTATTCCTACAGTCACACTTCATACATCCTATCATTCCACCATCATTTTACTTCTGCTTCCTACCACATCTCACTCCTATGTACTCGTTTGTGTCTATTTCGTAGCTATCTAATAGGCCCAACATGACTTCTGCTGCTACTTAGAACTTCTTTGGGGTTTGACCCTATTCCTGCCGCCTTACCACCAGTGGGCAATCCGTCAATGCGGTCCTCATGGTCTCCAGAGGGCCCCAAGCCGTTCCTATTAACCGTTGCGGCTCCATGGCTGCTTCAGTAGGGTAGAGCACAGTTCCATTTCATTTTCTACCTCGGAGCATAGCCGAATAATTCCAAGTCTCTAGATTTTGTCCTATTTGGCACTATTTCGATACTAATTATTTTTGACGAGTGAACAGTAAACATGAATAGTAACATCAATAGAAACCGTGAATAGTAAAAATGAACAGTTCTTTTGATTAATAACTTTGGAACAATAAAAAAAAACACTGTGGAGATCATATATATAGATGCGAAACATGAATAGTGATAACAACAACTGTACGTATCACAATATTACAAACATACAGAAAATATAAAAAGATTGTTCAAACAAAATAAAAACAACTAAATACATACCCTTAAAAAGGGAAAGAAAAACTACTTATCTACATAACTCCAAAATTTACTAACCGTGCCACCGATCGGTTCCCTCTTTTGTACTCCACCACGATGACTGTTAAGCACATACCGTGCTTTAGGAACTCTTCGGAGAAAGATCGCCAAAAATTGCCTTCTTCTTCTTGAATGCTAGTTTTCGAATTAGCTAATGCTTCTCCGTTTTTCGAATGTCTCAACCTCTAGAGGAGTGTCGAATTTATAGCTGAAGATCATTCATTTCTTCCGCCTTTACCCTTAATTGAAAGGTGTGTGTTTAAAGACAAAGGGTAACTTTTGTCTTTTTGGCTTTTCATTTTGCCCTTGCATTATTACCTTTTGGCACCGAAAGCAAAAGTAGAAATGACTTTTCCTCTTGTGACGTCATGATGCTGATATGCAGGAATCTTTTGAGCCACCATTGTTGACTTTGAGTACGTGCCTTTGATGACTTTTGTAGCCGCTGTTGCGCACTTTTATAGTTGCCTTTGCTGACTTTGATTTCGTCTTGGGGCTTAATGGCTGCTGACTTGTCTGCTGACATGGCTACTGACTGCTCATTTAGACAATTGCCTTTTTGTGCACAATCTACAGGTGTGCTCCTTTGGAAAAGTCTTCTGGGCCATCTGGCAAAAGCTTTCCTTGGTTGCTTTGCTGAAGAGGATATTTTTTTTGAGGAATTTCTTCAGCGGTGCTTCGAGACTGGTTTGGACAGGTGTTGGAGTCTCTTTATAGCTTTTTGAGACGATCGTTAGTGGGACAGAGGTCTTGTAGACAAAGCTTTTCTTTTTCTAAATCAGCTATTGTATGAGTTGTATCAGGTTCTTGAGCCCGTGAATACGCCTGGTTGGACAGACTGCTTCTGGGCAAGGCTTGGCATTTGGAACATGTCTAGGATCATATTCTATCTTCGCATCACCTTCTTTGATGCCTTCAAGTGTCACGACAGAAACGCTCGAAAACATCTTTGTGTCAGTAACAATTTAAGCAATACAGGAAATGAAATGAAGTCAAATTCCTTTACTCTTTTTTATGGAGATGAAACTTTTGCAAGCGTCCATAATCTCTTTTGGCATTTTCTCCAAAACTGATAAGTCGGTGGAGTGAAGTAACATTTTTTTATGAATCCATATGAATAAAGCATGGATGTATATTTCGAGTCTATTTCATGACTCAGCTTCACCTGATTCCAGCTGTTGTTGGACTCAGTGGTGAAAAAGGGAGTGTTCATCCTTTGTCCAATTTGTTCATTCCATCTCTGGAATTGAATAGTATGATCGGATTCGATCTTTGAACGAACGCTGTCCACCTTTTGAGGCCGTAGCGAGGGTTCCTCAGTCATTAAAAATTTGTCTGAAAGTTTTAAAGGTTTAAATTTTTTTAAAATCTCAAACTCATTAAAACTTATTTTATCTGGTTTATTTATGCTTTTCAACCTTGTAAACTTAGAAGGGGTAACCAATTTTGTCTTGAATGATTTCTCATAACTAGACAAGTCTGTTTCCATCAGGGATGGTTCCGTTAAGAGTTCCATTTCAGCTCGAGATTGATAGGTAGAAGTCCCTGATTTTGATTTCAACAAAATCGTTAAGGTTTCCTTTCCAGCTCTAGACTGGCAGGTAGAAATCCCTGATTCCCCTATCTTCAAAGAAGACTGGGTTGTATTTCCTTCTCAAGCCTGGCATGACCGGTAGAAATCCCGGGTCGACCTATGTTTATCAAAACACTAAAATCATCCGTTTGCTGATTAGCTGACGTTGTGGCTTCCTTTTCTAGCGATGAAAATCCGGTAGAAGTCCCGGAGGAGCTTGGCATATCATGCCGTTTGGTGAGTTCTTTTAACTCTTTGGTTAATTCCTTAACGTTGAGTTGTAAGACTTCTCCACTTAACCCAGTAATGGGCACAATTCTCATGTATGTCTCCTCGTTCAGAGAGAACTAAAAGACTGTCGAATAGTGACTGTAGGGTTGAGAGCAATACCGTGAGTGTGGCAATTGCTGCTGCTAGGTCCATCAGGGTGCTGTTGATGGGATCCATTTTACGAGTTTGGAACACTAGAAAACTCTCTAGTAAGAGTATCAGGTAAATAATTTTTATCTCTTTTATGTGTTCAATAGTAAAAGAGAATTGGAAGAACCATTGTTGCCTATGGAGTAATCTACCGCGACAAAGTGAATCTTCTAAATTTCTTGTCATAAAACCGACAAAATTTTTATAGTCAGTTCTTACCAGAAATTCTTTGGGAGCTAGATAAATATAAAACTTTTTTATCCCATTTTTTGCTACTAAAATTTCTTTTTCATAAGAATGATAATTTATTTCAGCAAATGAAAATGTTCCTGATGTATATTTGCATATTCTTTCAGAATCATTGATTTTGCATTTTAGGACTGCTGCCCAAGTATGATCCGAGGTGTCAGTTTCTAAAATCAGTTTTCCATCTGGATCTGGTAGAGTTAACACTGGGAGGTGTTTCATCATTTGTTTGATCCGGATTACTTCTAGACTATCAGTGGGTGTCCATTCCCATTTGACGTCTTTCTTTAGTTTCTCTTGAAAGGGTTTCCTAATTTCTGCTAAATTCTATATGAATTGTTCAGCCTATGTTAGGCATCCTAAGAAACGTTGAACCTATTTTATATCTTCAATTTCATTTGAAAAAGCTGCTAGTTTTTCTAGAATATGATTTTGGAGAATGATTTCTCCTTTTGAGATGTTTAGACCTAAGAAATCTATCTTGGTTTTAAACAACTCTGATTTCTTTTTGCTGAGTGCTATCCCAACATTTTTAAGGCATTTAAAACCTTAAGTAATTGCTCTTTATGTTGATCCTTGGTTTCAGAAAAGACTAGGATGTCACATAAACAAAGCAAAATTTAAAGAATAGTTTGAGGATATCATCCATTCTTCTTTGAAATATGTTGGGTGCTTGTTTTAACCCGACGGGGATTACAAGCCACTCATAATGTCTTGAAGGACAACTAGATGCAGTAAGGGGAATAGCTCTTTCGGTTAGACGAATTTGCCAAAACCGGATTTGCAATCAAATTTAGAAAACCATTGTTTTCCTCTTATGGCAGCTATTTATCTTTCTTTGTTAGGAAGATAGTAGCCATCCATTTTTGTGGCTTCATTAGCCCTTTTATAGTTAATGACCATTCTAGCTTTTCCATGTTTGATCACTGCATGATTCCGAACTAGGAAAGTAGGAGATGTATGTGGAGAATAACTTGCATGGATTAAACCATGAGTTAGCAAGTCATTTATCTGTGTTGAGAATTCTTCAAAATTAGGAGTGTAAACCATAGGTTTTTGTCGGATTTCTTTTTCAGGATCAAGAAGTTCGAGGCCGGCATATCGTTTTTGTGTATGCCACCATTCTAAGGGTTTCTCAGAACAAGTGGATTCTAGAACTTGACGAACTTCATTTTCGCTAGATTCAGTGAGGAATAGAGTTTCTAAGGGAGGAATCTCATCACCACGCTTGCTGCGTTTTTTGAAGACCTGTTGGAGAACATCTTCATTACGAGACATGGCATAGGCTTCAGTGGGTTTTACTGCATAGACAAATACAGTAGAATTATCGATTTCGCGTCGAGTGCGACATCAAAGTTTATAGTAGGTTGGTGTTTGCTCTATAGGTGCATGGAACATGAGCCATTCATTACCTAGGACTACATCTGGTCCTGAGTTTATGTTTGGTCATAAACTAATGAGTTTTGGGATCATAAACTTTTCACCTCCAATGTCGAGATGAATGTTTCTGGCTTCTATAGGAAGAGATATATTTTCTCTTGAGCCAACTGTTACTTGAAGGGGTACTTCAAGTGCTTTCCATAGATCTGTGGGAAGTAGATTTTGTCGGGCTAGGCAATATGAACTTCTTGTATCTACGAGAGCGTGTATATGGAATTTATTATTTCCGGGAATTTTAAGCATGACCGTGATATAAGAATTTCAAGATGCTACATGCTCTGCATTTATGCAAATACTCATTTAGAGAAGGTGCCTAAAGAGTCCGACATGTTCCTTGAGTTTTCCGAGGAGGAGGACTTAGTTTCTAGATGAAGTTCATATACTTCATCTTCTGACTGGATGTCATCATAATGGATGATTTCCAATCCATTTTCTTCGGCTAGTAACATATAAGTACTGTACTGCCGTTGTTGTTTATCATTTGGACAATCTTTTGCTAAATGTCGGCCTTCCTGACATCACCAGATGGCTTAAAAACCTAGTGTACTTTGCAACACCTTGCATAGCACCTTGAAGAAAGGATCCAACACCACCTGCTTTTAGGATCGCTTCAAAAGCATCATCCTCCACCGATGATGAAGTTTACGCAGAATATAATACCTTCGGTCATCAACCGATTTATAATGTTCAAGAAGAAAAATCTTCTTCTAGTATACAACAAGAGCAACACGACAGTGAACCAGAAGCCTGGGAATCTAATGAAGTTGCAGAAGAAAATACCAAGAAAACAGACTACTCTGCTAAAGACAAAAAGGCAGATGATCTTGGTAAAAGGTTTCGAATGCTTCGTGGTAGTGACCATTTTGAAGCAGAAACTTCAATGGTATGAGATACCCACATGGAAGATAGCTTTCACGATAACTTCCGAAACCGTACTGCGGTTCATCCGCAAGAACGAGAAAGTTTCTCCCACTCCAAAATATCCCTGGGAGGACAAAGGTATTCGACAAAATACACAAATGTCGATCCTTCAAATGCTACTAAGGGACACCAAACCATAGATGGCATAAACCCTTTTGGATTTTACCTCAACTTGGATTGCCCCAAGGATGGAGAAAAAGTCCTTAAAGATTGGGAAAGAAGCATGACCAATGCTGCAAATATGCATGAATCTTGGAACCAAGAATCAGCATTTAATTTCTTTACCCATGCTTTACAGGGTAATGTAGCTCTTTGGTGGGACAACCTTCCCGAAGACCAAAAACGAGCTAATACCTCAATATCGATAGCCAATATCTTGAAAGGATTAGTGGCTAAGATATCAAAGGAATTTCTAGGAATACATCCAACCCTAGAAGCCTACAATAAGAGTACTAAACAAAGAAAACGTTTAGAAACTCTTTAGAAATTAAACAAGTTACAAATCTGTAACATTTGTTTTTATGAGAAGTATTACTGCGAGTTTGCAAGTTACTTCTATAAACTGCAAAAAGAAGATCAGAAACCTTATCTGTCTATCTTTTATGCAAAATTTCCAGCACCATTTGCACATGTAGCAGAAAAAGACTACATTACAAAGTATTGGCAAAACAATCCAGAACTTGGTACTTTAACCATGGATATTTTCATAAACATTGATACTTTAGGAAGAAGACATAGATTTGTACAAGACATGTTGGCAAATCTTTGTGAAGCCCAAAAACTACAAAAGAAAAGTAGTAAGGCAAATAAACAAACATTATGTTGTTCAAACCAGAACAAAAATGTAGGAGCTTATGGTTGCAAAACCACCTCCCATAAGCAACGAAAATATCCTAAGAAATTTCAACAGAAAAAATTTAGGATACAAAAAAGTTCTACAACAAGGTATACTCCTACAAAGAGATACTTTAAGAAAAGAACAAATTCAGGCCCCACCATATCCAGTAAAGGGTCAAATGCATACTGCCCAAAGGGGAAAACCCCACGCACATGCAAATACTGGATATGCCAGAAAGAAGGACATTTTGCCAAAGATTGTCCAAACGATAAACAACAACAACGGTACAGTACATACATGTTACTAGCCAAAGAAAATGGATTGGAAATCATCCATTATGATGACATCCAGTCAGAAGATGAAGTATATAAACTTCATCTCGCAACTAAGTCTTCCTCCTCGAAAAACTCAAAAAATATGAGTGACTCTTCAGGCATAACTTTTGCCTAAAATTCGGTTATGCTTTTGCTTACCCGTTATCCACATGGCAGCTAGCGTGGTGATTTGATTTATCTCCCACGATTGTCATAAAATACTTTCTCTACTCCTGGATCATGCATTATAGAGAATTTTATAATTAACCTGATACTCTTACTACTCGAGAATTTTCTTGTGTTACAGACAGGTAAAATGGATCCCCTCAGCAGCACCCTGATGGACCTAGCAGCAGCAATTGCCACACTCACGGTATTGCTCTCAACCCTACAGTCACTATTCGACAGTCTTTTAGTTCTCTCAGAACGAGGAGACATACATGAGAATTGTGCCCGTTACGGGTTAAGTGGAGAAGTCTTACAACTCAAGGTTAAAGAATTAACCCAAGAGTTAAAAGAACTCACTCAACGGCATGAAATACCAAGCTCCTCCGGGACTTCTACCGGATCTCCATCGCGAGAAAAGGAAGCCACAACGTCAGCTAATCAGCAGACGGATGACTTTAGTGTTTTGATAAACACAGGTCGACCCGGGATTTCTACCGGTCATGCCAAGCATGAGAAGGAAATCATAACCCAATCTTCTCCGAAGATAGGGGAATCAGGGATTTCTACCTGCCAGTCAAGAGCTGGAAAGGAAACCTTAACGATTTCGTTGAAATCAGAACCAGGGACTTCTACCTGTCAGTCTAAGACTGAAAAGGAAGTCTTAACGGATCCATCCCTGATGGAAAAGGACTTGTCTAAAAATGAGAAATCATTCAAGACAAAATTGGTTACCCCGTCTGAGTTTACAAGGTTGAAAAGCCTAAATAAACCAGATAAAACTAGTTTTAATGAGTTTGAGTTTTTAAAGAAATTTAAACCTTTAAAACTTTCGGACATTATGTCTGAGGAACTCTCGCTACGCCCTCAAAAGGTGGACAACGTTCGTTCAAAGATCGAATCCGATCATACTGTTCAATTCCAGAGATGGAATGAACAAATTGGACAAGGGATGAACACTCCCTTCTTCACCACTGAGCCCAGCAACAGTTGGAATCAAGTGAATCTGAGTCATGAAATAGACTCAAAATATGCATCCATGCTTTATGCATATGGATTCATAAAACAAATGGTATTGCCCTCCACCGACTTATCAATATTGGAGAAAACACCAAAGGAAATTATGGAGGCTTGCAAAAGCTTTATCTCCATAACGAAGAGTAAAGGAATTCGACTGCATTTCGTTTCCTGTATTGCTGAAATTGTTACTGACACAAAAATGTTTCCAAGCATTTCTGTCGTGACTATTGAAGGCATCAAAGAAGGTGATGCCAACATGGAATATGATCCCAGACATGTTCCAAAAGCCAAGCCTTGCCCAGAAGCAGTCTGGCCAACCAGGCGTATCCACGGGCTCAAAAACCTGATACAGCTCATGAAGCAGCTGATTCAGAAAAAGAGAAGCTTCATCTACAAGACCTCCATCCCATTGACGATCATCTCTAAAAGCTATAAAGAGACTCTGGCCTCCGTCCAGACCAGTCTTGAAGTTACGCTGAAGAAACTCCTTGGAGGAAATATCCCCTTCAGCAAAACAACAAAGGAAAGCTTCTACCAGATGGCCCAGAAGACTTTTTCTAAGGAGCACACCTGTAAACTGTGCACAAAAAGGCAGCTGTCCTAATGAGCAGTCAGTAGCCACGTCAACCGACTAGTCAACAGCCACGTCAGCAGACTAGGCCCACGACGAAAACAAAGTCAACAACCGACTAGTCAAAAGTCCACAATGACGGCTACAAAAAGTCATCAATGACGGCTACACCAAGTCAACAAAGTTGGCTAAAAAAGATTCCTGCACGTCATCATCATGATGTCATAAGCAAAAAAGACATTTCTACCCCTGCTTTCAGCGCCGAAAGGTAATAATGCAAGGGCAAAAGAGACATGCCAAAAAGACAAAAGTTACCCTTTGTCTTTAAACACACACCTTACAATCAAGGGTGAAGGTGGAAGAGCTGAAAAATCTTTAGCTATAAATACGATGCTCCTCCAGAGGTAGAAACATCGAAACTTGGAGCAACTCACCAATAGACGAGCATTAGTTCCGAAGAAGAAGGTGATTTTCGGCGATCTTTCTCCGGCAAGTTCCTCAAGCACGGTATGTGCTTAACAGCCGTAATGGCTGAGTAGAAAAGAGGGAACCGACCGGTGCCACGGTCGGTAACTTCGGGAGTTATGTAGATAAGTAGTTTTTCTTTTCCTTTTTTAAGGGTATGTATTTTATGTTTTTGTTTTAAAGACAATGTTTTTTATATTTCCGCATGTTTGTAATATTATCATTCATACAGTAATTGATTTTACTGTTCATGTTACTGTTTATGTTCCGCATTTATAAATATGATCTCCACAGTAGTTGTTATCACTGTTCATGTTTTGCATCTATGTATTGATCTCCACAGTGTTTGTTTTTACTGTTCCATACTTACTGTTCATTTTTACTATTCACGGTTACTATTCATGATTACTATTCATGTTACTGTTCACTCGTCAAGAAGAAATAGTATCGAAATAGTGCCAAATAGGACAGACGCTAGAGACTTAGAATTATTCGGCTACGCTCCGAGGTAGAAAACGAAACGGAGCTGTGCTCTACCCTGCTGAAGCAGCCATGGAGCCGCAACGGTTAATAGGAACGGCTCGGGGCCCTCTGAAGACCGTGAGGACCGCATCGACGGAATTGCCCACGTGGTGGTAAGCCGGTAGGAATAGGTTCAAACCCCGAAGAAGTTCTAGGTAGCAGCAGAAGTCATGTTGGGCCTACTAGATAGCTATGAAATAGACACAAACGAGTACATAACGGTGACATGTGGTAGGAAGCAGGAAAGTAGCCTAATGGTAAACTGATAGGACAGACAAAGTGTGACTATAGGAATAGTATTGTGTGAGTCATTATTGTTTTCTGCTGCCCGTAGATGTCATCCACTGCCTGTACTCACAAGACTGGCAGGTAGCAGTCCCTAGGATTCTTGTTCCGCTGCCCTGTATCCCTAGGTTGTCTTCCGCTGTGTGTACAAGTCTATTAGAGACTTTATGTCGATATCATAGCAATAGTGCTTTGGTATCAGTATTCCGCTGTCAGAGTCTGCTAGAGACTTGTTGTCGTTGTCGTCATAAAAATGGTATCAGAGCTGAGTATTAGACTTGGTTTTGTATGTGTCAAAGAAGTCAAAGCTTATCTTTGATTCTTTCTGTTTAGGTATACATACTCCCAAATAGTTACGACCCATATCGGTCACATCCCAAGTAACATTTGTAAGGAACAAATGTACAAAACCAAAAGTTCATTATGGAACAAAATAGGTCTAATCCAGAGATAAGACTTATCAACTATTCACGACTGCGAGAGTATATCATGACCAGAAGGTATGATAATCAAATCAAATTCCAGAAGGTCTAGATTCGACAATTAAAAGATCGACTCGCATGAGTTCAAGCCAAACTCAAAGAGCTCGAAGAAAATCCTTTAGTTGTAGATTATAACAACGAAGGAAGAAGAATAATTTGAGATGGTCGATTCTTAGGACTCGGTCCAGTAGGATTAAAACAAGTTATCAAAGACCTGAAACACCAAATCAGGATTGAACAACTTGAACTTCAAGAATATGCTATCTAAGCAATTCTTAGAAGATTTGGTAATCATTATGCAAAGAGAAATCTACAGAATGACCCATGAAGAAACCGTATCTCAACCTGTAGACACTGCTTCAACAGGAGAAGCCTCTACAAGTACATACAGAAAACCAGAAAAAACAAAATACTGGTATGTTGTCTTCATAGGAAGAACAACAGGAATATATGACAGCTGGGAAGAAGCCCAAGCTCAAGTCATAGGATTTCCCAGAAATTCTCATAGAAAATTCTGGACAAAGGACGATGCTGAACAAGCCTGGACAGCATCCCAAAAATAGATGATCTATTGGCAAAAACTTTTAGATCGTTTTCAACAAAAGAGAGCAGGTCTAGCCTTCACTCTCTTGCTAAGAAACATGCTTCAACCAGAAGATGATACTACCTTAGCCAGGGAAATGTACAATTTCCATTGGGAAAGGTATACGAATCGCATCCATCTATTTCGATGCAAGATCGACAAAATCAAACAAAAGCTAAACCTCCTAGCTTTGTAAAATGAATGAGTTTTTCTATTTAATGGATATGGAAACTCCATTACCATTAGGCCTTCCTAACATCACCAGATGGCTTAAAAACCTAGTGTACTTTGCAACACCTTGCATAGCACCTAGAAGAAAGGATCCAACACCACCTGTTTTTAGGATCGCTTCAAAAGCATCATCCTCCACCGATGATGAAGTTTACGCAGAATATAATACCTTCGGTCGTCAACCGATTTATTATGTTCAAGAAGAAAAACCTTCTTCTAGTAAACAACAAGAGCAACACGACAGTGACCCAGAAGCCTGGGAATCTGATGAAGTTGCAGAAGAAAATACCAAGAAAACAGACTACTCTGCTAAAGACAAAAAGGCTGATGATCTTGGTAAAAGGTTTCAAATGCTTCGTGGTAGTGACCATTTTGAAGCAGAAATTTCAAGGGTACAAGATACCCACATGGAAGATAGATTTCAAGATAACTTCCGAAACCGTACTGCGGTTCATCCGCAAGAACGAGAAAGTTTCTCCCACTCCAAAATATCCCTGGGAGGACAAAGGTATTCGACAAAATACACAAATGTCGATCCTTCAAATGCTACAAAGGGACACCAAACCATAGATAGCATAAACCCTTTTGGATTTTACCTCAACTTGGATTGCCCCAAGGATGGAGAAAAAGTCCTTAAAGATTGGGAAAGAAGCATGAGCAATGCTGCAAATATGCATGAATCTTGGAACCAAGAATCAACATTTAATTTCTTTACCCATGCTTTACAGGGTAATGTAGCTCTTTGGTGGGACAACCTTCCCAAAGACCAAAAACGAGCTAATACCTCAATATCAATAGCCAATATCTTGAAAGAATTAGTGGCTAAGATATCAAAGGAATTTCTAGGAATACATCCAACCCTAGAAGCCCACAATGAGAGTACTAAACAAAGAAAACGTTTAGAAACTCTTTAGAAATTAAACAAGTTACAAATCTGTAACATTTGTTTTTATGAGAAGTATTACTGCGAGTTTGCAAGTTACTTCTATAAGCTGCAAAAAGAAGATCAGAAACCTTATCTGTCTATCTTTTATGCAAAATTGCCAGCACCATTTGCACATGTAGCAGAAAAAGACTACATTACAAAGTATTGGCAAAACAATCCAGAACTTGGTACTTTAACCATGGATATTTTCCTATACCTTGATACTTTAGGAAGAAGACATAGATTTGTGCAAGACATGTTGGCAAATCTTTGTGAAGCCCAAAAACTACAAAAGAAAAGTAGTAAGGCAAATAAACAACATTATGTTGTTCAAACTAGAACAAAAATTTAGGAGCTTACTGTTGCAAAACCACCTCCCATAAGCAACGAAAATATCCTAAGAAATTTCAACAGAAAAAATTTAGGATACAAAAAATTTCTACAACAAGGTATACTCCTAAAAAGAGATACTTTAAGAAAAGAACAAATTCTAGCCCTACCACATCCAGTAAAGGGTCAAATGCATACTGCCCAAAGGGGAAAACCCCAAGCAAATGCAAATGCTGGATATGCCAGAAAGAAGGACATTTCACCAGAGATTGTCCAAATGATAAACAACAACGACGGTACAGTACATACATGTTACTATCCGAAGAAAATGGATTCGAACTCATCCATTACGATGACATCCAGTCAGAAGATGAAGTGTATGAACTTCATCTCGAAACTGAGTCCTCCTCCTCAGAAAACTCAGAAAACATGTCAGACTCTTCAGGCTCCTTCTCTGAATGAGTATCCGCATAAACGCAGAGCATGTTGCATCTGGAAATTCTTATATCATGGTCATGCTTAAACTACCCGGATATATCAAATTCCATATACACGCTCTCGTAGATACAGGAAGTTCATATTGTCTAGCTAGACAAAATCTACTTCCCACAGAACTCTGGAAACCACTTGAAGCACCCCTTCAAGTAACAGTTGGCTCCGGAGAAACTATCTCTCTTCCTACCGAAGCCCACAACATTCATCTCGACATTGGAGGTGAAAAGTTTATGATTCCAAAACTCATTAGTTTAGGATCAAACATAAATTTCGGCCCAGATTTAGTCCTAGGAAATGAATGGCTCATGTTTCATGCCCCTGTAGAGAAAACACCAGCCTACTATAAACTTCGATGTCGCACTCGACGAGAAATCGATAATACTACTGTCTTTATCTACGCAGTAAAACCCACTGAAGCCTATGCCATTTCTGGCAATGGAGCTGTCCTCCATCAGGTCTTCAAAAAACGCAGCAAGCGTGGTGATGAGATTCCTCCCTTAGAAACTCTACTCCTCTCTGAGTCCTGTGAATCTGAAGTTCAGCAACTTCTAGAATCCACTTGTTCTGAGAAACCCTTAGAATAGTGGCATAAACAAAAACCATATGCCGACCTCGAACTTCTTGATCCTGAAAGAGAAATCCGAGAAAAACCTATGATTTATACTCCTTCTGATGTTGAAGAATTCTCAACACAGATAAATGATTTGCTGGCTCAAGGTTTAATCCACGCAAGTCATTCTCCACATACATCTCCTGCTTTCTTGGTAAGGAATCACGCAGAGATAAAACGAGGTAAAGATCGAATGGTCATTAACTATAAAAAAGTTAATGAAGCCACAAAAATGGATGGCTACTATCTTCCTAACAAAGAAAGATTAATAGCTGCCATAAGAGGAAAACAATGGTTTTCTAAATTTGATTGCAAATCTGGGTTTTGGCAAATTCGTCTAACCGAAAGAGCTATTCCCCTAACTGCATTCAGTTGTCCTTCCGGACATTATGAGTGGCTTGTAATGCCCTTTGGGTTAAAACAAGCACCCAACATATTTCAAAGAAGAATGGATGATATCCTCAAACCATTCTTTAAATTTTGCTTAGTTTATGTTGATGATATCCTAGTCTTTTAAGAAACCAAGGATCAACATAAAGAGCAATGACTGAAGGTCTTAAATGCCTTAAAAAATGTTGGGATAGCACTCAGCAAAAAGAAATCAGAATTGTTTAAAACCAAGATAGATTTCTTAGGTCTAAACATCTCAAAAGGAGAAATCATTCTTCAAAATCATATTCTGGAAAAACTAGCTGCTTTTCCGAATGAAATTGAAGATATAAAACAACTTCAACGTTTCTTAGGATGCCTAACATATGCTGAACAATTCATACAGAATTTAGCAGAAATTAGGAAACCCCTTCAAAAGAAACTAAAGAAAGACGTCAAATGGGAATGGACACCCTCTGATAGTCTTGAAGTAATCTGGATCAAACAAATGATGAAACACCTCCCGGTGTTAACTCTACCCGATCCAGATGCAAATTTGATTTTAGAAACTGACACCTCTAATCACACTTGGGCAGCAGTTCTAAAATGCAAAATCAATGATTCTGAAAGGATATGCAAATATACATCAGGAACATTTTTATCTGCTGAAACAAACTTTCATTCTTATGGAAAAGAAATTTTAGCAGTAAAGAATGGGATAAAAAAGTTTTCTATTTATCTCGCTCCCAAAGAATTTCTGGTAAGAACTGACTGTAAAAATTTTGTCGGTTTTATGACAAGAAATTTAGAAGATTCACTTTGTCGCGGAACGTTACTCCGTTGGCAGCAATGGTTCTTTCAATTCTCTTTTACTGTTGAACACATTAAAGGAGATAAAAACTATTTACCTGACACTCTTACTCGAGAATTTTCTTGTGACAGGTAAAATGGATCCCCTCAGTAGCACCCTGACGGACCTAGCAGCAGCAATTGCCACACTCATGGTATTGCTCTCAACCCTACAGTCACTATTCGACAGTCTTTTAGTTCTTTCAGAACGAGGAGACATACATGAGAATTGTGCCCGCTACGGGTTAAGTGGAGAAGTCTTACAACTCAAGGTTAAAGAATTAACCGAAGAGTTAAAAGAACTCACTCAACGGCATGAAATGCCAAGCTCCTCCGGGACTTCTACCGGATCTCCATCGCAAGAAAAGGAAGCCACAACGTCAGCTAATCAGCAGATGGATGACTTTAGTGTTTTGATAAACACAGGTCGACCCGGGATTTCTACCTGTCATGCCAGGCATGAGAAGGAAATCACAACCCAATCTTCTCTGAAGATAGGGGAATCAGGGATTTCTACCTGCCAGTCAAGAGCTGGAAAGGAAACCTTAACAATTTCGTTGAAATCGGAATCAGGGACTTCTACCTATCAGTCTAGGACTGAAAAGGAAGTCTAAACGGATCCATCCCTGATGGAAACGGACTTGTCTAGGAATGAGAAGTCATTCAAGACAAAATTGGTTACCCCGTCTGAGTTTACAAGGTTGAAAAGCCTAAATAAACCAGATAAAACTAGTTTTAATGAGTTTGAGTTTTTAAAGAAATTTAAACCTTTAAAACTTTCGGACATTATGTCTGAGGAACCCTCGCTACGCCCTCAAAAGGTGGACAGCGTTCATTCAAAGATCGAATCCGATCATACTGTTCAATTCCAGAGATGGAATGAACAAATTGGACAAGGGATGAACACTCCCTTCTTCACCACTGAGCCCAGCAACAATTGGAATCAAGTGAGGCTGAGTCATGAAATAGACTCAAAATATGCATCCATGCTTTATGCATATGGATTCATAAAACAAATGGTATTGCCCTCCACCGACTTATCAGTATTGGAGAAAATGCCAAAGGAAATTATGGAGGCTTGCAAAAGTTTCATCTCCATAACAAAGAGTAAAGGAATTCGACTTCATTTCGTTTCCTGTATTGCTGAAATTGTTACTGACACAAAGATGTTTCCAAGCATTTCTGTCGTGACTATTGAAAGCATCAAAGAAGATGACGAAAATATGGAATATGATCCCAGACATGTTCCAAAAGCCAAGCCTTGCCCAGAAGCAGTATGGCCAACCAGACGTATCCACGGGCTCAAGAAGCTGATACAGCTCATACAACAGCTGATTCAGAAAAGGAGAAGCTTCGTCTACAGGACCTCTGTCCCACTGACGATCATCTCGAAAAGCTATAAAGAGACTCCGGCAACCGTCCAGACCAGTCTTGAAGCTACGCTGAAGAAACTTCTTGGAGGAAATATCCCCTTCAGCAAAACATCAAAGGAAAGCTTCTGCCAGATGGCCCAGAAGACTTTTCCAAAGGAGCACACCTGCAAATTGTGCACAGAAAGGCAGCTGTTCGAATGAACAGTCAGCAGCCACGTCAACCGACTAGTCAGCAGACTAGGCCCACGACGAAAACAAAGTCAGCAAAGGCGGCTCAAAAGTCCGCAATGGCGGCTACAAAAAGTCATCAATGATGGCTACACCAAGTCAATAAAGATGGCGCAAAAAGATTCCTACACATCATCATCATGATGTCACAAGCAAAAAAGACCTTTCTACCCCTGCTTTCGGCGCCGAAAGGTAATAATGCAAGGGCAAGAAAGACATGCCAAAAAGACAAAAGTTACCCTTTGTCTTTAAACACACACCTTACAGTCAAGGGTAAAGGTGGAAGAGCTGAAAAATCTTCAGCTATAAATACGATGCTCCTCCAGAGGTTGAGATATCGAAACTTGGAGCAACTCAACAGTAGACGAGCATTAGTTCCGAAGAAGAAGGCGATTTCCGGTGATCTTTCTCCGGCAAGTTCCTCAAGCACGGTATGTGCTTAACAGCCATAATGGCTGAGTAGAAAAGAGGGAACCGACCGGTGCCACGGTTGGTAACTTCGGGAGTTATGTACATAAGTAGTTTTTCTTTTCCTTTTTTAAGGGTATGTATTTTATGTTTTTGTTTTAAAGACAATGTTTTTTATATTTCCGCATGTTTGTAATATTATGATTCTTACAGTAATTGTTTTTACTATTCATGTTACTGTTTATGTTCCGCATTTATAAATATGATCTCCACAGTAGTTGTTATCACTGTTCATGTTTTGCATCTATGTATTGATCTCCACAGTGTTTGTTTTTACTGTTCCATAGTTACTGTTCAAAAGTACTGTTCATTTTTACTATTCATGGTTATTATTCATGATTACTATTCATGTTTACTGTTCACTCGTCAAGAAGAAATAGTATCGAAATAGTGCCAAATAGGACAGACGCTAGAGACTTAGAATTATTCGGCTACGCTTCGAGGTAGAAAACGAAACAGAGTTGTGCTCTACCTTGCTGAAGTAGCCATGGAGCCGCAACGGTTAATAGGAACGGCTCGGGGCCCTCTGAAGACCGTGAGGACCGCATCGACGGAATTGCCCACGTGGTGGTAAGCCGGCAAGAATAGGGTTTTCCCCTTTCGGCAGTATGCATTTGACCCTTTTCTGGATGTGGTAGAGCCAGAATTTGTTCTTTTTCTAAAGTATCTCTTCTTAGGAGTATACCTAGTTGTAGAAATTTTTTATATCCTAAATTTTTTTTTTTGAAATTTCTTAGGATATTTTCGTTGCTTATGGGAGGTGGTTTTACAACCATAAGCTCCTACATTTTTGTTCTGGTTTGAACAACATAACGTTGTTTTATTTGCCTTACTACTTTTCTTTTGCAGTTTTTGGGCTTCACAAAGATTTTCCTGCATGTCTTGTAAAAATCTATGTCTTCTTCCTAAAGTGTCAAAGTTTAGGAAATTATCCATGGTTAAACTACCAAGTACTGGATTATTTTGCCAATATTTTGTAATGTAGTCTTTTTTAGCTACGTGTGCAAAAGGTTCTGGCAAGTTTGCATAAAAGATAGACAGATAAGGTTTCTGATCTTCTTTTTGCAGTTTATAGAAGTAACTTGCAAGTTCGCAATAATACTTCTCATAAAAAAAATGTTACAGAGTTGTAACTTGTTCAATTTTTTATGTGTTTCTAAACATTTTCGTTGTTTAATACTTTCATTATAAGCTTCTAGAGTTGGATGTATTCCTAGAAATTCATTTGATATCTTATCCACCAATTCTTTCAAGATATTGGCTATAGATATTGAGGTATTAGCTCGTTTTTGGTCTTCGGGAAGGTTGTCCTACCAATGAGCTACATTACCCTATAAAGCATGGTTAAAGAAATTAAATGCTGAATCTTTGTCCCAAGATTCATGCATATTTGCAGCATTGCTCATGCTTCTTTCCCATTCTTTAAGGACCTTTTCTCCCTCCTTGGGGCAATCCAAGTTGAGATAAAATCCAAAAGGGTTTATGCTATCTATGGGTTGGTGTCCCTTAGTAGCATTTGATGGATCGATATTTGTGTATTTTGTCGAATTCCTTTGTCCTCCCTGGGATATTTTTGAGTGGGAGAAACTTTCTCGTTCTTGCGGGTGAACCACAACACAGTTTCAGAAGTTATCTTCAAATCTATCTTCCATGTGGGTGTCTCGTACCCTTGATGTTTCTACTTCAAAATGGTCGAAGTATTCTAAATCTTTTACCAAGATCATCTGCCTTTAAGTCTTTAGCAGAGTAGTCTATTTTCTTGGTATTTTCTTCTGCAACTTCATCAGATTCCCAGGCCTCTGGTTCACTGTCTTGTTGCTCTTGTTGTTTACTTGAAGAAGGTTTTTCGTCTTGAACATAATAAATCGGTTGGCGACCGAAAGTATTATATTCTGCGTAAACTTCATCATCGGTGGAGGTTGATGCTTGTAAGTGATCCTAAAAGCAGGGGGTGCTCGATCCTTTTTTCTAGGTGCTATGCAAGGTGTTGCAAAGTACACTAGGTTTTTAAGCCATCCGGTGATGACAGGAAGGCCTAATGGTAATGAAGTTTCCATATCCATTAAATAGAAAAACTCATCCATTTTTACAAAGCTAAGTGGTTTAGATTTTGTTTAATTTTTTTTATCTTATATCGTAGTCTATGGATGCGATTCGTATATCTTTCCCAATGGAAATAGTACATTTCCATGGTGTAGATTGTATCATCTTTGGGTTGAAGCTTGTTTCTTAGTAAGAGAGTGAAGGCAAGGCTATCTCTCTTTCTTTGTAAATGATCTAAAAGTTTTTGCCTATAGATCATCTATTTCAAGATGTTGTCCATGCTTGTTGAGCATCTTCCTTTGTCTTGAATTTCCTGTGAGAATTTCCTGGAAATCCTATGACTTGTGCTTGGGCTTCTTCCCAACTCTCATATATTCCTATTTCTCTTCCTATGAGGACAACATACCAGTATTTTGTTTTTTTCTGGTTTGTCATATATACTTGTACAGGTTTCTCCTGTTGAAGCGGTGTGTACAGGTTGAGATACGGTTTCTTCTTGGGTCATTTTGTAGATCTCTTTTTGCAGAATGATTACCAAATCTTCTAAGAATTGCTTAGATAACATATTCTTGAAGTTCAAGTTGTTCAATCCTGATTTGGTGTTTCAGAACTTTGATAACTTGTTTTAATCCTACTGGACCGAGTCCTAAGAATCATCCATCTCGGATTATCCTTCTTCCTTCGTTGTTATAATCTACAACTAAGGGATTTTCTTCTAACTCTTTGAGTTAGGCTTGAACTCGTAAGAGCCAATCTTTTAATTGTCGAATCTAGACCTTCTGGAATTCGATTTGATTATCATACCCTTTGGGCATGATTTATTCTCATAATCGAAAATATTTTATATGTCTTATTGCTGGATTTGACCTATTTTGTTCCATATAGGAAGTTTTAAGTTTTTGTACATTTGTTCCTTAAAAATGTTAAATGGGATGTGACCGGTTTGGGTCGTAACTGTTTGGGAGTATGTATACCTAAACAGAAAGAAATAAAGTTAAGCTTTGACTTCTCTGTAGGACCAAGTCTAATACTTGGCTCTGATACCAATTTAAAAACATACTGAGTCTCTACTAGACTTCAACACAGACACATAGCAGATTATGGTACCGAAAGCACTATTGCCAGATACCATAAAAAACACACAACGAGTTTCTAGCGGACTCAACAACCTAAACAACAGATGACAGAATGAACCTAGAGATGAGGGCAGCAGAACTAGAATCCTAGGGATTTCTACCTACACACTGTCTACAGGCAGAGGAAAACAATGATGACTCACACAATACTATTCCTACAGTCATATTTCATACATCCTATCATTTCACCATCATATTACTCCTGCTTCCTACCACTTGTCATTCCTATGTACTTGTTTGTGTCTATTTTATAACTATCTAATAGGCCCAACATAACTTTTGTTGCTACTTAGAACCTCTTCAGGGTTTGACCCTATTCCTGCCGGCTTACCACCATGTCTCTAGAGGGCCCCAAGCCATTCCCATTAACCGTTGCGGCTCCATGGCTGCTTCAGTAGGGTAGAGCACAACTCTGTATCGTTTTCTACGTCTGAGCATAGCCGAATAATTCCAAGTCTCTAGCTTCTATCCTATTTGGCATTATTTTGATACTATTTCTTTTTGACGAGTGAACAGTAAACATGAATAGTAACCATGAATAGTAAAAATGAACAGTTCTTTTGAATAGTAACTTTGGAACAGTAAAAATAAACACTGTGGAGATCATATATATAGATGCGGAACATGAATAGTGATAACATCAACTATACGAATCACAATATTACAAACATGCGAAAAATATAAAAATATTTTTCAAACAAAATAAAACAACTAAATACATACCCTTAAAAAAGGGAAAGAAAAACTACTTATCTACATACCTCCCGAAGTTATCGACCGTGCCACCGGTCGGTTCTCAGCTATTACGGCTGTTAAGCACATACCATGCTTTAAGGAATTTTCCAGAGAGGAAAATCACCAAAAATCGCCTTCTTCTTCTTGAACGCTGGTTTTCGATTTAGCTAATGCTTCTCCGTTTTTCGAATGTCTCAACCTCTGGAGGAGCGTCGAATTTATAGCTGAAGATCTTTCATTTCTTCCACCTTTACCCTAAATTGAAAGGTGTGTGTTTAAAGACAAAGGGTAATTTTTGTCTTTTTGGCTTTTCATTTTTTGCCCTAGCATTATTACCTTTTGGCACTGAAAGGAGGGGTAGAAATGACTTTTCCTCTTGTGATGTCATGATGCTGACGTGTAGGAATCTTTTGAGCCACTATTGTTGACTTTGTGTAGCCGCCTTTGATGACTTTTGTAGCCACCATTGCGAACTTTTATAGCCGACTTTGCTGACTTTGATTTCGTCTCTGGCCTTAATGGCTGCTGACTGCTCATTCGGACAACTACCTTTCTGTGCACAATCTACAGGTGTGCTCCTTTGGAAAAGTCTTCCGGGCCATCTAGCAGAAGCTTTCTTTGGTTGCTTTCCTAAAGGGGATATTTCCTTTGAGGAGTTTCTTCAGCGTTGCTTCGAGCATGGTCTGGACAGGTGCCAGAGTCTCTTTATAGCTTTTCGAGACGATCGTCAGTGGGATGGAGATCTTGTGGACAAAGCTTTTCTTTTTGTGAATCAGCTGTTGTATGAGTTGTATCAGGTTCTTGAGCCCGTGAATACGCCTGGTTGGCCAGACTGCTTCTGGGCAAGGCTTGGCGTTTGGAACATGTCTGGGATCATATTCCATCTTCACGTCACCTTATTTGATGCCTTCAAGTGTCACGACAAAAATGCTCGGAAACATCTTTGTGTCAGTAACAATTTCAGCAATTCAGGAAACGAAATGAAGTCGAATTCCTTTACTCTTTGTTATGGAGATGAAACTTTTGCAAGCCTCCATAATCTCTTTTGGCATTTTCTCCAAAACTGATAAGTCGGTGGAGTCAAGTACCATTTGTTTTATGAATCCATATGAATAAAGTATGGATGCATATTTTGAGTGTATTTCATGACTCAGCTTCACTTGATTCCAACTATTGCAGGACTCGAGGTGAAAAAGGGAGTGTTCATCCCATGTCCAATTTGTTCATTCCATCTCTGTAATTGAACAGTATGATCGGATTCGATCTTTGAATGAACGTTGTCCACCTTTTGAGGGCGTAGCGAGGGTTCCTCAGACATAATGTTTGAATGTTTTAAAGGTTTAAAATTTTTTAAAAACTCAAACTCATTAAAACTTGTTTTATCTGGTTTATTTAGGTTTTTCTACCTTGTAAACTCAGACGGGGTAACCAATTTTGTCTTGAATGATTTCTCATTACTAGACAAGTCCGTTTCCATCAGGGATGGAACCATTAAGACTTCCTTTGCAGCTCGAGACTGACAGGTAGAAGTCCCTGATTCCGATTTCATCAAAATCGTTAAGGTTTCATTTCCAGCTCTAGACTGGCATGTAGAAATCCATTATTCCCCTATCTTCAAAGAAGACTGGGTTGTGATTTCCTTCTCATGCCTGGCATCACTGGTAGAAATCCCTGGTCAACCTGTGCTTATCAAAACATTAAAGTCATCCGTCTGCAAATTAGTTGACTTTGTGGCTTCCTTTTCTCGCGATGGAGATCCGGTAGAAGTCCCCGAGGAGCTTGGCATATCATGCCATTTTGAGAGTTCTTTTAACTCTTTGGTTAATTCCTTAACCTTGAGTTTATAAGTTCTGCACTTAACCCGTATCGGGCACAATTCTCATGTATGTCTCCTAGTTCTGAGAGAACTAAAAGACTGTCGAATAGTGAATGTAGGGTTGAGAACAATACCGTGAGTGTGGCAATTGCTGCTGCTAGGTCCGTCAGGGTCCTACTGAGGGGATCTATTTTACATGTTTGTAACACAAGAAAGAAAATTCCCGAGTAAGAGTATCAGGTAAATAATTTTTATCTCCTTTAATGTGTTCAACAGTAAAAGAGAATTGAAAGAACCATTGCTGCCAACAGAGTAATCTACCGCGACAAAGTGAATCTTCTAAATTTCTTGTCATAAAACCGAAAAAATTTTTACAGTTAGTTCTTACCAGAAATTCTTTGGGAGCTAGATAAATATAAAACTTTTTTATCCCATTTTTTACTGCTAAAATTTCTTTTTCATAAGAATGATAGTTTGTTTCAGCAGATGAAAATGTTCTTGATGTATATTTGCATATTCTTTTAGAATCATTGATTTTGCATTTTAGGACTGCTGCCCAAGTATGATCCGAGGAGTCAGTTTCTAAAATCACTTTTGCATCTGGATCTGGTAGAGTTAACATCGGGAGGTGTTTCATCATTTGTTTGATCCGGATTACTTCTAGACTATCAGGGGGTGTCCATTCCCATTTGACGTCTTTCTTTAGTTTCTTTTGAAAAGGTTTACTATTTTCTGCTAAATTCTTTATGAATTGTTCAACATATGTTAGGCATCCTATGAAACGTTGAAGTTGTTTTATATATTCAATTTCATTCGGAAAAGCTACTAGTTTTTCCAGAATATGATTTTGGAGAATGATTTCTCCTTTTGAGATGTTTAGACCTAAGAAATCTATCTTGGTTTTAAACAACTCTGATTTCTTTTTGTTGAGTGCTATCCCAACATTTTTAAGGCATTTAATACCTTAAGTAATTCCTCTTTATGTTGATCCTTGGTTTCTAAAAAGACTAGGATGTCATCAACATAAACTAAGCAAAATTTAAAGAATGGTTTGAGGATATCATCTATTCTTCTTTGAAATATGTTGGGTGGTTGTTTTAACCCGAAGGGCATGACAAGCCACTCATAATGTTCTAAAGGACAACCGAATGCAATAAAGGGAATAGGTCTTTTGGTTAGACAAATTTGCCAAAACCCGAATTTGCAATCAAATTTAGAAAACCATTGTTTTCCTCTTATGGCAGCTATTAATCTTTCTTTGTTAGGAAGATAGTAGTCATCCATTTTTGTGGCTTCCTTAACCTTTTTATTGTTAATGACCATTCTAGCTTTTCCACGTTTTATCTCTGCATGATTCCGAACCAGGAAAGCAGGAGATGTATGTGGAGAATAAATTGCATGGATTAAACCTTGAGTTAGCAAGTCATTTATCTGTGTTGAGAATTCGTCAACATCAGAAGGAGTGTAAACCATAGGTTTTTCTTGGATTTCTTTTTCAAGATCAAGAAGTTCGAGGTCGGCATATGGTTTTTGTGGATGCCACCATTCTAAGGGTTTCTCAGAACAAGTGGATTCTAGAAGTTGTTGAAGTTGTTGAACTTCAGATTCGCTGGATTCAGCAAGGAGCTGAGTTTCTAAGGGAGGAATCTCATCACCACGGTTGCTACATTTTTTGAAGACCTGATGGAGAACATCTCCATTACCAGAAATGGCATAGGCTTCAGTGGGTTTTACTGCATTGACAAATACAACAGTATTATCGATTTCGCGTCGAGTACGACATCAAAGTTTATAGTAGGCTGGTGTTTGCTCTACAGGAGCATGAAACATGATCCATTCATTTCCTAGGACTAAATCTGGTCCTACGTTTATGTTTGGTCCTAAACTAATGAGTTTTGGGATCATAAACTTTTCACCTCCAATGTCGAGATGAATGTTTCTGGCTTCTGCAGAGGAAAGGCAGTTATCCGAATGTTTCTAGCTTTTTAGAGGAAATATCCCCTTTAGTAAAGCAACCAAGGAAAACTTCTACCAGATGGCCTAGAAGACCACCTGTAGATTGTGCACGGAAAGGCAGTTGTCCGAATGAGCAATCAGCAGCCATGTCAGCAGACAAGTGAGCAGCAATTAAGGCCCAAGACAAAATCAAAGTCAGTAAAGGCGGCTATAAAAGTCCGCAATGGCAGCTACAAAAGTCATCAAAGGCGGCTACACAAAGTCAACAATGGTGGCTCAAAATATTCCTGCGCGTCAACATCATGATGTCACCAGAGGAAAAGTCATTTCTACCCCTGCTTTCGGTGCCGAAAGCTAATAATGCAAGGGCAAAAAATGAAAAGCCAAAAAGACAAAAGTTACCCTTTGTCTTTAAACACACACCTTTCAATTAAGGGTAAAGGCAGAAGAAATGAAAGATCTTCAGCAATAAATTTGACACTCCTCTAGAGATTGAGACATTCAAAAAACGGAGAAGCATTAGCTAATTCGAAAACCAGCATTCAAGAAGAAGAAGGCGATTTTCGGCGATCTTCCTCCAGCAAGTTTCTTAAAGCACGGTATGTCCTTAACAGCCGTAATGACTGAGTAGAAAAGAGGGAACTGACTGGTGGCACGATCGGTAACTTCAGGAGTTATGTAGATAAGTAGTTTTTCTTTCCCTTTTTTAAGGGTATGTAATTAGTTGTTTTATTTTGTTTGAACAATGTTTTTATATTTTTCGTATGTTTGTAATATTGTGATTCGTACGGTTGTTGTTATCACTTTTCACGTTCCGCATCTATATATATGATCTCCACAGTGTTTGTTTTTATTGTTCCAAAGTTACTATTCAAAAGTACTGTTCATTTTTACTATTCATGGTTACTATTTATGGTTACTGTTCACTCGTCAAAAAGAAATAGTATCAAAATAGTGCCAAATAGGACAGAAGCTAGAGACTTGGAATTATTCGGCTACGCTTCGAGGTAGAAAACAAAACGGAGTTGTGCTCTACCCTGGTAAAGTAGTCATGGAGCCGCAACGGTTAATAGGAACTGCTTGGGGCCCTCAGGAGACCGTGAGGACCGCATTGACAGATTGCCCACGTGGTGGTAGGCTGGCAGGAATAGGGTCAAACCCCGAAGAAGTTCTAAGTAGCAGTAGAAGTCATGTTGGGCCTATTAGATAGCTATGAAATAGATACAAATGAGTACATAGCAATGACATGTGGTAGGAAGCAGGAGTAATATGATGGTGAAATGATAGGATGTATGAAGTGTGATTGTAGGAATAGTATTGTGTGAGTCATCGTTGTTTTCCGCTGCCTATAGACAGTGTGTAGCTAGAAATCCCTAGGATTCTAGTTCTGCTGCCCTCATCCCTAGGTTCACTCTGTCATCTGCTATTTAGGCTGTTGAGTCTGCTAGAGACTCGTTGTGTGTTTTTTAAGGTATCTGGCAAAAGTGCTTTTGGTACCATAATCCACTGTGTGTCTGTGTGGAAGTCTAGTAGAGACTTTATGTCTGTGTTGAAGTCTAGTCTCGGAAGAGGGGAGGCATTTTGAACTGAGTGTTGACTCCCAAACCATAAGTCATTTCTAACAAAAATTATAGCCGTTACACATCATTAATCGATCAAAACATTTATGATGATCTATGATTGTTAGGTCCGCTTTTAGTAAAATAGGCAAAAAGTGGGTTGTTTGGCTCAGGTAAATATCCCCACCGCACGTCAACTAGAGAATTTAATTTTTTCTACTCCTTGAAATTTTTGGATCATTAGGTCATTTGCATCTTCAACTTGTTTCTGGATTGCATATCCACCACATTTAAAACATGTTAGGATCAATTAGAAATCTCTTTCTTATAAAATTCCACCAAGCTATTACGGGTTGTGTTAGTGGAATTTGCCAAACATGGATAACAAAATTTTGGTGTTCGATTTTAGTACGTGAAATAATTTTCTTCACTAACATTTATTATAGTTTTAAATTTTTTTTGCATACATAAACTCTAAAATCTTCATTTTGTTGCGATCTATTTTGCAGTATCTTTTTGTTTACGAGAAAAATGAGGGAGTGCAAACTCAAGTTGAAAAAAAAATTGAACATCCAAAATGGAAATGCACAAATGCTGAGAGAGATAATTCCAAAAAGTATCTGTGATTTTTAAGGATTGTAAACTCTTTTAGTTTTTTATTTATTCGGTTTTGCAATCATCGAAAGAGAGGAGGCATTTTGAACTGTGCGTTGACTCCCAAATCATAAGTCATTTCTAACAAAAATTATAGCCATTACACACCATTAATCGATCAAAACATTTATGATGATCAATGATTGTTAGGTCTGCTTTTTGTAAAATAGGCAAAAAGTGGTTTGTTTGGCTCTGGTAAATATCCCCACCGCATGTTAACTTGAGAAATTAATTTTTTCTACTCCTTGAAATTTTTAGATCATTAAGTCATTTTCATCTTCAACATGTTTCTGGCATTCATATCCACTACATTTAAAACGTGTTAGGATCAATTAGAAATCTCTTTCTTATAAAATTTCTCTAAGCTATTAGGGGTTGTACTAGTGGAATTTCCCAAACTTAGATAACAAAATTTTGGTGTTTATTTTTAGTGCGTGAAATAATTTTCTTCACTTATATTTATTATAGTTTTCAAATTTTTTTGTATTCATAAACTCTATAATTTACATTTTGTTGTGATCTATTTTGCCTTATCTTTTTGTTTAGGAGAAAAATGGGAGAATGAAAACTCAAGTTTGAAAAAAATTGAACATCCAAAATGGAAATGCACAATTGCTGAGAGAGATAATTTAAAAAAGTTCCTGTGATTTTTAAGTATTTTAAAATCTTTTAGTTTTTATATACTGGGTTTTTCAATCATCTGAAGAGGGGAGGCATTTTGAACTAAGCGTTGACTCCCAAACCTTAAGTCATTTCTAACAAAAATTATAGCCAATGAACATCATCAATCGCTCAAAACAATTACAATGATCTATGATTGTTAGGTCCGCTGTTTGTAAAATAGGCAAAAAGTGGGTTGTTTGGCTCTGGTAAATATCCCCACCGCACGTTAACTTGAGAATTTATTTTTTTCTACTCCTTGAAATTTTTGGATCATTAGGTCATTTGCACCTTCAACATGTTTCTGGCATACATATCCACCACATTTAAAACATGTTAGGATCAATTAGAAATCACTTTCTTATAAAATTCTACTGATCTATAAGGGGTTGTACTAAAGGAATTTCCAAAACATGGATAACAAAACATTGGAGTTCATTTTTAGTGGGTTAAATAATTTTCTTTAATTACATTTATTAATTTTTTCAAATTATTTTGCATACATAAACTCTTAAATTTTCATTTTGTTGTGATCTAGTTTGCCTGATCTTTTTGTTTCAGAGAAAAATGGGAGATAGAAAACTCATGTTTGAAAAAATATTGAACATCCAGAATTGAAATGCACAAATGCTTAGAGAGATAATTCCAAAAAGTATCTGTGATTTTTAAGGATTGTAAACTCTTTTAGTTTTTTATATATTGGGTTTTGCAGTCATCGGAATAGGGGACACATTTTGAACTGAGCGTTGACTCCCAAACCATAAGTCATTTCTAAAAGAAATTATAACCGTTATACGTCATTAATCAATCAAAACATTTACGATGATCTACGATTTTTAGGTCCTTTTTTTGAAAAATAGGAAAAAAGTGGGTTGTTTGGCTCTGGTAAATATCCCAACCGCACGTTAACTTGAGAATATAATTTTTTCTACTCTGAAATTTTTGGATCATTAGGTCATTTGCATCTTCAACTTATTTATGGCATGCATATCCACCACATTTACAACATGTTAGGATCAATTATAAATCTCTTTCTTATGAAGTTCCACCAAGCTATTAGGGGTTGTGTTAGTGGAATTTGCCAAAGAAGGATAACAAAACTTTGGTGTTCATTTTTAGTGCATGAAATAATTTTACCCACTAACATTTATTGTAGTTTTCAAATTTTTTCGCATACATGAACTATAAAATTTTCATTTTGATGTGATCTATTTTGCATTATCTTTTTCTTTACGAAAAAAATGGGAGAGAGAAAACTCAAGTTTGAAAAAAAATTAAACATTCAAAATGGAAATGCACAAATGCTGAAAGAGATAATTCCAAAAAGTATTTGTGATTTTTAAGGATTGTAAACTCTTTTAGTTTTTTATATATTGGGTTTTGCAATCATCGGAAGAGGGGTGGCATTTTGAACTAAGCGTTGACTCCCAAACCATAAGTCATTTCTAACTAAAATTATAGCCGTTGCATATCATTAATCGATCAAAACATTTACGATGATCTATGATTGTTAGGTCTGCTTTTTGTAAAATAGGCAAAAAGTGGGTTGTTTGGCTCTGGTAAATGTCACCACCGCACGTTAACTTGAGAAGTTAAATTTTACTACTCGAAATTTTTGGATCTTTAGGTCATTCGCATTTTCAACATGTTTCTGGGATGTATTTCCACGGCATTTAAAACATGTTAGGATCAATTAGAAATCTCTATCTTGTAAAATTCCACATGCTATTTGGGGTTGTAGTAGTGGAATTTCCCAAACATGGATAACAAACATTGGTGTTCATTTTTAGTGCGTGAAATAATTTGCTTCACTTACATTTATTATAGTTTACAAAAATTTTCCATTGATAAGCTGTATAATTTTCATTTTGTTGTGATTTCTTTTACCTTATCTTTTTGTTTACGAGAAAAATGGGAGAGTCAAAACTCAAGTTTGAAAAAAAAATGAACATCATAAATTGAAATGCAAAAAATGCTAAGAGATATAATTCCAAAAAGTATCTGTGATTTGAAAGGATTGTAAACTCTTTTAGTTTTTTATATATTGGGTTTTGCAATCATCGGAAGAGAGGAGGCCTTTTGAACTGTTCGTTGACTCCCAAATCATAAGTCATTTCTAACAAAAATTATAGCCGTTACATATCATTAATCGATCAAAACATTTACGATGATCAATAATTGTTAGGTCTGTTTTTCATAAAATAGGCAAAAAGTGGTTTGTTTGGCTCTGGCAAATATCCCCACCGCACATTAACTTGAGAATTTAATTTTTTCTACTCCTTGAAATTTTTACATCATTAAGTCATTTGCATCTTCAACATGTTTCTGGCATTCATATCCACTTCATTTAAAACATGTTAGGATCAATTAGAAATCTCTTTCTTATAAAATTCCATCTAGCTATTAGGGGTTGTACTAGTGGAATTTTCCAAACTTTGACAACAAAACTTTGATGTTTATTTTTAGTGCGTGAAAAAATTTTCTTCACTTATATTTATTATAGTTTTCAAATTTTTTTGTATTCATAAACTCTATAATTTACATTTTGTTGTGATCTATTTTGCCTTATCTTTTTGCTTACAAGAAAAATGGGAGAGTGAAAACTCAAGTTTGAAAAAAATTGAACATCCAAAATGGAAATGCACAATTGCTGAGAGATATAATTCCAAAAAGTTTCTGTGATTTTTAAGTATTGTAAACTCTTTTAGTTTTTTACATATTGGGTTTTGCAATCATCTCAAGAGGGGAGGCATTTTGAACTGAGCATTGACTCCCAAACCATAAGTCATTTCTAACAAAAATTATAGCCATTGCACATCATTAATCGGTCAAAACATTTACAATGATCTATGATTGTTAGGTCTACTTTTTGTAAAATAGGCAAAACGTGGGTTGTTTGGCTCTGGTAAATTTCCCCACCGCATGTTAACTTGAGAATTTAATTTTTTCTTCTCCTTGAAATTTTTGGATCATTAGGTCATTGCATTTTCAACATGTTTCTGGCATGCGTATCGACCACATTTAAAACATGTTAGGATCAATTAGAAATCTCTTTCTTGGAAAATTCCACCAAGCTATTAGGGGTTGTACTAGTGGAATTTCCCAAACATGGATAACAAAACTTTGGTGTTCATTTTTAGAGCGTGAAATAATTTTTTTCACTTACATTTATAGTAGTTTTTAATTTTTTTGCATACATGCGCTCTAAAATTTTCTTTTTGTTGTGATCTCTTTTGCTTTATTTTTTTGTTTACGAGAAACATGGGAGAGTCAAAACTCAAGTTTGAAAAAAAAATGAATATCCAAAATAGAAATGCAAAAATGCTGAGAGAGATAATTCCAAAAAGTATCTGTGATTTTTTAGGATTGTAAACTCTTTTACTTTTTTATATATTGGGTTTTGCAATCATCAGAAGAGAGGAGGCATTTTGGACTGAGTGTTGACTCCTAAACCATAAGTTATTTCTAACAAAAATTATGGCCGTTACATATCATTAATCGATCAAAACATTTACGATGATCAATGATTGTTAGGTCCGCTTTTTTTAAAATACGCAAAAAGTGGTATGTTTGGCTCTGGTAAATATCCCCATCGAATGTTAACTTGAGAATTTAATTTTTTCTACTCCTTGAAATTTTTGGATCATTTGGACATTTGCAACTTCAACATGTTTCTGGCATTCATATCCACTACATTTAAAACATGTTAGGATCAAATAGAAATTTCTTTCTTATAAAATTCCACCAAGCTATTGGGGGCTGTACTAGTGCAAATTCCCAAACATGGATTACAAAACTTTGGTGTACATTTTTTGTGCGTAAAATAATTTTCTTCATTTATATTTATTATAGTTTTCAAATTATTTTGCATACATAACCTCTAAAATTTTTGTTTTGTTGTGATCTCTTTTGCCTTATCTTTTTGTTTACGAGAAAAATGGGAGAGTGAAAACTCAAGTTTAAAAAAACATTAAACATCCAGAATGGAAATGTACAAATGCTATGAGAGATAATTCCAAAACATTACCGTGATTTTTAAGGATGGTAAACCCTTTCAGTTTTTTATATATAAGGTTTTGCAATCTTCGGAAGAGGGGAACCACTTTGAACTGAGCCTTGACTCCCAAACCATAAGTCATTTCTAACAAAAATTATAGCCGTTACACATCATTAATCGATCAAAATATTTACGATGAACTATGATTATTAGGTCCACTGTTTGAAAAATAGACAAAAAGTGGGTTGTCTGGCTCAGGCAAATATCCCCACCGAACTTTTACTTGAGAATTTAATTTTTTCTACTCCTTAAAATCTTTGGATGATTAGGTCATTTGCATCTTCAACATGTTTCTGGCATGCATATCCACCACACTTAAAACATGTTAGGATCAATTAGAAATCTCTTTCTAATTAAATTCCAAAAAGCTATTAGGGGTTGTACTAGTGGAATTTCCCAAACATGGACAAGAAAACTTTGGTGTTCTTTTTTAGTGTGTGAAATAATTTTTTCACTTACATTTATTATAGTTTTCAATTTTTTTTGCATACATAAACTCTGAAATTTTCAATTTATTGTGATCCATTTTTCCTTATCTTTTTGTTTACGAGAAAATTGGGAGAGTGAAAACTCAAGTGTGAAAGAAAATTGAACATCCAGAATGGAAATGCACTAATGTTGAGAGAGATAATTCCAAAAAGTTTCTCTGATTTTTAACGATTGTAAACTCTTTTAGTTTTTTATATATTGGGTTTTGCAATCATCGGATGAGGGGAGGCATTTTGAATTGTGCGTTGACTCCCAAACCATAAGTCATTTCTAACAAAAATTAAATCCGTTACATATCATTAATCGGTCAAAACATTTATGATGATCTATGATTGTTAGGTCCACTTTTTGTAAAGCAGGCAAAAACTTGGTTGTTTGGCTTTGGTAAATATCCCCACCGCACGTTAACTTGAGAATTTACTTTTTTTTACTCGTTGAAATTTTTGGATCATTAGGTCATTTGCATCTTCAACATGTTTCTGGGATGCATTTCCACGACATTTAAAACATGTTAGGATCAATTATAAATCACTTTCTTATAAAATTTCACCTAGCTATTAGGGGTTGAACTAGTGGAATTTCCCAAACATGGATAACAAAATTTTGGTGTTCATTTATAGTGCGTGAAATAATTTTCTTCACTTACATTTATTTTAGTTTTCAATTTTTTTTTGCATAAATAAACTCTAAAATTTTCATTTTGTTGTGATCTATTTTGCCTTCTTTTTTGTTTACAAGAAAAATGGGAGGGTGAAAACTTAAGTTTGAAAAAACATTAAACATCCATAATGGAAATGCACAAATGCTGAGAGAGATAATTCCAAAACGTTTCTGTGATTTTTAAGGATTGTAAACCCTTTTAGTTTTTTATATATTGGGTTTTGCAAACATCAGAAGAGGGGAGCCATTTTGAACTAATTCTTGACACCCAAACCATAAGTCATTTCTAACAAAAATTATAGTCATTACACATCATTAATCGATCAAAACATTAACGATGATCTATGATTGTTAGGTCCACTTTTTTGTAAAATTGGCTAAAAGTGGGTTGTTTGGCTCTGGTAAATATCCCCACCGCACGTTAACATGAGAATTTAATTTTTTCTACTCCTTGAAATTTTTGGATCATTAGGTCATTTGCAACTTCAACATGTTTCTGGCTTGCATATCAACCACATTTAAAACATGTTAGGATCAATTAGAAATCTCTTTCTTATAAAATTCCACCAAGCTATTGGGGGTTGTACTAGTGGAATTTCCAATACATGGATAAAAAAACTTTGGTGTTCTTTTTTAGGGCGTGAAATATTTTTTTTCACTTACATTTATTATAGGTTTCAAATTTTTTTTCCATACAGAAACTCTAAAATTTTCATTTGGTTGTGATCTATTTTTCCTTATCTTTTTTGTTTACGACAAAAATGGGAGAGTGAAAACTCAAGTTTGGATTTGAAAAAAAATTAAACATCCAAAATGGAAATGGACAAATGCTGATAGAGATAATTCTAAAAAGTATCTATAAGTTTTATGGATAGTAAACTCTTTTAGTTTTCTATATATTGGGTTTTGCAATCATTGGAAAAGGGGAGGCATTTTGTACTGAGCGTTGACTCCCAAACCAGAAGTTATTTCTAACAAAAATTGTAGTCATTACACATCATTAATCAATCAAAACATTTATGATGATCTATTATTGTTACGTCTGCTTTTTGTAAAATTCGCAAAAACTGGGTTGTTTGGCTCTGATAAATATCCCCACTACATGTCAACTTTAGAATTTAATTTTTTATACTTCTTGAAATTTATGGATCATTAGGTCATTTGAATCTTCAACAAATTTCTAGCATGCTTATCCACCACATTTAAAACATGTTAGGATCAATTAGAAATCTCTTTCTTATAAAATTCCACCAAGCTATTAGGGGTTGTACTAGTGGAATTTCCCATACATGGATATCAAAACTTTGGTGT
Source organism: Aristolochia californica (assembly GCF_029961685.1). Classification (NCBI taxonomy): domain Eukaryota; kingdom Viridiplantae; phylum Streptophyta; class Magnoliopsida; order Piperales; family Aristolochiaceae; genus Aristolochia; species Aristolochia californica. The sequence continues at coordinate 15,048,567 of NW_027182257.1, read as the reverse complement.
TCATTTTTAGTGCGTGAAATAATTTTCTTCACTTACATTTATTATAATTTTTAATTTTTTTGCATACATAAACTCTAAAATTTTTATTTTGTAGAGATCAATTTTGCCTTTTCTTTTTGTTTACGAGAAAAATGGGAGAGTGAAAACTCAAGTTTGAAAAAAAATTGAAAGTCCAAAATGGAAATGCACAAATGCTGAGAGAGATAATAATTCGAAAAACTATCTAAGATTTTCAAGGATTTTAAAATCTTTTAGTTTTTTATATATTGGGTTTTGCAATCATCGGAATAGCGGAGGCATTTTGAACTGAGCGTTGACTCCCAGACGATAAGTCATTTCTAAAAAATATTATAGCCGTTACACATCATTAATCGATCAAAACATTTATGATGATCTATGATTGTTAGGTCTGCTTTTTGTAAAATAGGTAAAAAGTGGTTTGTTTGGCTCTAGTAAATATCCCCACCGCACGTTAACTTGAGAATTTAATTTTTTCTCCAGCTTGAAATTTTTGGATCATTAGGTCATTTAGATCTTCAACATGTTTCTAGAAAGCATATCCACCACATTTAAAACATGTCAAGATCAATTAGAAGTCTCTTTCTTATAAAATTCCACTAAGCTATTAGGGGTTCTACTAGAGGAATTTCCCAAACATGGATAACAAAACTTTGGTGTTCATTTTTAGTGCGTGAAATAATTTTCTTCATTCACATTTATTATAGTTTTCAAATATTTTTGCATAAATAAACTCTAAAATTTTCAGTTTGTTGTCATCTATTTTGCCTTATCTTTTTGTTTATGAGAAAAATGGGAGAGTGAAAACTCAAGTTTGAATAAAAATTGAACATCCAGAATGGAAATACAAAAATGCTGAGAGAGATCATTCAAAAACGTATTTGTGATTTTAAAGGATTGTAAACTCTTTTAGATTTTTATATATTGGGTTTTGCAATCATCGGAAGAGGGGAGGCATTTTGTACTAAGCGTTGACTCCCAAACCATAAGTCATTTCTAACAAAAATTATAGCCGTTACACATCATTAATCGATCAAAACATTGACGATGATCTATGAATGTTTGGTCCGCTTTTTTAAAAATAGGCAAAAAGTTGGTAGTTTGGCCCTGGTAAATATCCCCAGAACACGTTAACTTGAGAATTTAATTCTTTCTACTCCTTGAAATTTTTGGATCATTAGGGCATTTGCATCTTCCACATGTTTCTGGCATGCATATCCACCACATTTAAAACATGTTAGGATCAATTAGAAATCTCATTCTTAAAACATTCCACCAAACTATTATGGGTTGTACTAGTGGAATTTCCCAAACATAGATAACAAAAGTTTGGTGTTCATTTTTAGTGCGTGAAATAATTTTCTTCACTTACATTTAATAAACTTTTCAAAAAAATTTGCAAACTTAAATTCTAAAATTTTCATTTTGTTGTGATCTATTTTGCCTTATCTTTTTGTTTACGAGAAAAATGGGTGAGTGAAACCTCAAGTTTGAAAAAAAATTGAACATCCATAATGAAAAAACACCAATGCTGAGAGAGATAATTCCAAAAAAGTATCTAAGATTTTTTAGGATAGTAAACTCTTTTAGTTTTTTAAATCTTTGGTTTTGCAATCATCGGAAGAGGGGAGGCATTTTGAACTGAGCGTTGACTCCTAAACCATAAGTCATTTCTAACAAAAACTATAGCTGTTACACTTCATTAATCGATCTAATCATTTAAGATTATCTATGATTGTTAGGTACGCTTTTTGTCACATAGGCAAAAAGTGGGCAAAAAGTGGGTTGTTTGTTAAATATCCCCACCGCATGTTAACTTGAGAATTTAATTTTTTTTACTTCTTGAAATTTTTGGATCATTAGGTCATTTACATCTTCAACATGTTTCTGGCATGCATATCCACCACATTTAATGCATGTTAGGATCAATTATAAATCTCTTTCTTATAAAATTCCACCAAGCTATAAGGGGTTGTACTAGTGGAATTTCCGAAACATGGATAACAAAACTTTGATGTTCATTTTTAGTGCGTGAAATAATTTTCTTCACTTGCATTTATTATAGTTTTCAAAAAAAATTTCATACATAAACTCTAAAATTTTCATTTTGTTCCGATCTATTTTGCCATTTCTTTTTGTTTACGAGAAAAAAGGGAGAGTGAAAACTCAAGTTTGAAAAAAAATTGAACATCAAGAATTGAAATGCACAAATGCTGAGAGACATAATTCCAAAAAGTATTTGTGATTTTTAAGGATTGTGAACTCTTTCAGTTTTTTATATATTTTGTTTTGCAATCATTGGAAGAAGGGAGGCATTTTGAACTGAGCGTTAACTCCAAAATCATAAGTCATTTCTAACCAAAATTATAGCCGTTACACACCATTAATCGATCAAAACATTTATGATGATCTTTGATTGTTAGGTCCGCTTTTTGTAAAATTGTCAAAAAGTGGGTTGTTTGGCTCTGGTAAATATCCCCACCACACGTTAACTTGAGAATTTAATTTTTTCTACTCCTTGAAATTTTTTGATCATTAGGTCATTTGCATCTTCAACATGTTTCTGGCAAGCATATCCACTAAATTTAAAACATGTTAGGATCAATTAGAAATATCTTTCTTGTAAAATTCCACCAAGCTAATAGGGGTTGTACTAGTGGAATTTCCCAAACATGGATAACAAAACTTTGGTGTTCATTTTTAGTGTGTGAAATAATTTTCTTCAATTAAATTTATTAAATTTTTCAATTTTTTTTGCATACATAAACTCTAAAATTTTTATTTTCTTGTGATCTATTTTGTCGTATCTTTTTTTACGAGAAAAATGGGAGAGTGAAAACTCAAATTTGAAAAAAAAAATTGAACATCCAAAATTGGAAATGCACACATGCTGAGAGAGATAATTCTAAAAGTATCTGTGATTTTTAAGGATTGTAAACTCTTTTAGTTTTTTATATATTGGGTTTTGCAATCATCGGAAGAGGGGAGGCATTTTGAACTGAGCGTTGAGTCCCAAACCATAACTCATTTCTAACAAAAATTATTTTTGTTACACATCATTAATCGATCAAAACATTTACAATGATTTATGATAGTTAGGTCCGCTTTTTGTAAAATAGGCAAAAAGTGGGTTGTTTGGCTCTGGTAATTATCCCCACCGTAGTTAACTTGAGAATTTAATTTTTTCTACTCCTTGAAATTTTTAGATCATTAGGTCTTCTGCATCTTCAACATGTTTCTCGCATGCATATCCATCACATTTAGAACTTGTTAGGATCAATTAGAAATCTCTTTCTTATAAAATTCCACCAAGCTATTAGGGGTTGTACTTGTGGAATTTCACAAGCATGGGTAACAAAACCCTGGTGTTCATTTTTCGTGCGTGAAATAATTTTCTTCAATTATATTTATTATAGTTTTCATATTTTTTTTACATACATAAACTCTAAAATTTTCATTTTGTTGTGATCTATTTTGCCTTTTCTTTTTGTTTACGAGAAAAATGGGAGAGTGAAAACTCAAGTTTGAAAAACAATTGAACATTCTGAATAGAAATGCACAAAATCTAAGAGAGATAATTTTAAAAAGTATATGTGATTGATAAGGATTGTAAACTCTTTTATTTTTTTATATATTGGGTTTTGCAATCATCGGAAGAGGGGAGGCATTTTGAATTGTGCGTTGACTACCAAACCATAAGTCATTTCTAACAAAAATTATAGTCGTTACACAACATTAATCGATCAAAACATTTACGATTATCTATGATTTTTAGGTCCGGTTTTTGTAAAATAGGATAAAAGTGGGTTGTTTTGCTCTGGTATATATCCCCACCGCAGATTAACTTGAGAATTTAATTTTTTCTACTCATTGAAATTTTTAGATCATTAGGTCATTTGCATCTTCAACAGGTTTTTGGCATGCATATCCACCACATTTAAAACTTGTTAGGATCAATTAGAAATCTCTTTCTTATAAATTTCCACCAAGCTATTAGGGGTTGTACTTGTGGAATTTCAATCTCTTTCTTATAAATTTCCACCAAGCTATTTGGGGTTGTACTTGTGGAATTTCCCAAACATGGATATAAAAACTTTGGTGTTCAATTTTAGTGTGTGAAATAATTTTTTGCAATTACATTTATTATAGTTTCCAAATTTTTATACACTCATAAACTCTAAAATTTTCATTTGTTGTGATCTATTTTGCCTTATCTTTTTGTTTACAAGAAAAATGGGAGAGTGAAAACTGAAGTTTGAAAAAAATTGAACATCCAGAATGGAAATGCACAAATGCTGAGAGACATAATTCCAAAAAGTATTTATGATTTTTAAGGATTGTAAACTCTTTCAGTTTTTTATATATTGGGTTTTGCTATCATCGGAAGAAGGGAGGCATATTGAACTGAGCGTTGACTTAGAAACCATAAGTCATTTCTAAAAAACATTATTGTCGTTGCACATCATTAATCGATCAAAACATTTAAAATGATCTATGATTGTTAGGTCCGCTTTTTGTAACATTGGCAAAAAGTGGGTTGTTTGGCTCTGGTAAATATTACCACCGCGCGTTAACTTGAGAATTTAATTTTTTCTACTCCTTGAAATTTTTAGATCATTAGGTCTTTTGCATCTTCAACATGTTTCTCGCATGCATATCCATCACATTTAAAAAATGTTAGAATCAATTAGAAATCTCTTTCTTGTAAAATTCCACCAAGCTATTAGGGGTTGTACTTGTGGAATTTCACAAGCATGGGTAACAAAACTCCGGTGTTCATTTTTAGTGCGTGAAATAATTTTCTTTAATTACATTTATTATAGCTTTCACATTTTTTTACATACATAAACTCTAAAATTTTCATTTTGTTGTGATCTATTTTGCCTTATCTTTTTGTTTACGAGAAAAATGGGAGAGTGAAAACTCAAGTTTGAAAAAAAATGGAACATCCAGAATGGAAATGCACAAATGCTGAGAGAGATAATTCCAAAAAGTATCTCTAATTTTTAAGGATTGTAAACTCTTTTAGATTTTTATATATTGGGTTTTACAATCATCGGAAGAGGGGAGGCATTTTGAACTGAGTGTTAACTCCCAAACCATAAGTCATTTCTAACAAAAATTATAGTCGTTACATATCATTAATCGATCAAAACATTTATGATGATCTATGATTGTTAGGTCCGCTTACGTAAAATTGGCAAAAAGTGGCATGTTTGGCTCTGGTAAATATCCCCACTGCACGTTAACTTGAGAATTTAATTTTTTCTACTCCTTGAAAATTTTGGATCATTAGGTCATTTGCATCTTCAACATGTTTCTGGCATGCATATCCACCACATTTAAATCATGTTAGGATTAATTAAAAATCTCTTTCTTATAAATTTCCACCAAGCAATTAGTGGTTGTACTAGTGGAATTTCCCAAACATGGATAACAAAACTTTGGTGTGTATTTTTAGTGCATCAAATAATTTTCTGCACTTACATTTATTATAGTTTTCAAATTTTTTTTGCATACCTAAACTCTTAAATTTTCATTTTGTTGAGATCTATTTAGCCTTATCTTTTTGTTCACGAGAAAAATGGGAGAGTGTAAACTCAAGTTTGAAAAAAAATTGAACATCCAGAATGGAAATGCACAAATGGTGAGAGAGATAATTTCAAATAGTATCTGTGATTTATAAGGATTGTAAAATCTTTTATTTTTTATATATTGGGTTTTGCAATCATCGAAAGAGGGGAGGCATTTTGAACTGAGCATTGACTCCCAAACCATAAGTCATTTCTAACAAAAATTATAGCTGTTACACATCATTGAATTTAATTTTTTCTACTCCTCGAAATTATTGGATCATTAGGTCATTTGCATCTTCAACATATTTCTGGCATGCATATCCACCACATTGAAAACATGTTAGGATCAATTAGAAATCTCTTTCTTATAAAATTCCACCAAGCTATTAGGGGTTATACTAGTGAAATTTCCAAAAAATGTATAACTAAACACTGGTGTTCATTTTTAGCGCGTGAAATAATTTTCTTCACTTTCTTTTATTATTGTGTTCAATTTTTTTGCATACATAAACAGTAAAATTTTCATTTTTTTGTGATCTATTTGACTTATCTTTTTGTTTACGAGAAAAATGGCAGAGTGGAAAGTCAAGTTTGGATTTGTAAAAAAATTGAACATCCAAAATGGAAATGTACAAATGCAGAGAAAGATAATTCCAAAAAGTCTCTCTGATTTTTAAGGATTGTAAACTCTTATAGTTTTTTATATATTCGGTTTTGCAATCATAGGAAGAAGGGGGAGGGGGGGCATTTTGAACTGAGTGTTGACTCCCAAACCATAAGTCATTTCTAACCAAAATTATAGTCGTTACACATCATTAATCGATCTAAATATTCATGATGATCTATGATTTTTAGGTCCGCTTTTTGTTAAATAGGAAAAAAGTGGGTTGTTTGGCTTTGGTAAATATCCCACCCCTCATTAACTTGCGAATTTAATTTTTTCTCCTCCTTGAAATTTTTGGATCAATAGGTCATTTGCATCTTCAACATGTTTCTGGCATGCATATCCACCAGATTTAAGGATCACTTAGAAATCTCTTTCTTTTAAAATTCCACCAGGCTATTAGGGGTTGTTTTAGAGGAATTTCCCAAACATGGATAACAAAACTTTGGTGTTCATTTTTAGTGCTTGAAATAAATTCTTCACTTACAGTTATTATAGTTTTAATTTTTTTTTGCATACATAAACTCTAAAATTTTCATTTTGTTGTGATATATTTGCCTTATCTTTTTGTTTATGAGAAAAATGAGAGAGTGAAACGTCAAGTTTGGATTTGAAAAAAACATGAACATCACAAATGGAAATGCAAAGAGAGAGAATTCCAAAAAGTATCTGTGATTTTTAAGGATTGTAAACTCTTTTAATTTTTCAAATATTGGGTTTTGCAATCATCGGAAGACGGGTCAATTTATGTTTTCCAAAAATAATAACCGTTACACATCATTAATCGATCAAAACATTTACGATGATCTATCATTGTTAGGTCCACTTTTTGTAAACTAGGAGAGAACTAGGTAGGTTGGCTCTAGTAAATATGCCTCCGCACGTTAACTTGAGAATTTAATTTTTTCTACTATTTGAATTTTTTTGATCATTTGGTCATTTCCATCTTCAACTTGTTCCTGGCATGCATATCCACCAAATTTAAAACATGTGAGGATCAATTAGAAATATTTTTCTTATAAAATTCCACCAAGCTATTAGGTTTTGTACTAGTAGAATTTCCCAAACATGGATAACAAAACTTTGGTGTTCATTTTTAGTGCGTGAAATAATTTTCTTCACATACATTTATCATAGTTTTCAATTTTTTTTGAATAGATAAACTCTTAATTTCCATTTTGTTGTGATCTATATGCCTTATCTTTTTGTTTACGAGAAAAATGGAAGAGTGAGAAGTCAAGTTTCGATTTGAAAAAAAATTGAACATCCAAAATGGAAATGCACAAGTGCAGAGAGAGATAATTCCAAAAAGTATCTATAATTTTTAGGGATTGTAAACTCTTTTAGTTTTTTATATGTTGGGTTTTGCAATCATCGAAAGAGGGTGGGGCGATGCATTTTGAACTGATTGTTGACTCACAAACCATAAGTCATTTCTAAAAAAAAATTATATCCATTAAATATCATTAATCGATGTAAACATTTACGATGATCTATAATTGTTGGGTCAACTTTTTGTAAAATTGGCAAAAAGTGGTTGTTTGGCTCTGGTAAATATCCATCGGCACGTTAACTTGAGAATTTAATTTTTACTACTCAAAATTTTTGGATCATTAGCTCATTTGCATCTTCAACATGTTTCTGACATGCATAACCACCACATTTAAAACATGTTAGGATCAGTTAAAATATATTTCTTAAAATATTCCACCAAGCTATTAGAGGTTGTACTAGTGGAATTGCCCAAACAAGGATAACAAAACTTTGGTGTTCATTTTTAGTGCGTGAAATAATTTTCTTCACTTACATTTATTATAGTTTTCAATTTTTTTTGCATACATAAGCTCTAAAAGTATCATTTTGTTGTGATCTTTTTGCCTTATCTTTTGTTTACGAGAAAAATGGGAGAGTGAAAAAGTGATTTCAAAAAAAATTGAACCGCCAAAAAGGAAATGCACAAAAGTAGAAAGAGATGATTCCAAAAAGTATCTGTAATTTTTCAGGATTGTAAACTCTTTTAGTTTTTTATATATTGGGTTTTGCAATCAACGAAAGAGGGTAGGGCAAGGCATTTTGAACTGATTGTTGACTCCCAAACCAAAAGTCCTTTCTAAAAAAAATTATAGCCGTTAAACATCATTAATCAATCAAAACATTTATGATGATCTATGATTGTTAGGTCCACTTTTTGTAAACTAGGCAAAAAGTGGGTTGGTTGTCTCTCGTAAATATGCCACTGCACGTTAACTTGAGAATTTAATTTTTTCTACTCCATGAAATTTTTGGATCATTTGGTCATTTCCATCTTCAACTTGTTTCTGGCATGCATATCCGCCACATTTAAAACATGTGAGGATCTATTAGAAATATTTTTCTTATAAAATTCGACCAAGTTATTAGGGGTTGTACTAGTGGAATTTCCCAAACATGGATAACAAAACTTTGGTGTTCATTTTTAGTGAGTGAAATAATTTTCTTCACTAACATTTATCATAGTTTTCAATTTTTTTTTGCATAGATAAACTCTTAAATTTTTATTTTTTTGTGATCTATATGCCTTATCTTTTTGTTCACGAGAAAAATGGGACAGTGAAAAGTCAAGTTTGGATTTGAAAAAAAATTGAACATCCAAAATAGAAATGCACAAATGCAGAGAGAGATAATTCCAAAAAGTATCTGTGATTTTTAAGGATTGTAAACTCTTTTAGTTTTTTATATGTTGGGTTTTGCAATCATCGGAAGAGGGTGGGGCAAGGCATTTTGAACTGATTGTTGACTCCCAAACCATAAGTCATTTCTAAAGAAAATTATTGTTGTTACACATCATTAGTCGATCAAAACATTTACGATGATCTATGATTGTAAGGTTATCATTTTTTAAAATAGGCAAAAAGTTGGTTCTTTGGCTCTGGTAAATATCCCACCGCATGTTAACTTGAGAATTTAATTTTTTCTACTCGAAAATTTTGGATCAATAGGACATTTGCATCTTGAACATGTTTCTGGCATGCATATCCACCACATTTAAAACATGTTAGGACCAATTAGAAATCTCTTTCTTATAAAATTCCACCAAGCTTTTCAGGGTTGTTCTAGTGGAATTTCCAAAACATGGATAACAAAAATTTGGTGTTCATTTTTAGTTTGTGAAATAAATTTCTTCACTTACATTTATTATAGATTATAAATATTTTTGCATACATAAACTCTAAAATTTTCATTTTGTTGTGATCTATATGCCCTATCTTTTTGTTTACGAGAAAAATGGGAGAGTGAAAAGTCAAGTTTGGATTTGAAAAAATATTGATCATCCAAAATGGAAAAGCACAAATGCAGAGAGAAATAATTCCAAAAAGTATCCGTGATTTTGCAATCATCAGAAGAGGTTGGGGCAAGGCATTTTGAACTGATTGTTGACTCCCAAACCATAAGTCAGTTCAAAAGAAAATTATTGTCGTTACAGATCATTAGTCGATCAAAATATTTACTATGATCTATGACTGTAAGGTCAAATTTTTGTAAAATAGGCAAAAAGTGGGTTGTCTCGCTCTGGTAAATATCCCACCGCACGTTAACTTGAGAATTTAATTTTTTCTACTCCATGAAATTTTTGGATCATTAGGTCATTTGCATCTTCTACATGTTTCTGGCATGCATATCCACCACATTTAAAACATGTTAGGATCAATTAGAAATCTCTTTCTTATAAAAATCCACCAAGCTATAAGAGGTTGTACTAGTGGAATTTCAAAAAAATGGATAACAAAACATTGGTGTTCATTTTTAGTGTATGAAATTATTTTCTCCACTTACATTTATTATAGTTTTCAATTTTTTTTTGCATACATAAACTCTAAAATTTTCATTTTGTTGTGATCTATTTGTCTTATCTTTTTGTTTACGAGAAAAATGGGAGAGTGGAAAGTCAAGTTTGGATTTGAAAAAAAATTGAACATCCAAAATGGAAATGCTCAAATGTAGAGAGAGATAATTCCAAAAAGTATTTGTGACTTTTAAGGATTGTGAACTCTTTTAGTTTTTTATATATTGGGTTTGGCAATCATCGGAAGAGGGGGGGGGGGGGGGGGGGGGGGGTGGGTGCTGGGGCATTTTGAACTGAATGTTGACTCCCAAACCATAAGTCATTTCTAACAAAAATTATAGATGTTACACATCATTAATCGATTAAAATATTTACAATGATCTATGATTGTTAGGTCCACTTTTTGTAAAATAGGAAAAAAAAATGGGTTGTTTGGCTCTGGTAAATATCCTGCCTCATGTTAACTTGAAAATTTAATTTTTCCTAGTCCTTGAAATTTTTGGATCATTAGGTCATTTGCATCTTCAACATGTTTCTAGCATGCATATCCACCACATTAAAACATGTTAGGATCAATTAGAAATCACTTTCTTATAAAATTCCTCCAAGCAATTAGAGGTTATACTAGTGGAATTTTCCAAACATGGATGACAAAACTTTGGTGTTCATTTTTAGTGCGTGAAATAATTTCTTTACTTACTTTTATTATAGTTTTCAAATTTTTTTCCATACATATACAAAAAAATTTTAATTTTGTTGTGATCTATTTGCCTTATCTTTTTGTTTAAGAGAAAAATGGGAGACAGAAAACTCAAGTTTGGATTTAAAGAAAAATTGAACATCCAAAATGGAAATGCACAAATGCAGAGAGAGATAATTCCAAAAAGTGTCTGTGATTTTTAAGGATTGTAAACTATGTTTGTTCTTTATATATTGGGTTTTTGCATATGTATACACAAAAAATTTTATTTTGTTGTGATCTATTTGCCTTATCTTTTTGTTTATGAGAAAAATGTGAGACTTAAAAGTCAAGTTTGGATTTGAAAAAAAATTGAACATCCAAAATGGAAATGAAAAAATGCTGATGCAGGTAATTCCAATAAGTAACTGTGATTTTTAAGGACCGTGAACTCTTCTAGTTGTTTATATATTGGGTCTTGCAATCATTGGAAGATGGAGAGGAGGGAGCAGGGGGGGGGGGGGGGGGGGGGGGGGGCAGGCATTTTGAACTGAGTGATGGCTCCCAAACCATAAGTCATTTCTAACAAATATTATAGCCATTACACATCATTAATCGCTGAAAACATTTACGATGATCTATGATTGTTAGGTCCGCTTTTTGTAAAATAGGCAAAAAGTGGGTTGTTTGGCTCTGGTAAATAAATCCATCGCATGTTAACTTGAGAATTTAATTTTTTCTATTGCTTGAAAATTTGGATCATTAGGTCATTTGCATCTTCAACATGCTTCTGGCATGCATATCCACCAAATTTAAAACATGTTAGGATCAATTAGAAATCACTTTCATATAAAATTCCACAAAGCTATTGGGAGTTGTACAAGTGGAATTTCCCAAACAAGGACAAAACAACATTGGCGTTCATTTTTAGTGCGTGAAATAATTTTCTTCACTTACATTTATTATAGTTTTAAATTTTTTTTGCATACATATACTCTAGAATTTTCATTTTGTTGTGATCTATTTGCCTGATCTTTTTTTTTACGAGAAAAATGGGAGAGTGAAAAGTCAAGTTTGGATTTGAAGAAAAATTGAACATAAAAAATGGAAATGCACAAATATAGAGAGAGATAATTCCAAAAAGTATTTGTGATTTTTAAGTTTTGTAAACTCTTTTAGATTTTTATATATTGGGTTTTGCGATCATCGAAAGAGGGGCTCGGAAGAGGGGGGGGGGGGGGGGGGGGGGGGGGGGGGTGAGGTATCTTGAACTAAGTGTTGACTCCCAAACCATAAGTCATGTCTAACAAAAATTATAACCATTACACATCAATAATCGATCACAACATTTACGAGGATCTACGATTGTTAGGTCCAATTTTTTTAAAATTGGCAAAAAGTGGGTTGTTTGGCTCTGGTAAATATCCCACCGCATGTTAACTTGAGAATTTAATTTTTTTTACTCGAAATTTTTTGATCATTAGGTAATTTCCATCTTCTAGATGTTTCTGGCATGCATATCCACCACATTTAAAACATGTTAGGATCAATTAGAAATCTCCTTCTTATAAAATTTCACCAAGCTATTAGGAGTTGTCCTAGAGGAATGGAAATGCACAAATACAAAAAGAGATAATTCCAAAAAGTATCTGTAATTTTTCAGGATTGTCAACTATTTTTGTTTTTTATATATTGGGTTTTGCAATCAATGGAAGAGGGTGGGGTGAGGCATTTTGAACTGATTGTCGACTCCCAAACCATAAGTCATTTCTAACTAAAATTATAGCCATTAAACATCATTAATCAATCAAAACATTTATGATGATCTATGATTGTTAGGTCCACTTTTTGTAAACTAGGCAAAAAGTGGGTTGGTTGTCTCTCTTAAATATGCCACTACACGTTAACTTGAGAATTTAATTTTTTCTACTCCATGAAATTTTTGGATCATTTGGTCATTTCCATCTTCAACTTGTTTCTGGCATGCATATCCGCCACATTTAAAACATGTGAGGATCTATTAGAAATATTTTTCTTATAAAATTCAACCAAGTTATTAGGGGTTGTACTAGTGGAATTTCCCAAACATGGATAACAAAACTTTGGTGTTCATTTTTAGTGAGTGAAATAATTTTCTTCACTAACATTTATCATAGTTTTCAATTTTTTTTGCATAGATAAACTCTTAAATTTTTATTTTGTTGTGATCTATATGCCTTATCTTTTTGTTTATGAGAAAAATGGGAGAGTGAAAAGTCAAGTTTGGATTTGAAAAAAAATTGAACATCCAAAATGGAAATGCACAAATGCAGAGAGAGATAATTCCAAAAAGTATCTGTGATTTTTAAGGATTGTAAACTCTTTTAGTTTTTTATATGTTGGGTTTTGCAATCATCGGAAGAGGGTGGGGCAAGGCATTTTGAACTGATTGTTGACTCCCAAACCATAAGTCATTTATAAAGAAAATTATTGTTGTTACACATCATTAGTCGATCAAAACATTTATGATGATCTATGATTGTAAGGTTATCATTTTTTAAAATAGGCAAAAAGTTGGTTCTTTGGCTCTGGTAAATATCCCACCGCACGCTAACTTGAGAATTTAATTTTTTCTACTCAAAAATTTTGGATCAATAGGACATTTGCTTCTTGAACATGTTTCTGGCATGCATATCCACCACATTTAAAACATGTTAGGACCAATTAAAAATCTCTTTCTTATAAAATTCCACCAAGCTTTTAGGGGTTGTTCTAGTGGAATTTCCAAAACATGGATAACAAAAATTTGGTGTTCATTTTTAGTGTGTGAAATAAATTTCTTCACTTACATTTATTATAGATTATAAATTTTTTTGATTACATAAACTCTAAAATTTTCATTTTGTTGTGATCTATATGCCCTATCTTTTTGTTTACGAGAAAAATGGGAGAGTGAAAAGTCAAGTTGTGATTTGAAAAGATATTGATCATCCAAAATGGAAAAGCACAAATGCAGAGAGAAATAATTCCAAAAAGTATCCGTGATTTTGCAATCATTAGAAGAGGTTGGGGCAAGGCATTTTGAACTGATTGTTGACTCCCAAACCATAAGTCAGTTCAAAAGAAAATTATTGTCATTACACATCATTAGTCGATCAAAATATTTACTATGATCTATGACTGTAAGGTCAGCTTTTTGTAAAATAGGCAAAAAGTGGGTTGTCTAGCTCTGGTAAATATCCCACCGCACGTTAACTTGAGAATTTAATTTTTTCTACTCCTTGAAATTTTTGGATCATTAGGTCATTTGCATCTTCTACATGTTTCTGGCATGCATATCCACCACATTTAAAACATGTTAGGATCAATTAGAAATCTTACTTTTATTATAGTTTTCAAATTTTTTTCCATACATATAAAAAAAAAAATTAATATTGTTGTGATCTATTTGCCTTATCTTTTTGTTTAAGAGAAAAATGGGAGACAGAAAAGTCAAGTTTGGATTTAAAGAAAAATTGAACATCCAAAATGGAAATGCACAAATGCAGAGTGAGATAATTCCAAAAAGTGTATGTGATTTTTAAGGATTGTAAACTATGTTTGTTCTTTATATATTGGGTTTTTGCATATGTATACACAAAAAATTTTATTTTGTTGTAATCTATTTGCCTTATCTTTTTGTTTATGAGAAAAATGTGAGACTTAAAAGTCAAGTTTGGATTTGAAAAAAAATTGAACATCCAAAATGGAAATTAAAAAATGCTGATGCAGATAATTCCAATAAGTTACTGTGATTTTTAAGGACCGTGAACTCATCTAGTTGTTTATATATTGGGTCTTGCAATCATTGGAAGATGGAGAGGAGGGGGGGGGGGGGGGGGGGGGGGGGGTGGGGGTGGAGGCATTTTGAACTGAGTGATGGCTCCCAAACCATAAGTCATTTCTAACAAATATTATAGCCGTTACACATCATTAATCGCTCAAAACATTTACGATGATCTATGATTGTAAGGTCCACTTTTTGTAAAATTGGCAAAAAGTGGGTTGTTTGGCTCTGGTAAATAAATCCACCGCATGTTAACTTGAGAATTTAATTTTTTCTATTGCTTGAAAATTTTGGATCATTAGGTCATTTGCATCTTCAACATGCTTCTGGCATGCATATCCACCAAATTTAAAACATGTTAGGATCAATTAGAAATCACTTTCATATAAAATTCCACAAAGCTATTGGGAGTTGTACAAGTGGAATTTCCCAAACAAGGACAAAACAACATTGGTGTTAATTTTTAGCGCGTGAAATAATTTTCTTCACTTACATTTATTATAGTTTTAAATTTTTTTTGCATACATATACTCTAGAATTTTCATTTTGTTGTGATCTATTTGCCTGATCTTTTTTTTTACGAGGAAAATGGGAGAGTGAAAAGTCAAGTTTGGATTTGAAGAAAAATTGAACATAGAAAATGGAAATGTAAAAATATAGAGAGAGATAATTCCAAAAAGTATTTGTGATTTTTAAGTTTTGTAAACTCTTTTAGATTTTTATATATTGGGTTTTTCGATCATCGAAAGAGGGGCTCGGAAGAGGGGGGTGAGGTATCTTGAACTAAGTGTTGACTCCCAAACCATAAGTCATGTCTAACAAAAATGATAGCCATTACACATCATTAATCCATCACAACATTTACGAGGATCTACGATTGTTAGGTCCGATTTTTTTAAAATTGGCAAAAAGTGGGTTGTTTGGGTCTGGTAAATATCCCACCGCATGTTAACTTGAGAATTTAATTTTTTCTACTCAAAATTTTTTGATCATTAGGTAATTTCCATCTTCTAGATGTTTCTGACATGCATATCCACCACATTTAAAACATGTTAGGATCAATTAGAAATCTCCTTCTTATAAAATTTCACCAAGCTATTAGGAGTTGTCCTAGAGGAATGGAAATGCACAAATACAGAAAGAGATAATTCCAAAAAGTATCTGTAATTTTTCAGGATTGTCAACTATTTTTTTTTTCTATATGTTGGGTTTTGCAATCAACGGAAGAGGGTGGGGTGAGGCATTTTGAACTGATTGTTGACTCACAAACCATAAGTCATTTCTAACAAAAATTATAGGTATTACACATCATTAATCCATCAAAACATTTACGATGATCTATATTTTTTAGGTCCGCTTTTTGTAAACTTGGCAAAAAGTGGGTTGGTTGGCTCTCATAAATATGCCACAGCACATTAACTTGAAAATTTAATTTTTTCTACTCTTTGAAATTTTTGGATCATTTAGTCATTTCCATGTTCAACTAGTTTTGGGCATGCATATCCACAACATTTATAACATGTGATGATCAATTAGTAATCTTTGTCTTATAAAATTCAACCAAGCTATTAGGGGTTGTACTAGTGAAATTTCCCAAACATGGATAACAATACTTTGGTGTTCATTTTTAGTGCATGAAATAATTTTCTTCACTTACATTTATCATAGTTTTCAAATTTTGTTCCATAGATAAATTTTCATTTTGTTGTGATCTATATGCCTTATCTTTTTGTTTACGAGAAAAATGGGAGAGTGAAAAGTCTAGTTTGGATTTGAAAAAAAATTGAACATCCAAAATGGAAATGCACAAAAGCAGAGAGAGATAATTCCAAAAAGTATCTGTGATTTTTAAGGATTGTAAAATCTTTTAGTTTTTTATATGTTGGGTTTTGCAATCATCGGAAGAGGGGGGAGGGAGGGGGGGGGGGGGGGGGGGGGGGGGGGCAAGGCATTTTGAACTGATTGTTGGCACCCAAACCATAAGTCATTTCTAAAGAAAATTATTGTCGTTGCACATCATTAATCGCTCAAAACATTTACGATGATCTATGATTGTTAGGTCCGCTTTTTGTAAAATAGGCAAAAAGTGGGTTGTTTGGCTCTGGTAAATAAATCCACCGCATGTTAACTTGAGAATTTAATTTTTTCTGTTGCTTGAATATTTTGGATATTTAGGTCATTTGCATCTTCAACATGTTTCTGGCATGCATATCCACCAAATTTAAAACATGTTAGGATCAATTAGAAATCACTTTCATATAAAATTCCACAAAGCTATTGGGAGATGTACAAGTGGAATTTCCCAAACAAGGACAAAACAACATTGGTGTTCATTTTTAGTGCGTGAAATAATTTTCTTCACTTACATTTATTATAGTTTTAATTTTTTTTTTGCATACATATACTCTAAAATTTTCATTTTGTTGTGATCTATTTGCCTGATCTTTTTTTTTACGAGAAAAATGGGAGAGTGAAAAGTCAAGTTTGGATTTGAAGAAAAATTGAACATAAAAAATGGAAATGTAAAAATATAGAGAGAGATAATTCCAAAAAGTATTTGTGATTTTTAAGTTTTGTAAACTCTTTTAGATTTTTATATATTGGGTTTTGCGATCATCAAAACAGGGGCTCGGAAGAGGGGGGTGAGGTATCTTGAACTAAGTGTTGACTCCCAAACCATAAGTCATGTCTAACAAAAATTATAGCCATTACACATCATTAATTGATCACAACATTTACGAGGATCTACGATTGTTAGGTCCGATTTTTTTAAAATTGACAAAAAGTGGGTTGTTTGGCTCTGGTAAATATCCCACCGCATGTTAACTTGAGAATTTAATTTTTTCTACTCGAAATTTTTTGATTATTAGGTAATTTCCATCTTCTAGATGTTTCTGGCATGCATATCCACCACATTTAAAACATGTTAGGATCAATTAGAAATCTCCTTCTTATAAAATTTCACCAAGCTATTAGGAGTTGTCCTAGAGGAATGGAAATGCACAAATACAGAAAGAGATAATTCCAAAAAGTATCTGTAATTTTTCAGGATTGTCAACTATTTTTGTTTTTTATATATTGGGTTTTGCAATCAACGGAAGAGGGTGGGGTGAGGCATTTTGAACTGATTGTCGACTCCCAAACCATAAGTCATTTCTAACAAAAATTATAGGTGTTACACATCATTAATCCATGAAAACATTTACGATGATCTATAATTGTTAGGTCCGCTTTTTGTAAACTTGGCAAAAAGTGGGTTGGTTGGCTCTCGTAAATATGCCACCGCATGTTAACTTGAAAATTTAATTTTTTCTACTCTTTGAAATTTTTGGATCATTTAGTCATTTCCATGTTCAACTAGTTTTGGGCATGCTTATCCACAACATTTAAAACATGTGATGATCAATTAGTAATCTTTTTCTTATAAAATTCAACCAAGCTATTAGGGGTTGTACTAGTGAAGTTTCCCAAACATGGATAACAATACTTTGGTGTTCATTTTTAGTGCATGAAATAATTTTCTTCACTTACATTTATCATAGTTTTCAAATTTTGTTCCATAGATAAATTTTCATTTTGTTGTGATCTATATGCCTTATCTTTTTGTTTACGAGAAAAATGGGAGAGTGAAAAGTCTAGTTTGGATTTGAAAAAAAATTGAACATCCAAAATGGAAATGCACAAAAGCAGAGAGAGATAGTTCCAAAAAGTATCTGTGATTTTTAAGGATTGTAAACTCTTTTAGTTTTTTATATGTTGGGTTTTGCAATCATCGGAAGAGGGGGGCGCAAGGCATTTTGAACAGATTGTTGGCACCCAAACCATAAGTCATTTCTAAAGAAAATTATTGTCGTTGCACATAATTAGTCGATCAAAACATTTATTATGATCTATGATTGTTAGGTGCGCTTTTTTTAAAATAGGCAAAAAGTGGGTGGTTTGGCTCTGGTAAATATCCCACCGCACGTTAACTTGCGGATTTAATTTTTTCTACTCGGAATTTTTGGATATTTAGGTCATTTGCATCTTCAACATGTTTCTGGCATGCATATCCACCACATTTAAAACATGTTTGGATCAATTAGAAATCTTTTTCTTATAAAATTCCACCAAGCTATTAGGGGTTGTACGAGTGGAATTTCCCAAACATGGTAACAAAACTTTGGTGTTAATTTTTAGTACGTGAAATAATTATCTTCACTTACATTTATTATGGTTTTCAAATTTTTTTGCATACATAAACTCTAAAATTTTCATTTTGTTGTGAAATATTTGCCTTATTTTTTTGTTTACGAGAGAAATGGGAGAGTGAAAGGTCAATTTTGGATTTGAAAACAAATTGAACATCCAAAATGGAAATGTACAACTACAGAGAGAGATAATTCCAAAAATTATTTGTGATTTTTAATGATTACCAACTCTTCTAGTTTTTTATATCTTTGGTTTTCCAATCATCGGAAGAGGGTGGGGCGAGGCCTTTTGAACTTATTGTTGATTATCAAACCATAAGTGATTTCTAACAAAAATTATAGCCATTACACATCATTAATCGATCAAAACGTTTACGATGACTAATGATTGTTAGGTCCGCTTTTTGTAAAATAGGCTAAAAGTGGGTTGTTTGGCTTTGGTAAATATCCCACCGCACGTTAACTTGAGAATTTAATTTTTTCTACTCCTAGAAATTTTTGGATCATTAAGTCCTTTGCATCTTCAACATGCTTCTAGCATACACATCCACCACATTGAATACATGTTAGGATCAATTAGAAATCTCTTTCTTATAAAATTCCACCAATCTATTAGGGGTTGTACTAGAGGAATTTCCCAAACATGGATATCAAAACTTTGGTGTTCGTTTTTAGTGCGGAAAATAATTTTCTGCCGTTACATTTTTTGTAGTTTTCAAATTTTTTTGCATACTTAAACTCTAAAATTTTCATTTTGTTGTGATCTATTTGCTTTATCTTTTTGTTTACGAGAAAAAAGGAACAGTGAAAAGTAAAGTTTTGATTTGAAAAAAAATTGAACATCCAAAATTGAAATGCACAAATTGAGAGAAAGATAATTCCAAAAAGTATTTCTGATTTTTAAGGATTGTAAACTCTTTTAGTTTTTATATTGTGGGTTTTACAGTCATCGGAAGAGGCTGGAGTGACGCATTTTGAACAGATTGTTGACTCACAAACCATAAGTCATTTCTAAAAAAAATTATAGCCATTAAATATGATTAATCGATGAAAACATTTATGATGATCTATGATTGTTAGGTCCACTTTTTGTAAAATATGCAAAAAGTGGTCGTTTGGCTCTGGTAAAATATCCCTCAACACTTTAACTTGAGAATTTAATTTTTTCCACTCCTTGAAATTTTTGGATCATTAGGTCATTTGCATCTTCAACATGTTTCTGACATGCATAACCACCACATTTAAAACATGTTAGGATCAGTTAGAAATCTCTTTCTTAAAATATCCCACCAAGCTATTAGAGGTTGTACTAGTGGAATGCCCAAACATGGATAACAAAACTTTGGTGTTCATTTTTAGTGTGTGAAATAATTTTCTTCACTTACGTTTATTATAGTTTTCAATTTTTTTTGCATACATAAACTCCAAAAGTTTCATTTTGTTGTGATCTATTTGCCTTATCTTTTTGTTTACGAGAAAAATGGTAGAGTGAAAAAGTAGAGTTTTCATTTGAAAAAAAATTGAACCGCCAAAATGGAAATGCACAAATGCTGGGAGAGATAATTACAAAAAGTATCTGAAATTTTCCAGGATTTTAAACTCTTTTAGTTTTTTATATATTGGGTTTTGCAATCAAAGGAAGAGGGTGGGGCAAGGCATTTTGAAGTGATTGTTGACTCCAAAACGATAAGTCATTTCTAACTAAAATTATAGCTGTTACACATCATTAATCGATCAAAACATTTACGATGATCTATCATTGTTATGTCCACTTTTTGTAAACTAGGCAACAAGTTGGTTGGTTGGCTCTAGTAAATATGCCACCGCACGTTAACTTGAGAATTTATTTTTTTCTACTATTTGAAATTTTTGGATCATTTGGTCACTTCCATCTTCAACTTGTTCCTAGCATCCATATCCACCACATTTAAAACATGTGAGGATCAATTAGAAAATTTTTTCTTATAAAATTCCAACAAGCTATTAGGGGTTGTACTAGTGGAATTTCCAAAACATGGATAACAAAAATTTGGTGTTCATTTTTAGTGCTTGGAATAATTTTCCTCACTTACATTTATCACAATTTTCAATTTTTTTTGCATATATAAACTCTTAAATTTTCATTTTTTTGTGATCTATATGCCTTATCTTTTTGTTTACGAGAAAAATGGAAGAGTGAAAAGTCAAGTTTCGATTTGAAACAATATTAAACATCCAAAATGGAAATGCACAATGCAGAGAGAGATGATCCCAAAAAGTATTTGTGATGTTTAAGGATTGTAAACTCTCTGAGTTTTTTATATGTTGGGTTTTGCAATCATCGGAAGAGTTTGAACAGATTGTTGACTCACAAACCATAAGTCATTTTTAAAACAATTATAGCCGTTAAATATCATTAATCGATGAAAACATTTACGATGATCTATAATTGTTAGGTCCACTTTTTGTAAAATAGGCAAAAAGTGGTTGTTTGGCTCTGGTAAATATTCCTCAGCACTTTAACTTGAGAATTTAATTTTTTCTACTCATAATTTTTGGATCATTAGGTCATTTGCATCTTCAACATGTTTCTGACATGCATAACCACCACATTTAAAACATGTTAGGATCAGTTAGAAATCTCTTTCTTAAAATATTCCACCAAGCTATTAGAGGTTGTACTAGTGGAATTGCCCAAACATGGATAACAAAACTTTGGTGTTCATTTTTAGTGCGTGAAATAATTTTCTTCACTTACGTTTATTATAGTTTTCAATTTTTTGGCATACATAAACTCCAAAAGTTTCATTTTGTTGTGATCTATTTGCCTTATCTTTTTGTTTTCGAGAAAAACGGTAGAGTGAAAAAGTATAGTTTTGATTTGAAAAAAAATTGAACCGCCAAAATGGAAATGCACAAATGCTGAGAGAGATAATTACAAAAAGTATCTGAAATTTTCCAAGATTGTAAACTCTTTTAGTTTTTTATATATTGGGTTTTGCAATCAACGGAAGAAGGTGGGCCGAGGCATTTTGAAATGATTATTGACTCCCAAACAGGAAGTCGTTTCTAACAAAAATTATAGCCGTTACATCTCATTAATCGATCAAAAAATTTGCGATGATCTATCATTGTTAGGTCCGCTTTTTGTAAACTAGGCAAAAAGTGGGTTGGTTGGCTCTCGTAAATATGCCATTGCACATTAAGTTGAAAATTTAATTTTTTCTACTCCTTGAAATTTTTGGATCATTTGGTCATATCCATTTTCAAATTGTTTCTGGCACACATATCCACCACATTGAAAACAAGAGAGGATCAATTAGAAATTTTTTTCTTATAAAATTCCACCAAGCAATTAGGGGTTGTACTAATGGAATTTCCCAAACATGGATAACAAAACTTTGGTGTTCATTTTTAGTGCATGAAATAATTTTCTTCACTTACATTTATCATTGTTTTCAAATGTTTTTGCATAGATAAACTCTTAAATTTTCATTTTGTTGTGATCTATATGCCTTATCTTTTTGTTTACGAGAAAAACGGTAGAGAGAAAAGTCAAGTTTGGTTTTGAAAAAAATATAATATCCAAAATGGAAATGTACAAATGCAGAGAGTGATATTTCCAAAAAGTATCTGTGATTTTTAAGGATTGTAAACTCTTTTAGTTTTTTATATGTTGGGTTTTGCAATCATCGGAAGAGGGTGGGGCAAGGCATTTTGAACTGATTGTTGATTCCTAAACAATAAGTCATTTCTAAAGAAAATTATTGTCGTTACACATCATTAGTCGATCAAAACATTTATGATGATCTATGATTGTAAGGTCAGCTTTTTGTAAAATAGGCAAAAAGTGGGTTGTTTGGTTCAGGTAAATATCCTACCGCACGTTAACTTGAGAATTTAATTTTTTCTACTCCTTGAAAATTTTGGATCATTAGGTCATTTGCATCTTCTACATGTTTTTGGCATGAATATCCACCACATTTAAAACATGTTAGGATCAATTAGAAATATCTTTCTTATAAAATTCGACCAAGCTATTAGGGGTTGTACTAGTGGAATTTCCCAAAAATGGATAACAAAACATTGGTGTTCATTTTTAGTGCGTGAAATAATTTTATTCAGTTACATTTATTATAGTTTTCAATATTTTTTGCATACATAAACCCTAAAATTTTCATTTTGTTGTGACCTATTTGCCTTATCTTTTTTTTTACGAGAAAATTAGGAGAGTGGAAAGTCAAGTTTGGATTTGAAAAAAAATTGAACATCCAAAATGCAAATGCACAAATGCAGAGAGAGATAATTCCAAAAGGTATCTGTGATTTTTAAGGATTGTAAACCCTTTTATTTTTCTATATAAAAGGGTTTTTCAATCATCGGATGAGGGGGGGGGGGGGGTGGGGGGCGAGGTATTTTTAACTTTGTGTTGACTCCCAAACCATAAGTCATTTCTAAAAAAAATTATAGCCGTTACACATCATTAATCGATCTAAAAATTTACGATGATCTATGATTGTTAAGGCCGCTTTATTAAAATAGGAAAAAATAGGTGGTTTGCCTCTGGTAAATATCCAACCCCACGTTAACTATAGAATATAATTTTTTCTACTCCTTGAAATTTTTGGATCAATAAGTCATTTACATCTTCAACATGTTTTTGGCATGTATATCCACCACATTTAAAACATGTTAGGATCAATTAGACATCCCTTTCTAATAAAATTCCACCAAGCTATTAGCGGTTGTTCTAGTGGAATCTCCAAAACATGGATAACAAAACTTTGTTCTTCTTTTTTAGTGCATGAAATAAATTTCTTCACTTAAATTTATTATATATTTCAATTTTTTTGCATACATAAACTCTAAAATTTTCATTTTGTTGTGATCTATTTGCCTTATCTTTTTGTTTACGAGATAAATGGGTGAGTGAAAAGTCAAGTTTGGATTTGAAAAAAAATTGAACATCCAAAATGGAAATGCACAAAAGCAGAGAGAGATAATTCCAAAAAGTATATGTGATTTTTAAGGATTGTGAACTCTTTTAGTTTTTTATATATTGGGTTTTGCAATCATCGGAAGAGGGTGGGCCAAGGCAATTTGACTGATTGTTGACTACCAAACCATTAGTCATTTCTAACAAAAATTATAGTCGTTACACATCATTAATCGATCATAAAATTTACAATGAACAATGATTGTTAGGTTAGCTTTTTATAAAATAGGCAAAAAGTGGGTTGTTTGGCTCTGGTAAATATCCCACCTCACGTTAACTTGAGAATTTAATTTTTTCTACTCCTTGAAATTTTTGGATCATTAGGTCATGAGCATCTTCAACATGTTTCGGGCATGCACATCCACCACATTTAAAACATGTTAGGATCAATTAGAAATCTCTTTCTTATAAAATTCCACCAAGCTATTAGGGGTTGTACTAGTGGAATTTCCCAAACATGGATATAAAAACTTCGGTGTTCATTTTTAGTGCGTGAAATACTTTTCTGCACTTACGTTTTTTATAGTTTTCAAATTTTTTTGCTTACATAAACACTAAACTTTTCATTTTGTTGTGATCTGTTTGCCTTATCTTTTTGTTTACGAGAAAAAAGGGAGAGTGAAAAGTCAAGTTTGGATTTGAAAAAAATTGAAAATCCAAAATGGAAAAGCACAAATGCATACAGAGATAATTTCAAAAAGTGTTTGTGATTTTTAAGGATTGTAAACTCTTTTAGTTTTTTATATTTTGTGTTTTGCAATCATCGGAAGGGGATGGGCGACGCATTTTGACCTGTTGTTGTTAGGTTCGCTTTTTTTAAAATAGGCAAAAAGTGGTTGTTTTGCTCTGGTATATATCCCTTCGCTCGTTAACTTGAGAATTAAATTTTTTCTACTCCTTGAAATTTTTGGATCATTAGGTCGTTTGCATCTTCAACATGTTTTTGGCATGCATAACCACCTCATTTAAAACATTTTAGGATCAATTTGAAATATCTTTCTTAAAATATTCCACCAAGCTATTAGGGGTTGTACTAGTGGAATTGCCCCAACATGGATAACAAAACTTTGGTGTTCATTTTTAGTGCGTGGAATAATTTTCTTCACTTATATTTATTATAGTTTCAAATTTTTTTGCATACATGAACTCTAAAATTTTCATTTTGTTGTGATCTATTTGCCTTATCTTTTTGTTTACGAGAAAAATGGGAGAGTGAAAAAGTAGAGTTTTGATTTGAAAAAAAATTGAACCCGCAAAATGGAAATGCACAAATGCAGTGAGAGATAATTCCAAAAACTATGTGCAATTTTTCAGGATTGTAAACTCCATTTCCTAGTAATATATTGGGTTTTGCAAACAACGGAAGAGGGTGGGGCGAGGCATTTTAAACTAATTGTTGACTCCCAAACCAAAAGTCATTTCTAAAAAAATTATAGCCATTACACATCATTAATCGATAAAAAAATTTACTATGATCTATCATAGTTAGTTACACTTTTTGTAAACTAGGCAAAAAGTGGGTTGGGTGGCTCTCGTAAATATACCACCGCACGTTAACTTGAGAATTTAATTTTATGTACTCCTTGAAATTTTTGGATCATTGGGTCATTTGCATCTTCTACATGTTTCTGGCATGCATATCCACCACATTTAAAACATGTGAGGATCAATTAGAAATCCTTTACTTATAAAATTCCACCAAGCTATAAAGGGTTGTACTAGTGGAATTTCCCAAAAATGGATAACAAAATTTGGTTTTCATTTTTAGTGCATGAAACAATTTTCCTCACATACACTTATTATAGTTTTCAATATTTTTTGCATATATAAACTCTTAAATTTTCATTTTGTTGTGATCTATTTGCCTTATCTTTTTGTTTACGAGAAAAATGGGAGAGTAGAAAGTCAAGTTTGGATTTGAAAAAAAAATGAACATCCAAAAAGGAAATGCACAAATGCAGAGAGAGATCATTCCAAAAAGTATTTGTGATTTTTGAGGATTGTAAACTCCTTTATTTTTTTATATATTGGGTTTTGCAATCATCAGAAGAGGGGGGTGGTGGCGAGGCATTTTGAACTGAGTGTTGACTCCAAAACCATAAGTCCTTTCTAACCAAAATTATAGCAGTTACACATCATTAATCGATCTAAACATTTACGATGATTAATGATTGTTAGATCCGCTTTTTGTAAAAATAGGAAAAAAAGGGTTGTTTGGCTCTGGTAAATATCCCACCCCACATTAACTTGAGAATTAAATTTTTTCTTCTCCTTGAAATTTTTGGATCAATAGGTCATTTGCATGTTCAACATGTTTCTTGCATGCATATCCACCACATTAAAAACATGTTAGGATCAATTATAAATCTCTTTCTTATAAAATTCCACCAAGCTATTAGGGGTTGTTCTAGTGGAATTTCCAAAACATAGATAACAAAACTTTGGTGTTATTTTTAGTGCATGAAATAAATTTCTTCACTTACATTTATTATAGATTATAATTTTTTTTGCATACATAAACTCTAAAATTTTCATTTTGTTGTGATCTATTTGCCTTGTCTTTTTGTTTAAGAGAAAAAAGCAAAAGTGAAAAGTCAAGTTTTGATTTGAAAAAAAATTGAACATCCAAATTGGAAATGCACAAATGCAGAGAAAGATAATTCCAAAAAGTATCTGTGATTTTTAGGGATTGTGAACTCCTTCAGTTATTAATATATTGGGTTTTCCAATCATTGAAAGAGGGTGGGGCAAGACATTTTGAACTGATTGTTGACTACCAAACCATAAGTCATTTCTAAATAAAATTATAGCCGTTACACATCATTAATCGATCATAACATTTTCGATGAATTATGATTGTTAGGTCAGTTTTTTGTAAAATAGGCAAAAAGTGGGTTGTTTGGCGCTGGTAAATATCCCACCGCACGTTAACTTGAGAATTTAATTTTTTCTACTCCTCGATATTTTTGGATCACTAGGTCATGAGCAACTTCAACATGTTTCTGGCAAGCACATCCACCACATTTAAAACATGTTAGGATCAATTAGAAATCTCTTTCTTATAAAATTCCACCAAGCTATTAGGGGTTGTACTAGTGGAATTTCCCAAACTAGGATATAACAACTTTGGTGTTCATTTTAAGTGCGTGAAATAATTTTCTGTACTTACATTTTTTGTTGTTTTCAAATTTTTTTGCATACATAAACTCAAAAATTTTCATTTTTTTGTAATCTATTTGCCTTATCTTTTTATTTACGAGAAAAAAGGGAGAGTGAAAAGTCAAGTTTGGATTTGAAAAAAAATTGAACATCCAAAATGGAAAAGCACAAATGCAGACTGAGATAATTTCAAAAGGTATTTGTGATTCTTAAGGATTGTAAACTCTTTGAGTTTTTTATATTTTGGGTTTTGCAATCATCGGAAGAGGGTCGGGCGACGCTTTTTGAACTGATTGTTGACTCATAAACCATAAGTCATTTCTAAAAAATATTATAGCCGTTAAATATCATTAATCGATGAAAACATTTACGATGATCTATAATTGTTAGGTCCGCCTTTTGTAAAATAGGCAAAAAGTGGTTGTTTGGCTTTGGTAAATATCCCTTCGCACGTTAAGTTGAGATTTTAATTGTTTCTACTCGTTGAAATTTTTTGATCATTAGGTTAATTGCATCTTCAACATGTTTCTGGCATGCATAACCACCACATTTAAAACATGTTAGGATCAGTTAGAAATCTCTTTCTTAAAATATTCCACCAAGCTATTAGGGGTTGTACTAGTGGAATTGCCCAAACATCGATAACAAAACTTTGGTGTTCTTTTTTAGTGCGGGAAATAATTTTTTTCACTTACATTTATTATAGTTTTCAAATTTTTTTGCATACATAAACTCTAAAATTTTCATTTTGTTGTGATCTAATTGCCTTATCTTTTTGTTTACGAGAAAAATGGGAGAGTGAAAAAGTAGAGTTTTGATTTGAAAAAAAAATGAACCGCACAATTGGAAATGTACAAATGCAGAGAGAGATAATTCCAAAAAGTATCTATAATTTTTCTGGATTGTAAACTCTTTTTGTTTTTTATATATTGGGTTTTGTAATCAACAGAAGAGGGTGGACCGAGGCATTTTGATCTGATTGTTGACTCCCAAAGCATAAGTCATTTCTGACGAAAATTATAGCCATTACACATCATTAATCTATCAAAAAATTTACGGTGATCTATCATTGTTAGGTCAGCTTTTTGTAAACTAGGCAAAAAGTGGGTTGGTTGGCTCTCGTAAATATGCCACCGCACGTGAACTTGAGAATTTAATTTTTTATACTCCATGAAAATTTTGGATCATTTGGTCATTTCCATCTTCAACTTGTTTCTGGCATGCATATCCACCACATTTAAAACATGTGAGGATCAATTAGAAATCTTTTTCTTTATAGAATTCCACCAAGCTATTAGGGGTTGTACTAGTGGAATTTCCCAAACATAGATAACAAAACTTTGTTGTTCATTTTTAGTGCGTGAAATAATTTTCTTCACTTATAGTTATCATAGTTTTCAAATTTTTTGCATAGATAAATTCTTAAATTTTCATTTTGTTGTGATCTATATGCCTTATCTTTTTGTTTACGAGAAAAATGGGAGGGTGAAACGTCAAGTTTGGATTTGAAAAAAAACGTGAACATCCAAAATGGAAATGCACAAATGCAGAGAGAGATAATTCCAAAATGAATCTATGATTTTTAAGGTTTGTAAACTCTTTTAGTTTTTTATATTATGGGTTTTGCAATCAACGGAATAGGGTGGGGCAAGGCATTTTGAACTAATTGTTGACTCCCAAACCATAAGTCATTTCTAAAGAAAATTATTGTCGTTACACATCATTAGTCGATCAAAACATCTATGATGATCTATGATTGTAAGGTCAGCTTTTTGTAAAATAAGCAAAAATTTGGTTGTTTGGCTATGGTAAATATCCCACCGCACGTTAACTTGAGAATTTAATTTTTTCTACTCCTTGAAATTTTTAGATCATTTGGTCATTTTCATCTTCAACTTGTTTCTAGCATGCATATCCACCACATTTAAAACATGTGAGGATCAATTAGAAATCTTTTTCTTTTAAAATTCCACCAAGCTATTAGGGGTTGTACTAGTGGAATTTCCCAAACATGGATAACAAAACTTTGGTGTTCATTTTTAGTGCGTGAAATAATTTTCTTCCCTTACATTTATCATAGTTTCCAAATTTTTTTGCATAGATAAACTCTTAAATTTTCATTTTGTTGTGATCTATATGCCTTATCTTTTTGTTTACGAGAAAAATGCGTGAGTGAAAAGTCAAGTTTGGATTTGAAAAAAAATTGAACATTCAAATGGAAATGCACAAATGAAAAGAGAGATAATTCAAAAAAGTATCTGTGATTTTTAAGGATTGTAAATATTTTTAGTTTTTTATATGTTGGGTTTTGCAATCATCGGAAGAGGGTGGGGCAAGGCTTTTTGAACTGATTGTTGACTCCCAAACCATAAGTCATTTCTAAAGAAAATTATTGTCGTTACACATCATTAGTCAATCAAAATATTTATGATGATCAATGATTGATAGGTCAGCATTTTTTAAAATAGGCAAAAGTGGGTTGTTTGGCTCTGGTAAATATCCTACTACACGTTAACTTGATAATTTAATTTTTTCTACTCCTTGAAATTTTTGGATCATTAGGTCATTTGTATCTTTTACATGTTTCTAGCATGCATATCCACCACATTTAAAACATGTTAGGATCAGTTAGAAATCTCTTTCTTTTAAAATTCCACCAAGCTATTAGGGGTTGTACTAGTGGAATTTCCCAAAAATGGATAACAAAACATTGGTGTTCATTTTTAGTGCGTGAAATAATTTTCTTCACTTACATTTATTATAGTTTTCAATTTTTTTGCATACATAAACTCTAAAATTTTTATTTTGTTGTGATCTATTTGCCTTATCTTTTTGTTTACAAGAAAAATGGGAGAGTGGAAAGTAAAGTTTGGATTTGAAAAAAAATTGAACATCCAAAAAGCAAATGCCCAAATGCAGAGAGAGATAATTCCAAAAAGTATCTGTGATTTTTACGGAGGGTAAACTGTTTTAGTTTTTTATATATTGGGTTTTGTAATCATCGGAAGACGAGGGGGGGGGGGGGGGGGGGGGGGGGGAGAGGGAATTGTGGCTTTTTGAATTGAGTGTTGACTCCCAAACCATAAGTCATTTCTAACAAAAATTATGGCCATTACACATCATTAATCAATCTAAACATTTACGATGATCTATGATTGTTAGGTCCGCTTTTTGTAAATTAGGAAAAAAGGGGTTATTTGGCTCTGGTAAATATCCCACCCCACATTAACCTGAGACTTTAATTTTTTCTACTCTTTGAAATTTTTGGATCAATAGGTGATTTGCATCTTCAACATATTTCTCGTATGCATATCCACCACATTTAGAACATGTTAGGATCAATTAGAAATCTCTTTCTTATAAAATTCCACCAAGCTATTAGGGGTTGTTCTAGTGGAATTCCCAAAACATGGATACCAAAACTTTGTTGTTCATTTTTTAGCGCGTAAAATAAATTTCTTCAACTACATTTATTATAGATTATAAATGTTTTTCCATACATAAACTCTAAAATTTTCATTTTGTTGTGATCTATTTGCCTTATCTTTTTGTTTACGAGAAAAAAGGGAGAGTGAAAAGTCAAGTTTGGATTTGAAAAAAATTGAACATCCAAAATGGAAATGCACAAATGCAGAGATAGATAATTCCAAAAAGTATCTGTGATTTTTAAGGATTGTGAACTCTTTTTGTTTTCTAAATATTGGGTTTTACAATCATCGGAAGAGGGTGGGGCAAGGCATTTTGAACTGATTGGTGACTACCAAACCATAAGTCATTTCTAACAAAAATTATAGCCGTTACACATCATTAATCGATCATAACATTTACGATGAACTATGGTGGTTGGGTCAGCTTTTTGTAAAATAGGCAAAAAGTGGGTTGTTTGGCTCTGGTAAATATCCCACCGCACATTAACTTGACAATTTAATTTTTTCTACTCCTTGAAATTTTTGGATCATTGGGTCATTTGCATCCTCTACATGTTTCTGGCATGCATATCCACCACATTAAAAACATGTTAGGATCAATTAGAAATCTCTTTCACCAAGTTATTAGGGGTTGTACTAGTGGAATTTCCCAAAATTGGATAACAAAACATTGGTGTTCATTTTTTTTGCATGAAATAATTTTCTTCACTTACATTTATTATAGTTTTCAATTTTTTTTGCATACATAAACTCTAAAATTTTCATTTTGTTGTGATCTATTAGCCTTATCTTTTTGTTTACAAGAAAAATGGGAGAGTGGAAAGTCAAGTTTGGATTTGAAAAAAAATTGAACATCCAAAATGCAAATGCACAAATGCAGAGAGAGATAATTTCAAAAAGTATTTGTGATTTTTAAGGATTGTAAACTCTTTTAGTTTTTTACATTTTGGGTTTTGCAATCATTCGAAGAGGGTGGGGCGACGCTTTTTGAACTGATTGTTGACTCACAAACCATAGGTCATTTCTAAAAAAAATTATAGCCGTTAAATATCATTAATCGATGAAAACATTTACGATGATCTATGATTGTTAGGTCTGTTTTTTCTGAAATACGCAAAAGTGGTTGTTTGGCTCTTGTAAATATCCCTCCGCGCGTTAAGTTGAGAATTTAATTGTTTCTACTCCTTGAAAATTTTGGATCATTAGGTCATTTGCATCTTCAACTTGTTTCTAGCATGTTAGGACCAGTTAGAAATCTCTTTCTTAAAATATTCCACCAAGCTATTAGGGGTTGTACTAGTGGAATTGCCCAAACATGGATAACAAAAGTTTGTTGTTTTTTTTAGTGCGTGAAATAATTTTCTTCACATACATTTATTATAGTTTTCAAATTTTTTTGCGCCATAAACTCTAAAATTTTCATTTTGTTGAGATTTATTTGCCTTTTCTTTTTGTTTACGAGAAAACGGGAGAGTGAAAATGTTGAGTTTTGATTTGAAAAAAAATTGAACCGCCAAAATGGAAATGCACAAATGGAGAGAGAGATAATTCCAAAAAGTTTCTGTAATTTTTCAGGATTGTAAACTCTTTTTGTTTTTTTTATGTTGGGTTTTGCAATCAATGGAAGAGGGTGGGGCGAGGCATTTTGAACTGATTGTTGACTCCCAAACCATGAGTCATTTCTAACAAAAATTATAGCCATTACACATCATTAATCGATCAAAACATTTACGATGATCTATCATTGTTAGGTCCACTTTTTGTAAACTAGGCAAAAAGTGGGTTGGTTGGCTCACGTAAATATGCCACCGCACGTTAACTTGAGAATTTAATTTTTTCTACTCCTTGAATTTTTTGGATCATTTGGTAATTTCCATCTTCAACTTGTTTTTGGCTTGCATATCCACCACATTTAAAACATGTGAGGATCAATTAGAAATATTTCATTTTTAAATTCCACACAGCTATTAGGGGTTGTACTAGTGGAATTTCCCAAACATGGATAACAAAACTTTGGTGTACATTTTTAGGGTGTGAAAAAATTTTCTTCACTTACATTTAACATAGTTTTCAAAGTTTTTTGCATAGATAAACTCTTAAATTTTCATTTTTTTGTGATCTATATGCCTCATCTTTTTGTTTAAGAGAAAAATGGGAGAGTGAAAAGTCAAGTTTGGATTTCAAAAAAAATTTAACATCCAAAATGGAAATGCAGAAATGCAGAGAAAGATAATTTCAAAAAGTATTTGTGATTTTTAAAGATTGTAAACTCTTTTAGTTTTTAATATATTTGTTTTGCAATCATCGAAAGAGAGGGGGGGGGGGGGGGGGGGGGGGGGGGCGGTGGCGAGGAATTTTGAACTGAGTGTCGACTCCCAAACCATAAGTAATTTCAAACCAAAATTATAGACGTTACACATCATTAATCAATCTAAACATTTACGATGATCTATGATTGTTAGGTCTGCTTTTGTAAAATACGAAAAAATGGGTCGTTTGGCTCTTGTAAATATCACACCGTAGTTAACTTGAGAATTTAATTTTTTCTAATCGTTGAAATTTTTGGATCAATAGGTCATTTGCATCTTCAACATGTTTCTGGCATGCATATCCACCACATTTAAAACATGTTAGAATAAATTAAAAATCTCTTTCTTATAAAATTCCACCAAGCTATTAGGGGTTGTTCTAGTGGAATTTCCCTAACAACAAAACATTGGTGTTCATTTTTAGTGTGTGAAATAAATTTCTTTACTTACATTTATTATAGATTATCAATTTTTTTGCATATATAAGCTCTAAAATTTTCATTTTGTTGTCATCTATTTGCCTTATCTTTTTTTTTTTACGAGAAAAAAGGGGGGAGTGAAAAGTCAAGTTTGGATTTGAAAAAACAATGAACATCCAAAATGGAAATGCACAAATGCAGATAGAGATAATTCCAAAAAGTATCTGAGATTTTTATGGATTGTGAGCTCTTTTTGTTTTTTATATATTGGGTTTTGCAATCATCGGAAGAGGGTGGGGAGAGGCATTTTGAACTAATTGTTGACTACCAAACCATAAGTCATTTCTAACAAAAATTATAGCTGTTACACATCATTAATCGATCATGACATTTACGATGAACTATGATTGTTAGGTCAGCTTTTTGTAAAATAAGCAAAAAGTGGGATGTTTGGCTCTGGTAAATATCCCACCGCACGTTAACTTGAGAATTTAATTTTTTATACACTTTGAAATTTTTGGATCATTTGGTCATTTTCATCTTCTACTTGTTTCTAGCATGCATATCTACCACATTTAAAACATGTGAGCATCAATTAGAAATCTTTTTCTTATAAAATTCCACCAAGCTATTAGGGGTTGTACTAGTGGAATTTCCCAAACATGGATAACAAAACTTTTTCTTCACTTACATTTATCATAGATTTCAAATTTTTTTGCATAGATAAACTCTAAAATTTTCTTTTTTTTTGTGATCTTTTAGCCTTATCTTTTTGTTTACAAGAAAAATGGGAGAGTGGAAAGTCAAGTTTGGATTGGAAAAAAAAAATTGAACATCCAAAATACAAATGCACAAATGCAGAAAGAGTTAATTCAAAAAAGTATCTGTGATTTTTAAGGATTGTAAACTCTTTTAGTCTTTTATATATTGGATTTTACAATCATCGGAAGAGGGGGGGGGGGGGGGGGGAAGCATTTTGGGGGAGGGGGGGGGGGGGGGGGGGGGGGGGGGGGGGGTGGAAGCATTTTGAACTTAGTATTGACTCCCAAACCATAAGTCATTTCTAACAAAAATTATAGCCATTACACATCATTAATCGATCTAAACATTTACGATGATCTATGATTGTTAGGTCCGCTTTTTTGTAAAATAGGAAAAAAGGGTTATTTGCCTCTGGTAAATATCCCACCCCACGTTAACTTGAGAATTTAATTTTTTCTTCTCCTTGAAATTTTTGAATCATTAGGTCATTTGCATCTTCAACATGTTTTTAGGATGCATATCCACCACATTTAAAACATGTTAAGATCAATTAGCAATCTCTTTCTTATAAAATTCGACCAAGCTAATAGGGGTTGTACTAGAGGAATTTCCAAAACAAGGATATCAAAACTTTAGTGTTCATTTTTTGAGCGTGAAATAATTTTTTCACATATATTTATTATAGTTTTCCAATTTTTTGCATACTTAAAATCTAAAATTTTCAATTTGTGTTAATTTATTTGCCTTATCTTTTTGTTTACGAGAAAAATGGGAGAGTAAAAAGTCAAGTTTGGGTTTAAAAAACATTTAACATCCAAATTGGAAATGCAAAAATGAAGAGAGAGATAATTGCAAAAAGTATCTGTGATTTTTAAGGATTGAAATTTTTTTTAGTTTTCTGTATTTTGGGTTTTGCAATCATTAGAAGAGGATGGGGCGAGGCATTTTGAACTGATTGTTGACTCCCAAACCATATGTCATTTCAAAAGAAAATTATAGTCATTACACATCATTAATCGATCAAAACATTTATGATGATCTATGATTGTTAGGTCCGCTTTTTGTAAAATAGGCAAAAAGTGGGTTGTTTGGCTTTGGTAAATATCCCACCGCACGTTAACTTGAGAAATTAATTTTTTTAACAACTTGAAATTTTTAGATATTTAGGTCATTTGCTTCTTCAACATGTTTCTGGCAAGCATATCCACCACATTTAAAGCATGTTAGGATCAATTAGAAATCTTTTTCTTATAAAATTCCACCACACTATTAGGGGTTGTTCTAGAGGAATTTCCAAAACATGCATAACAAAACTTTGGTGTTCATTTTTAGTGCGTGAATTAAATTTCTTCATTAACATTTATTACAGATTATAAATTTTTTTGCATACATAAACTCTAAAATTTTCATTTTTTTGTGATCTATTTGCCTTATCTTTTTTTTACGAGAAAAAAGGGAGAGTGAAAAGTCAAGTTTGGATTTGAAAAAAAATTGAACATCCAAAATAGAAATACACAAATGCAGAGAGAGATAATTCCAAAAAGTATCTGTGATTTTTAAGGATTGTGAACTCTTTTTTTTATATATTGAGTTTTGCAATCATCGGAAGAGGGTGGGCAAGACATTTTGAACTGATTGATGCCTAACAAACCACATGTCATTTCTAACAAAAATTATAGCCATTACACATCATTAATCAATCATAACATTTACGATGAACTATGATTGTTAGGTCTGCTTTTTGTAAAATAGGCAAAAAGTGTGTTGTTTCGCTTTGGCAAATATCCCACCGCACGTTAACTTGAGAATTTAATTTTTTGCACTCCTTGAAATTTTTGGATCATTTGGTCATTTTCATCTTCAACTTGTTTCTGGCATGCATATCCACCACATTTAAAACATGGGTGGATCAATTAGAAATATTTTTCTTATAAAATTGCACCAAGCTATTAGGGGTTGTACTAGTGGAATTTCCCAAACATGGATAACAAAACTTTGTGTTAATTTTTAGTGCATGAAATTATTTTCTTCACTTACAATTATTATAGTTTTCAATTTTTTTTGCATAGATAAACTCTTAAATTTTCATTTTGTTGTGATGTATTTAGCTTATCTTTTTGTTTACGAGAAAAATGGGATAGTGAAAAAGATGATTTTGGATTTGAAAAAAAAATTGAACATCAAAAATGGAAAAGCACAAATGCAGAACGAGATAATTCCAAAAAGTATCTGTGATTTTTGAGGATTATGAACTCTTTTATTTTTTTATATATTTGGTTTTGCAATCATCAGAACAAGGGGGGGGGGGGGGGGGGGGGCGCTGTATATTTTGAACTGAGTGTTGACTCCCAAACCATAAGTCATTTATAACAAGACTTATTGCCATTGCACATTATTAATCGATCAAAACATTTACAATGATCTATGATTTTTAGGTTCGCTTTTTGTAAAATAGGCAAAAAGTGGGTTGTTTGGCTCTGGTAAATATCCAACTACACGTTAACTTGAGAATTTTACTTTTTCTTCTCATATAAATTTTTGGATATTTTGGTCATTTGCATCTTCAACATGTTTCTGGCATGCATATCCACCACATTTAAAACATGTTAGGATCAATTAGAAATCTCTTTCTTATAAAATTCTACCTAGCTATTAGGGGTTATACTAGTGGAATTTCTGAAACATGGTAATAAAATTTCTGTGTTCATTTTTAGTGTGTGAAATAATTATCTTCACTTAAATTTATTATGGTTTTCAAATTTTTTGGCATACATAAACTCTAAAATTTTTATTTTTTTGTGATCTATTTGTCTTTTCTTTTTGTTTACGAGAAAAATGGGGGAGTGAAAAGTCAAGTTTGGATTTGAAAAAAAATTGAACATCCTAAATGAAAATGCACAAAAGCAGAGAGAGATAATTCCAAAAAGTATCTGTGATTTTTAAAGATTGTGAACTCTGTTAGTTTTTTATAGATTGTGTTTTGCAATCATCGGAAGAGGGTGGGGCAAGGCATTTTGAACAGATTGTTGACTACCAAACCATAAATCATTTCTAACAAAAATTATAGCTGTTACACATCATTAATAGATCATAACATTTATGATGAACTATGATTGTTAGGTCAGCTTTTTGTAACATAGGCAAAAAGTGGGTTGTTTGGCTCTGGTAAATATCCCACCGCACGTTAACTTGAGAATTTAATTTTTTCTACGCCTTGAAATTTTTGGATCGTTACGTCATTTGCATCTTCAACATGTTTCTAGGATGCGTATCCACCACATTTAAAACATGTTAAGATCAATTAGAAATCTCTTTCTTATAAAATTCCACCAAGCTAATAGGGGTTGTACTAGAGGAATTTCCCAAACATGGATAACAAAACTTTGGTGTTCAATTTGTTTTGCGTGAAATAATTTTCTTCACTTATATTTATTATAGTTTTCCAATTTTTTTGCATACATAAAATCTAAAATTTTAAATTTGTGTTAATTTTATTTGCCTTATCATTTTGTTTACGAGTAAAATGGGAGAGTGAAAAGTCAAGTTT
The DNA here is from genome assembly GCF_029961685.1 of Aristolochia californica. NCBI lineage: Eukaryota > Viridiplantae > Streptophyta > Magnoliopsida > Piperales > Aristolochiaceae > Aristolochia > Aristolochia californica. The sequence continues at coordinate 15,011,213 of NW_027182257.1, read as the reverse complement.
GGATTTTAAAAAAAATTTAACATCAAAAGTGGAAATGCACAAATGTAGAGAGAGATAATTGCAAAAAGTATCTGTGATTTTTAAGGATTGTAAACTCTTTTAGTTTTTTTTTATATTAGGTTTTGCAATCATCGAAAAAGGGTGGGGCGAGGCATTTTGAACTGATTGTTGAGTCCCAAACCATAAGTCATTTCAAAAGAAAGTTATAGTCACTACAGATCATTAATCGATCAAAAACTTTATGATGATTTATGATTGTTAGCTCCGCTTTTTGTAAAATAGGCAAAAAGTGGGTTGTGTGGCTCTGGTAAATATTTCACCGCACGTTAACTTGAGAAATTAATTTTTTCAACGACTTGAAATTTTTAAATATTTAGGTCATTTGCATCTTCAACATGTTTCTGGCATGCATATCCACCACATTTAAAACATGTTAGGATCAATTAGAAATCTCTTTCGTATAAAATTCCACCAAGCTATTAGGGGTTGTTCTAGTGGAATTTCCAAAACATGGATAGCAAAACTTTGGTGTTCATTTTTAGTGCATGAAATAAATTTGTTCACTTACATTTATTAAAGATTATAAATATTTTTGCATACTTAAACTCTAAAATTTTCATTTTGTTGTGATCTTTTTGCCTTATCTATTTGTTTATGAGAAAAAAGGAAGACTGGAAAGTCAAGTTTGGATTTGAAAAAAAATTGAACATCCAAAATGGAAATTGCACAAATGCAGAGAGAGATAATTCCAAAAAGTATATGTTATTTTTAAGGATTGTGAACTCTTTTTGTTTTTTATATATTGGGTTTTGCAATCATTGGAAGAGGGTGGGACAAGGCATTTTGACCTGATTGTTGACTACCAAACCATAAGTCATTTCTAACAAAAATTATAGCCATTACACTTCATTAATCGATCATAACATTTACGATGAACTATGATTGTTAGGTCTGTTTTTGCTAAAATATGCAAAAAGTGGGTTGTTTGGCTCTGGTAAATATGCCACCGCACGTTAACTTGAGAATTTAATTTTTTCTATGCCTTGAAATTTTTGGATCGTTACGTCATTTGCATCTTCAACATGTTTATAGGATGGGTATCAACCACATTTAAAACATGTTCAGATCAATTTGAAATCTCTTTCGTATAAAATTCCACCAAGCTAATAGGGGTTGTACTAGAGGAATTTCCCAAACATGGATAACAAAACTTTGGTGTTCATTTTTTTTTTTTGTGAAATAATTTTCTTCACTTATATTTATTATAGTTTTCCAATTTTTTTGCATACATAAAATCTAAAATTTTAAATTTGTGTTAATTTTATTTGCCTTATCATTTTGTTTACGAGTAAAATGGGAGACTGAAAAGTCAAGTTTGGATTTAAAAAAAAAAATTTAACATCAATAGTGGAAATGCACAAATGTAGAGAGAGATAATTGCAAAAATTATTTGTGATTTTTAAGGATTGTAAACTCTTTTAGTTTTTTTTATATTGTGTTTTGCAATCATCGGAAAATGGTGGGCCGAGGCATTTTGAATTGATTGTTGACTCCCAAACCATAAGTCATTTCAAAAGAAAGTTATAGTCACTACAGATCATTAATTTATCAAAACATTTATGATGATCTATGATTGTTAGGTCCGCTTTTTGTAAAATAAGCAAAAAGTGGGTTGTTTGGCTCTGGTAAATATCTCACCACACGTTAACTTGAGAAATTAATTTTTTCAACGACATGAAATTTTTTCATCTTCAACATGTTCGGCATGCATATCCACCACATTTAAAACATGTTAGGATCAATTAAAAATCTCTTTCTTATAAAATTCCACCAAGCTATTAGGGGTTGTTCTAGTGGAATTTCCAAAACTTGGATAGCAAAACTTTGGTGTTTATTTTTAGTGCATAAAAAAAATTTCTTCACTAACATTTATTATAGATTATAAATTGTTTTGCATACTTAAACTCTAAAATTTTCATTTTGTTGTGATCTTTTGCCTTATCTTTTTGTTTACGAGAAAAAAGGGAGAGTGAAAAGTCAAGTTTGGATATAAAAAAAAATTGTACATCCAAAATGGAAATTGCACAAATGCAGAGAGAGATTATTCCAAAAAGTATATGTGATTTTTAAGGATTGTGAACTCTTTTTGTTTTTTATATATTGGGTTTTGCAATCATTGGAAGAGGGTGGGGCAAGGCATTTTGACCTGATTGTGACTACCAAACCATAAGTCATTTCTAACAAAAATTATAGCCGTTACACATCATTAATCGATTATAACATTTACGATGAACTATGATTGTTAGGTCAGCTTTTTGTAAAATAGGCAAAAAGTGGGTTGTTTGGCTCTGGTAAATATCCCACCGCACATTAACTTGAGATTTTAATTTTTTATACTCCTTGAAATTTTTGGATCATTTGGTCATTTTCATCTTCAACTTGTTTCTGGCATGCATATCCACCACATTTAAAACATGTGAGGATCAATTAAAAATCTTTTTCTTATAAAATTCCACCAAGCTATTAGGGGTTGTACTAGTGGAATTTCCCAAACATGGATAACAAAACTTTGGTGTTAATTTTTAGTGCGTGAAATAATTTTCTTCACTTACAATTAGTACAGTTTTCAATTTTTTTTCATACTTCTCTTAAATTTTCATTTTGTTGTGATCTATTTAGCTTATCTTTTGGTTTACGAGAAAAATGGGATAGTGAAAAAGTTGATTTTGGATTTGAAAAAAAATTGAACATTGAAAATCGAAATGCACAAATGCAGAGTGAGATAATTCCATAAAGTATCTGTGATTTTTTAGGATTGTAAACTTTTTTAGTTTTTTATATATTGAGTTTTGCAATCATCGGAACAAGGGGGGGGGGGGGGGGGGGGGGGGGGGGGGGGGGGGGGGGGGGGTGTATTTTGAATTGAGTGTTGACTCCCAAACCATACGTCATTTCTAACAAAATGTATTGCCATTACACATCATTAATCGATCAAAACATTTACAATGATCTATGATTGTTAGGTTCGCTTTTTGTAAAATAGGCAAAAAGTGGGTTGTTTGGCTCCTGTAAATATCCCACCGCACGTTAACTTGAGAATTTAATTTTTTCTTCTCATTTAAATTTTTGGATATTTAGGTCATTTGCATCTTCAACATGTTTTTGGCATGCATATCCACCACATTTAAAACACGTTAGGATCAATTAGAAATCTCTTTCTTATAAAATTCCACCAAGCTATTAGAGGTTGTACCTGTGGAATTTCTAAAACATGGTAACAAAACTTCTGTGTTAATTTTTATTGCGTGAAATAATTATCTTCACTCACATTTATTATGGTTTTCAAAATTTTTTTGCATACATAAACTCTAAAATTTTCATTTTGTTTTGATCTATTTGCCTTATCTTTTTGTTTACGAGAAAAATAGGAGAGTGAAAAGTCAAGTTTGGATTTGAAAAAAAATTGAACATCCTAAATGAAATTGCACAAATGCAGAGAGAGATAATTCCAAAAAGTATCTCTGATTTTTAAGGATTGTGAACTCTTTTAGTTTTTTATATATTGGGTTTTGCAATCATCGGAAGAGGGTGGGGCAAGGCATTTTGAACTGATTGTTGACTTCCAAACTATAAATCATTTCAAACAAATATAATAGCCGTTACACATCATTAATCGATCAAAACATTTGCAATGATTTATGATTGTTAGGTCCGCTTTTTGTAAAATAGGCAAAAAGTGGGTTGTTTGGCTCTGGTAAATATCCCACCGCACGTTAACTTGAGAATTTAATTTTTTTTACTCGAAATTTTTGGATCATTACATCATTTGCATTTTCAACATGTTTGTGGCATGCATATCCACCACATTTAAAACATATTAGGATCAATTAGAAATCGCTTTCTTTTCAAATTCAACCAAGCTATTAGGGGATGTACTAGTGGAATTTCCCAAACATGGATAAGAAAACTTTGGTGTTCATTTTTAGTGCGTGAAATAATTTTTTTGACTTATATTTATTATAGTTTTCAAATTTTTTTGCATACACATACTCTAAAATTTTCATTTTGTTGTGATCTATTTGCCATATCTTTTTGTTTACGAGAAAAATGGGAGAGTGAAAAGTCAAGTTTGGATTTGAGGAATAAATTGTTTTAGTTTTTTATATATTTGTATTTGGAATAATCAGAAGGGGGGGGGGGGGGGGGCTGGGGCAAGGCATTTTGAACTGAGTGTTGACTCCCAAACCATAAGTCATTTCTAGCAAAAATTATAGCCGTTACACATCATTAATCGATCAAAACATTTACGGTGATCTATGATTGTTAGGTCTGCTTTTTGTAAAATAGGAAAAAAGTGGGTCGTCTTGCTCTGGTAAATATCCCACTGCACGTTAACAGGAGAAATTAATTTTTTCCACTCCTTGAAATATTTGGATCATTAGGTCATTTGCGTATTCAACATTTTTCTTGCATGCCTATCCACCATATTTAAAACATGTTAGGATCAACTAGAAATCTCTTTCTTATAAAATTCCACAAAGCTATTAGGGGTTGTACTAGTAGAATTTCCAAAACATGGATAAAAAAGCTTTGGTGTTCATTTTTTGTGCGTGAAATAATTTTATTCTCTTACATTTATTAAATTTTTCGATTTTTTTGCATACATAAACTCTAAAATTTTCATTTTGTTGTGATCTATTTGCCATATCTTTTTTTTTACGAGAAAAATAGTAGACTGAAAAGTATTCGTTATCTTTTAGTTTTTTATATATTGGGTTTTGCAATCATCGGAAGTGGGGTGGGCAAGGCATTTTGAACTGAGTGTTGACTCCCAAACCATAAATCATCTCTAACGAAAATTATAGCCATTACACATCATTAATTGATCAAAATAATTACGATGATTTATGATTGTTAGGTCCACTTTTTGTAAAATAGGCAAAAAGTGGGTTGTTTGGCTCTGGTAAATATCCCACCGCTCGTTAACTTGAGAATTTAATTTTTTCTACTCCTAGAAATTCTTGGATCATTAGGTCATTTGCATCTTCAACATGTTTCTTGCATGCATATCCACCACTTTTAAAATATGTTAGGATCAATTAGAAATCTCTTTCTTATAAAATTCCACCAAGCTATTAGGGGTTGTACTAGTGGAATTTCCCAAACATGGATAACAAAACTTTGGTGTTCATTTTTAGTGCATGAAATAATTTTATTCACTTACATTTATTATATTTTTCAATTTTTTTCATACATAAACTCTAAAATTTTCATTTTGTTGTGATGTATTTGCCTTATCTTTTTGTTTACGAAAAAAATGGGAAAGTGAAAAGACAAGTTTGGATTTGAAAAACAAATTAACATCCAATCTGGAAATGCACAAATGCAGAGAGAGATAATTCAAAAAGTCTATGTTTTTTTTTAAGTATTTTAAACTTCTTTAGTTTTTTATATATTGGGTTTTGCAATCATCGGCGAGGCATTTTGAATTGATTGCGCGCATAACATTACACCCCCCTTGAAAGACGAGCTTGTCCTCAAGCTTAGAAGTAGTGTCTATATGCCGACGTCTTCCCCGGGGTATGCACATAATAACATTATTATTTTAGTGTTTTCTTTAATTTACTTTATTTTATTTCAGTTTTAGGTCACAGGGGTATTTATGGAATTATTTATTAATAGGGATATTCTTGGAATAATTTATTCATACGGATATTTTTGTAATATTTTATTAAACCCTAACAGGGTGAACCCTATTTAAGGGGTAAATGTAATGAGAAAAGGAAGCATTGAAGTATTAAGAATTAGGTTAATTTTAGCGTAAAGAGGCTTAGAGTTCTCCTCAACGAGCTCTAGGGTGTTCAAGCTTCCCTTTGGCTTGATCTTCGTTTATGTCTTCCCCATGTCTTCCTACTACCCCTACGGTAATGCTTGGAAGACCCGTAACCCGTGGCAGACCGCAGATCCTCCCAAAGAATCTACGTGTCAGATCCGAGATCGTAACAACTGGTATCAGAGCAGGACACAATGGGTTATTCTATACCCCAAGAAAGATGGATTGCTATGAGTAAGGAATTGGAGGAAATACGAGCACGGTTAGATGCTTCAATTGAATGTTCGACAAGGGAGCCACGTGCTCCCACAGAAAAGGTCATACTACCTGAAATCTCCGATTACGGCATATGCGTAGAAGAGGCAGCTGCTGCCTCGGACGGGCAGAAAGGCCAAGGGCCAGGAACTCTAGCGGGGACGACATCGAAATTTGGGGATTCCAAAATTCCAAAAACAGTTCCACTAGAAATTCCGATGGCACTCGAAATCTCCGAACAAGTGCAAAACTCCCGAAATGCCTCCAAGGGCTACGATTCGCCTCCAAGTGGTGCGATTCGCCACCGGTGTAGCAGGCGACTTAGTCGCATCCCTCGGGTCCGTTGGCAAAGTACCCGAGAGCCCTTTGTCTCAGAAAAATTCCAAGCGGCGATGCCTCAGTGGGATTCTCGTCACCCACCGGCGAAGCAGGATAGTTCATCGGCGCCGTAAGCAACTTTTCCACAAGGGATCTCGGTTCTGGGAGGCTGAGCAACGACGATTCACAAGTTTCCAAGAGCCCTCTGTCTCGGAAACTATCCAGGCGGCAAAGCCCCTATGGGCTGCGATTCGTCACTGGAAAATCACGCAATTCCGTAGGTACCGGGAGAGAGGAAGGAGACGCCCGTCACCGGACTTCATCGGTGCCATGAGGAATGAAACCGCGGGCCGTAGAGTTCGGGAGCTGCCGAAGGAAGAAGATGACTCCCGATTAAATTTTCCTAACTTAGGAAAATTTAATCGGCCGGGTCCGTTGAGTCGCACACCGGACCGGCTTCCTGAACCGAATCAACCCAAGTTAACATCGACTGGCCCAAAAAAAAAAAAAGAAGTGGGCAAACAGAGGGGGTGTCATAGCTATCGCGGATGCTGCATCAGCACCGGTGAAGATGTCGACATACAGACACTACTTCCGAGCTTGAGGACAAGCTCATCTTCCAAGGGGGGTGTAATTTTATGCACACAATAACATTATTATTTTTAATTTACTTTATTTATTTCAGTTTTAGGTCACATGGGTATTTTTGTAATTATTTATTAATAGGGATATTCTTGGAATATTTTATTCATAGGGATATTTTTGTAATATTTTATTAAACCCTAACAGGGTGAACCCTATTTAAGGGGTAAGAGTAATGAGAAAAAGAAGCATTGAAGTATTAAGAATTAGGTTAATTTTAGTGTAAAGAGGCTTAGAGTTCTCCTCAACGAGCTCTAGGGTGTTCAAGCTTCCCTTTGGCTTGATCTTCGTTTTCGCCTTCCCCATGTCTTCCTACTACCCCCACGGTAATGCTTGGAAGACCTGTAACCCGTGGTAGACCCCAGATCCTCCCAAAGAATCCACGTGTCAGATCCGGGACCATTAACTCTAAAATTTTCATTTTGTAGTGATCTATTTGCCTTATCTTTCTGTTAACGAGAAAAATGGGAGAGTGAAAAGTCAAGTATGGATTTGAATAAAAATTGAACATCCAAAAGGGAAATGCACAAATGTCGATAGATAATTCCAAAAAGTATCTGTGATTTTTAAGGATTGTAAACTCTTTTAGTTAATTATATTGGGTTTTGCAATCATCGGAGGATAGGGGGGGGGGGGGGGGGGGGGGGGGGGGGGGGGGAGGCATTTTTAACTGATTGTTGACTCCCAAACCATAAGTCATTTCTAACAAAAATTATAGCCGTTACACATCATTAATCGATCAAAAAATTTATGATGATCTATGATTGTTAGCTCCGATTTTTTTAAAATAGGCAAAAAGTGGGTCGTTTGGCTCAGGTAAATATCCCACCGCACGTTAACTTGAGAATTGAATTTTTTCTTCTCCTTGAAATTTTTGGATCATTAGGTCATTTGCATCTTCAACATGTTTCTGGCATGCATATCCACCACATTTAAAACATATTAGGATCAATTAGAAATCACTTTCTTACAAAATTCCACCAAGCTATTAGGGGTTGTACTAGTGGAACTTCCCAAACATGGATAACAAAACTTTGGTGTTCATTTTTATTGCGTGAAATAATTTTCTTTTCTTACATATATACTCTAAAATTTTCATTTTCTTGTGATCTATTTGCCTTATCTTTTTGTTAACGAGAAAAATGGGAGAGTGAAAACTCAAGTTTGGATTTGAGGAAAAATTGAACATCCAAAACAGAAATGCACAAATGTAGAGAGAGATAATTCCAAAACGAATCTATGATTTTTATGGAGTGTAAACTCTTTTAGTTTTTTATACATTGGGTTTTGCAATCATCTGAAGAGGGAGGAGGGGGGGGGGGGGGGGGGGGGGGGGGGGGGGGGGGGGGGACTCATTTTGAACTGAGTGTTAACTCCCAAACCATAAGTCTTTTCTAACAAAAATTATAGCAGTTACACATCATTAATCGATCAAAACATTTACGATGATCTATGATTGTTAGGTCCGCTTTTTGTAAAATAGGTAAATAGTGGGTTTTTGGCTCTGGTAAATATCCCACCGCACGTTAACTTGAGAATTTAATTTTTACTACTCCTTGAAATTTTTTCATCATTAGTCATTTACTTCTTCAAAAATTTTCTTGCGTGCATATCCACAACAATTGAAATATGTTAAGATCAATTAGAAACCTCTTTCTTATAAAATTCCACCAAGCTATTAGGGGTTGTACTAGTGGAATTTCCCGAACATGGATAACAAATCTTTGGTGTTCATTTTTAGTGCGTGAAATAATTTTCTTCACTTACATTTATTATAGTTTCAAATTTTGTTTCATACATAAACTCAAAAAATTTTATTTTGTTGTGATCTATTTGCCTTATCTTTTTCATTACGAGAAAAATGGGATAGTGAAAACTCAAGTTTGGATTTGAAAAAAAATTGAACATCCAAAATGGAAATGCAAAAATGCAGAGAGAGATAATTCCAAAAAGTGTCTGTGATTTTTAGGGATTGTAAACTCTTTTAGTTTTTTATATATTAGGTTTTGGAATAATTGGAAGAGGGTGGGGCGAGGCATTTTGAACTGATTGTTGACTCCCAAACCATAAGTCATTTCTAACAAAAATTATAGCCATTACACATCATTAATCGATCAAAATATTTACGATGATCTATGATTGTTAGTTCCGCTTTTTGTAAAATTGGCAAAAAGTGGGTTGTTTGGCTCTAGTAAATATCCTACCTCACGTGAACTTGGGAATTTAATTTTTTCTACTCCTTGAAATTTATGGATCATTAGGTCATTTGCATCTTCAACATCTTTCGGGCATGCATATCCCCCACATTTAAAACATGTTAGGATCAATTAGAAATCACTTTCTTATAAAATTCCTCCAAGCAAATAGAGGTTGTACTAGTGGAATTTCCCAAACATGGAAAACAAAACTTTGGTGTTCATTTTTAGTGCGTGAAATAATTTTCTTTACTTACATTTATTATAGTTTTCAATTTTTTTTGTGTACATATACACAAAAAATTTCATCTCGATGTGATCTATTTGCCTTATTTTTTTGTTTACGAGAAAAATGGGAGAGAGAAAAGTAAAGTTTGGATTTAAAGAAAAATTGAACATCCAAAATCGAAATGCACAAATGCAAAGAGAGATAATTCCAAAAAATGTTTGTGATTTTCAACGATTGTAAACTCTTTATGTTCTTTATATATTGGGTTTTTGCATGCATATACACAAAAATTTTCATTTTGTTCTGATCTATTTGCCTTATCTTTTTGTATATGAGAAAAATGGGAGAGTGAAAGTCAAGTTTGGATTTGAAGAAAAATTGAACATAAAAAATGTAAATGCACAAATATAGAGAGAGATAATTCCAAAAAGTATCTGTGATTTTTAGGGTTTGTAAACTCTTTTAGTTTTTTATATATTGGGTTTTGCAATCATAGGCAGAGGAGGCATCTTGAACTGAGTGTTGACTCCCAAACCATAAGTCATGTCTAAAAAACATTATAGCCATTACACATCATTAATCGATCACAACATTTACGAGGATCTACGAATGTTAGGTCCGCTTTTTGTAAAATTGGCAAAAAGTGGGTTGTTTGGCTCTGGTAAATATCCCACCGCATGTTAACTTGAGAATTTAATTTTTTCTACTCGAAATTTTTTGATCATTAGGTCATTTCCATCTTCTACATGTTTCTAGCATGCATATCCACCACATTTAAAACATGTTAGGATCAATTAGAAATCTCTTTCTTATAAAATTCCACCAAGTTATTAGGAGTTCTACTAGAGGAATTTCTCAAACATGGATAATAAAACTTTGGTGTTCAGTTTTAGTGCGTGAAATAATTATCTTCAATTACATTTGTTATAGTTTTCAATTTTTTTCGCATACATATACACTAAAATTTTCATTTTGTTGTGATCTATTTGCCTTATCATTTTATTTACAAGAAAAATGGCAGAGTGAAAAGTCATGTTTTAAAAAATGTTGAACTTCCAAAAAGGAAATGCACAAATGCTAAGAGAGATAATTCCTAAAAGTATCTGTGATTTTTAAGGATTTAAAACTAGTTTTTTATTTATTTATTGGGTTTTGTAGTCATCGGAAGAAGGGGGGAAGGGGCGGGGGGGTGGGGGGGGGGGGGGGGGGGGGGGGGGGGGGGGGGGGTTAGGCATCTTGAGCTCAGTGTTGACACCCAAACCATAAGTCTTTTCTAACAAAACATATAGCCATTACACACCATTAATCGATTAAAACATTTATGATGATCTATGATTGTTAGGTCCGCTTTTTGTAAAATAGGCAAAAAGTGGGTTGTTTGGCTCTGGTAAATATCCCACTGCACTTTAACTTGAGAATTTAATTTTTTCTACTGCTTGAAATTGTTGAATCATTAGGTCTTTTTCATCTTCAACATGTTTCTGGCATGCATATCCAACACATTTAAAACATGTTAGGATCAATTAGAAATCACTTTCTCATAAATTCCACCAAACTATTAGGGGTTGTACTAGTGGAATTTCCCAAACATGGATCACAAAACTTTGGTGCTCATTTTTAGTGCGTGAAATAATTTTCTTCACTTATATTTATTATTGTTTTCAAATTTTTTTGCATACATATACACAAAAAGTTTCATTTTGTCTTGTGATCTATTTGCCTTATGTTTTTTTTTATGACAAAAATGGGAGAGAGAAAAGTCAAGTTTGGATTTAAAGAAAAATTGAACATCCAAAATCGAAATGCACAAATGCAGAGAGAGATAATTCTAAACGTGTCTGTGATATTTAAGGGTAGTAAACTCTTTTTGTTCTTTATATATTGGGTTTTTGCATACATATACACATAAAATTTCATTTTGTGGTGATCTATTTGCATTTTCTTTTTGTTTATGAGAAAAATGGGATAGAGAAAACTCAAGTTTGGAATAAAGAAAAATTGAACATCCAAAATCGAAATGCACAAATGCAGAGAGAGATAATTCCAAAAAGTGTCTGTGATTTTTAAGGATTGTGAACTCTTTTTGTTCTTTATATATTGGGTTTTGCAATCATCGGAAGAGGGGGGGGGGGGGGGGGGGGGGGGGGGGGCAAGGCATTTTGAACTAAGTGTTAACTCCCAAACCATAAGTCATTTCTAAAAAAAATTATAGCCATTACACATCATTAATCGATTAAAATATTTACGGTCATCTATGATTGTTAGGTCCGCTTTTGTAAAATACTCAAAAAGTGGTAGTTTGGCTCTAGTAAATATACCACCGCACGTTAACTTGAGAATTTTTTTTTTCTACTCGAAATTTTTTGATCATTAGGTCATTTGCATCTTCAACATGTTTTTGGCATGCATATCCACCACATTTAAAACATGTTCAGATCAATTAGAAATCTCTTTATTAAAAATTTCCACCAAGCTACTAGGGGTTGTACTAGTGGAATTTCCGAAACATGGTAACAAAACTTCAATGTTCATTTTTAGTGTGTGAAATAATTATCTTCACTTACATTTATTATGGTTTTCAAATTTTTTTTGCATATATAAACTCTAAATTTTCATTTTGTTGTGATCTATTTGCCTTATCTTTTTGTTTACGAGAAAAATGAGAGACTGAAAACTCAAGTTTGAAAAAAAACTCAACATCCAAAACGGAAATGCACAAATGCAGAGAGAGATAATTCCAAAAAGTATCTGTGATTTTGAAGGATTGTAAACTCTTTTAGTTTTTTATATATTATGCTTTGCAATAATCGGAAGAGGGGAGGCATTTTGAACTGAGTGTTGACTCCCAAACCATAAGTCATTTCTAACAAAAATTATAACCGTTACACATCATTAATTGATCAAAAACATTTACGATGATCTATGATTGTTATGTCCGGTTATTGTAAAAAAGGCAAATCGAGGGTTGTTTGGCTCTGGTAAATATCCCACCGCACGTTAGCTTAACAATTTAATTTTTTCTACTCCTTAAAATTTTTGGATCATTAGGTCATTTGCAGCTTCAACATGTTTCTGGCATGCATATCCACCACATTTTAAACATTTTAGTATCAATTAGAAATCTTTTTTTTTAAATTTCACCATGCTATTAGGGGTTGTACTAGTGGAATTTCCCAAACATGGAAAACAAAACTTTGGTGTTTATTTTTAGTGCATGAAATAATTGTCTTCACTTACATTTATAATAGTTTTTAATTTTTATTTCAACACATAAACTCTAAAATTTTCATTTTGTTGTGATCTATTTGCCTTATCTTTTTGTTTACGAGAAAAATAGGAGAGTGAAAAGGCAAGTTTGGATTTGAAAAAAATTGAACATCCAAAATGGAAATGCACAAATGTAGAGATAGATAATTCCAAAATGTATCTGTGAATTTTAAGGATTGGAAACTCTTTTAGTTTTTTATATAATAGCTTTTGCAATCATCGAAAGAGGGGGGTGGTGCGAGGCTTTTTGGACTGAGTGTTGACACCCAAACCATAAATCATTTCTAACAAAAATTATAGCCGTTACACATCATTAATCCATCAAAACATTTACCATGATCTATGATTGTTAGGTCCACTTGTAGTAAAAGAGGCAAAAAGCTAGTTGTTTGGCTGTGGTAAATATCCCACCGCAAGTTAACTTGAGAATTTAATTTTTTATTTTTTGGAACATTAGGTCATTTGGGTCTTCAACATGTTTCTGGCATGCATATCCTCCACATTTAAAGAATTTTAGAATCAATTAGAAATTTCTTTCTTATAAAATTCCAACAAGCTATTAGGGGTTATACTAGTGGAATTTCCCAAACATGGATTAAAAAACTTTGGTGTTCATTTTTAGTGCATGAAATAATTTTCTTCACTTACATTTTTCAATTTTCTGGATCATTAGGTCATTTTCACCTTCAACATGTTTCTAGCATGCATATCCACCACATTTAAAACATGTTAGGATCAATTAGAAATCTCTTTCTTATAAAATTCCACAAAGCTATTAGGGGTTGTACAAGTGGAATTTCCCTAACATTGATAACAAAACTTTGGTGTTCATTTTTAGTGCGTGAAATAATTTTCTTCACTTACATTTTTTGTGAAGTTACAATCCATAAAAGTCGTAGATACTTTTTGGAATTATCTCTCTCAACATTTGTACATTTCCATTTTGGATGTTCAATTTTTTTTCAAATCCAAACTTGAGTTTTCACTCTCCCGTTTTTCTCGTAAACAAAAAGATAAGGCAAATAGATGACAACAAAATGAAAGTTTTAGAGTTTAAGTATGCAAAAAATTTTGAAAAATATACTAAATGTAAGTGAAGAAAATTATTTCACACACTTAAAATGAACACCAAAGTTTTGTTATCCATGTTTGAGAAATTCCACTCGTACAACCCCAAATAGTTTGGTGGAGTTTTATAAGAAAAAGATTTATAATTGATCCTATAATATTTTAAATGTGGTGGATATGCATGCCAGAAACATGTTGAAGATGCAAATGACCTAATGATCCAAAAATTTCAAGGAGTAGAAAAAATTAAATTTTCAAGTTAACGTGTTGTGGATATTTTCTTCCGATGATTTCAAAACCACATATACTTAAAAATCCTTAAAAGAGTTTACAATCCTTAAAAATCACATATAATTTTTGGAATTATCTCTCTCAGTATTTATGCATTTCCATTTTGGATGTTGAATTTTTTTTCAAAAACAAACTTGAGAGTTTTCACTCTCCCATTTTTCTCGTAAACAAACAAGATAAAGCAAATAAATCACAAAAAAATGAAAATTTTAGAGTTTATGTATGAAACAAAATTTAAAAACTAAAATAAATGTAAGTGAAGAAAATTATTTCACACACTAAAAAAGAACACCAAATTTTTGTAATCCAAGTTTGGGAAATTCCACTAGTACAACTCCTAATGGCTTGGTGGAATATTAAAAGAAAGAGTTTTCTAATTTATCCTAACATGTTTTAAATGTGGTGGATATCCATGCCAGAAACAAGTTGACGATGTAAATGACCTAATGATTCAAAATTTTCAAGGAGTAGAAAAAATTAAATTCTCAAGTTAACGTGCTATGGGATATTTACTAGAGCCAAACAACCCCCTTTTTGCCTATTTTACAAAAAGCGGACCTAAAATCATAGATCATCGTAAATGGTTTGATCGATTAATGATGTGTCACGGCTATATTTTTTTTTAGAAATGAGTTATGGTTTGGAAGTTAACACTCAACTACCTCCCCCCCCCCCCCCCCCCCCCCCCCCCCTCCCTCTGCCTCTTCCGATGATTGAAAAACCCAATATATATAAAACTTAAAGAGTTTAAAATCCTTATAAATAACTGATACTTTTTGGAATTATCTCTCTCACCATTTGTGCATTTCCATTTTGGATTTTCAATTATTTTTCAAAAACAAACTTGAGTTTTCATTGTCCCATTTTTCTCGTAAACAAAATAGATAAGGCAAATAAATCACAACAAAATGAAAATTTTAGAGTTTATGTATGAAAAAAATTGAAAACTATAATAAATGTAAGTGAAGAAAATTATTTCGCGCACTAAAACTGAACACCAAAGTTTTGTAATCAATGTTTGGGAAATTCCACTAGTACAACACCTAATAGCTTTGTGGTATATTATAAGAAAGAGTTTTCTAGTTTATCCTAACATGTTTTAAATGTGGTGGATACGCATGCCAGAAACATGTTGAAGATGCAAATGACATAATGATCCAAAAATTTCAAGCAGTAGAAAAAATTTAAATTTTCAAGTTAACGTGCGGTGGGATATTTACTTGAGCCAAACAACCCACATTTTGCCTATTTTTCAAAAAGCAGACCAAACAATCATAGATCATCGTAAATGTTTTGATCGATTAATGATGTGTAACAGCTATAATTTTTGTTAGAAATGACTTATGGTTTGGGAGTCAACAGCTAGTTAAAAATGCCTCGCCCCCTCTTCTAATGATTGCTAAACCCAATATGTAAAAAACTAAAAGAGTTTAGAATCCTTAAAAACCGCAAATACTTTTCGGAATTATTTTTCTCAGAATTTGTGCATTTCCAATTTGAATGTTCAATTTTTTTTCAAATCCAAACTTGAGTTTTCACTCTCCCATTTTTCTCGAAACAAAAAAGCTAAGGCAAATAGATCACAACAAAATGAAAATTTTAGAGTTTATGCATGCAAAAAAGTTTGAAAACTATAATAAATGTAAGTGGAGAAAATTATTTCACGCACTAAAATGAACACCAAGGTTTTGTCATCCTTGTTTGGGAAATTCCATAACTACAACCCCTAATAGCTTGGTGGAATTTTATAAGAAAGAGATTTCTAAATGATCCTAACATGTTTTAAATTTGGTGGATATGCATGCCAGAAACATATTGAAGATGCAAATGACCTAATGATCTAAAAATATCAAGGAGTTGAAAAAATTAAATTCCCAAGTAAACGTGCAGTGGGATATTTACCAGAGCCAAACAACCCACTTTTGCCTATTTTACAAAAAGCGGACCTAAAAATCATAGATCATCATATATGTTTTGATCGTTTAATGATGTGTAACGGCTATAATTTTTGTTAGAAATGACTTATGGTTTGGGAGTCAACACTCAGTTCAAAAAGCCTCGCCCCTCCCTCTTCCGATGATTGCAAGACCCAATATATAAAAAACTAAAAGAGTTTACAATCCTTAAAAATCAGAGATACTTTTTGTAATTATCTCTCTCAGCATTTTTGCAGTTCCATTTTGGATGTTCAAACTTTTTTTCAAATCTAAACTTGAGTTTTCACTCTTCAATTTTTCTCGTAAACAGAAAGATAAGGCAAATAGATCACAACCAAATGAAAATTTTATAGTTTATGTATGCAAAATAAATTGGAAACTATAATAAATGTTAGTGAAGAAAATTATTACACGCTCTAAAAATGAACACCAAAGTTTTGTTATCCATGTTTCTGAAATTCCACGAGTACTACCCCTAATAGCTTAGTGGAATTTTATAAGAAAGAGATTTCTAATTGATCCTAACATGTTTTAAATGTGGTGGATATGCATGCCAGAAACATGTTGAAGATGCAAATGACCTAATGATCCAAAAATTTCAAGGAGTAGAAAAAATAAAATTCTCAAGTTTAGGTGCTGTGGTATATTTACTAGAGCCAAACAACCCCCTTTTTGCCTATTTTACAAAAAGCTAAGGTAAAATTCATATATCACCATAAATGTTTTTATCGATTAATGATGTGTAACGGCTATGATTTTTGTTAGAAATGATTTATGGTTTGGGAGTCAACACTCAGTTAAAAATGCCACACCCCCCTCTTCCGATGATTGCAAAACCCAATATATAAAAAATTTAAAGAGTTTACAATCCTTAAAAATCACAGATACTTTTCGGAGTTATCTTTCTCAGCATTTGTGCATTTCCATTTTCGGTGTTCAATTTTTTTTCAAATACAAACTTGAGTTTTCATGCTCCCATTTTTCTCGTAAATAAAAAGATAAGGCAAATAAATCACAACATAATGAAAATTATGGAATTTTAAATGTGGTGGATTTGCAGGCCAGAAACATGTAGAAGATGCAAATGACCAATTGCCCTAAAAATTTGAAGCAGTGGAAAAGATTTAATTCTCAATTTAACATACGGTTGGATATTTACCAGAGCCAAACAACCCACTTTTTGCCAATTTTTCAAAAAGCGGACCTAACTATCATAGATTATCGTAAATGTTTTGATCGATTAATGTTGTGTAATGGCTATAATTTTTGTTAGAAATGACTTATGGTTTGGGAGTCAACACTCAGTTCAAAATGCCTTGCCCGCCCCTCTTCCGATGATTGCAAAACCCAATATATAAAAAACTAAAAGCATATACAATCCTTAAAAATCACAGATACTTTTTGGAGTTATCTCTCTCAGAATTTGTGCATTTCCATTTTGGATGTTCATTTTTTTTTCAAATCCGAATTGAGTTTTCACTCTCCCATTTTTCTTGTACACAAAAAGATAAGGCAAATAGATCACAACAAAATGAAAATTTTAGAGTTTATGTAGGTCAAAAAAATTGAAAACTATAATAAATGTAAGTGAAGAAATTAATTTCATGAACTAAAAATGAACACTAAAGTTTTGTTATTCATGTTTGGGAATTTCCACTAGTACAACCCCAAATAGCTAGGTGGAATTTTATAAGAAATAGATTTCTAATTGATCCTAACATGTTTTAAATGTGGTGGATATGCTTACCAGAAATATTTTGAAGATGCAAATGACCTAATGATCAAAAAATTCAAGGAGTAGAAAAAATTAAATTCTCAAGTTAATGTGTAGAGGGATATTTACAAGTGCCAAACATCCCACTTTTTACCTTTTTTACAAAAAAATGGACCTAACAATCATAGATCATCGTAAATGTTTTGATTGATTAAAGATGTGTAATGACTATGATTTTAGTTAGAAATGTGTAGTGACTATGATTTTAGTTAGAAATGTGTAAAACCAAATATATAATCAACTCAAAGAGTTTACAATCCTTAAAAAGCACATATACTTTTTGGAATAATCTCTCTCAGCATTTGGGCATTTCCATTTTGGATCTTCAATTTTTGTTCAAATCCAAACTTGAGTTTTCACTCTGTCATTTTTCTCGAAAACAAAAAAATAAGGCAAATAGACCACAACAAAATGAAAATTTTAGAGTTTATGTATGAAAAAAAATTGAAAACTGTACTAAATGTAAGTGAAGAAAATTATTTCATGCACTTAAAATGAACACCAAATTTTTGTTCTCTATGTTTGGGAAATTCCACTTGTATAACCCCAAATAGTTTGGTGGAATTTTATAAGAAAAAGATTTCTAATTGATCCTAACATGTTTTAAATGTGGTGGATATGCATGCGAGAAACATGTTGAAGATGCAAATGACCTAGTGATCCAAAATTTTCAAGGAGTAGAAAAAATTAAACTCTCGAGTTAACGTGCAGTGGGATATTTACTTGAGTTAAACAACCAACTTTTTGCCTATTTTACAAAAAGCGGACCTAACAATCATAGATCATTGTATATGTTTTGATCCATTAATGATGTGTAATGGCTATAATTTTTGTTAGAAATAACTTAGGGTTTGGTAGTCGACCCCCAGTTCAACATGCTCCCCCCCCCCCCCCCCCCCCCCCCCCCCCCCCCCCTCCTCCCCCCCCCGCCGTCTCTCCCTTCCCCTCTCTCCTCTCTCTACCGATGATTGCAAAACCCTTTATATAAAAAACTAAAAGATTTTACAATCCTTAAAAATCACAGATAATTTTTTGAATTATCTCTCTTAGCATTTGTGCATTTCCATTTTGGATGTTAAATTTTTTTGCAAATCCAAACTTGGGTTTTCAATCTCCCAATTTTCTCGTAAACAAAAAGATAAGGCAAATATATCACCACATAATGAAAATTTTAGAGTTTATGCATGCAAGAAAATTTGAAAACTATTATAAATGTAAAGGAGAAAAATTAATTCAATCACTTAAAATGAACACCAAAGTTTTGTTATCCATGTTTGGGAAATTCCACAAGTACAACCCCTAATAGCTTGGTGGAAGTTTATAAGAAAGAGGTTTCAATTTAATCCTAACATGTTTTAAATGTGGTGGATATGCATGCGACAAATATGTTGAAGATGCAAATGACCTAATGATCTAAAAATTTGAAAGACTAGAAAAAATTAAATTCTCAAGTTAACGTGCGGTGCGATATTTACTAGTGCCAAACAAGCCACTTTTTGCCTATTTTACAAAAAGAGGGCCTAACAATCATAGATCATTCTAAATGTTTTGATCGATTAATGATGTGTAATGAATATAATTTTTTTTAGAAATGACTTATGGTTTGGGAGTCAACACTCAGTTAACAATACCTATTTTACAAAAAGAGGGCCTAACAATCATAGATCATTCTAAATGTTTTGATTGATTAATGATGTGTAACGACTATAATTTTTTTTAGAAATGACTTATGGTTTTGGAGTCAACACTCATTTAACAATACCTCACCACCACCCACCCCCCCCCCCCCCCCCCCCCCCCACCCACCCTCCTCCTCTCGTCTTCCGATGATTGCAAAAACCAACATATGAAAAACTAAAAGAGTTTACAATCCTTAAAAATCATAGATACATTTTTGGAATTATCTCTCTCAGCATTTGTGCATTTCCATTTTGGATGTTCAATTTTTTTTCAAATTTAAACTTGAGTTTTCACTCTCCCATTTTTCTCGTAAACTAAAAAGATATGGCAAATAGATCACAACCAAATAAAATTTTTAGAGTTTATGTATGCAAAATAATTTGAAAACTATAATAAATGTAAGTGAAAAAAATTATTTCACGCACAAAAAATGAACACCAAAGTTTTGTTATCCATGTTTGGGAAATTCCACTAAAGTTTTGTTATCCATGTTTGGGAAATTCCACTAGTACAACCCTTAATAGCTTGGTGGAATTTTATAAGAAAGAGATTTCTAATTGATCCTAACATGTTTTAAATGTGGTGGATATGCGTGCCAGAAACATGTTGAAGATGCACGTGACCTAATGATCCAAAATTTTCTAGGAGTAGAAAAAATTAAATTCTCAAGTTAACAAGTGGTGGGATATTGACCAGAGCCAAACAACCCGCCTCTCGCTCTTCCGATGATTGCAAAACCCAATATATAAAAAACTAAAAGAGTTTACAATCCTTAAAAATCACAAATACTTTTTGGAATTATCTCTCTTATCATTTTTGCATTTCCATTTTGGATGTTAAATTTTTTTTCAAATACAGACTTGAGTTTTTACTCACCCATTTTTCTCTTAAACAAAAAAGATAAGGCAAATAAATCACAGCAAAATGAAAATTTTAGAGTTTATATATGAGAAAAAATTTGAAAACTATAATAAATGTAAGTGAAGAAATATATTTCTCGCACTAAAAATGAACACCAAAGTTTTGTTATCCATGTCTGGAAAATTCTACTTGTACAACCGCTAATAGCTTGGTGGAATTTTATAAGAAAGAGTTTTCTAATTGATCCTAACATGTTTTAAATCTGGTGGATACGCATGCGAGAAACATGTTGAAGATGCAAATGACCTAATGATCCAAAAATTGCAAGGAGTAGAAAAAATTATATTCTCAACTTAATGTGTTGTGGGATATTTACTTGAGCCAAACAACCACTTTTTGACTATTTTAGAAAAAGCGGACCTAACAATCATAGCTCATCATAAATGTTTTAAGATATTAAGGATTTGTAACGGCTATAATGTTTGTTAGAAATGACTTATGGTTTGGGAGTCAACACTCAATTAAAAATGCTTCGCCCACCCCTCTTCCGATGATTGTAAAACCCAATATATAAAAAAGTGAAAGATTTTTAATACTTAAAATCATAGATACTTTTTTGAATTATCTCTCTCAGCATTTGTGCATTTCCATTTTGGATGTTCAATTTTTTTTTCAAATCCAAACTTGAGTTTTCTCGCTCCCATTTTTCTTGTTAACAAAAATCCCAACGAACATTCACTTGAGAATTTAACGAGGTTTGGATCCATAGGTCATTTTCATCATTAACATGTTTCAAGCATGCATATCTATATTTAAAACATGTGTAGGATCAATTAGAAATCTCTCTCTTATAACATTCCAAGCTATTTGGGTTAAACTAGTGGAATTTCTCAAACTTGGATATCAAAACTTTCGTGTTCATTTGTGGTGTGTAAATAAATTTTCTATGCTTACATTTGTTGTTGTTTTATATTTTTTGCATCCATAAACTCCAAAATTTTCAGTTGGCTGTGATCTATTTTCCTTGTCTTTTTGTTCACGAGATAATGGGAAAAAATAAAAACTCAAGTTTTGATTTAAAAAAAATTATACATCTAAAATGGAAATGCACAAATGTAGAGAGAGATAATTCCAAAAATTTTATGTATGTTTTAGGTATAGTATATACTTTCTAGTTTTTATATTAGGTTTGCAATCGTCGGGAAAAGAGGGAGGCGGGGGATTTTCAACGGAGTGTTGACTCCCAATCCGTAAGTCATTTCTTATAAAAATATAGCCCGTTAAGTATGATTGACCAATAAATCACTTTACAAATCATTTGTGATTGTTAGGTCAGCTTTTTTCAAATAGGAAAAATAATGGCTAGTTTGACTCGGGTCAATAGCCCACTACATGTTCACTTGAGAATTGAATGAGGTTTGGATCCATAGGTCATTTGCAACTTTAACATGTTTCAAGCATGCATATCCAAATTTAAAACATCTGAGGAGGAATTTGAAATCTCTCTCTTATAAGATTCCAAGTTATTAGGGTAGAATTAATGGAATTTCCCAAACTTGGATTTACCCAAACAACTCACTTTTTGCCTATTTTACAAAAAGTGGACCTAACAATCATAGATCGTCATAAATGTTTTGATTGATTAATGATATGTAACGGCTATAATTTTTGTTAGAAATGACTTATGGTTTGGGAGTCAACACTCAGTTAAAAATGCCATGCCCCCCTCTTCCGATGATTGCAAAACCTAATATTTAAAAAACTAAAAGAGTTTACAATCCTTAAAAATCACAGATACTTTTTGGAATTATCTATCTCAGCATTTGTGCATTTCCATTTTCGATGTTAAATTTTTTTTCAAATCCAATCTTGAGCTTTCACACTCCTATTTTTCTCGTAAACAAAAAGATTAGGCAAATAGATCATAACAAAACGAAAATTTTAGAGTTTATGAATGCAAAAAAAATTGAAAACTATAATAAATGTAAGTGAAGAAAATTATTTCACACATTAAAAATGAACCCACAAGTTTTGTTATCCATTTTTGGGAAATTCCACGAGTACATCACCTAATAGCTTGTTGGAATTTTATAAGAAATAGATTTCTAATTGATCCTAATATTTTATAAATTTGGTGGATATGCATGCCTGAACCAAGTTGAAGATGCAAATAACCAAATGATCCAAAAATTTCAAGGAGTATAAAAAATTAAATTCTATAGTTGACGTGTGGTGGGATATTTACCAGAGCCAAACAACCCACTTTTTGCCTATTTTAAAAAATGCTGACCTAACAATCAAAGTTCATCATACATGTTTTTATCGATTAATGATGTGTAACGGCTATAATTTTTGTGAGAAATGACTTATGGTTTGGGTGTCAACACTCAGTTAAAAATACCTCTCCCCACTTTTTCGATGACTGCAAAACCCAATATATAAAAAAACTAAAAGAGTTTAGAATCCTTAAAACTCACAGATACTTTCTGGAATTATCTCTCTCAGCATTTTTGCATTCCAATTTTGGATGTTCAATTTTTTTTCAAATCCAAACTTGAGTTTTCATTCTTCCATTTTTCTCATAAACAAAAAGATAAAGCAATTAGATCTCAAGAAAATGAAAATTTTAGAGTTCATGTATGCAAAAAAAATTGAAAACTATAATAAATGTAAGTGATGAAAATTATTTCACCCACTAAAAATGAATACACAAGTTTTGTTTTCCTTGTTTGGGAAATTCCACTAGTACAACCCCTAATAGCTTGGTGGAATTTTATAAGAAAGAGATTTCTAATTGATCCTAACATATTTTAAATGTGGTGGATATGCGTGCCTGAAACATTTTGAAGATGCAAATGACCTAATGATCAAAAAATTTCAAGGAGCGGAAAAAATTAAATTCTCAAGTTAAAGTGCGGTGGGATATTTACCAGAGCCAAACAACCCACTTTTTGCCTATTTTATAAAAATTAGACCTAACAATAATAGATCTTCGTAAATGTTTTGATTGATTAATGATGTGTAACAGCTACATTTTTTCTTAGAAAAGACTTATGGTTTGGGAGTTAACACAGTTAAAAATGCCTTGCCGCCCTCTTCCGATGATAGCAAATCCCAATATATAAAAAACTAAAAGAGTTTACAATCCTTAAAAATCACAGATAGTTTTTGGAATTATCTCTCTCAGCATTTGTGCATTTCCATTTTGAATGTTGAAGTTTTTTTCAAATCCAAACTTCAGTTTTCACTTTCCCATTTTTCTCGTAAACAAAAAGATAAGGCAAATAGATCACAAAAAGATAAAAATTTTAGAGTTTATGTATGAAAAAAAATTGAAAAATATAACAAATTTAAGTGAAGAAAATTATTTCACGCACCAAAAATAAACACATAAGTTTTGTTATCCATGTTTGGGAAATTCCACTACCACAACCCCTAATTGCTTGGTGGAATTTTATAAGAAAGAGATTTCTAATTTATCCTAACATCTTTTAAATGTGGTGGATATGCTTGCCTTAAACATGTTGAAGATGCAAATGACCTAATGATCCAAAAATTTCAAGGAGTAGAAAAAATTAAATCCTCAAGTTAATTTGCAGTGGGATATTTACCAGAGCCAAACAACCGACTTTTTGCCTATTTTATAAAAAGCGGACCTAAAAATAATAGATCATCGTAAATGTTTTGATCGATTAATGACATGTAACGGCTATATTTTTTCTTTGAATTGATTTATGGTTTGGGAGCCAACACTTAGGTAAAAATGCCTTGCCCCCCTCTTCCGATGATTGCAAATCCCAAGATATAAAAAACTAAAAGAGTTTACAATCCTTAAAAATCACAGATACTATTTGGAATTATCTCTTACAGCATATGTGCATTTCCATTTTGGATGTTCAATTTTGTTTCAAATCCAAACTTGAGTTTTCACTCTCCCATTTTTCTTGTAAACAAAAAGATAAGGCAAATAGATCACAACAACATGAAAATTTTAGAGTTTATATATGCAAAAAATAGAAAACTATAATAAATGTAAGTGAATAAAATTATTTCATACACTAAAAATGAACACACAAGTTTTGTTATCCATGTTTGGGAAATTGCACTAGTACAACCCAAAATAGCGTGGTGGAATTTGATAAGAAAGAGATTTCTTATTGATCCTAACATCTTTTAATTGTGGTGGATATGCATGCTTGAAACATGTTGAAGACGCAAATGACCTAATGATCCATAAATTTCAAGTACTAGAAAAAATTAAGTTCTCAAGATAACGCGAGGTGGGATATTTAACAGAGACAAACAACCGACTTTTTGCCTATTTTACAAAAAGCAGACCTAACAATCATAGATAATCGTCAAATTTTTGAAAATTTAAGGATGTGCAATGGCTATAATTTTTTTAGAAATGACTTATGGTTGGGAGTCAACACTCAGTTAAAAAAACCTCACCCACTCTCCCCATATCATCCCCCCCCCCCCCTACACACACACACACACACTCTTCCAATCATTGCAAAACCCTATATATAAAATGTAAAAGAGCTTACAATGCTTAAAAATCACAGATACTTTTTGGAATTATCACTCTCAGCATTTGTGCATTTCCATTTCGGATGTTCAATATTTTTTCAAATCCAAAATTGAGTTTTCACTCTCCCATTTTTCTCATAAACAAAAAGATACGGCAAATAGATCACAACAAAATCAAAATTTTAGAGTTTATATATGAAAAAATAGTTTGAAAACTATAATAAATTTAAGTGAAGAAAATTATTTCACGCACGAAAAATGAACACCAATGTTTTGTTATCCATGTTTGGGAAATTTCACTAGTAGCTTGGTGGAATTTTATAAGAAAGCGATTCTAATTTATCCTAACATATTTTAAATGTGGCGGATATGCATGCCTGAAACATGTTGAATATGCAAATGACCTAATGGTCCAAAAATTTCAAATAGTTGAAACAATTAAATTCTCAAGTTAACGTGCGGTAGGGTATTTACCAGAGCCCAACAAGCCACTTTTTGCCTATTTTACAAAAATCGACCTAACAATCATAGATCATCATAAATGTTTGATCGATTAATGATGTGTAACGGCTATAATTTTTGTTGGAAACGACTTATTGTTTGGGAGTCAACCCTCAGTTGAACATGCTTGGCCCCCCTCTTCTAATGATTGCAAAACCCAGTATATAAAAAACTAAAAGAGTTTACATTCTTTAATAATCACATATACTTTTTTGAATTATCTCTCTCAGCATTTGTGCATTTCCATTTTAGATGTTTAATTTTTTTTCAAATCCAAACTTGAGTTTTCACTCTCCCATTTTTCTCGTAAATAAAATGATAAGGCAAATAGATCACAAAAAAATGAAAATTTTAGAATTTATGTATGCAAAAAAAATGAAAACTATAATAAATGTAAGTGAAGAAAATTATTTCACACACTAAAAATGAACACCAAAGTTTTGTTATCCACGTTTTGGAAATTCCACTAGTACAATCCCTAATAGCTTAGTGGAATTTCATAAGAAAGAGATTTCTAATTGATCCTAACATGTTTTAAATGTGGTGGATATGCATTCATGAAACATGTTGAAGATGCAAATGACCTAATGATCCAAAAATTTTGAGTAGATAAAATTTAATTCTCAAGTCAACGTGCGGTGGGATATTTACCAGAGCCAAATAACCCACTTTTTGCCTATTTAACAAAAAGCAGACCTAACAATCATAGATCATCATAAATCTTTTGATTGATTAATGATGTGTAATGGCTGTAATTTTGGTTGAAAATGACTTATGGTTTGGGAGTCAACACTCAGTTAAAAATTCCACAACCCCCCCCCCCCCCCCCCCCCCCCCCCCCCCTTCCCTTGCGATGATTGCAAAACCTAATATATAAAAAGCTAAAAGAGTTTAGAATCTTTAAAAATCAAAGATACTTTTTGGAATTACATCTCTCAGCATTTGTACAATTCGATTTTGGATGTTCAATATTTTTTCAAATCCAAACTTGAATTTTCACTCTCCCATTTTTCTCGTAAAAAAAAAAGTTAAGGAAAATAGATGACAACAAAATGAAAATTTTAGAGTTTATGTATGGAAAAAAATTGAACTAAAATAAATGTAAGTGAAGAAAATTATTTCATGCACTACAACTGAACACAAAAGTTTTGCTAGCCATGTTTAGGAAATTCCACTAGTTCAACCCCCAATAGCCTGGAGGAATTTTATAAGAAAGAGATTTCTAATTGATCCTAACATGTTTTAAATGTGCTGGATATGCATGCCTAAAACATGTTGAAGATGCAAATGACCTATTTATCCAAAAATTTCAAGGAGTAGAAAAATTAAATTCTCAAGTTAACGTGGGGTGGGATATTTACTAGAGCCAAACAACACACTTTTTGCCTATTTTAAAAAAATTGGAACTAACAATCATAGATAACCGTAAATGTTTTAATCGATCAATGATGCTATAATTTTTTTTAGAAATTAGTAATGATTTGGGAGTCAACACTAAGTTAAAAATGCCTCGCCCCCCTGTTTCAATGATTGGAAAACCCAATATATAAAAAACTAAAAGAGTTTATAATCCTTAAAAATCATAGATACTTTTTGGAATTATCATTCTCAGCATTTGTGCATTTCCTTTTTGGATTTTAAATATTTTTTCAAATCCAAACTTGAGTTTTCACTCTTCCATTTTTCTCATAAACGAAAAGAAAAGGCAAATAGATCACAACAAAATGAAATTTTAGATTTTATGTATGAAAAAAAATTGAAAACTATAATAAATGTAAGGGAAGAAAATTATTTCACACACTAGTACAACACCTAAAAGCTTGGTGTAATTTTATAAGAAAGAGATTTCTAATTGATCCTAACATGTGTTAAATGTGGTGGATATGCATGCCTAAAATACGTTGACGGTGCAACTGACCAAATGATCTAAAAATTTCAAGGTGTAGAAAAAAATAAATTCTCACGTTAACGGTGGGATATTTATCAGAGCCAAACAACCCACTTTTTGCCTATTTTACAAAAAATGGACCTAACAATCGTAGATCATCATAAATGTTTTGATCGATTAATGATGTGTTACGGCTATAATATTGGTTAGAAATGACATATGGTTTGGGAGTCAACACACAGTTAAAAAAGTAAACCCCCCCCCACCCCCCCCCCCCCCCCCCCCCCCCCCCCCCCCCCCTCCTCCCTCTCTTCTGATGATTGCAAAACCCAATATATTAAAACTAAAAGAGTTTATAATCCTTAAAAATCACAAATACATTTTGGAATAATATCTCTCAACATTTGTACATTTCCATTCTGGGGGTTCAATATTTTTTCAATTCCAAACTTGAGTTTTCACTCTACCATTTTTCTCGTAAACAAAAAGATAAGGCAAATAGATCACAACAAAATGAAAATTTTACAGCTTACATATGCAAAAAAATTTGAAAATTGTAATAAATGTAAGGGAAAAAAATTATTTCTCGCACTTAAAATGAACACCAAAGTTTTGGTAGTACTAACATGTGTTGAATGCGGTGGATATGCATGCCTGAAACATGTTGAAGATGCAAATGACCTGATGATCCAAAAATTTCGTGGAGTTGGAAAAATTAAATTCTCAAGTTAACATGCGGTGGGATATTTACTAGAGCCAAACAACCCACTTTTTGCTTATTTTACAAAAAGCGGACCTAACAATCATTGATCAACGTAAATATTTTGATTGATTAATGATGTGTAACGGCAATAATTTTTGTTAGAAATGACTTATGGTTTGGGAGTCAACACTCAATTAAAAACGCCTCTCCCATGGCGCTCTTCCGATGATTGTAAAACCCAATATATAAAAAAAAAAAAATAGTTTACAATCCTTAAAAATCACAGTTACTTTTATGAATTATCTCTCTCAGCATTTGTGCCTATCCATTTTGGATGTTGAATTTTTTTAAAATCCACACTTGAGTTTTTACTCTTCCTTTTTTCTCTTATACAAAATAAAAAGGCAAATTGATCACAACAAAAAGAAAATTTTAGAGTTTATGTATGCAAAAAATTGAAAACTATAATAAATGTAAGTGAAAAAAATTATTTCAAGCACTAAAAATGAACACCAAAGTTTTTTATCCATGCTTGTGGAAATTCCACTAGTACAACCCCTAATAGCTTGGTGGAATTTTATAGGAAAGAGATTTCTATATGATCCTAACAAGTTTTGAATGTGGTGGATAAGCATGCCTGAAACATGTTGAAGATGCAAATGACCTAATGAACCAAAACTTTCAAGGAGTAGAAAAAAATTAAATTCTCATGTTAACGTCTGGTGGGATATTTACCAGAGCCAAACAACACACTTTTTGCCTATTTTACAAAAAGCAGACCTAACAATCATAGATCATCGTAAATGTTTTGATCGATTAATGATGTGTCACGGTTATAATTTTCTTTAGAATTGACTTATGGTTTTTGGAGTGAACACTTATGTTTTTTTCAAAAATGCTTCCGATGATTGCAAAACCCAATATATAAAAAATTAAAAGAGTTTAAATTCCATAAAAATCACAGAAACTTTTTGAAATTATCTCTCTCAGCATTTGTGCATTTCCATTTTGGAAGTTCAATTTGTTTTCAAATCCAAACTTGAGTTTTCACTCTCCTTTTTTTCTCGTAAACAAAAAGGTAAGGCAAATATATCTTAACACAAAGAAAATTTTGGAGTTTATGTATGCGAAAAAATTTGAAAACTATATTAAATGTAAGTGAAGAAAATTATTTCACGCACTAAAAATGAACACCAAATTTTTGTTATCTATATTTGGGAAATTCCACTAGTACAACCCCTAATAGCTTGGTGGAATTTTATAAAAAAGAGATTTCTAATTGATCCTAACATGTTTTAAATGTGGAGGATATGCATGCCTGAAAAATGTTAAAGATGCAAATGACCTAATGATCCATAAATTTCAAGGAGTAGACAAAAATTAATTCTAAAGTTAACGTGCGGTGGGATATTTATCAGATCTAAACAACCCACTTTTTGCCTATTTTACTAAAAGTGGATCTAACAATCATAGATCATTGTAAATTTTTTGATCTATTAATGATGTGTAACGGCTATAATTTTTGTTAGAAATGACTTATGGATTGGGAGTCAACAATCAATTAAAAATGCCTCGGCCCCCCCTTTTTCCGATAAATGCAAAAGCCAATATATAAAAAAACAAAAGTGTTTGCAATCCTTTCAAATCACAGATAGTTTTGGAATTATCTCTCTCAGCATTTGTGCATTTCTTTTTTGGATATTCAATTATTTTTCAAATTCAAACTTGAGTTTTCACTCTCTCATTTTTCACATAAACATAAAGATAAGGCAAATAGATCACAACAAAATGAAAATTTTAGATTTATGAATGCAAAAAAAATTGAAAACAATAATAAATGTAAGTGAAGAATATTTTTTCACGCACTAAAAACGAACACCTAAGTTTTGTTATCTATATTTTGGAAATTCCACTAGTACAACCCTAATAGCTTGGTGGAATTTTATAAGAAAGAGATTTCTAATTGATCCTAACATTTTTTAAATGTGGTGGATATGCATGCCTGAACAATTTTGAACATGCAAATGACCTAATGATCCAAAATTTTCAAGGAGTAGAAAAAATTAAATTCTCAAGCTAACGTCTGGTGGGATATTTTCCAGAGCAAAACAACCCACTTTTTGTCTATTTTACAAAATACGGACCTCAAAATCATAGATCATCATAAATGTTTTGATCGATTAATGATGTGTAATGGCTATAATTTTCTTTAGAAATGACTTATGGTTGGGGAGTAAACACTTAGTGAAAAATGGCTCGCCCCCTGTCATCCGATGATTGAAATACTCAATATAAACAAACCTATATGAGTTTTACATTCCATAAAAATCATAGATAATTTTTGGAATTATCTCTCTAAGCATTTGTGCATTTCCAGTTTGGATGTTCAATTTTTTTTCAAATCCAAACTTGAGTTTTCTCTTTCTCATTTTTCTCGTAAACAAAAAGATAAGGCAAATAGATCACAACAAAATGAAATTGTTAGAGTTTATGTATGTAAAAAATTGAAAACTATAATAAATGTAAGTGAAGAAACACGCACTAAAAATGAACACCAAAGTTTTGTTATCCATGTTTGGGGAAATTCCACTAGTACAACCACAAATAGCTTGGTGGAATTTTATAGGAAACAAATTTCTAATTGATCCTAGCAAGTTTTAAATGTGGTGGATAAGCATGCCCTAAACATGTTGAAGATGGAAATAACTTAATGATCCAAAAATTTCAAGGAGTAGAAAAAATTAAATTCTCATGTTAACGTGCGGTGGGATATTTACCAGAGCCAAACAACCCACTTTTTGCCTATTTTACAAAAAGCAGGCCTAACAATCATAGATCATCGTAAATGTTTTGATCGGTTAGTGATGTGTCACAGCTATAATTTTCTTTAGAATTGACTTATGGTTTTGGAGTCAACACTTAGTTAAAAATGCCTCGCCCCCCTCTTCCGATGATTGCAAAACCCAATATATAAAAAAATAAAAGATTTTAAAATCCATACAAATCACATATACTTTTTACAATAATCTCTCTCAGCATTTGTGCATTTCCATTTTGGATGTTCAATTTTTTTCAAATCCAAACTTGAGTTTTCACTCTCCCTTTTTTCATGTAAAC
Source organism: Aristolochia californica (assembly GCF_029961685.1). NCBI lineage: Eukaryota > Viridiplantae > Streptophyta > Magnoliopsida > Piperales > Aristolochiaceae > Aristolochia > Aristolochia californica. The sequence goes on along the minus strand of NW_027182257.1, from coordinate 14,980,121 downwards.
AAAAGGATAAGGCAAATATATATCAACCAAATGAAAATTTAAGAGTTTATATATGCGAAAAATTTGAAAACTTTAATAAATGTGAGTGAAGGAAATTATTTGACGCACTAAAAATGAACACCAAAGTTTTGTTATCCATGTTTCGAAAATTCCACTAGTACAACCCCCTAATAGCTTGGTGGAATTTTATAAGAAAGAGATTTCTAATTTATCCTAACATGTTTTAAACGTGGTGGATGTGCATGCCTGAAACATGTTAAAGATGCAAACGACCTAATGATCCATAAATTTCAAGGAGTAGACAGAAATAAATTCTGAAGTTAACGTGCGGTGGGATATTTATTAGAGCTAAACAACCCATTTTTTCCCAATTTTACAAAAAGCGGACCTAACAATCATAGATCATTGTAAATGTTTTGATCGATTAATGATGTGTAACGGCTAGAATTGTTTTTAGAAATAACGTCTGGTTTGGGAGTCAACACCCAAGTATTTCAAAACCCAATATATAAAAAACTAAAAGTGTTTTGAATCCTTAAAAATCACAGATACTTTTAGGAATTACCTCTCTCAGTATTTGTGAATTTCCATTTTGGATGTTCAATTTTTTTTCAAATCCAAACTTGAGTTTTCACTCTCCCATTTTCCTCTTAAACAAAAAGATAAGGCAAATAGATCGCAACAAAAGGACAATTTTAGATTTTATCTATTCAAAAAATTTTGAAAACTATAATAAAAGTAAGTGATGAAAATTATTCCATGCATTAAAAATGAGCACCAAAGTTTTGTTTTCCATGTTTGGGAAATTCCACTAGTACAATCCCTAATAGCTAGGTGGAATTTTATAGGAAAGGGATTTGTAATTGATCTTAACATGTTTTAAATGTGGTGGATATGCATGCCAAAAACATGTTGAAGATGCAAATGACCTAATGATCCAAAAATTCCAAGGAGCAGAAAAAATTAAATTCTCAAGTTAACATGCGGTGGGATATGTAATAGAGCCAAACAAACCCCTTTTTTCCTATTTTACAAAAAGTGGACCTAAAAATCATATATCTTCGTAAATGTTTTGATAGATTAATGATGGGTAACGCCTATAATTTTTGCTAGAAATGGCTTATGGTTAGGGAGTCAACACTCAGTTAAAAATATCTCTCCAACCCTCTTCAGATGATTGCAAAACCCAATATATAAAAAACTAAAATATTTTATAGTCCTTAAAAATCATTGATACTTTTTGGAATTATCTCTCTCAGGATTTGTACATTTCCATTTTGGGTGTTCAATTTTTTTTCAAATCCAAACTTGAGTTTTCAGTCTCCCATTTTACTCGTAATCAAAAAGATAAGGCAAATAGATCACAAAAAAATGAAAACTTTAGAGTTTAAGTATGCAAAAATTTTTGAAAAATATTACAAAATTAAGTGAATAAAATTATTTCACACATTAAAAATGAGCACCAAAGTTTTGTAATCCACGTTTGGGAAATTCCAATAGTACAACCCCTAATAGCTTTGTGGAATTTTATAAGAAAGAGATTTCTAATTGATCCTAACAAGTTTTAAATGTGGTAGATATGCATGCCAAAAACATGGTGAAGATGACCTAATGATCCAAAAATTTCGAGTAGAAAAAATTAAATTCTCAAGTTAACGTGCGGTGGGATAAGTAATAGAGCCTAACAACCCTCTTTTTGCCTTTTTCACAAAAAGCAGACCTCACAATCATAATTCTTCATAATTTTTTGATCGATTAATGATGTGTAATGGCTATAATTTTTTTTAGAAATGACTTGTGGTTTGGGAGTCAACGCTCAATTAAAAATACCTCGCCTCCCTCTTCCGATGATTGCAAAACACAATATATAAAAAACTAAAAGTGTTTAGCATCCTTGAAAATAATAGATACTTTTTTAAATTATCTCTCCGAGCATTTGTGCATTTCCATTTTGGGTGTTCAATTTTTTTTCAAATCCAAACTTGAGTTTTCAGTCTCCCATTTTTCTCGTAAACAAAAAGATAAGATAAATAGATCATAACAAAATGAAAATTTTAGAGTTTAAGTTTGCAAAAAAATTTGAAAACTATAATAAATGTAAGTGAACAAAATTATTTCATGCATTAAAAAGGAGCACCAAAGTTTTGTAATCCATGTTTGGGAAATTCCAATAGTACAACCATTAATAGCTTTGTGGAATTTTATATGAAAGAGATTTCTAATTGGTCCTAACATGTTTTAAAAGTTGTAGATATGCATGCCAAAAACATGTTGAAGATGACCTAATGATCCAAAAATTTCAAGGAGTAGAAAAAATTAAATTTTCATATTTTTCATGTAACCCTCTTTTTGCATATTTTACAAAAAGCAGACCTCACAATCATAATTCTTCATAAATGTTTTGATCGATTAATGATGTGTAAGGGCTATAATTTTTGTTAGAAATGACTTATGCTTTGGGAGTCAACGCTCTGTTAAAAATACCTTGCCTCCCTCTTCCGATGATTGCAAAACCCAATATATAAAAAAATAAAAGTGTTTAGAATCCTTAAAAATCACAAATACTTTTTGGAATTATCTCTTTGAGCATTTGTGCATTTCCATTTTGAGTGTTCAATTTTTTTTTCAAATCCAAACTTGAGTTTTCACTCTCCCATTTTTCTTATAAACAAAAAGATAAGGCAAAATCTTTAAAAAATGAAAATTTAGTGTTTAATTATGCAAAAAATTTGAAACTATAATCAATGTAAGTGAAGAAAATTATTTCACGCATTAAAAATGAGCCCCAAAGTTTTGTAATCCATATTTACGAAATTTCACTAGTACAACCCCTAATAGCTTTGTGGAATTTTATATGAAAGAGATTTCTAATTGATCCTAACATGTTTTAAATGTGGTGGATATGCATGCCAAAAACATGCTGAAGATGACCTAATGATCCAAAAATTTCGACTAGAAAAAATTAAATTCTCAAGTTAACGAGCGGTGGGACATGTAACAGAGCCTAACAACCCTCTTTTTGCCTATTTTACAAAAAGCACCCCTCACAATCATAATTGTTCGTAATGTTTTGATCGATTAATGATGTGTAAAGGCTATAATTTTTGTTAGAAATGACATATGGTTTGGGAGTCAACGCTCAGTTAAAAATACCTCGCCTACTACTTCCGATGAATGCAAAACACAATATATAAAAAAATAAAAATTTTTAGAATCCTTAAAAATCACAGATACTTTTTGGAATTATCTCTCCGAGCATTTGTGAATTTCCATTTTGGGTGTTCAATTTTTTTTCAAATCCAAACTTGAGTTTTCACTCTCCCATTTGTCTGGTAAACAAAAAGATAAGGAAAAATCATAACAAAATGAAAATTTTAGGGTTTAAGTATGCAAAAAAATTTGAAAACTATAATAAATGTATGTGAAGAAATTTTTTTCACGCATTAAAAATGAACACCAAAGTTTTTTTTCTCATGTTTTGGAAATTCCACTTGTACAATCCCTAATAGCTTGTTGGAATTTATAGGAAAGGGATTGGTAATTGATCCTAACATGTTTTAAATGTGGTGGATATGCATGCTAGAAACATGTTGAAGATGCAAATGAACTAATGATCCAAAAATTTCGAGGTGAAGAAAAAATTAAATTCTCAAGTTAACGTGCGGTGGGATATGTAACAAAGCCAAACAACCCTCTTTTTGCCTATTTTACCAAAAGTGGTTCTAACAATCATAGATCTTAATAAATTTTTTGACCGGTTAATTATATGTAACGGCTATAATTTTATTTGGAAATGACTTATCACTTGGGAGACAACACTCATATAAAAAGGCCACACAACCCCCCCCCCCCTCTTCCGATGATTGCAAAACCCAATATATAAAAAACTTAAAGATTTTAGAATCCTTAAAAATCACAGATACTTTTTGGAATTATCTCTCACTGCACTTTTGCATTTCCATTTTGGATGTTTAATTTTTTTTCTAATCCAAACTTGAGTTTTCACTCTCCCATTTTACTCGTGCACAAAAAGATAAGGAAAATAGATCACAACAAAATGAAAATTTTAGAGTTGAAGAATGAAAAAAATATAAATAAAATTAAACGTAAGTGAAGAAAATTATTTCTCGCATTAAAAATGAACACCAAGTTTTTTTATCCATCTTTGGAAAATTCCACTGGTACAATCCCTAATAGCTTGGTGGAATTTTATAAGAAAGAGATTTCTAATTGATCCGAACATGTTTTAATTGTGGAGGATAAACTAGAAGAGTTTACAATCCTTAAAAATCATAGATACTTTTTGGAATTATCTCTCTTAGCATTTGTGCATTTCCATTTTGGGTGTTCAATTTTTTTTCAAATCCAAATTTGAGTTTTCAATCTCCCATTTTTCTCGTAAACAAAAAGAAAAGGAAAATTGATCACAAAAAAATAAAAATTTGAGAGTTTAAGTATCCAAAAAAATTTTAAAACTATGATAAATGTAAGTGAAGAATATTATTTCACACATTAAAAATGAGCACCAAAGTTTTTTTATCCATGTTTGGGAAATTCCACAAGTACAACCCCTTATAAATTGGTGGAATTTTATAAGAAAGATATTTCTAATTGATCCTAACATGTTTTAAATGTGGCAGATATGCATGCCAAAAACATGATGAAGATGCAAAAGACCTAATGATCCAAAAACTTCGAGTAGAAAAAATTAAATTCTCAAGTTAACGTGCGGTGGGATATGTAACAGAGCCAAACAACCCCCTTTGTGCCTATTTTACTAAAAGCATACCTAACAATAATAGATCTTCATAAATGTTTTGATCGATTAATGATGTGTAACAGCTATAATTTTTGTTAGAAATGACTTATGGTTTGGGAGTCAACACTCAGTTAAAAATGCCTCACCCCCCCTCTTCCGATGATTGCAAAACCCAATTTATAAAAAACTAAAAGTTTTTAGAGTCCTTAAAAATCACCGATACTTTTTGGAATTATCTCTCTCAAGTTTTGTGCATTTCCATTTTGGGTGTTCAATTTTTTTTCAAATCCAAACTTCAGTTTTCACTCTCCCATTTTTATCTTGTAGACAAAAAGAAAAGGCAAATAGATTACAACAAAATGAAAATTTAAGAGTTTATGTATGAAAAAAATTGAAAAGTATAATAAATATAAGTGAAGAAAATTATTTCATGCACTAAAAACATGCACCAAAGTTTTGTTATCCATGTTTGGGAAATTCCACTAGTAAAACCCCTAATAGCTTGGTGGAATTTTATTAGAAAGAGATTTCTAATTGATCCTAAGAAGTTTTAAATGTGGTCGATATGCATTCATGAAACATGTTGAAGATGCAATTGACCGAATGATCCAAAAATGTCAAGGAGTAGAAAAAATTAAATTCTCAAGTTAATGTGTGGTGGGGACATTTACCAGAGCCAAACAACCCACTTTTTGCCTATTTTACAAAAAGCAGACCTAACAATCATAGATCATCATCAATGTTTTGATCGATTAATGCTGTGTAACGGCTATAATTTTTGTTAGAAATGACTTATGGTTTGGGAATCAACACTTAGGCAAAAATGCCTCGCCATCACGCCCCCCTCTTCCGATGATTGCAAAACCCAATATATAAAAAAATAAAAAAGTTTATAGTCCTTAAAAATCACAGATACTTTTTGGAATTATCTCGCTCACAATTTGTACATTTCAATTTTGGTTGTTGAATTCTTTTTCAAATCCAAACTTGAGTTTTCACTCTCCAATTTTTCTCGTAAACAATAAGATAAGCCAAATAGATCACAAAAAAATGAAAATTTTAGAGTTTAAGTTTGCAAAAAAATTTGAAAACTTTAATAAATGTACGTGAAGAAAATTAGTTCTTGCATTAAAAATGAACACCAAAGTATTGTTATCCATGTTTGGGAAGTTCCACTAGTACTACCCCTAATAGCTTGGTGGAATTTTATAAGAAAGAGATTTCTAATTGATCCTAACATGTTTTAAATGTGGTGGATATGCATGCCAGAAACATTTTGAAGATGCAAATGACCTTATGATCCAAAAATTTTAAGGAGTAGAAAAAATTAAATTGTCAAGTTAACGTGCAGTGGGATATTTTCCAGTGCCAAACAATCAACTTTTTGCCTATTTTAAAAAAGGCAGACCTAATAATCATTGATCATCGTAAATGTTTTGATCGATTAATTATGTGTAACAACTATAATTTTTGTTAGAAATTACTTATGGTTTTGCAGTCAACACTCAGTTAAAAATGCCTTGCCCCCCCCCCCCCCCCCCCCCTCTTTCAATGATTGAAAATCCCAATATATAAAAAACTTAAAGAATTAACAATCCTTAAAAATTACAGATACTTTTTGGAATTATCTCATTCAGAAATTGTCCATTGCCTTTTTGGATGTTCAATTTTTTTTCAAATCCAAACACTAGTTTTCACTCACCAATTTTTCTCGTATACAAAAAGAGAAGGCAAATATATCATAAAAAAATGAAAACTTTTGAGTTTATGAATGCAAAAAAATTGAAAAATATAATAAATATATATAAAGAAAATTATTTCACACACTAAAAAAGAACAACAAATTTTTGTTATCCATGTTTGGGAAATTCCACTTGTACAACCCCTAGTAGCTTGGTGGAATTTTATAAGAAAGAGATTTCTAATTGATCCTAACATGTTTTAAATGTAGTGGATATGCATTCCAGAAACATGTTGAAGATGCAAATGACCTAATGATCTAAAAATTTCAAGGAGTAGAAAAAATTAAATTCTCAAGTTAACGTGTAGTGGGATATTTACCAGAGCCAAACAACCCACTTTTTTCCTATTTTACAAAAAGCAGACCTAACGATCATAGATCATCATAAATGTTTTGATCAATTAATGCTATGTAACGGCTATAATTTTTGTTAGAAATGACTTATGGTTTGGGAATCAACACTTAGGTAAAAATGCCTCGCCAACACACCCCCCTCTTTCGATGATTGCAAAACCCAATATATAAAAAAATAAAAATGTTTACAGTCCTTAAAAATCACAGATACTTTTTGGAATTATCTCTCTCACAATTTGTGCATTTGAATTTTGGGTGTTCAATTTTTTTTCAAATCAAATCCAAACTTGAGTTTTCTCTCTCCCATTTTTCTTGTAAACAAAAAGATTTGAAAACTATAATAAATGTTAGTGAAGAAAATTATTTCACGCACTAAAAATGAACACCAAAGTTTTGATCGATTAATTATGTGTAACAGCTATAATTTTTGTTAGAAATTACTTATGGTTTTGTAGTCAACACTCAGTTACAAATGCCTTGCCCCCCCCCCCCCCCCCCCCCCCCCTCCTCCTCCTCTCCCCCTCTTCCGATGATTGAAAAACCCAATCTATAAAAACCTAAAAGAATTTAAAATCCTTAAAAATCACAGATACTTTTTGGAATTATCTCACTCAGCAATTGTGCATTTCCATTTTGGATGTTCAATTTTTTTTCAAATCCAAACTTGAGTTTTCACTCTCCCATTTTTCTCATAAACAAAAAGATAAGGCAACTAGATCACAAAAAAAATAAAATTTTAGAGTTTATGTATGCAAAAAAAATTAATAAATGTAAGAAAAGAAAATTTTTTCACTCACTAAAAATGAACACCTAAGTTTTGTCATCCTTGTTCGGGAAATTGCACAAGTTCAACCCCTAATAGCTTGCTGAATTTTAAAAGAAAGAGATTTCTAATTGATCCTAACACATGTTAAATGTGGTGCATATGCATGTCTGAAACATGTTGAAGATGAAAATGACTTAATGATCCAAATTCAAGGAGTTAAAAAAATGAAATTCTTAAGTTAACATGCGGTGGGATATTTACCAGCCAAACAACTCACTTTTTGCGTATTTTACAAAACCTGGACCTAACAATCATATTTCATCGTAAATGATTTGATTGATTAATGATTTGTAACGACTAAATTTTTTTTTAGAAATGACTTATGGTTTGGGAGTCAACACTCAGTTAAAAATGCCACGCACCCACCCCCCCCCCCCCCCCCCCTCCCCCTCTTCCGATGATTGCTAAACCTAATATATAAAAAACTAAAAAAGTTTAATTTCCTTAAAAATCATAGATACTTTTTGGAATTAGAATTATCTCTCTCAGCATTTGTGCATTTCCACTTTGTATGTTCAAAATTTTTTCAAATCCACACTTGAGTTTTCACTCTCCCATTTTTCCCGTAAACAAAAAGGTAAGGCAAATAGATCACAACAAAATGTAAATTTTAGAGTTTAAGTATAAAAAAAAAATTTGAAAACTTAACTAAAAGTAAGTGAATAAAATTATTTCATGCACTAAAAATGAACAACAAAGTTTTTTATCCATGTTTGGGAAATTTCACTAGTACAACCCCTAATAGCTTGGTGGAATTTTATAAGAAAGAAATTTCAACTTGATCCTAACATGTTTTAAATGTGGTGGATATGCATGCCTGAAACATGTTGAAGATGCAAATGACCGAATGATCCAAAAACTTCAAGGAGTAGAAAAATTTTAATTTTCAAGTTAACGTGCGGTGGGATATTTACCAGCCAAACAACACACTTTTTGCCTATTTTTACAAAAAGTGGACCTAACAATCATAGATAATCGTAAATGTTTTGATGAATTAATAATTTTTAACGGCTATATTTTTTGTTAGAAATGACTATTGGTTTGGGAGCCAACACTCAGTTAAAAATGGCTCGCCACCCTCTTTCGATGATTGCAAAACCCAACATATAAAAAAATAAAAGAGTTTACAATCCACCAAAGTCACAAATACTTTTTTGAATTATCTCTCTCAGCATTTTTGCATTTCCATTTTGGATGTTAAATATTTTTTCAAATCCAAACTAGAGCTTTCACTCTCCCAGTTTTCTCGTTAACAAAAAGATTAGGCAAATAGATCACAAAAAAATGAAAATTTTAGAGTTTATCTATGAAAAAAAATTGAAAACTATAATAAATGTAAGTGAAGAAAAAATTTTCACGCTTTAAAAAGGAACACCAAAGTTTTGTTATCCATGTTTTTTAAATTCCACTAGTTCAACCCCAAATAGCTTGGTGGAATTTCAAAGAAAGAGATTTCCAATTGATCCTAACATGTTTTAAATGTGGTGGGCATGCATGCCTAAAGCATGTTGAAGATGCAAATGACCTAATGACACAAATATTTCAAGCAGTAGAAAAAATTAAGTTCTCAAGATAACGTGCGGTGGGATATTTACCAGAGCCAAACAACCCACTTTTTGCCTATTTTACAAAAAGCGGACCTAACAATCATAGATCATCATAAATGTTTTGATCAATTGATGATGTGTAACGATTATATTTTTTCTTTGAAATGACTTAAGGTTTGGGAGTCAACCCCCCTCTTCCGATGATTGCAAAACCCAATATATAAAAAAATAAAAGAGTTTACAATCTTTAAAAATCACAGATACTTTTCGGAATTATTTCTCTAAGCATTTGTGCATTTCCATTTCGGATGTTCAATATTTTTAAAATCCAAACTTGAGTTTTCACTCACCTATTTTTCTCGAAAACAAAAAGAAAAGGCAAATAGATGACAACAAAATGAAAATTTTAGATGTTATGTATGCAAAAAAATTTGAAAACTATTATAAATGAAAGTGAAGAAATTTTTTTCACGCACTTAAAAATGAACTCACAAGTTTTGTTATCCATGTTTGGAAAATTCTACTAATACATCACCTAATAGCTTGGTGGCATTTTATAAGAAAGAGATTTCTAATTGATCCTAACAATTTTTAATTGTGGTGGATTTGCAAGCCTGAACCATGTTGAAGATGCAAATATCCTAATGATCCAAAAATTTCAAGGAGTAGAAAAAACTAAATTCTCAAGTTAATGTGCGGTGGGATATTTACCAGAGCCAAACAACCCACTTTTTGCCTATTTTACATAAAGCGGACCTGACAATCATAGATCATCAAAAATGTTTTGATCGATTAATGATGTGTAACGGCTATAATTTTTGTAAGAAATCACTTATGGATTGGGAGTCAACACTTAGTTAAGTATGCCTCGCCCCCTCCCTTCAGATGATTGCAAAACCCAATATATAAAAAACTAAAAGAGTATACAATCCTTAAAAATCATTGATACTTTTTGGAATTATCTCTCTCAGCATTTGTCCATTTCCCTTTTGGATGTTAATTTTTTTTCAAATCCAAACTTGTGTTTTACTCTCCTTTTTTTCTCGTAAACAAAAAGATAAGGCAAATAGATCACAAAAAAATGAAAATTCTAGATGTTATGTACGCAAATAAATTAGAAAACTATAATAAATATAAGTGAAGAAAATTATTTCACTCACTAAAAATGAACACCAAAGTTTTGTTAGCCATGTTTGGGAAATTCCACTTGTACAACCCCTAATAGGTTGGAGGAATTTTATAAGAAAAAGATTTCTAATTGATCATAACATGTTTTTAATGTGGTGGATATACATGCATGAAACATGTCAAAGATGGAAATGACCTAATGATCCAAAAATTTCAAGGAGTAGAAAACATTAAATTCTCCAGTTAACGTGTGGTGAGATATTTACAAGATTCAAACAACCCATTTTTTGCCTATTAAGAAAAAACAGCGGACCTAACAATCATAGATCATCGTAAATGTTTTGATCGATTAATGATGTGTAACGGCTATAATTTTTGTTAGAAATGACTTATGGTTTGGGAGTCAACACCCAGTTATTGCAAAGCCCAATATATAAAAAACTAAAAGTGTTTAGAATCCTTAAAAATCATAGATACTTTTAGGAATTATCTCTCTCAGCATTTGTGCATTTCCATTTTGGGTGTTCAACTTTTTTTCAAATCCAAACTTGAGTTTTCACTCTCTCATTTTTCTCATAAACAAAAAGATAAGGCAAATACATTACAACAAAATGACAATTTTAGATTTTAAGTATGCAAAAAAATTTGAAAACTATAATAAAAGTAAGTGAAGAAAATTATTTCACGCATTAAAAATGGGCACCAAAGTTTTGTTACCCATGTTTGGGAAATTCCACTAGTATAAACCCTAATAGCTTGGAGGAATTTTATAAGAAAGAGATTTCTAATTGATCCTAACATGTTTTAAATGTGGTGGATATGTATGCCAAAAACATGTTGAAAATGCAAATGACCTAATGATTCAAAAATTTTAAAGAGTAGAAAATATTAAATTCCCAAGTTAACGTGCGGTGGGATATTTACGAGAGCCAAACAACCCACGTTTTGCCTCTTTTACAAAAAGAGGACCTAACAATCAAAGATCATCATAAATGTTTTGATCGATTAATGATGTGTAACGGCGATTATTTTTATTAGAAATGACTTATGATCTGGTTGTCAACACTCATTTAAAAATGCCTCTACTCCTCCACACCCCCCCCCCCCCCCCCCTTTCTCCCCCTTCTTCCGATGATTGCAAAACCCAATATATAAAAAACTAAAAGAGTTTAAAATAATTAAAAATCATAGATACTTTTTGGAATTATCTCTCTTAGCATTTGTGCTTTTCCATTTTGGATGTTCAATATTTTTTCAAATCAAAACTTCTGTTTTGACTCTCATTGTTTTCTCGTTCACAAAAAGATTAGGCAAATAGATCACAACAATATGAAAATTTTAGAGTTTATGAATGAAAAAAACTTGAAAACTATAATAAATGTAAGTGAAGAAAATTATTTCATGCACTAAAAATGAAAACCAAAGTATTGTTAGACATGCTTGGGAAATTCCACTAGTACAACCCATAATAGCTTGATGGAATTTTTTAAGAAAGAGATTTCTAATTGATCCTAACATGTTTTAAATGTGGTGGATATGCATGCCTGAAACATGTTGAAGATGCAAATGACATATTGATGCAATAATTTGAAGGATTAGGAAAAATTAAATTCGCAAGTTAACGTGCGGTGGGATATTTACTAGAGCCAAACAACCGAGTTTTTGCCTTTTTTACACAAAGCGAACTTAACAATAATAGATCATCATAAATGTTTTGATCAATTAATGATGTGTAATAGCTATAATTTTTGTTAGAAATGACTTTTAGTTTAGGAGTCAACACTCAGTTTCGATGATTGCAAAACCCAACATATAAAAAACTAAAAGAGTTTAAAATCCTTAAAAATCACAGATACTTTTTGGAATTATCGCTCTCAGCGTTTCTATTTCCATTTTTTAGGTTAAACTATTTTTTCAAATCCAACTTGAGTTTTCACTCTCCCATTTTTCTTGTAAACAAGAAGATAAGGCGTATAGATCACAAAAAAATGAAAATTTTAGAGTTTATGAATGCAAAAAAATTTGAAAACTATAATAAATGTAAGTGAAGAAAATTATTTCACGCAAAAATGAACGCACAAGTTTTGTTATCCATGTTTGGGAAATTCCACTAGTACAACCCCTAATTGCATGGTGGAATTTTATAAGAAAGAGATTTTTAATTGATCCAAAAAATTTTTAAATGTGGTGGAAATGCATGCCTGAACCAAGTTGAAGATACAAATAACCTAATTATCCAAAAATTTCCAGTAGAAAAAATTAAATTCTCTTGTTATTGTGCGGTGGTATATTTACCAGAGCCAAAATACCATCTAAAAATTTTTTAGTTTATGTATGCAAAAAAATTTGAAAAGTATAATAAATGTAAGTGAAGAAAATTTTTTCACCCACTAAAAATGACCACCAAAGTTTTCTTATCCATGTTTTGGAAATTCCACTAGTACAACCCCCCATAGCTTGATGGAATTTTAAAGAAAGAGATTTCTAATTGATCCTAACATGTTTTAAATGAGGTGGATATGCATGTCTAAAGCATGTTAAAGATGCAAATGACCTAATGATCCAGATATATCAAGCAGTAGAGAAAATTAAGTTCTCAAGATAACGTGCGGTGAGATATTTTCCAGAGCCAAACAACCCATATTTTGCCTATTTTACAAAAAGCGGACATAACAATCATAGATCATCGTAAATGTTTTCATCGATTAATGATGTGTAATGGCTATAATTTTTCTTAGAAATAACTTATGGTTTGGGAGTCAACACTCAGTTAAAAATGCCTCACCCCCCTCTTTCGATGATTGTAAAACCCAATATATAAAAAACTAAAAGATTTTACAGTCCTTAAAAATCACAGATACTTTTTAGAATTATCTCTTTCAGCATTTGTGCATTTCCATTCTGGATGTTCAATTTTTTTTCAAATCCAAACTTGAGTTTTACACTCCTTTTTTTCTCGAAAACACAAAGATAAGGCAAATAGATCACAACAAAATGAAAATTTTAAAGTTTATGTATGCAAAAAAATTTGACAACTATAATAAATTTTAGTGAAGAAAATTATTTCACGCACTAAGAATGAACTCACAAGTTTTGTTATCCATGTTTGGGAAATTCCACTAGTACAACACCTAATAGCTTGTTGGAATTTTATAAGAAAGAGATTTCTAGTTGATCCTAACATTTTTTAAATGTGGTGGATATGCATGCCTGAACCATATTGAAGATGCAAATAACCTAATTATCCAAAAATTTCAAGGAGTAGAAAAAAATAAATTCTCAAGTTAACGTGCAGTGGGATATTTACAAGAGCCAAACAAACCACTTTTTGCCTATTTTACAAAAAGAGGACATAACAATCAAAGATCATCGTAATTTTTTTGATCGATTAATGATGTGTAACGGCTATAATTTTTTTTAGAAATGACTTATGGTTTGGGAGTCAACACTCAGTTCAAAGTGCCTCCCCTCTTCCGATGATTGCAAAACCCAATATATAAAAAACTAAAAAAGTTTACTATCCTTAAAAATATAAGATACTTTTTTGGAATTATCTCTCTCAGCATTTGTGCATTTCCCTTTTTTGGATGTTCAATTTTTTTTCAAATCCAAACTTGAGTTTTCACTCTCCCATTTTTCTCGTAAAAAAAAAAAGATAAAGCAAATAGATCACAACAAAATGAAAATTTTAGAGTTTATGGATGAAATAAAATTGAAAACTATAATTATTGTAAGGGAAGAAAATTATTAAACGCACCAAAAATGAACACACAAGTTTTGTTATCCATGTTTGGGAAATTCCACTAGTACAACCCCTAATAGCTTGGTGGAATTTTATAAGAAAGAGATTTCGAATTGATCCTAAAATCTTTTCAATGTGGTGGAAATGCATGCCTAAAAAATTTTTAAGAGGAAAATGACCTAATGAACCAAAAATTTCAAGGAGTAGAAAAAATTAAGTTCTCAAGATAACATGCGGTGGGATATTTACCAGAGCCAAACATCCCACTTTTTCCCTATTTTACAAAAAGCGGACCTAACAATCATTGATCATCATAAATATTTTGATCCATTAATGATGTGTAACAGCTATAACTTTTCTTAGAAATGACTTATGGTTTGGGAGTCAACAGTCACTTAAAAATGCCAAGCGCTACCCGCCCACCCCCCCTCTTCCGATAATTGCAAAACCCAATACATAAAAAAGTAAAAAAGTTTACAATCCTTAAAAATCACCGATACTTTTTGGAATTATCTCTCTCAGCATTTGTACATTTCCATTTCGGATGTTCAATATTTTTTTGAAATCCAAAAAGATAAGGCAAATGGTGCACAACAAAATGAAAATTTTAGAGTTTATGTATGCAAAACAATTTGAAAACTATTATAAATAAAAGTGAAGAAAAAATTTTAACGCACTAAAAATGAACTCACAAGTTTTGTTATCCATGTTTGGAAAATTCCACTAATACATCCCCTAATAGCTTGGTGGAATTTTATAAGAAAGAGATTTCTAATTGATCCTAACATTTTTTAATTGTGGTGGATTTGCATGCCTGAACGATGTTGAAGATGCAAATAACCTAATGATACAAAAATTTCAAGGAGTAGAAAAAATTAAATTCTCAAGCTAATGTGCGGTGGGATATTTACCAAAGCCAAACAACCTACTTTTGCCTATGTTACAAAAAGCGGACCTAACAATCATAGATCATAGTAAATGTTTTTATCGATCAGTGATGTGTGACAACTATAATTTTTGTGAGAAATGACTTATGGTTAGGGAGTCAACACAAAGTTAAAAATCCCACGCCTCCCCCCCCCCCCCCCCCCCCCCCCCCCCCCTCTTTTCGATGATTGCAAAACTCAATATTTAAAAACTAAATGAGTTTACAATCCTTAAAACTCACAGATACTTTTTGGAATTATCTCTCTCAGCATTTGTGCATTCTCATTTTGGATGTTCAATTTTTTTTCAATTTCAAACTTGAGTTTTCACTCTCCCATTTTTCTTGTAAACAAAAAGATAAGCAAATACATCACAACAAAATGAAAATTTTAGAGTTTATGTATGCAAAAAAATTTAAAAACATAATAAATGTAAGTGAAGAAAATTATTTCACGCACTAAAAATGAACACCAAAGTTTTATTATCTATGTTTGGGAAATTTCACTAGTAGAACCCCTAATTGCTTGGTGGAATTTTAAAAGAAAAAGATTTATAATTAATCCTAAATTGTTTTAAATGTGGTGGATACACGTGCTTGAAACATGTTGATGATGCAAATGACCTAATGATCCAAAAATTTCAAGGAGAAGAAAAAATTAAATTCTCAAGTTAACGTGCGGTGTGATATTTACCAAAGCCAAACTACCCACTTTTTCTCTATTTTACAAAAACCGGACCTAAAAATCATTGATCATCGTATATGTTTTTATGGATTAATGATGAGTAACGACTATAATTTTTTTAGAAATCACTTATATTTTGGGAGTCAACATTCAGTAAAAAAAGCCACAACCACCCCCCCCCCCCCCCCCCCCCTCCCCCCCTCCCCTTCTCTTCCGATGATTGCTAAACCCAATATATAAAAAACTAAAAGAGTTTACAACCCTTAAATTTTAGAGGAACTTTTCCTTTTTTCATGTTCAATATTTTTTCAAATCCAAACTTGAGTGTTGACTCTCCCATTTTTCTCGGAAAAAAAAAGATAAGGCAAATAGATCACAACAAAATGAAAATTTTAGAGTTTATGTATGCAAAAAAATTGAAAAATATATTAAATATAAGTGAATAAAATTATTTAATGCACTAAAAATGAACACACAAGTTTTGTTTTCCTTGTTAGGGAAATTCCACTAGTACAACCCCTAATACCTTGGTTGAATTTTATAAGAAAGAGATTTATAATTGATCCTAAATGTGGTGGATGCCTTGCCTGAAACATGTTGAAGATGCAAATGACCTTATAATCCAAAATTTCGAGTAGAAAAAATTAAATTTTCAAGTTCATGTGTGGTGGGATACCTGAGCCAAACATCCCACTTTTTTCCTATTTTAAAAAAAGTGGTCCTAACAATAATAGATCAACGTAAATATTTGGATCGATTAATGATGTGTAATGGCTATATTTGTTCTTAGAAATGACTTATGGTATTGGGAGTCAACACTAAGTTAAAAATGCCTCGCCCCTTCCGATGATTGTAAATCCCAATATATAAAAACTAAAAGAGTTTATAATCCTTAAAAATCACACTCTTTTCATCGATTAATGATGTGTAACGGTTTAATTTTTGTTAGAAATGACTTATGGTTAGGGAGTTAACACTCGGTTAAAAATTCCTCGCACCCCTCTTCTGATGATTGCAAAACCCAATATATAAAAAATTAAAAGAGTATAAAATCCTTTAAAATCTCAGATACTTTATCGAATTATCTCTCTCACCATTTGTGCATTTCCATTTTGGATTTTCAATTTTTTTTCAAATCCAAACTTGAGTTTTCATTCTCCCATTCTTCTCGTAAAAAAAAAAAGATACGGCAAATAGATCACAAAAAAATGAAAACTTTACATTTTATGTATGCAAAAAAAATTGAAAACTAAAATAAATGTAAGCGAAGAAAATTATTTCACGCACTAAAAATCTCCACCAAAGTTTTGTTATCCACGTTTGGGAAATTCCACTAGTAAAACCCCTAATAGCTTGGTGGAATTTTATTAGAAAGAGATTTCTAATTGATCCTAAGAAGTTTTAAATGTGGTCGATATGCATTCATGAAACATGTTGAAGATGCAATTGACCGAATGATCCAAAAATGTCAAGGAGTAGAAAAAATTAAATTCTCAAGTTAATGTGTGGTGGGGACATTTACCAGAGCCAAACAACCCACTTTTTGCCTATTTTACAAAAGCAGACCTACCAATCATAGATCATCTTAAATGTTTTGATCGATTAATGATGTGTAACAGCTATAATTTTTGTTAGAAATGACTTATGGTTTGGGAGTCAACACTCAGTTCAAAATGCCTCCCCTCTTCCGATGATTGCAAAACCCAATATAAAAAAAACTAAAAGAGTTTACAATACTTAAAAATCACAGATAATTTTTGGAATCATCTCTCTCAGCATTTGTGCATTTCCATTTTTGGATGTTCAATTTTTTATCAAACTTGAGTTTTCACTCTCCCATTTTTCTCGTAAACAAAAAGATAGGGCAAAATAGATCACAACAAAATGAAAATTTTAGAGTTTATTTGTGAAAAACAATTTGAAAACTTTAATAAATTTAAGTGAATATAATTATTTCACGCACTAAAAAATAACACCAAAGCTTTGTTATCCATGATTGGGAAATTCCACTAGTACAACCCCTAATAGCTTGGTGGAATTTTATATGAAAGCGAATTCTAATTGATCCTAACATGTTTTAAATGTGGTGGATATGCATGCTAGAAACATGTTGAAGATGCAAATGACCTAATGATCCAAAAATTTCAAGGAGTAGAAAAAATTAAATTCTAAAGTTAACGTGCGGTGGTGATTATTTACCAGAGCCAAACAACCCACTTTTTGCCTATTTTACAAAAACCGGACGTAACAATCATAGATCATCATAAATGTTTTGATCGATTAAAGATGTGTAACGGCTATAATTTTTGTTAGAAATGACTTATGGTTTGGGAGTCAACACTCAGTTCAAAATTTCACTCCTCTTCCGATGATTGCAAAACCTAATATATAAAAAACCAAAAGAGTTTACAATCCTTAAAAATCACGGACACTTTTTGGAATTATATCTCTTAGCATTTGTGCATTTCCATTTTTGGATGTTCAATTTTTTTTTCAAACTTGAGTTTTCTCTCTCCCATTTTTCTCGTAAACAAAAAGATAGGGCAAAATAGATCACAACTAAATGAAAATTTTAGAGTTTATTTGTGCAAAACAATTTGAAAACTTTAATAAATATAAGTGAAGAAAATTATTTCACGCACTAAAAATGAACACCAAAGCTTTGTTATCCATGTTTGGGAAATTCCACTAGTACCCCTAATAACTTGCTGGAATTTTATAAGAAAGAGATTTCTAATTGATCCTAACATGTTTTAATTGTGGTGGATATGCATGCCAGAAACATGTTAAAGATGCAAATGACCTAATGATCCAAAAATTTCAAGGAGTAGAAAAAATTAAATTGTCTAGTTAACATGCGGTGGGGACAATTTACCAAAGCCAAACAACCCTCTTTTTGCCTATTTTACAAAAAGAAGACCTAACAATCACAGATCATCGTAAATTTTTTGATCGATTAGTGATGTGTAATGGCAATAATTTTTGTTAGAAATGACTTATGATTTGGGAGTCAACACTCAGTTCAAAGTGCCTCCCCTCTTCTGATGATTGCAAAACCCAATATATAAAAAACTAAAAAAGTTTACTATCCTTAAAAATCAAAGATACTTTTTTGGAATTATCTCTCTCAGCATTTGTGCATTTCTATTTTTGGATGTTCAATTATTTTTCAAATCCAACCTTGAGTTTGAACTTTCCCGTTTTTCTCGTAAACAAAAAGATAGGGAAAAATAAATTACAACAAAATGAAAATTTTAGTGTTTATGTATGCAAAAAAAATTGAAAACTATAATAAATGTAAGTGAAGAAAATTATTTCACGCCCTACAAATGAACACCGAAGCTTTGTTATCCATGTTTGGGAAATTCCACTAGTACAACCCTAATAGCTTGGGGGAATTTTATAAGAAAGAGATTTGTAATTAATCCTAACATGTTTTAAATGTGGTGGATATGCATGCCAGAATATGTTAAAGATGCAAATGACCTAATGATCCAAAAAATTCAAGGAGTCAAAAAAATTAAATTCTCAAGTTAACGTGCAGTGGGGATTACTTACCAGTTTCAAACAATCAACTTTTTTCCAATTTTACAAAAAGCGGACCTAACAATCATAGATCATCATAAATGTTTTGATCGATTAATGATGTGTAACGGCTATAATTTTTGTTAGAAATGACTTATGGTTTGGGAGTCAACACTCAGTTCAAAGTGCCTCCCCTCTTCTGTTGATTGCACAACCCAATATATAAAAAACCAAGAGAGTTTACAATCCTTAAAAATCACAGACACATTTTGGAATTCTCTCTCTCAGCATTTGTGAATTTCCATTTTTGGATGTTCAATTTGTTTTTTTCAAACTTGAGTTTTCTCTCTCGCATTTTCTCTTAAACAAAAAGATAAGGAAAAATAGATCACAATAAAGTTAAAATTTTAGAGTTAGGTATGCAAAAAAATTTTGAAAACTATAATAAATGTAAAAGAAGAAAATTATTTCACGCACTAAAAATGAACACCAAAGCTTCGTTAGCCTCGTTTGGGAAATTCCACTAGTACAACCTCTAATAGATTGGTGGAATTTTATGAGAATGAGATTTCTAATTGATCCTAACATGTTTTAAATGTGGTGGATATGCAAGTCAAAAATATGCTGAAGGTGCAAATGACCTAATGATTCAAAAATTTCAAGAAGTAGAAAAAATTAAATTCTCAAGTTAACGTACGGTGGGGATAATTTACCAGAGCCAAACAACCCACTTTTTTCCAATTTTACAAAAAGCAGACCAAACAATCAAAGATAATCGTAAATTTTTTTTTTGAGTAATGATGTGTAATGGCTTTAATTTTTTTTAGAAATGACTTATGGTTTGGGGGTCAACACTCATTGCAAAATGCCTCCCCTCTTCCGATGATTGCAAAACCCAATATATAAAAAACTAAAAGAGTTTACAATCCTCAAAAATCACGGATACTTTTTGAAAATATCTCTCTCTCCATTTGTGCATTTCCATTTTTGGATGTTCATTTTTTTTTCAAACTTGATTTTTCACTCTCCCTTTTTCTTGTAAACAAAAAGATAAGGCAAAATAGATAACAACAAAATGAAAATTTTAGAGTTTATGTATGCAAAAAAATTTGAAAACTATAATAAATGTTCGTGAAGAAAATTATTTCTCGCACAAAAAATGAACACCAAAGTTTTGTTATCCAGGTTTGGGAAATTCCACTAGTACAACCCCAAATATGTAGGTGGAATTTTATAAGAATGAGATTTCTAATTGATTCTAACATGTTTTAAATGTGGTGCACATGCATGCCAGAATCATGTTGAAGATGCAAATGACCTAATGATCCAAAAATTTCGAGTAGAAAAAATTAAATTCTCAATTTAACGTGCGGTGGGGATATTTACCAGAGCCAAACAACCCACTTTTTACCTATTTTACAAAAAAGGGACCTAACAATCATAGATCATTGTAAATATTTTGTTCGATTAATGATGTGTAACGGCTGTTATTGTTTTTAGAAATGACTTATGGTTTGGGAGTCAACACTCCGTTCAAAATGCCTCCTCTCTTCCGATGATTGCGAAACCCAATATATAAAAAACTAAAAGAGTTTACAGTCCTTATAAATCACGGTTACTTTTTTTAATTATCTCTCTCAGCACTTCTGCATTTCGGATTTTGGATGTTCAATTTTTTTTTCAAACTTGAGTTTTCACTCTCCCATTTTTCTCGTAAAAAAAATGATAAGGTTAAACATATCACAACAAAATGAAAATTTTAGAGTTTGGGTATGCAAAAAAATTTGAAAACTATAATAAATGTAAGGGAAGAAAATTATTTCTCGCACTAAATATGAACACCAAAGTTTTGTTATCCATGTTTGGGAAGTTCCACTAGTACAACCACTAATAATTAACTTGGTGGAATTTTATAGAAAAGGGACTTCTAACTGATCCTAACATGATTTAAATGTGGTGGATATGTATGCCAGAAACACTTTGAGGATGCAAGCGACCTAATGATGCCAAAAATTGCAAGGAGCAGAAGAAATCAAATTCTCAAGTTGTTGGATACCTACAAGAGCCATACAACCCACTTTTTGCCTATTTTACAAAAAGAAGACCTAATAATCATAGATCATCGTAAATGTTTTGATCGATTAATGATGTGTAACAGCTATAATTTTTTTTAGAAATGACTTATGGTCTGGGAGTCAACACTCAGTTCAAAATTCCTCCCCTCTTCCGATGATTGTAAAACCTTATATATAAAAACCCAAAAGAGTTTACAATCCTTAAAAATCACGGACACTTTTTGGAATTATCTCTCTCAACATTTGTGCATTTCCATTTTTGGATGTTCATTTTTTTTTTCAAACTTGAGTTTTCGCTCTCCCATTTTTCTCGTAAACAAAAAGATAGGGCAAAATAGATCACAACAAATTGAAAATTTTAGAGTTTATCTATGCAAAAAAATTTGAAAACTATAATAAACATAAGTGAAAAAAATAATTTCACGTACTAAAAATGAACACTAAAGCTTTGTTATCCATGTTTGAGAAATTCCACTAGTACAATCCCTAATAGCTTGGTGGAATTTTATAAGAAACAGATTTCTAACTGATCCTAACATGTTTTAAATGTAGTGGATATGCATGCCAGAAACATGTTGAAGATGCAAATGACATAATGCTCCAAAAATTTCAAGACGTAGAAAGAATTAAATTCTCTAGTTAACATGCGGTGGGGATAATTTACCAGAGCCAAACAACCCACATTTGCCTATTTTACAAAAAGAAGACCTAACAATCATAGATCATCGTAAATTTTTTGATCGATTAATGATGTGTAACGGCTATAATTTTTGTTAGAAATGACTTATGGTTTGGGAGTCAACACTCAGTTCCAAATGCCTCCCCTCTTCCGATGATTGCAAAACTAAATATATAAAAAACTAAAAGAGTTTACAATCCTTAAAAATCATAGATACTTTTTGGAATTATCTCTCTCAGCATTTGTGCATTTCCATTTTTGGATGTTCAATTTTTTTTTTTCAAACTTGAGTTTTCACTCTCCCATTTTTCTCGTAAACAAAAAGATAGGGCAAAATAGATCACAACAAAATGAAAATTTTAGATTTTATTTATGAAAAACAATTTGAAAACTATAATAAATGTAAGTGAATAAAATTATTTCGTGCACTAAAAAATAACACCAAAGCTTTGTTATCCATGATTGGGAAATTCCACTAGTACAACCCCTAATAGCTTGGTGGAATTTTATAAGAAAGAGAATTCTAATTGATCCTAACATGTTTTAAATGTGGTGGATATACATGCCAGAAACATGTTGCAGATGCAAATGACCTAATGATCCAAAAATTTCAAGGAGTAGAATAAATTAAATTCTAAAGTTAATGTGCGGTGGGGATTATTTACCAGAGCCAAACAACCCACTTTTTGCCTAGTTTACACAAACCGGACATAACAATCATAGATCATCGTAAATGTTTTGATCGATTAAAGATGTGTAACGGCTATAATTTTTGTTAGAAATGACTTATGGTTTGGGAGTCAACACTCAGTTCAAAATTCCTCCCCTCTTCCAATGATTGCAAAACCTAATATATAAAAAACCAAAAGAGTTTACAATCCTTAAAAATCACGGACACTTTTTGGAATTATCTCTCTCAGCATTTGTGCATTTCCATTTTTGGATGTTCAATTTTTTTTTCAAACTTGAGTTTTCACTCTCTCATTTTTCTCATAAACAAAATGATAAAGATAAACAGACCACAACAAAATGAAAATTTTAGAGTTTGTGTATGCAAAAAAATTTGAAAACTATAATAAATGTTAGGGAAGAAAATTATTTCCCTCACTAAATATGAACACCAAAGTTTTGTTATGCATGTTTGGGAAATTCCACTAGTACAACCACTAATAGTTTGGTGGAATTAATAAGAAAGAGATTTATAATTGATCCTAACATGTTTTAAATGTGGTGGACAAGCAAGCTAGAAACATGTTGAAGGTGCAAATGACCTAATGATCCAAAAATTTCAAGAAGTAGAATAAATGAAATTCTCAAATTAACGTGCGGTGGGGATATTTACCAATGCCAAACAACCCACTTTTTGCCTATTTTACAAAAAGTGGACCTAACAATCATTGATCATCGTAAATGTTTTTATCGATTAATGATGTGTAACGGCTATAATTTTTATTAGAAATGACTTATGGTTTGGGAGTCAACACTCTATTCAAAATGCCTCCCCTCTTCCGATGATTGCAAAACCCAATATATAAAAAACTAAAAGAGTTCACAATCCTTAAAAATCACGGATGCTTTTGGAATTATCTCTCTCAGAACTTGTGCATTTCCATTTTTGGATGTTCAATTTTTTTTCAAACTTGAGTTTTCACTATCCCACTTTTCTCGTAAACAAAAAGATAAGGCAAAATAGATCACAATAAAATGAAAATTTTAGAGTTTATGTATGCAAAAAAAATTGAAAACTATAATAAATGTAAGTGAAGAAAATTATTTCATGCTAATAATGAACACCAAAGTTTTGTTATCCATGTTTGGGAAATTCCACTAGTACAACCCCTAATACCTTGGTGAAATTTTTTAAGAAAGTGATTTGTAATTGATCCTATCATGTTTTAGATGTGGTGGACATGCATGCGAGAAACATGTTGAAGATGCAAATAAACTAATGATCGAAAAATTTCAACGAGTAGAAAACATTAAATTCAGAAGTTAACGTGCGGTGGGGATATTTACCAGAGCTAAACAACCCTGTTTTTGCCTATTTTTCAAAAAGCGGAACCTAACAATCATTGATCAGCCTAAATGTTTTGATCGATTAATGATGTGTAACGGCTATAATTTTTGTTAGAAATGACTTATAGTTTGGGAGTCAACACTCAGTTCAAAATGCCTCCCCTCTTCCGATGATTACAAAACCCAATATATAAAAAACTAAAAGAGTTTACAATCCCTAAAAATCATGGATACTTTTCTGAATTATCTCTCTCAACATTGGTACATTTCCATTTTTTTATGCTCAATTTTTTGTTCAAACTTGAGGTTTCTCTCTCCCATTTTTCTCGTAA
The DNA here is from genome assembly GCF_029961685.1 of Aristolochia californica. Lineage (NCBI taxonomy): Eukaryota > Viridiplantae > Streptophyta > Magnoliopsida > Piperales > Aristolochiaceae > Aristolochia > Aristolochia californica. Next base: position 14,955,787 of record NW_027182257.1, on the reverse strand, counting down.
ACAAAAAGATAAGGCAAAATAGATCACAACAAAAAGAAAATTTTAGAGTTACTGTTTGCAAATAAAATTGAAAACTATAATAAATGTAAGTGAAGAAAATTATTTCATGCACTAAAAATGAACACCAAAGTTTTGTTATCCATGTTTGGGAAATTCCACTAGTACAACACCTAATAGCTTGGTGGAATTTTATTAGAAAGAGATTTCTAATTGATCCTAACATGTTTTAAATGTGGTGGACATGCAAGCGAGAAACATGTTGAAGAAGAAAATGACCTAATGATCCAAAAATTTCAACGTGTAGAAAATATTAAATTCAGAAGTTTACGTGCGGTCGGGATATTTACCAAACCCAAACAACCCACTTTTTGTCTATTTTACAAAAAGCAGACCTATCAATCATAGATCATTGTAAATGTTTTAATTGATTAATGATGTGTAATGGCTATAATTTTTTTTAGAAATGACTTATGGTTTGGGAGTCAACACTCAATTCAAAACGCCTCCACTCTTCTGATGATTGCAAAAGCCAATATATAAAAAACTAAAAGATTTTACAATCCTTGAAAATCACAGATACTTTTTCGAATTATCTCTCTCAGCATTTGTGCATTTCCTTTTTCCGATGTTCAATTTTTTTTTAAACTTGAGTATTTCCTCTCCCATTTTTCACGTAAACAATAAGATAAGGCAAAATAGATCACAAAAAATGATAATTTTAGAGTTTATGTATACAAAAAATTTGAATACTATAATAAATATAAGTGAAAAAAATTATTTCACGCACTAAAAATGAACACCAAAGTTTTGTTATCCAAGTTTGGGAAATTCCACTAGTACAACCCCTAATAGCTTGGTGGAATTTTATAACAAAGAGATTTCTAATTGATCCTAACATCTTTTAAATGTGGTGGATATGCATTCCAGAAACATGTTGAAGATGCACATGACCGAATGATCCAAAAATGTCAAGGAGTAGAAAAAATTAAATTCTCAAGTTAACGTGCGGTGGGGATATTTCCAGCGCCAAACAACCAACTTTTTGCCTATTTTACAAAAACTGGACCTTACAACCTTAGATCATCGTAAATGTTTTGATTGATTAATGATGTGTAACGGCTATAATATTTGTAAGAAATGTCTTATGGTTTGGGAGTCAACACTCAGTTCAAAATGCCTCCCCTCTTCCTTTGATTGCAAAACCCAATATATAAAAAACTAAAAAAGTTCACAATCCTTAAAAATAACGGATGCTTTTTGGAATTATCTCTCTCAGAACTTGTGCATTTCCTTTTTTGGATGTTCATTTTTTTTTTCAAACTTGAGTTTTCACTATCCCATTTTTCTCGTAAACATAAAGATAAGGCAAAATAGATCACAAAAAAATGAAAATTTTAGAGTTTATGTATGCAAAAAAATTTGAAAACTATAATAAATGTAAGTGAAGAAAATTATTTCATGCACTAATAATGAACACCAAAGTTTTGTTATCCTTGTTTGGGAAATTCCACTAGTACAACCCCTAATACCTAGGTGGAATATTTTAAGAAAGAGATTTCTAAATGATCCTAACATGTTTTAAATGTGGTGGACATGCATGCCAGAAACATGTTGAAGATGCAAATGACCTAATGATCCAAAAATTTCTAGTAGAAAAAATTAAATTCTCAAGTTAACGTGCGGTGGGGATATTTACCAGAGCCAAACAACCCAGTTTTTGCCAAGTTTTCGAAAAGCAGACATAACAATGATAGATCAGCCTAAATGTTTTGATCGAGTAATGATGTGTGACGGCTATAATTTTTTTTAGAAATGACTTATGTTTTGGGAGTCAGCACTTAGTTCAAAATGCCTCCACTCTTCCAATGATTGCAAAACCCATTATATAAAAAATTAAAAGTGTTTACAATCCTTAAAAATCACCGATACTTTTTGGAATTATATCTCTCAACACTTGTTTTTCTTTTTTTGGAATTATATCTCTCAATCACATGAGCATTTCCACTCCTATTTTTCTCCTGAACAAAAAGATAAGGCAAAATAGATCACAACAAAATGAAAATTTAAGATTTTTTGTGAGCAAAAAAAATTGAAAACTATAATAAACGTAAGTGAAGAAAATTATTTCACGTACTAAAAATGAACACCAAAATTTTGTTATACATGTTTGGGAAATTCCACTAGTACAACCCCTAATAGCAAGGTGGAATTGTATAATAAAGAGTTTTCTAATTGATCCTAATATATTTTAAATATGATGGACATGCATGCCAGAAACATGTTGAAGATGCAAATGACCTAATGATCGAAAAATTTCAAGGAGTAGAAGAAAATTAAATTCTCAAGTTAACGTGCGGTGGGGATATTTTCAGGAGCCAAACAACCCACTTTTTGCCTATTTTACAAAAAGCGGACCTTACAACCTTAGATCATCGTAAATGTTTTGATTGATTAATGATGTGTAATGGCTATCATTTTTTTTAGAGATGTTTTTTGGTTTGGCAGTCAACACTCAGTTCAAAATGCCTCCCCTCTTCCGATGATTGCAAAACCCTACATATAAAAAACTAAAAGAGTTTACAATCAATAAAAATCACGGATACTTTTTGGAATTATCTCTCTCAGCATTTGTGTATTTCCTTTATTGATGTTCAATTTTTTTTCAAACCCAAACTTGATTTTTCACTCTCCCATTCTTCTCATAAACAAAAAGATATATCACAACAGAATGAAACTTTTAGAGTTTATGTATGCCAAAATATTTGAAAACTATAATAAATGCAAGTGAAGAAAATTATTTGACGCACTAAAAATGAACTCCAAAGTTTTGTTATCCATGTTTGGGAAATTCCTCTACTACAAACCCAAATAGCTTGGGGGAATTTTATAAGAAAGTGACTTCTAACTAATCCTAACATGCTTTAAATGTGGTGGATATGCATGCCAGAAACATGTTGAAGATGCAAATGATCTAATGATCCAAAAATTTGAAGGAGTAGAAAAAATTAAATTTCAAGTTAATGTGCGGTGGGATATTTACCAGTTGCAAACAACCCACTTTTTGCCTATTTTACAAAAAGTGGACCTAATAATCATAGATCATCGTAAATGCTTTGATCGAGTGATGATGTGTAACGGCTATGTTTTTTTTAGAAATGACTTATGGTTTGGGAGTGAACAATCAGTTTAAAATGCCTCCACTCTTCCGATGATTGCAAAACCCATTATATCAAACTAAAAGTGTTTATAATCCTTAAAAATCACAGATACTTTTTGGAATTATCTTTCTCAACACTTGTGCATTTCCATTTTTGGATGTTCAATTTTTTTTTCTAACTTGAGTTATTACTCTCCTTTTTTTCTCGTCAACAAAAAGATAAGGAAAAATAGATCACAACAAAGTGAAAATAATAAATTTTTTGTATGCAAAAAAATTTGAAAAATCTAATAAATGTAAGTGAAGAAAATTATTTCACGCACTAAAACTGAACACCAAAATTTTGTTATCCATGTTTGGGAAATTCCAATAGTACAACCCCTAATAGCATGGTGGAATTTTATAAGAAAGAGATTTCTAATTGATCCTAATATATTTTAAATATGATGGACATGCATGCCAAAAACATGTTGAAGATGCAAATGACCTAATGATCCAAAAATTTCAAGCAGTAGAAAAAATCAAATTCTCAAGTTAACGTGCAATGGGGATATTTTATAGAGCCAAACAACCCTCTTTTTCCCTATTTTACAAAAAGCGGACCTAACAACCTTAGATAATCGTAAATGTTTTGATCGATTAATGATGTGTAACGGCTATAATTTTTATTAGAAATGACTTATGGTTTGGGAGTCAACACTCAGTTCAAAATGCCTCCCCTCTTCCAATGATTGCAAAACCCTATATATAAAAAACTAAAAGAGTTTAGAATCTTTAAAAATCACGGATACTTTTTAGAATCATCTCTCTCAGCATTTGTGCATTTCCATTTTTTATGTACAATTTTTTTTTCAAACTTGTGCTTTCCCTCTCCTATTTTTCTCGAAAACAAAAAGATAAAGCAAAATAGGTCACAACAAAATGAAAATTTTAGAGTTTATGTATACAAAAAAAAATTGAAAACTATAATAAATGTAAGTGAATAAAATTATTTCACGCACTAAAAATGAACACCAAAGTTTTGTTATCCATGTTTGGGAAATTCCACTAGTACAACCCCTAATAGCTTGGTGGAATTTTTTTACAAAGAGATTTCTAATTGATACTAACATGTTTTAAATGTTGTGGATATGCATGGAAGAAACATGTTGAAGATGAAAATGACCTAATGATCCAAAAATTTCAAAGAGTAGAAAAACTTAAATTCTAAAGTTAATGTGCGGTGGGGATATTTACTAGAGCCAAACAAGCCACTTTTTACCTATTTTATACAAAGCGGACCTAACAATCATAGATCATCGTCAATGTTTTGATCGATTATTGATGTGTAACGGCTATAATTTTTTTAACAAATGACTTATGGTTTGGGAGTTAACACTCAGTTCCAAATGCCTCCCCTCGTCCGATGATTGTAAAACCCAATATATAAAAAACTAAAAGAGTTTACAAATGTTAAAAATCACGGATACTTTTTGGAATTATCTCCCTCAACACTTGTAAATTTCCATTTTTGGATGTTCAATTTTTTTTTCAAACTTGAGTTTTTACTCTCCTATTTTTCTCGTAAACAAAAAGATAAGGCAAAATAGATCACAACAAATTGAAAATTTGAGAGTTTTTGTATGCAAAAATTTTTGAAAACTATAATAAATGTAAGTGAAGAAAATTATTTCACGCACTAAAAATGAACATCAAAATTTTGTTATCCATGTTTGGGAAATTCCACTAGTACAACCCCTAATAGCTTGGTGGAATATTATACGAAAGAGATTTCTAATTGATTCTAACATGTTTTAAATATGGTGGATATGCATGCAAGAAATATGTTGAAGATGCAAATGACCTATTGATCCAAAAATTTCAAGAAGCAGAAAAATTCCACTAGTACAACCCCTAATAGCTTGGTGGAATTTTATAACAAAAAGATTTCTAATTGATCCTAACATGTTTTGATTGTGGTGGATATGCACGCCAAAAACATGTTGAAGATGCAAATGACCTAATGATCCAAAAATTTCAAGGAGTAGAAAAAATTAAATTCTCAAGACAACGTCTAGTGGGGATATTTACCAGAGCCAAACAACCCACATTTTGCCTATTTTACAAAAAGCAGGCTTTACAATCAAATCATCATAAATGTTTTGATCGATTAATGATGTGTAACGGCTATAATTTTTGTTAGAAATGACTTATGGTTTGGGAGTCAACACTTAGTTCAAAATGCCTCCCCACTTCCAATGATATGAAAACCAAATATATAAAAGACTAAAAGAGTTTACAATCCTTAAAAATCAAGGATACTTTTTGGAATTATCTCTCTCAACATTTGTGCATTGCCATTTTCCGATGTTCAATTTTTATTTTAAACTTGAGTTTCCACTCTCCCATTTTTCTCATAAACAAAAAAAAATAAGGCAAAATATGTCACAACAAGATGAAAATTTTAGAGTTTATGTATGCACAAAAAATTGAATACTATAATAAATAAGAGTGAAGAAAATTATTTCAAGCACTAAAAATGAGCACCAAAGTTTTGTGATCCTCGTTTGAGAAATTCCACTAGTACAACGCATAATAGCTTGGTGAAATTTTATAAGACAGAGATTTCTAATTGATTCTAAAATATTTTAACTGTGGTGGATATGCATGCGAGAAACATGTTGAAGATGAAAATGACCTAATGATCCAAAAATATCAAGGAGTAGAAAAAATTAAATTCTCAAGTCAACGTGCGGAAGGGATATTTACGAGAGCCAAACAACCCACATTTTGGCTATTTTAAAAAAAGTAGACATAACAATCATAGATCATCGTAAATGTTTCTATCGATTAATGATACGTAACGGCTATAATTTTTGTTAGAAATGACTTATGGTTTGGGAGTCAAGACTCAGTTCAAAATGCCTCCACTCTTCCGATGATTGCAAAACCAAATATATAAAAAACTAAGAGAGTTTACAATCTTTAAAAATCACGAAAACATTTTTAAATTATCTCTCTGAGCATTTGTGCATTTCCATTTTGGATGTTCAATTTTTTTTTCAAAACTTGAGCTTTCACTCTCCCTTTTTTCTCAAAAACAAAAAGATTATCCAAAATTGATCACAACAAAATGAAAATTTTAGAGTTTATGTAAGCAAAAATTGAATACTATAAAAAATGTAAGTGAATAAAATTATTTCACGTACTAAAAATGAACACCAAAGTTTTGTTATCCATGTTTGGGAAATTTCACTAGTACAACCCCTAATAGCTTGGTGGAACTTCATGAGAAAGATATTTCAAATTGATCCTAACATGTTTTAAATGTGGTGGACAAGCATGCAGAAACATGTTGAAGATGCAAATGACATAAAGATCCAAAAATTTCAAGGAGAAGAAAAAATTAAATTATCAAGTTAACGTGTGGTGGGGATATTTACTAGAGCCAAACAATTATAGATCATCGTAAATATTTTCATCGATTAATAATGTGTAACGGCTATAATTTTTGTTAGAAATTACTTATGTTTTGGGTGTCAACACTCAGTTCAAAATGCCGCCCCTCTTCCGATGATTGCAAAACCCAATATATAAAAAACTAAAAGATTTTACATTCCTTAAAATTCAAGGATATTTTTTGGAATTATCTCTCTCAGCATTTTTGCATTTTCATTTTTTATGTTCAATTTCTTTTTCAAACTAGAGTTTTAACTCTCCCATTTTTCTCGTAAACAAAAAGATAAGGTAAAATAGATCACAACAAAATGACAATTTTAGAGTTTATGTATGCAAAAAAATTTGAAAACTATAATTAAAGTGAAGAAAATTATTTCAGGCACTAAAAATGAACACCAAAGTTTTGTTATCCATGTTTGGGAAATTCCACTAGTACAACCCCTAAGAGCTTGGTGGAATTTTATTAGAAAGAGATTTCTAATTGATCCTAACATGTTTTAAATGTGGAGGATATGCATGCCAGAAACATGTTGAAGACGCAAATGACATAATGATCCAAAAATTTCAAGGAGAAGAAAAAATTAAATTCTCAAGTTAACGTGTGGTGGGGATATTTACCAAAGCCAAACAACCCACTTTATGCCTATTTTAAAAAAAGCGGACCTAACAATAGATCGTCATAAATGTTTTGATCGATTAATGATGTGTAACGGCTATAATTTTTGTTAGAAATGACTTATGGTTTGGGAGTCAACACTCCGTTCCAAATGCCTCCCCTCTTCCGATGATTGCAAAACCTAATATATAAAAAGCCAAAAGAGTTTACAATCCTTAAAAATCACGGATACTTTTTGGAATTATCTCTCTCATCACTTGTGCATTTCCATTTTTGGTTGTTAAATTTTTTTTTAAAATTTGAGTTTTCATTCTCCATTTTTTTCTTGTTAACAAAAAGATAAGGCAAAATAGATCACAACAAAATGAAAATTTTAGAGTTTAATTATGCAAAAAATTTGAAAACAATAATAAATGTTAGTGAAGAAAATTATTCCATGCACTAAAAATGAACGCCAAAGTTTTGTTATCCATGTTTGGGAAATTCCACGAGTACAACCCGTAATAGCTTGTGGAATTTTATAAGAAAGAGATCTCTAATTGATGCTAACATGTTTTAAATGTGGTGGATATGCGTGCTAGAAACATGTTGTTGATGCAAATGACCAAATGATCCAAAAATTTTGAGGAGTAGAAAAAATTAAATTCTCAAGTTAATGTGCGGTGGGGATATTTACCAAAGCCAAACAACCAAAATTTTGCCCATTTTACAAAAAGCGAACCTAACAATCATGGATCATCGTAAATGTTTTGATCGATTAATGATGTGTAACGGCTATAATTTTTGTTAGAAATGACTTATGGTTTGAGAGTCAACACTCAGTTCAAAATGCCACCCCTCACCCGATGATTGCAAAACCCAATATATAAAAAACTAAAAGGGTTTACAATCCTTAAAAATCACGAGAGCTTTTTTGAATTATCTCTCTTAGCACTTGTGCATTTCCATTTTTGGATGTTCAATTTTTCTTTCAAACTTGAGTTTTCACTCTCCCTTTTTCTCTTAAAAAACAAGATATGGCAAAATAGATCACAAAAAAATGAAAATTTTAGAGTTTATGTATGCGAAAAAATTTGAAAACTATAATAAATGTTAGTTTAGAAAATTATTTCATGCACTAAAAATGAACACCAAAGTTTTGTTATCCATGTTTGGGAAATTCCACTAGTACGACCCCTATGAGCTTGGTGGAATTTCATTAGAAAAAAGATTTCTAATTTATCCTAACATGTTTTATATGTGGTGGATGTCCATGCCAGAGATATGTTGAGGATGCAAATGACCTAATGACCCAAAAATTTCAAGGAGTAGAAAAAATTAAATTTCAAGTTAACGTACGGTGGGGATATTTACCAGAGCCAAACAACCCACTTTTGGCCTATTTTACAAAAAGCGGACCTATCAATCATAGATCATCATGGATGTTTTTATCGGTTAACGATGTGTAACGGCTATAATTTTTGTTCGAAATGACTTATGGTTTGGGAGTCAACGCTCAGTTCACAACGCCTCCCCTCTTTCGTTGATTGCAAAACCCAATATATAAAAAACAAAAAGAGTTTACAATCCTTAAAAATCGTGGTTGCTTTTTGGAATTATCTCTCACTAGCACTTGTGCATTTCCATTTTTAAATGTTCAAATTCTCTTTCAAACATGAGTTTTCACTCTCCCATTTTTCTCTTAAACAAAAAGATAAGGCAAAATAGATAACAACAAAATGAAAATTTTAGAATTTATGTATGCAAAAAAATTTGAAAACTATAATAAATGTAAGTGAAGAAAATTATTTCACCCACTAAAAATGAACACCAAAGTTTTTTTATCCATGTTTGGGAAAGTCCACTAGTACAACCCCTAATAGCTTGGTGGAATTTGATAAGAAAGAGATTTCTAATTGATCCTAACATGTTTTAGATGTGGTGGATATGCATTCCAAAAACATGTTGTAGATGCAAATGACATAATGATCCAAACATTTCAAGGGGTAGAAAAAATTAAATTCTCATGTTAACGTGCGGTGGGGATAATTACCAGAGCCAAACAACCCACTTTTTTCCTATTTTATAAAAAGTAGACCTAACAATCATAGATCATCGTAAGTTTTTTTATCAATTAATGATGTGTAATGGCTATAACTTTTGTTAGAAATGACTTTTGGTCTGGGAGTCAACACTCCGTTCCCAATGCCTCTCCACTTCCGATGATTGAAAAACCCAATATAGAAAAAACCAAAAGAATTTACAATCCTTGAAAATCACGGATACTTTTTGGAATTATCTCTCTCATCACTTGTGTATTTCCATTTTTGGATGTTCAATTTTTTTTTCAAACTTGAGTTTTCAGTCTCCCATTTTTCTCATAAACAAAAAGATAAAGCAAAATACATCACAACAAAATGAAAATTTTAGAGTTTATGTATGCAAAAAAATTAGAAAACAGTAATAAATGTAAGTGAAGAAAATTATTTCATGCAGAAAAAATGAACACCAAAGTTTTGTTATCCAAGTTTGGGAAATTCCACTAGTACAACCCCTAATAGCTTGGTGGAATTTTATTAGAAAGAGATTTCTAATTGAACCTTACTTGTTTTAAATGTGGTGGACATGCTTTCTAGAAACATGTTGAAGATGCAAATGACCTAATGATACAAAAATTTATAGGAGTAGAAAAAATTAAATTCTCAATTTAACCTGCAGTGGGGATATTTAACAGAGCCAAACAACCCACTTTTTGCATATTTTAAAAAAAGCGGACCTAACAATCATAGATCATCGTAAATGTTTTGATCGATTAATGATGTGTAACGGCTATAATTTTTGTTGGAAATGACTTATGTTTTGGGATTCAACTCTTAGTTCAAAATGCCTTCCCTCTTCCGATGATTGCAATACACAATATATAAAAAACTAAAAGAGTTTACAATCCTTAAAAATCACGGCTACTGATTGGAAATATCTCTCTCTGCATTTCTGCATTTCCATTTTGGATGTTCAATATTTTTTTCAAACTTGAGTTTTCTCTCTCCCATTTTTCTCGTAAACAAAAAGATAAAGCAAAATAGATCTCAACAAAATGTAAATTTTAGGGTTTATGTATGCAAAAAAAAATTGAAAACTATAAAAAATGTAACTGAAGAAAATAATTTCACGCACTAAAAATGAACACCAAAGATTTGTTATCCATGTTTATGAAATTCCACTAGTACAACCCCTAATAGCTTGGTTAAATTTGATTAGAAAGAGATTTCTAATTGATTCTAACATGTTTTAAATGTGGTGGATATGCATGCCAGAAACATGTTGAAGATTCAAATGACCTAATGATCCAAAATTTTGAAGGAGTAGAAAAAATAATATTCTGAAGTTAACGTAAGGTGGGGATACTTACCAAAAGCCAAACAACCCACTTTTTGCCATTTTTACAAATAGCGGACCTAACAATCATAGATTATCATAAATGTTTTGATCAATTAATGATGTGTAACGGCTATAATTTTTTTTAGAAATGACTTATGGTTTGGGAGTCAACACTCAGTTCAAAATGCCTCCCCTTCCGTTGATTGCAAAACCCAATATATAAAAAACTAAATGCAATTACAATCCTTCAAAATCATGGATACTTTTTTGAATTATCTCTCTCAGCATTTGTGCATTTTCATTTTGGATGTTCAATTTTTTTTTCAAACTTGAGTTGTCACTCTCCCATTTTTCTTGTAAACAATAAGGCATAATAGATGACAACCAAATGAAAATTTTAGATTTTATGTATGAAATTTTTTTTGAAAACTATAATAAATGTAAGTGAAGAAAATTATCTCATACACTAAAAATGAACACCAAAGTTTTGTTATCCATGTTTGGGAAATTCCACTTGGTGGAATTTTATAACAAAGAGATTTGTAATTGATCCTAACAATTTTTTAAATGTGGTGGATATGCATGCCAGAAACATGTTGAAGATGGAAACGACCTAATGATCCAAAAATTTCAAGGATTAGAAAAACTTAAATTCTCAAGTTAACGTGTGGTGGGGATATTTACCAGAATAAAACAACCCACTTTTTGCATAGTTTACAAAAAAGCAGACCTAACAATCATAGATCATCGTAAATATTTTAATCAATTGATGATGTGTAATGGCAATAATTTTTGTTAGAAATGACTTATGGTTTGGGAGTCAACACTCAGTTCAAAAGACCTCCCCTTCCGATGATTGCAAAACCCAATATATAAAAAACTAAAAGAGTTTACAATGCTTAAAAATCATGGATACTTTTTGGAATTATTTCTCTCAGCATTTGTGCGTTTCCATTTTGGATGTTCAATTTTTTTTAAACTTGAGTTTTCACTCTCCCATTTTTCTCATAAACAATAAGGAAAAATAGATCACAACCAAATGAAAATTTTAGAGTTTATGTATGCAAAACAAAGTTTGAAAACTATAATAAATGTATGTGATGAAAATTATTTCCCGCACTAAAAATGAACACCATAGTTTTGTTATCCATGTTTGGGAAATTCCACCGGGTGGAATTTTATAAGAAAAAGATTTCTAATTGATCCTAACAAGTTTTAAATGTGGTGGATATGCATGCCAAAAACATGTCGAAGATGCAAATGACCCAATGATCCAAAAATTTCAAGGAGTAGAAAAAATTAAATTCTCAAGTTAACGTGTGGTGGGGATATTTACCAGAGCCAAACAAACCACTTTTTTCCTATTTTACAAAAAGTGGACCTAACAATGTTTTGATCGATTAATGATGTGTAACGGCTATAATTTTTGTTAGAAATGACTTAAGGTTTGGGAGTCAACACTCAGTTCAAAATGCCTCCCCTTCCGATGATTTGAAAACCCAATATATAAAAAACTAAAAGAGTTTACAATCCTTGAAAATCACAGATACTTTTTGGAATTATCTCTCTCAGTATTTTTGCTTTTTCATTTTGGATGTTAAATTTATTTTTTCAAACATGAGTTTTCACTCTCCCATTTTTCTTGTAAACAATAAGGCAAAAACGATCACAACCAAATTAAAATTTTAGAGTTTATGTATGCAAAAAAAATTGAAAACTATTATAAATGTAAGTGAAGAAAATTATTTCACGCACTAAAAATTAACACCAAAGTTTTGTTACCCATGTTTGTAAAATTCCACTTGGTGGAACTTTATAAGAAAGAGATTTCTAATTGATCCTAACATGTTATAAATGTGGTGGATATGCATGCCATAAACATGTTGAAGATGCAAATGTCCTAATGATCCAAAAAATTCAAGGAGTAGAAAAAATTAATTTCTCAAGTTAAATTATTTACCAGAGCCAAACATCCCAGTTTTTGCCTATTTTACAAAAAGGGGACTTAACAATCATAGATCATTGTAAATGTTTTGATCAATTAATGATGTGTAATTGCAATATTTTTTGTTAGAAATGACATATGGTTTGGCAATCTACACTCAGTTCAAAATGCCTCCCCTCTTCCGATGAATGCAAAACCCATTTTATAAAAAACTAAAAGAGTTTACAATCTTTAAAAATCACGGATACGTTTTGGAATTATCTCTCTCAGCATTTGTTCATTTCCATTTTGGATGTTCAATTATTTTTTCAAACATGAGTTTTCACTCTCCCATTTTTTTCATAAACAACAAGGCAAAATAGATCACAAAAAAATGAAAATTTAAGAGTTTATGTATGCTAAAAATTTTGAAAACTATAATAAATGTACGTGAAAGAAATTATTTCACACTCTAAAAATGAACACCAAAGTTTTTTTATCGATGTTTGGGAATTTCCAATTGGTGGAATTTTATAAAAAAGAGATTTCTAATTGATCCTAACATGTTTTAAATGTGGTATATTGGCATGCCAGAAACATGTTGAAGATGCAAATGACCTAATGATCGAAAAATTTCAAGGAGTAGAAAAAATTAAATTTTCAAGTTAACGTGCAGTGGGGATATACCAGAGCCAAACAACCCACTTTTTTCCAATTTTACAAAAAGCACACCGAACAATCAAAGATAATCGTAAATGTTTTGATCGATTAAAGATTTGTAATGGCTATAATTTTTGTTAGAAATGACTTATGGTTTGGGAGACAACACTCAGTTCAAAATGCCTCCCCTCTTCCGATGATCGCAAAACCCAATATATAAAAAACTAAAAGAGTTTACAATCCTTAAAAATCACATATACTTTTTAGAATTATCTGTCACAGCATTTGTGCATTTCCATTTTGGATGTTCAATTTTTTTTTCAAACTTGAGTTTTCACTTTCCCATTTTTCTCCTAAAAAAAAAGAGAAGGCAAAATAAATCACAACAAAATGAAAATTTTCCTGTTTATGTATGCAAAAAAAATTAAAAACTATAATAAATGAAAGTGAAGATAATTATTTCATGCACTAAAAATGAACACCAAAGTTTTGTTATTCATGTTTGGGAAATTCCACTAGTACAAAGCTTAATAGCTTGGTGGAATTTTATGAGAAAGAGATTTCTAATTGATCCTAACATGTTTTAAATTTGGTGGATATGCATGCCAGAAACATGTTGAAGATGCAAACGACCTAATGATCCAAAAATTTCAAGGAGTAGAAAAATTTAAATTCTCAAGTTAATGTGCGGTGGGGATTTTTACTAGTGCCAAACAACCCACTTTTTGCCTCTGTTACAAAAAGAGGACCAAACAATCATAGATCATCGTAAATGTTTTGATCGATTAATGATGTGTAACGGCTATAGTTTTTGTTAGAAATGACTTATGGTTTGAGAGTCAACACTTAGTTCAAAATGCCTCCGCTCTTCTGATGATTGTGAAACCCAATATATATAAAACTAAAAGAGTTTAGAGTCCTTAACAATAACGGATACTTTTTGGAATTATCTCTCTCAGAATTTGTGCATATATATTTTGGATGTTCAATGTTTTTTTCAAACTTGAGTTTTCACTCTCCAATTTTTGTCGTATACAAAAAGATACGGCAAAAATGATCACATTTAAAAGATACTTTAAGAGGTTATGTATGCAAATAAAATTTGAAAACTATAAAAAATGTAAGTGAAGAAAATTATTTCACGCACTAAAAATGAACACCAAAGTATTGTTATCCATGTTTGGGAAATTCCACTGGTACAACCCCTAAATGCTTGGTGGAATTTTATCAGAAAGAGATTTCTAATTGCTCCTAACACGTTTTCAATGTGTTGGATATGCATGCCAGAAACAAGTTGAAGATGCAAATGACCTAATGATCCAAAAAGTTCAGGGAGTAGAAAAATTAAATTCTCAAGTTAACGTCCGGTGGGGATATTTACCAGAGCCAAACAACCCACTTTTTGCCTATTTTACAAAAAGCGGACCTAAAAATCATAGATCATCGTGAATGTTTTGATCAATTAATGATGTATAACGGCTATAATTTTTGATAGAAATGACTTATGGCTTGGGAGTCAACACTCAATTCAAAACACCTCCCGTCTTCCGATGATTGCAAAACCCAATATAAAAAAAAAAAGATTTTACAATCCTTAAAAATCTCAGATACTTTTTGGAATTATCTCCCTCAGCATTTATGCATTTCCATTTTTTATGTTCCTTTTTTTTTCAAACTTGAGTTTTCACTCTCCCATTTTTATTCTCGTAACCAAAAAGATTAGGCAAAATAGATCACTAGAAAATGAAAATTTTAGAGTTTATGTATGCAAAAAAAATTAAAATCTATAATAAATGTAAGTGAAGAAAATTATTTCACGCACTAAAAATGAACACCAAAGTTTGCTTATCCATGTTTGGGAAATTCCACTAGTACAACCCCTAATTGCTTCGGGGAATTTTATAAGAAAGAGATTGCTAATTGATCCTAACATGTTTTAAATGTGGTGGATATGTATGCCAGAAATATGTTCACGATGCAAATCACCTAATGATCCAAAAATTTCGAGTAGAAAAAATTAAATTCTAAAGTTAACTTGCGGTGGGGATATTTACCAGAGCCAAACAACCCACTTTAGGCCTATTTTACAAAAAGCGGACCTAACAAACATAGATCATCGTAAATATTTTCATCGATTAATGATGTGTAACGGCTATAATTTTTGTTAGAAATGACTAATAGCTTGGGAGTCAACGCTCAGTTCAAAATCCCTCCTCACTTCCAAAGATTGCAAAACCTAATATATAAAAAAACTAAAAGAGTTTAGAAAAAAATCACAGATACTTTTTGGAATTATCTCTCTCAGCATTTTTGCCTTTCCATTTTTGGTGTTCAATTTTTTTTTCAAACTTGAGTTTTCTCTGTCCCATTTTTGTTCTTGTAAACAAAAAGATTAGGCAAAATAGATCACAAGAAAATGAAAATTTTAGAGTTTATGTATGAAAAAAAATTGAAAACTATAATAAATGTAAGTGAAGAAACTTATTTCATGCACTAAAAATGAACACCAAAGTTTGGTTATCCATGTTTGCAAAATTCCACTAGTACAACCCCTAATAGCTTGGTGAAATTTTATAAGTAAGAGATTGCTAATTGATCCTAACATGTTTTAAATGTCATGCAAGAAACATGTTGAAGTTGCAAATGACCTAATGATCCAGAAATTTCAAGGAGTAGAAAAAATTAAATTCTCAAGTTAACGTGCGGTGGGGATATTTACCAGAGCCAAACAACCCACTTTTTGCCTATTTTACAAAAAGCAGACCTAACAATCATAGATCATCATAAATATTTTGATCGATTAATGATGTGTAACGGCTATAATTTTTGTTAGAAATGACTTATCGTTTGGGAGTCAACACTCAATTCAAAATGCCTCCCCTCTTCCGATGATCGCAAAAGCCAATATATAAAAAAACTAAAAGAGTTTATGAGCCTTAAAAATCACGGATACATTTTGGAATTATCTCTCTCAGCATTTGTGCATTTCCATTTATGATGTTCAATTTTTTTTTCAAATCCAAACTTGAGTTTTCACTCTTCCATTTCGTCGTAAACATAAAGTTAAGGCAAATAGGTGACAAAAAAATGAAAATTTTAGAGTTTATGTATGCAAATAAATTTGAAAATATAATAAATGTAAGTGAAGAAAATTATTTCACGCACTAAAAATGAACACCAAAGTTTGGTTATCCATGTTTGGTGGAATGTTTTAAGAAAGAGATTGATAATTGATCCTAACATGTTTTAAATGTAGTGGATATGCATGCCAGAAATTGGTTGAAGATGAAAATGACCTAATGATCCAAAAATTTCATAGACTAGAAATAATTAAATTCTCAAGTTAACGTGCGGTGGGGATATTTACCAGAGCCAAACAACCCACCTTTTGCCTATTTTACAAGAAGCGGACCTAACAATCCTAGATCATCGTAAATGTTTTGATTGATTAATGATGTGTAACGGCTATAATTTTTGTTAGAAATGACTTTTGGTATGGGAGTCAACACTCAGTTCAAAATGCCTCCCTCTTCCGATGATTGCAAAACCCAATATATAAAAAAACTAAAAGAGTCTAAATCCTGAAAAATTATGGATACTTTTTGGATTTATCCCTCTCTGCATTTATGCATTTCCATTTTGTAAGTTCAATTTTTTCTTCAAACTTGAGTTTTCACTCTCCCATTTTTTTTCTTGTAAACAAAAAGATAAGGCAAAATAGATCACAAGAAAATGAAAATTTTAGAGCTTATGTATGCAAAAAAAAATTGAAAACTATAATAAATGTAAGAGAGGAAAATTATTTCGCGCACTAAAAATGAACACCAAAGTATTGTTATCCATGTTTGCAAAATTCCACTAGTACAACCCCTAATAGGTCGGTGGAATTTTATAAGAAAGAGATTGCTAATTGATCCTAACATGATTTAAATGTGGTGGATATGCATGCCAAAAACATGTTGAAGATGCAAATAACCTAATGATCCTAAAATTTCAAGGAGTAGAAAAAATTAAATTCTCAAGTTAACGTGCTGTGGGGATATTTACTAGAGCCAAACAACCCACTTTTTGCCTATTTTACAAAAAGCGAACCTAACAATCATAGGTCATCGTAAATGTTTTGATCAATTAATGATGTGTAACAACTATAATTTTTTTTAGAAATGACTTTTGGTTTGGGAGTCAACACTCAGTTCAAAATGCTTCCCCTCTACCGATGATTGCAAAACCCAATATATAAAAAAACTAAAAGTGTTTACAATCCTGAAAAATTACGGATACTTTTTGCATTTATCCCTCTCCGCATTTATGCATTTCCATTTTGGAAGTTCAATTTTTTCTTCAAACTTGAGTTTTCACTCTCCTATTTTTCTTCTCGTACACAAAAAGATTAGGCAAAATAGATCACAAGAAAAAGAAAATTTTAGAGTTTATGTATGCAAAAAAAATTGAAAACTCTAATAAATGTAAGTGAAGAAAATTATTTCACGCACTAAAAATGAACACCAAAGTTTGGTTATCCATGTTTGCAAAATTCCATAATTTCAACCCTTAATAGCTTGGTGGAATTTTATAAAAAAGAGATTGCTAATTGATCCTAACATGTTTTAAATGTGGTGGATATGCATGCCAGAAACATGATGAAGATGCAAATGACCTAATGATCCAAAAATTCCAAGGAGTAGAAAAAATTAAATTCTCAAGTTAACGTCCGGTGGGGATATTTATAAGAGCCAAACAACCCACTTTTTGCCTATTTTACAAAAAGCGGACCTGACAATCATAGATCTTCATAAATATTTTGATTGATTAATGATGTGTAACGGCTATAATTTTTGTTAGAAATGACTTATGGTTTGGGAGTCAACACTCAGTTCAAATTGCCTCCCCTCCATCGATGATTGCAAAACCCAATATATAAAAAAACTAAAAGATTTTAAAATCCTTTAAAATCACAAAGACTTTTTGGAATTATCACTCTCAGCATTTGTACATTTCCATTTTGGATATTCAATTTTTTTTCAAACTTTAATTATTACTCACGCTTTTTTCTCGTAAACAAAAAGATAAGGCAAAATAGATCACAACAAAATGAAAATTTTAGAGCTTATGTATGCAAAAAAAATGAAAACTAAAATAAATGTAAGTGAAGAATATTATTCCACGCACTAAAAATGAACAACAAAGTTTTGTCGTCCATGTTTGGGAAATTCCACTAGTACAACCCCTAATAGCTTGGTGAAATTTTATAAGAAAGAGATTGCTAATTGATCCTAACATGTTTTAAATGTGGTGGATATGCTTGCCAGAAACATGTTGAAGATGCAAATGACCTAATGATCCAAAAATTTCAAGGAGTAGAAAAAATTAAATTCTCATGTTAACATGGGTGGGGATATTTACCAGAGCCAAACAACCCACTTTTTGCTAATTTTACAAAAGCGGACCTAACAATCATAGATCATTGTAAATGTTTGATTAATTAATGATGGATAACAACTATAATTTTTGTTAGAAATGACTTTTGGTTTGGGAGTCAACACTCAGTTCAAAATGCTTCACCACTTTCGATGATTGCAAAACCCAATATATAAAAAAACTAAAAGAGTTTACAATCCTAAAAAACCACGGTTCCTTTTTTTGACTTATCTCTCTCCACATTTATGCATTTCCATTTTGGATGTTCAATTTTTTTTTCAAACTTGAGTTTTCACTCTCCCATTTTTCTTCTCGTAATCAAAAAGATTAGGCAAAATAGATCAAAAGAAAATCAAAATTTTAGAGTATATGTATGCAAAATAATTGGAAAATTATAATAAATGTAAGTGAAGAAAATTATTTCACACACTAAAAATGAACACCAAAGTTTGGTTATCCATGTTTGGGAAATTCCACTAGTACAACCCCACAATAGCTTGGTGGAATTTTATGAGAAACATATTGCTAATTGATCCTAACATGTTTTAATTGTGGTTGATATGCATGCCAGAAACATGTTGCAGAGGCAAATGACTTAATGATCCAAAAATTTCGAGTAGAAAAAATTAAATTCTCAAGTTCACTTACGGTGGGGATATTTACCAGAGCCAAATATCCCACTTTTTGCCTATTTTACAAAAAGCGGACCTAACTATCGTAGATCATTGTAATTGTTTTGATCGATTAATGATGTGTAACGGCTATAATTTTTGTTAGAAATCACTTATGGTTTGGGAGTCAATACTCCGTTCAAAATGCCTCCCCACTTCCGAAGATTGCAAAACCCAATATATAAAAAAACTAAAAGAGTTTAGAATCCTTAAAAATCACGGATAATTTTTGGAATTCTCTCTCTCAGCATTTGTGTATTTCTATTTTTGATGTTCGAATTTTTTTTCAAGCTCTAGTTTTCTCTCTCCCATTTTTCTTCGCGTAAACAAAAAGATAAGGCAAAATAGATCACACCAAATTGAAAATTTTAGCGTTTATTTATGCAAAAAATTTTAAAACTACAATAAATGAAAGTGAAGAAAATTATTTCAAGCACTAAAAATGAACACCATAGTTATCCATGTTTGGAAAATTCCACTGGTACAACCCTTAATAGCTTGGGGGAATTTTATCAGAAAGATACTTCTAATTGATCCTAACATGTTTTCAATGTGGTGGATATGCATGCTAGAAACATGTTGAATATCCAAATGACCTAATGAACCAAAATGTTCAAGGAGTTGAAAAAATTAAATTCTCAAGTTAATTTGCGGTTGGGATATTTACCAAAGCGAAACAACCCACTTTTTGCTGATTATACACAAAGCGGAGCTAACAATCATAAATCATCGTAAATTTTTTGATCGATTAATGATGTGTAACGGCTATAATTTTTTTAGAAATGACTTATGGTTTGGGAGTCAACACTCAGTTAAAAAAGCCTCCCCTCTTTCGATGATTGCAAAAGCCAATATATAAAAAAACTTAAAGAGTTTACAATCATTAAAAATCTCGGATACTTTTTGGTATTACCTCTCTCAGCATTTGTGCAATTCCATTTTGGATGTTGAATTTTTTTTTCAAACTTGAGTTTTCTCTCTCCCATTTTTCTCGTAAACAAAAAGATAAGGCAAAACACAACAAAATGAAAATTTTAGAGTTTATGTATGCAAAAAAATTTGAAAACTATAATAAACGTAAGTGAAGAAAATTATTTCACGCACTAAAAATGAACACCAATGTTTTGTCATCCATGTTTGGGAAATTCCACTAATACAACCCCGAATGGCTTGGTGGAATTTTATAAGAAAGAGATTGCTAATTGATCCTAACATATTTTAAATGTGGTGGATATGCATGCCAGAAACATGTGGAAGATGCAAATCACCTAATGATCCAAAAATTTTCAAGTAGAAAAAATTAAATTCTCAAGTTAACATACGGTGGGGATATTTACTAGAGCCCAACAACCCACTTTTTGCCTATTTTACAAAAAGCGGACCTAACAATCATAGATCATCATAAATGTTTTGATCAATGAATGATGTGTAACGCCTATAATTTTTGTTAGAAATGACTTTTGGTTTGGGAGTCAATACTCAATTCAAAATGCCTCCCCTCTTCTGATGATTGCTAAACCCAATATATGAAAAAACAAAGAGAGTTTACAATCCTAAAAAATTATGGATACTTTTTGAATTTATCCCTCTCCGCATTTAAGCATTTCGATTTTGGAAGTTCAAGTTTTTTTCAAACTTTAGTTTTCACTCTCCCATTTTTCTTCTCGAAAACCAAAAGATTAGGCAAAATAGATCACAAGAAAATGAAAATTTTAGAAATTATGTATGCAAAAAAAATTGAAAACTATAATAAATGTAAGTGGAGAAAATTATTTCACGCACTAAAAATGAACACCAAAGTTTGGTTATCAATGTTTGCAAAATTCCACTTGTACAACCCCTAATAGCTTGGTGGAATTTTACAAGAAAGAGATTGCTAATTGATCCTAACATGTTTTAAATGTGGTGGATATGCATGCCAAAAACATGTTGAAGATGCAAATGACCTAATGATCCAAAATTTTCAAGGAGTACAAAAAATTAAATTCTCAAGTTAACGTGCAGTGGCGATATTTACCAAAGCCAAGCAACCCACATTTTGTGTATTTTACAAAATGCGCACCTAACAATCATAGATCGTCATAAATGTTTTGATTGATTAATGATGTGTAACAGCTAAAATTTTAATTAGAAATGACTTATGGTTTGGGAGTCAATACTCTATTAAAAAAGCATTTCCTCTTCCGATGATTGCAAAACCCAATTTATAAAAAAACAAAAAGAGTTTACAATCCTAAAAAATCACGGATGCTTTTTGGAATCATCTTTCTCAACATTTTTGCATGTCCATTTTGGATGTTCAATTTTGTTTTCAAACTTGAGGTTTCACTCTCCCATTTTTCTCATAAACAAAAAGAAAAGGCAAAATAGATCACAACAATAAGAAAATTTTAGTGCTTGTGTATGAAAAAAATTTGAAAACAATAATAAATGTAAGAGAAGAAAATTATTTCATGCACTAAAAATGAACACCAAAGTTTTGTTTTCCATGTTTGGGAAATTCCACTTGTACAACCCCTAATAGCTTGTGGAATTTTATAAGAAACAGATTGCGAATTGATCCTAACATGTTTCAAATGTGGAGGATATGCATGCCAAAAACTTGTTGAAGATGAAAAAGACCTAATGATCCAAAAATTTCAAGGAGTAACAAAAATAAAATTCTCAAGTTAACGTGCACTGGGGATATTTACTAGAGCCAAACAACCCACTTTTTGCCTATTTTACAAAAAGCGGACCTAACAATCATAGATCATCATAAATGTTTTGATCGATTAATGATGTGTAACAGTTATAATTTTTGTTAGAAATGACTTATGGTTTGGGAGTCAACACTCTGTTCAAAATTCTTCTCCTCTTTTGATGATTGCAAAACCCAATATACAAAAAAACTAAAAGAGTTTACAATCCATAAAAATCACGGATGCTTTTTGGAATTTTCTCTCTCACCATTTGTGCATTTCATTTTTTATGTTCAATTTTGTTTTCAAACTTGAGATTTCACTCTCCTATTTTTCTCGTAAAAAAAGATAAGGCAAAATAGAACACAAGAACATGAAAATTTTAGAGATTATGGATGCAAAAAAGTTTGAAAAAAATAACAAATATAACAGAAGAAAATTATTTCTCGTACTAAAAATGAACACCAAAGTTTTGTTATCCATGTTTGGGAAATTCCACTAGTACAACCCCTAATAGCTTGTGGAATTTTATACGAAAGAGATTGCTAATTGATCCTAACATGTTTGAAATGTGGTGGATACGCATGCATGAAACAGGTTGAAGATGCAAATGATTTAATGATTCAAAAATTTCCAAGAGTAGAAAAAATTAAATTCTCAAGCTAACGTGCGGTGGTGATATTTACGAAAGCCAAACAACTCACTTTTTGCTTATTTTACAAAAAGAGGACCTAACAATCATAGATCATCATAAATGTTTTGATCGATTAATGATGTGTAACGGCTATAATTTTTGTTTGAAATGACTTATGGTTTGGGTGTCAACACTTAGTTCAAAATGCCGCCACTCTTCCATTGATTGCAAAACCCAATATATTAAAAAACAAAAAGAGTTTTCAATCTTTAAAAATCACAGATACTTTTTGGAATTATCTCTCTCAGCATTTGTGCATTTCCATTTTTTATGTTCAATTTTTTTTCAAACATGAGTTTTCTCTCTCCGATTTTCATTCACGTAAACAAAAAGATAAGGCAAAATAGATCACAACAAAATGAAAATTTTTTAGTTTATGAATGCAAAAAAATTTGAAAACTATAATAAAAGTAAGTGAAAAAAATTATTTCACGCTCTAAAAATGAACACCAAAGTTTTGTTATCCATGTTTGGAAAATTCCACTAGTACAACCCCTAATATCTTGGTGGAATTTTACAAGAAAGAGATTTATAATTGATCCTAACATGTTTTAAATATGTTGGATATGCATGTCAGAAACATGTTGAAGATGCAAATTAACTAATGATCCAAAAATTTCAAGTAGAAAAAATTAAATTCTCAAGTTAAGGGGCGGCATGGATATTTACCATAGCCAAACAACCCACTTTTTTCCAATTTTACAAAAAGTGGACCTAACAATCATAGATCATCGTAAAAGTTTTGATCGATTAATGCTGTGTAACGGCTATAATTTTAGTTAGAAATGACTTATGGTTTGGGAGTCAATACTCTGTTCAAAATGCCTCCCCTCTTCTGATGATTGTAAAACCCAATATATAAAAAAACTAAAAGAGTTTACAATCCTAAAAAATCATGGATACTTTTTGGAATTATCTCTCTCAGCATTCGTGCATTTCCATTTTGGATGTTCAATTTTTTTTCAAACTTGAGTTTTCTCTCTACCATTTGTCTTCTCGTAAACAAAAAGATAAGGCAAAATAGATCACAGCAAAATAAAAGATTTAGATTATATATATGCAAAAAAATTGTAAAACTATAATAAATTTAAATGAAGAAAATTATTTAACGCAATAAAAATGAACACCAAAGTTTGTTTGGGAAATTCCACTAGTACAACCCCTAATAGCTTGGTAGAATTTTATAAGAAAGAGATTTCTAATTGATTCTAACATGTTTTAAATGTGGTGGATATGCATGCCAAAAACGTGTTGAAGATGCAAATGACCTAATCATCAAAAAATTTCAAGGAGTACAAAAAATTAAATTCTCAAGTTAACTTGTGGTGGCGATATTTAGTAGAGCCAAACAACCCACCTTTTGCCTATTTGAAAAAAAGAGGACCTAACAATCATAGATCATCGTAAATGTTTTGATCGTTTAGTGATGTGTAATGGCTATAATTTTTGTCAGAAATGACTTATGGTTTGGGAGTCAACACTCAGTTCAAAATGCCTCCTCTCTTCCGATGATTACAAAACCCAATATATAAAAAAACTAAAAAGAGTTTACAATCCTTAAAAATCAAGGATACTTTTTGGAATTATCTCTCTCAACATTTGTGCATTTCCATTTTGGATGTTCAATTTTTTTTTCAAACTCGAGCTTTCACTTTTCCATTATTTTCTCGTTAAGTAAAAGATAAGAAAAAAATAGACCACAACAAAATGAAAATTTTAGAGTTTTTGTATGCTAAAAAATTTGAAAACTATAATAAATTTAAGTCAATAAAATTATTTCACGCACTAAAAATGAACACTAAAGTTTTGTTATCCATGTTTGGGAAATTAATCTAGTACAATCCCTAATAGCTTGATGGAATTTTATAAGAAAGAGATTTCTAATTGATCCGATCATGTTTTAAATGTGGTGGACATGCAAGCCAGAAACATGTTGAAGATGCAAATGACCTTATGATCCAAATAATTCAAGGAGTAGAAAAAATTAAATTCTCAAGTTAACATGTGCCGGAATATTTACCACAGCCAAACGACCCAATTTTTTCCTATTTTACAAAAAGCGGACCTAACAATCATAGATCATCATAAATTTTTTGATCGATTAATGATGTGTAACAGCTATAATTTTTTTTTAAATGACTTATGGTATGGGAATCAATACTCAGTTGAAAATGCCTCCCCTCTTCCTATGATTGAAAAACCCAATATATAGAAAAACTAAAAGAGTTTACAATCCTTAAAAATCATGGATACTTTTTGGAATTATCTCTCTCAACTTTTTTGAATTTCCATTTTGGATGTTCAATTTTTTTTTCAAACTTGAGTTTTCTCTCCCAATTTTCTTCTCGTAAACAAAAAGATAATGCAAAATTGATCACAACAAAATGAAATTTTTTGAGTTTATGTGTGCAAAAAAATTATAAATCAATAAAAAAAGTAAGTGAAAAAATTATTTCACACACTAAAAATGAACACCAAAGTTTTGTTATCCATGTTTGGGAAATTCCACTAGACAACCCCTAATAGCTTGGTGGAATTTTATAAGAAAGAGATTTCTAATTGATTCTAACATGTTTTAAATGTGGTGGATATGCATGTCAGAAACATGTTGAAGATGCAAACGACCTAATCATCCATAAATTTCAAGAAGTAGAAAAAATTAAATTCTCAAGTTAAGGGGCGGTGGGGATATTTACCGTAGCCAAACAACCCACTTTTTGCCTATTTTACAAAAAGCGGACCTAAAAATCATAGATAATCGTAAATGTTTTGATCGATTAATGATGTGTGACAGCTATAATGTTTGTCAGAAATGACTTATGGTTTGGGAGTCAACACTTAGTTAAAAAAGCCTGCCCTCTTCCGATGATTACAGAACCCAATATATAAAAAAACAAAAAAAGTTTACATTCCTTAAAAATCACGGATACTTTTTGGAATTATCTCTCTCAGCATTTGTGCATTTCCATTTTGGATGTTCAATTTTTTTCCAAACTTGAGTTTTCACTCTCCCATTTTTCTCATAAAGAAAAAGACATGGCAAAATAGATCACAACAAAAAGAAAATTTTAGAGTTTAGGTATGCAAAAAAGTTGTAAAACTATAATAAATGTACGTGAAGAAAGTTATTTCACGCACTAAAAATGAACACCAAAGTTTTGTTATCCATGTTTGAGAAATTCCACTAGTACAACCCCTAATAGCTTGGTGGAATTTTTTAAGAAAGAGATTTCTAATTGTTCCTATCATGTTTTCAATGTGGTGGATATGCATGCCAAAAACATGTTGAAGATGCAAATGACCTAATGATCCAAAAATTTAAAGAAGTAGAAAAAATTAAATTCTCAAGTTAACGTGCGGTGGGGATATTTACCAGAGCCAAACGATCCATTTTTTGCCTATTTTACAAAAATCGGACCTAACAATCATAGATCTTAGTAAATGTTTTGATCGATTAATGAACTGTACTGGCTTTAATTTTTGTTAGAAATGACTTATGGTTTGGGAGTCAACCCTCAGTTCTAATGCATGCCCTCTTCCAATGATTGCAAAACCAATTATATAAAAAAACTAAAAGAGTTTACAATCCTTTAAATTGACGGATACTTTTTGGAATTATCTCTCTCAGCATTTATGCATTTCTTTTTTTGGATGTTCAATTTTTTTTTAAACTTGAATTCTCTCTCTCCCATTTATCTCGTAAACAAAAAGATAAGGCAAAATAGATCATAACAAAAAGAATATTTTAGAGCTTATGTATGCAAAAAAAATTGAAAACTATAAAAAATGTATGTGAAGAAAATTATTTCACGCACTAAAAATGAACCCCAAAGTTTTGTTATCCATGTTTGGGAAAGTCCAGTACTACAACCCCTAATAGCTTGGTTTAAATTTTATAAGAAAGATTTCATAATTGATCCTAACATGTTTAAATGTGGTGAATATGCATGCTAGAAACATGTTTAAGATGCAAATAACCCAATGATCCAAAAATTTCAAGAAGTAGAAAAAATTAAATTCTCAAGTTAACTTCCGGTGGGGATATTTACCAGAGCCAAACAACCCACTTTTTGCCTATTTTACAAAAACCAGACCTAACAATCATAGATCATCGTAAATGTTTTGATCAATTAATGATGTGTAACGGCTATAATTTTTGTTAGAAATGACTTATGGATTGCGAGTCAACACTCAGTTCAAAATGCCTCCCCTTCGATGATTGCAAAACCAAATATATAAAAAAACTAAAAGAATTTACAATCCTTGAAAATCACGGATACTTTTTGGAACTATCTCTTTCAGAATATGTGCATTTCAATTTTGAATGTTGAATTTTGTTTTGAAACTTGAGTTTTCACTCTCCCATTTTTCTCGTAAACGAAAAGAAAGGCAAAAAAGTTAACAACAAAATGAAATTTTTATAGTTTTTGTATGCAAAAAAATTTGAAAACTATTATAAATGTAAGTGAAGAAAATTATTTCACGCACTAAAAATGAACACCAATGTTTTGTCATCCATGTTTGGGAAAGTCCACTAGTACAACCCCTAAGAGCTTGGTGGAATTTTTTATGAAAAAGATTTCTAATTGATCCTAACATGTTTTAAATGTGGTGGGTATCCATGCTAGAAACATGTTGAAGATGCAAATGACCTAATCATCAAAGAATTTAAAGCAGTAGAAAAAATTAAATTTTCAACTTAATGTGCAGTGGGGTTATTTATAGGAGCGAAACAACCCATTTTTTGCCTATTTTACAAAAAGTGGACCTAACAATCATAGATCATCATAAATTTTTTTATCATTTAATGATGTGTAACGGCTATAATTTTTGTTAGAAATCACTTATGGTTTTGGAGTCAACGCTCAGTTCAAAATGCCTCCCGTCTTCCGATGATTGCAAACCCCAATTATAAAAAAACTAAAAGTGTTTAAAATTCTTTAAAATTACAGATACTTTTTAGAATTATCACTCTCAGCATTTGTGCGTTTCCATTTTGGTTCAATTTTTTTTTCAACCTTGAGTTTTCTCTCTCCAATTTTTATTCTCATAAATAAAAAGAAAAGGGAAAATAGATCACAACAAAATAAAAATTTTAGAGTTTTTGTATGCAAAAACATTGAAAAACTTTAATAAATACTAGTGAAGAAATTTATTTCACGGACTAAAAATGAACATCAAAGTTTTGTTATCCATGTTTGGGAAATTCCACAAGTACAACCCCGAAAAGCTTGGTGGAATTTTATTAGAAAGAGATTTATAGTTGATCCTAACATGTTTTAAATGTGGTGGATATGCATGCCAGAAACAAGTTGAAGATGCAAATGACCTAATCATCCAAAAATTTCAAGGTGTAGAAAAAATTAAATTCTCAAGTTACAGTGAGCTGGGGATATTTACTAGAGCCAAACAACCTACTTTTTGCCTATTTTAAAAAAAGCGGACCTAACTAGCATAGATCAATGTAAATGTTTTGATTGATTAATGATGTATAACGGCTGTAATTTTTGTTAGAAATTACTTATAGTTTGGGAGTCAACACTCCATTCAAAATGCCTCCCCTCTTCCGATGATTGAAAAGCCCAATATAAAAAAACTAAAAGAGTTTACAATCCTTAAAAACACGGATACTTGGTTGAATTATATCTCTCAGAATTTGTGTATTTCCATTTTTGATGTTCAATTGTTTTTTTCAAACTTGAGTTTTCACTCTCCCATTTTTCTTCTCGTAAACAAAAAGACAAGGCAAAATAGATCACAACAAAATGAAAATTTTAGAGTTTATGTGTTCAAAAAAATTTGAAAACTATAATAAATGTTAGTGAAGAAAATTATTTCACGCACCAAAAATGAACACCAAAGTTTTGTTATCCATGTTTTGGAAATTCTATGAGAACAACCCCTAAAAGCTTGGTTGAATTTGATAAGAAAGAGATTTCTAATTGATCCTAACATGTTTTAAATGTGGTGGATATGCCTGCCAGAAACATGTTAAAGATGCAAATGACCTAATGATCCAAAAATGTCAAGGAGTAGAAAAAATTAAATTCAAAAGTTAATGTGCTGTGGGGATATTTACTAGAGCCAAACAACCCACTTTTTGCCTTTTTTTAAAATAGTGGACCTAACTATCATAGATCATTGTAAATGTTTTTATCGATTAATGATGTGTAACGACTATAATTTTTTTTTAGAAATTACTTATGGTTTGGGAGTCAACACTTAGTTCAAAATTCCTCCCCTCTTCCGTTGATTGCAAAACCCAATACATAAAAAACTAAAAGACTTTACAATCCTTATAAACACGGATGCTTGTTGGAATTATATCTCTCATAATTTTTGTATTTCCATTTTTGATGTTCAATTATTTTTTGCAAACTTGAGTTTTCACTCTCCCATTTATCTTCTCGTAAAAAAAAAGATAAGGCAAAATAGATCACAACAAAATGAATATTTTAGAGTTTATGTATGCAAAAAAATTTGAAAACTATAATAAATGTAAGTGAAGAAAATTATTTCATGCACTAAAAATTAACACCAAAGTTTTGCTATCCATGTTTTGGAAATTACTCTAGAACAACCCCTAAAAGCTTGGTAGAATTTTATAAGAAAGAGATTTCTAATTGATCCTCACGTGTTTTAAATGTGGTGGATATGCATGCCAGAAATATGTTGAAGATGCAAATGACCTAATGATCCTAAAATTTCATGGAGTAGAAAAAATTAAATTGTCAAGTTAATGTGCTGTGGGATATTTACCAGAGCCAAACAACCCACTTTTTGCATATTTTACAAAAAGCGGACCTAACAATCATAGATCATCTTAATTATTTTGATGGTTTAATGATGTGTAACGGCTATAATTTTTGTTTGAAATGACTTATGGTTTTGGAGTCAACACTCAGTTCAAAATGCCTCCCCTCTTCCGATGATTGCAAAACCCTATATATATAAAAAAAAAAAGAGTTTACAATCCTTAAAAATCACGGATACGTTTTAGAATTATCTCTCTCAGCATTTGTCCATTTCCATTTTGGATATTCAATTTTTTTTCAAACTTGAGTTTTCACTCTCCCATTTTTTCGTAAACAAAAAGATAAGGCAAAATAAATCACAACAAAATGAAAATTTTAGATTTTATGAAAACTATAATAAATGTAATTGAAGAAAATTATTTCACAAACTAAAAATGAACATGAAAGTTTTGTTATCCATGGTTGGGAAATTGTATTAGTACAACCCCTAATAGCTTGGTGGAATTTTATGAGAAAGAGATTTCTAATTGATCCTAACATGTTTTAAATGTGGTGGATATGCATGCCAAAAACATGTTGAAGATGCAAATGACCTAATGATCCAAAAATTTCAAGGAGTAGAAAAAGTTGAATTCTCAAGTTAACGTGCGGTGGGGATATTTACCTGAGCCAAACAACCCACTTTTTGCTTATTTTACAAAAAGCAAACCTAACAATCATAGATCAACGTAAATGTTTTGATCAAATAATGATGTGTAATGGCTATAATTTTTGTAATAAATGACTTATGGTTCGGGAGTCAACACTTTGTTCAAAATGCCTCCCCTCTTCCGATGATTGCAAAACCCAATATATAAAAAAAGTAAAAGAGTTTACAATCCTTAAAAATCTCGGATACTTTTTGGACTTATCTCTCTCAGCATTTGTGCATTTCCTTTTTCGATATTTTTTTTTTCAAACTTGAGTTTTCACTCTCCCATTTTTCTTCTCATAAACAAAAAGATAAGGCAAAATAGATCAAGACAAATTAAAAATTTTAGAGTTCTTGTATGCAAAAATTTTGAAAACTATAATAAATGTAAGTGACGAAAATTATTTCACGTACTAAAAATGAACACCAAATTTTTGTCATCCATGCTTGGGAAATTCCACTAGTACAACCCCTAATACTTTGGTGGAATTTTATAAGAATGATATTTCTAACTGACCCTAACATATTTTAAATGTGGTGGATATTCATGCCAGAAACATGCTGAAGATGCAAATGACCTAATCATCCAAAAATTTCAATGAGTAGAAAAAATTAAATTCTCAAGTTAATGTGCGGTGGGGATATTTACCAGAGCCATACAACCCACATTTTGTCTATTTTACAAAAAGCAAACCTAACAATCATAGATCATTGTAAATATTTTGATTGATTAATGATGTGTAACGGCTATAATTTTTGTTAGAAATGACTTATGGTTTGGTAGTCAACACTCAGTTCAAAATGCCTCCCCTCTTCCGATGATTGCAAAACCCCATATATAAAAAAACTAAAAGAGTTTACGATCCTTAAAAATCACAGATACTTTTTGGAATTATCTCTCTCAGCATTTTCGCTTTTCCATTTTGGATGTACAATTTGTTTTTCAAACTTGAGTTTTCACTCTCCCATTTTTCGTCTCGTTAACAAAAAGATAAGGCAAAATAGATCACAACAAAATGAAAACCTTAGAGTTTATGTATGCAAAAAAAATTGAAAACTATAATAAATGTAAGTGAAGAAAATTATTTCTTTGGCTAAAAATGAACACCAAAGTTTTGTTATCCATGTTTGGGAAATTCCACTAGTACAACCCCTAATAGCTTCGTGGAATTTTATATGAAATAGATTTCTCATTGATCCTAACATGTTTTAAATGTGGTGGATAGGCATGCAAGAAACATGTTGAAGATGCAAATTAACTAATGATCAAAAACTTTCATGGAGTACTGGGCATATTTACCAGAGCCAAACAACCCACTTTTTGCTAATTTTAAAAAAGGCGAACCTAAAAATTATAGATCATCATCGTAAATGGTTTTGATTGATTAATAATGTGTAACGGCTTTAATTTTTGTTAGAAATGACTTATGGTTTGGGAGTCAACACTCAGTTCCAAATGCCTCCCCTCGTCCGATGATTGCAAAACCCAATATATAAAAAACCTAAAAGAGTTTACAATCCTTAAAAATCACGAATTCTTTTTGCAATTATCTCTCTCAACATTTGTGAATTTCCATTTTGAATGTTCAATTTTCTTTTCAAACTTGAGTTTTCACTATCCCTTTTTTCTCGTAAAAAAAAAAAAGATAAGGCAAAATAGATCACATAAAAATAAAAATTTTAGTGTTTATGTATGCAAAAAATTTGAAAACTATAATAAATGTAAGCGAAGAAAATTATTTCACCCACTAAAAATGAACACAAATGTTTTGTTATCCATGTTTGGGAAATTCCACTAGTACAACACCTGATAGCTTGGTGGAATTTTAAAAGAAAGAGATTTCTAATTGACCCTAACATGTTTTAACTGTAGTGGATATGCATGCTAGAAACATGTTGAAGATGCAAATGACCTAATGATCCAAAATTTTCGAGTAGAAAAAATTAAATTCTCAAGTTTATGTGCGGTGGGGATATTTACCAGAGCCAGAGAACCCACTTTTTTCCTATTTTACAAAAAGCGGACCTAATAATCATAGATCATCATTGTAAATGTTTTTATCGATTAATGATGTGTAACGACTATAATTTTTGTTAGAAATTACTTAGGGTTTGGGAGTCTACACTCAGTTCAAAATGCCTCTCCTCTTCCGATGATTGGAATACCCAATATTTAAAAAAACTAAAAGAGTTTACAATCCTTAAAAATCACGGATACTTTTTTTAATTATCTCTCTCAGCATTTGTGCATTTGGATTTTGGATGTTCAATTATTTTTTAAAACTTGAGTTTTCACTCTCCCAACTTTCTCGTAAACAAAAAGATAATGCAATATAGATCACAACAAAATAAAAATTTTAGAGTTTATGTATAATTTTAAACTATAATAAATATAAGTGCAGAAAATTATTTCACGCACTAAAAATGAACTCCAAAGTTTTGTTGTCCATGTTTTGGAAATTCCACTAAAACAACCCCTAAAAGCTTGGTAAAATTTTATAAGAAAGAGATTTCTAATTGATCCTAACATGTTTTAAATGTGGTGGATACGCATGCCAGAAACATGTTGAACATGCAAATGACCTAATGAACCAAAAATGTCAAGGAGTAGAAAAAATTAAATTCTCAAGTTAACGTGTTGTGGGGATATTTACCAGAGCCAAACAACCCACTTTTTGCCTATTTTAAAAAAAGTGGACCTAACTATCATAGATCATTGTAAATTTTTTGATCGATTAATGATGTGTAACAACTATAATTTTTGTTAGAAATTACATATGGTTTGGGAGTCAACACTCAGTTCAAAATGCCTCCTCTCATCCGTTGATTGCAAAACCCAATATATAAAAAACTAAAAGAGTTTACAATCCTCAAAAACACGGATACTTGTTGGAATTATATCTCTCAGAATTTGTGCATTTCTTTTTTGTTGTTCAATTGTTTTTTTCAAACTCGAGTTTTCACTCTCCCATTTTTTTTCTCGTAAACAAAAAGATAAGGGAAAATAGATCACAACAAAATGAATATTTTAAAGTTTATGTATGCAAAAAAAATTTAAAACTATAACAAATGTAAGTTACAAAAATTATTTCACCTACTAAAAATG
This sequence comes from Aristolochia californica, assembly GCF_029961685.1. Taxonomy (NCBI): domain Eukaryota; kingdom Viridiplantae; phylum Streptophyta; class Magnoliopsida; order Piperales; family Aristolochiaceae; genus Aristolochia; species Aristolochia californica. Next base: position 14,922,619 of record NW_027182257.1, on the reverse strand, counting down.
AACACCAAAGTTTTGTCATCCATGTTTGGGAAATTCCACTAGTACAACCCCTAATAACATGGTGGAATTTTGTAAGAAAGAAATTTAAAATTGATCCTAACATGTTTTAAATGTGGTGGATATGCATGCCAAAAACAAGTTGAAGATGCAAATGACCTAATGATCCAAAAATTTCGAGTAGAAAAAATTGAATTCTCAAGTTAACATGCGGAGGGGATATTTACTTGAGCCAAACAACCCACTTTTTGCTTATTTTACAAAAAGCGAACCAAACAATCATAGATCATCGTAAATGTTTTGATCGATTAATGATGTGTAACGGCTATAATTTTTGTAAGAAATAACTTATTGTTTGGGAGTCAACACTCAGTTCAAAATGCCTCCCCTCTTTCGGTGATTGCAAAACCCAATATACAAAAAAACTAAAAGAGTTTACAATCCTGAAAAATCTCGGATACTTTTTGGAATTATCTCTCTCAGCATTTATGCATTTCCATTTTGGATGTTCAATTTTTTTTTCAAACTTGAGTTTTCACTCTCCCATTTTTCTTCACGTAAACAAAAAGATAAGGCAAAATAGACCAGAACAAATTGACAATTTTAGAGTTTGTGTATGCAAAAAAATTTAAAAACTATAATAAATGTAAGTTACGAAAATTATTTCACGTACTAAAAATGAACACCAAAGTTTTGTCATCCATGTTTGGAAAATTCCACTAGTACAACTCCTATTAGCTTGGTGGAATTTTATAAGAAAGTGATTTCTAATTGATCCTAACATATTTTAAATGTGGTGGATATGCATGCCAGAAACATGTTGAAGATGCAAATGACCTAATGATCCAAGAATTTCAATGAGTAGAAAAAATTAAATTCCCAAGTTAACGTGCGGTGGGGATATTTACCAGAGCCAAACAACCCACATTTTGCCAATTTTACAAAAACCAGTCCTAACAATCATAGATCATTGTAAATGTTTTGATCGATTAAAGATGTGTAACGGCTATAAATTTTCTTAGAAATGAGTTATGGTTTGGAAGTCAACATTGTTCAAAATGCCTCCTCTCTTCTGATGATTTCAAAACCCAAAATATATAAAAAGTAAAAGAGTTTACAATCCTTAAAAATCACAGATAGTTTTAGGAATTATCTCTCTCAGCATTTGTCCGTTTCCATTTTGGATGTACAATTTTTTTTTCAAACTTGAGTTTTCTCTCTCCCATTTTTCTTCTCGTAAAAAAAAAGATAAGGCAAAATAGATCACAAAAAATGAAAATTTTAGAGTTTATGTATGCAAAAAAATTGAAAACTATAATAAATGTAAGTGAAGAAAATTATTTCACGCACTAAAAATGAACACCAAAGTTTTGTTATCCCTGTTTGGGAAATTCCACTAGTACAACTCCTAATAGCTTGGTGGAATTTTATAAGAAAGAGATTTCTAATTGATCCTAACATGTTTTAAATGAAGTGGATATGCATGCCAAAAACATTTTGAAGATGCAAATGACCTAATGATCCAAAAATTTCATGGAGTAGAAAAAATTAAATTCTCAATTTAAGATGCGGTGGGGATATTTACCGGAGCCAAACAACCCACTTTTTGGCTATTTTAAAAAAAGTGGACCTAACAATCATAGATGATCATCGTAAATATTTTTGATCAATTAATGATGTGTAATGGCTATAATTTTTTTTAGAAATGACTTTTGGTTTGGGAGTCAATACTTAGTTGAAAATGCCTCCCCTCGTCCGATGATATCAAAACCCAATATATAAAAAAACTAAAAGAGTTAACAATGCTTAAAAATCATGGATACTTTTTGGAATTATCTCTCTTAGCATTTATGCATTTCCATTTTGGATGTTCAATTTTTTTTTCAAAATTGAGTTTTCACTCTCCCATTTTTCTTCACGTAAACAAAAAGATAAGGCAAAATATACCAGAACAAATTGACTATTTTAGAGTTTGTGTATGCAAAAAATTTAAAGACTATAATAAATGTAAGTTACGAAAAATATTTCACGTACTAAAAATGAACACCACAGTTTTGTTATCTTTGTTTAGGAAATTCCACTAGTACAAGCGCTAATAGCTTAGTGGAATTTTATAAGAAAGAGATTTCTAATTGATCCTAACATGTTTTAAATGTGGGGGATATCCATGCCAGAAACATGTTGAAGATGCAAATGACCTAATGATCCAAAAATTTCATGGAGTAGAAAAAATAAAATTCTCAAGTTAACGCACGGTGGGGATATTTACGTGAGCCAAACAACCCAATTTTTTCCTATTTTAAAAAAAACGGACCTAAAAATCATAGATCATCAACGTAAATATTTTTTATCGATTAATGATGTGTAACAACTATAATTTTTGTTAGAAATGACTTATGGTTTGGGAGTCAACACTTAGTTCAAAATGCCTTCCCTCATCCAATGATTGCAAAACCCAATATATAAAAAAACTAAAAGAGTTTACAATCCTTAAAAATCACGGATACTTTTTGGAATTATCTCTCTCAGCATTTGTGAATTTCTATTTTGGATGTTCAATTTTTTTTTTCAAACTTGAGTATTCACTCTCCCTTTTTTCTCGTAAAAAGAAAAGATAAGGCAAAATAGATCACATCAAAATGAAAATTTTAGTGTTTATGTATGCAAAAAATTTGAAAGAAATAATAAATGTAAGTGAAGAAAATTATTTCACACACTAAAAATGAACACCAATGTTTTGTTATCCATGTTTGGGAAATTCCACTTGTACAACCCCTGATATCTGGTGGAATTTTATAAGAAAGAGATTTCTAAATGATCCTAACACGTTTTAAATGTAGTGGATATGCACGCCAGAAACATGTTCAAGATGCAAATGACCTAATGATCCAAAATTTCAAGGAGTAGAAAAAATTAAATTCTCAAATTTACGTGGTGGGGATATTTTCCAGAGCCAAACAACCCACTTTTTCCCTATTTTACAAAAAGCGGACCTAATAATCATAGATCATCATCGTAAATGTTTTTATCGATTATTGATCTGTAACGGCTATAATTTTTGTTAGAAATTACTTATGGTTTGGGAGTCAACACTCAGTTCAAAATGCCTCCCCTCTTCCGATGATTGTAATACCCAATATATAAAAAAACTGAAAGAGTTTACAACCATTAAAAAGCACAGATACTTTTTGGAATTATCTCTCTCAGCATTTGTGCATTTGCATTTTGGATGTTCAATTTTTTTTTCAAACTTGAGTTTTCTCTCTGCCAACTTTCTTGTAAACAAAAAGATAAAGCAAAATAGATCACAACAAAATGAAAATTTTGAGTTTATGTATTTAAAAATTTTTGAAAACTATAATAAATGTAAGTGAAGAAAATTATTTCACGCACTAAAAATGAACACCAAGGTTTTGTTATGCATGTTTGGGATATTCCACTAGTACGACCCCTAATAGCTTGGTTGAATATTATAAGAAAGAAATTTCTAATTGATCCTAACATGTTTTTAATGTGCGGATATGCATGCCAGAAACTTGTTGATGATGCAAATGACCTAATGATTCAAAAATTTCAAGGAGTAGAAAAATTAAAATTCTCAAGTAAACGTGCGGTGGGGATATTTACCAGAGGCAAACAACCCACTTTTTACCTATTTTACAAAAACTAGACTTAAGAATCATAGATCATCATCGTCAATGTTTTGATCGATTAATGATGTGTAACGACTAAATTTTTTGTGTGAAATCTCGTATTCTTTGGGAGTCAACACTCAGTTCAAAATGCCTACCCTCTTCCTTTGATTACAAAACCCAATATATAAAAAAACTAAAAGAGTTAACAATGGTTAAAAATCACAGATACTTTTTGGAATTATCTCTCTCAACATTTGTGCATTTCCATTTTGGATGTTCAATTTTTTTTTCAAACATGAGTTTTCACTCTCCCATTTTTCTCGTAGACAAAAAGATAAGGAAAAATAGATCACATAAAAATGAAAATATTAGAGTTTATGTATGCAAAAAAATTTGAAAAACTATAACAAATGTAAATGAAGAAAATTATTTCACGCTGTTAAAATGAACACAAAAGTTTTCTTATCCATGTTTGGGAAATTCCACTAGTACAACCCCTAATAGCTTTGTGGAATTTTATAAGAAAGAGATTTCTAATTCATCCTAACATGTTTTAAATGTGGTGGATATGCATGCCGGAAGCATGTTGAAGCTGCAAATGACCTAATGATCCAAAAATTTCAAGGAGTAGAAAAAATTAAATTCTCAAGTTAGCGTGCGGTGGGGATATTACCTACGCCAAACAACCCACTTTTTACCTATTTTACAAAAAGCGGACCTAACAATCATAGGTCATCATGGTAAATGTTTTGATAGATTAATGATGTGTAACGGCTATAATTATTGTTAGAAATGACTTATGGTTTGGGAGTCAACACTCAATTCAAAATGCCTCCCCTCTTCTAATGATTGCAAAACCTAATATGTAAAAAAACTAAAAGAGTTTACAATCCTTATAAATCACGGATACTTTTTGGAATTATCTCTCTCAGCATTTGTGCATTTCCAATTTGGATGTTCAATTTTTTTTTCAAGCTTGAGTTTTCACTCTCCCATTTTTCTCGTAAACAAAAAGATAAGGCAAAATAGAACATAATAAAATAAAAAATTTAGAGTTTATGTATGCAAAAAATTTTGAAAACAATAACAAATGTAAGTGAAGAAAATTATTTCACGCACTAAAAATCAACACCAAAGTTTTGTTATCCTTGTTTGCGAAAATTCCACTAGTACAACCACTAATAGCCTGGTGGAATTTTATAAGAAAGATATTTCTAATTGATCCTATCATGTTTTAGATGTGGTGGATATGTATGCCAAAAAAATGTTGAAGATGCAAATGACCTAATGATCCAAAAATTTCAAGGAGTAGAAAAAATTAAATTCACAAGTTAACGTGTGGTGGGGATATTTACTGGAGCCAAACAACCCACTTTTTGCCTATTTTACAAAAACCGGAACTAACAATCATAGATCATCATCCTAAATGTTTTGATCGATTAGTGATGTGTAACGGCTATAATTATTTTTAGAAATGACTTATGGCTTGGGAGTCAACACTCAGTTCAAAATGCCTCCCCTCTTCCGATGATTGCAAAACCCAATATGTAAAAAACTAAAAGAGTTTACAATCCTTAAAAATCACGGATACTTTTTGGAATTATCTCCCTCAGCATTTATGAATTTCCATTTTGGATGTAAAATTTTTTTTTCAAACTTGAGTATTCTCTCTCTCTTTTTTCTCGTAAAAAAAAGATAAGGCAAAATAGATGACATCAAAATGAAAATTTTAGTGTTTATGTCCGCAAAAAATTTGAAAAAAATAATAAATGTAAGTGAATAAAATTATTTCATGCACTAAAAATGAACACCAATGTTTTGTTATCCATGTTTGGGAAATTCCACTAGCACAACCCCTGATTTCTTGGTGGAATTTTATAAGAAAGAGATTTCTAATTGATCCTAACATGTTTTAAATATAGTGGATATGCATGCTAGAAACATGTTGAAGATGCGAATGACATAATGATCCAAAAATTTCAAGGAGTAGAAAAAATTAAATTCTCAAGTTTACGTGCAGTGGGGATATTTACCCGAGCCAAACAACCCACTTTTTGCCTATTTTACAAAAAGTGGACCTAATAATCATAGATCATTATTGTAAATGTTTTTATCGATTAATCATGTGTAATGGCTATAATTTTTGTTAGAAATTACTTATGGTTTGGGAGTCAACAGTCAGTTCAAAATGCCTCCCCTCTTCCGATGATTGCAAAACCCAATATGTAAAAAACTAAAAGAGTTTACAATCCTTAAAAATCACAGATACTTTTTGGAATTATCTCTCTCAGCATTTGTGCATTTGCATTTTGGATGTTAAATTTTTTTTTTCAAACTTGAGTTTTCACTCTCCCTACATTCTTGTCAACAAAAAGAGAAAGCAAAAAAGATCACAACAAAATGAAAATTTTAGAGTTTATGTATGCAAAAAAATTTGAAAACTATTATAAATGTAAGTGAAGAAAATTATTTCACACACTAAAAATGAACACCAAGGTTTATTTATCCATGTTTGGGATATTCCACTAGTACGACCCCTAATAGCTTGGTGGAGTATTATAAGAAAGAGATTTCTAATTGATACTAACATGTTTTAAATGTGGTCCATATGCATGCCAGAAAGTTGTTGAAGTTACAAATGACCTAATGATCCAAAAATTTCCAAGAGTAGAAAAAATTAAATTATCAAGTAAACGTGCGGTGGGGATATTTACCAGAGCCAAACAACCCACTTTTTACCTATTTTACAAAAACCGGACTTAAGAATCATAGATCACCATCGTAAATGTTTTGATTGATTAGTTATGTGTAACGGCTAAAGTTTTTGTAAGAAATAACTTGTTGTTTGGGAGTCAACACTTACTTCAAAATGCCTCCCCTCTTCGTTTGATTACAAAACCCAATATATAAAAAAACTAAAAGAGTTAACAATGCTTAAAAATCACGGATACTTTTTGGAATTATCTCTCTCAGCATTTGTGCATTTCCATTTTGCATGTTCAATTTTTTTTTCAAGCTTGAGAGTTTACTCTCCCATTTTTATCGTAAACAAAAAGATAAGGAAAAATAGATCACAACAAAATAAAAATTTTAAAGTTTACGTAAGCAAAAAAATTTGAAAACAATAATAAATGTAAGTGAAGACAATTATTTCACGCACTAAAAATGAAAACCAAAGTTTTGTTATCCATGTTTGAGAAATTCCCATAGTTCAACCACTAATAGATTGGTCGAATTTTATAAGAAAGAGATTTCTAATTGATCCTAACATGCTTTAAATGTGGTGGATATGCATGCCAGAACCATGCTAAAGATGCAAATGACCTAATGATTCAAAAATTTCAAGGGGTAGAAAAAATTAAATTCTCAAGTTAACGTGCAGTGGGGATATTTACCAGAGCCAAACAACCCACTTTTTGCCTATTTTACAAAAAGCGTACCTAACAATCATAGATCATCATCCTAAATGTTTTGATCGACTAATGATATGTAACGGCTATAATTATTTTTAGAAATGACATATGGTTTGGTTGTCAACACTCAGTTCAAAATGCCTCCCCTCTTCCGATGATTGCAAAACCCAATATATAAAAAACTAAAAGAGTTTACAATCATTAAAAATCACTGATACTATTTGGAATTATCTCACTCAGCATTTGTGCATTTCCATTTTGGATGTTCAATTTTTGTTTCGAACTTGAGTTTTCTCTCTCCCATTTTTCTTGTAAACAAAAAGATAAGGCAAAATAGATCACAACAAAATGAAAATTTTAGAGTTTATGTATGCAAAAAAATTTGAAAACTATAATTAATGTAAGTGAATAAAATTATTTCAAGCACTAAAAATGAACACCAAAGTTTTGATTGCCATGTTTGGGAAATTCCACTAGTACAATCCCTAATAGCTTGGTGGAATTTTATAAGAAAGAGAATTCTAATTGATCCCAACATGTTTTAAATGTGGTAGATATCCAAGCTAGAAACATGTTGAAGATGCAAATGACCTAATGACACAAAAATTATAAGGAGTAGAAAAAATTAAATTCTTAAGTTAACGTGCGGTCAGGATATTTACCAGAGCCAAACAACACATTTTTTTCCTATTTTACTAAAAGCATACCTAACAATCATAGATCATCGTAAATGTTTTGATCGATTAAGGATATGTAGTGGTTATAATTTTTGTTAGAAATGACTTATGGTTTGGGATTCAACACTCAATTCAAAATGCCTCCCTTCTTCTGATGATTGCAAAACCCAATATATAAAAAAACTTAAAGAGTTTACAATCCTTAAAAATCACGGATACTTTTTGGAATTATCTCTCTCAGCATTTGTGCATTTCCATTTTGGATGTTCAATTTTTTTTTTTCAAACTTGAGTTTTCGCTCTCCCATTTTTCTCGTAAACAAAATAAAAAGGCAAAATAGATCACAACAAAATGAAAAATTTAGAGTTTATGTATACAAAAAAATTTGAAAACTACAATAAATGTAAGTGAAGAAAATTGTTTCACTCACTAAAAATGAACACCAAAGTTTTTTTATGCATGTTTGGAAAATTCCACTAGATCAACCCCTAATAGCTTGGTGGAATTTTATAAGAAAGAGATTTTTAATTGATCCAAACATGTTTTAAATGTGGTGGATATGCATGCCGGAAACATGTTGAAGATGCAAATGACCTTAATGATCCAAAAATTTCAAGGGGAAGAAAAAATTAAATTCTCAAGTTAACATGAGGTGGGGATATTTACCAGAGCCAAACAACCCACTTTTTGCCTATTTTAGAAGAAGCGGACCTAACAATCATAGATCTTCTTAAAAGTTTTGATTGATTAATGATGTGTAAGGGCTATAGTTTCTGTTAGAAAGGACTTATGGTTTGGGAGTCAACACTCAGTTCAAAATGCCTCCCCTCTTCCGATGATTGCAAAACCCAATATACAAAAAAACTAAAAGAGTTTACAATCCTTAAAAATCACGGATACTTTTTGGAATTATCTCTCCCAGCATTTGTGCATTTCCATTTTAAAAGTTCAATTTGTTTTTCACATTTGAGTTTTCGCTCTCCCATTTTCCTCGTAAACAAAAAGATAAGGCAAAATAGATCACAAAAAAATGAAAATTTTAGAGTTTATTTATGCAAAAAAATTTGAAAACTATAATAAATGTAAGTGAAGAAAATTACTTTACGCACTAAAAATGAACACCAAAGTTTTGTGATCCATGTTTGGGAAATTCCACTAGTACAACCCCTAATAACTTGGTGGAATTTTATTAGAAAGAGATTTCTAATTGATCCTACCATGTTTTTAATGTGGTGGATATGCATGTCAGAAACATGTCGAAGATGCAAATGAACTAATGATCCAAAAATTTCATGGAGTACAAAAAATTAAATTCTCAAGTTAACTTAAGGTGGGGATATTTACCAGAGCCAAACAACCCACTTTTTGCCTATTTTACAAATAGGGGACCTAACAATCATAAATCATCATAAATCTTTTGATCACTTAATGCTGTGTAATGGCTATAATTTTTGTTAGAAATGACTTATGGTTTGGGAGTCAACACTCACTTCAAAATGCCTCCCCTCTTCCCATGATTGCAAAACCAAATATATATAAAAACTAAAAGAGTTTACGATCCTTAAAAATCACGGAAACTTTTTGGAATTATCTCTCTCAGCATTTGTGCTTTTCCATTTTGGATGTTAAATTTTTTTTACAAACTTGAGTTTTTTCTCTCCCATTTTTCTCATAAACTAAAAGATAAGGCGAAAACCATCACAACAAAATGCATATGTTAGAGCTTATGTATGCAAAAAATTTTGAAAACTATAATAAATTTATTTGAAGAGAATTATTTCATGCACTAAATATGAACACCAAAGTTTTGTTATCCATGTTTGGGAAATTCTACTAGTACAACCCCTAATAGCTTGGTGGAAGTTTATATGAAAGAGATTTCTATTTGATCCTAACATGTTTTAAATGTGGTGGATATGCATGCGACAAACATGTTGAAGATGGAAATGACCTAATGATCCAAAAATTTCAAGGTGTAGAAAAAATTAAATTCTCAAGTTAACGTGCGGTGGGGATATCTACCTAAGCTAAACAACCCACTTTTTGATCATCGTTAATTTTTTATTCGATTAATGATGTGTAACATCTATCAGTTTTGTTAGAAATGAATATGCATTTAAACTAGCCATTATTTTGCCCATTTAAACAAATTTGACCTAACAATCATAGATGATTGCAAAGTGATTTGTCATGCGTAAATGGCTATATTTTTGTAAGAAATGACTTATGTATTGGGAGTCAACACTCAGTTAAAAATCCCCTACTACCCCCATTTATCGACGATTGTAAAATCTAATATATAAAAACTAAAAGGAGTTTACAATCCCTAAAAATTATAGGCACTCTTTGGAATTATCTCTCTCTATATTTGTCCATTGTTCATTTCCATTTTAGATGTATACTTTTTTCTTCAATAAAAAATTTGAGTTTTCGCTCTCCCTTCATCACATAAACAAAAAAGGCAAACAGATCACAAAAAAATGAAAAGTTTAGAGTTTATATATGGAAAAAATTTTAAAAAATAAAAAATTTAAGTAAAGAAATATTATTCACAAACCACAAATGTACACAAAAGTTTGGTTATCCAAGTTTGGGAAATTCCACTAGTTCAACCCAAAAAACTCTGAATTTTATACGAATGAGATTTATTCTACTCATGTTTTAAAAATGGATATGCATGCTTGAAACATGTTAAAGATGCAGACCTATGGATCCAAATCTTTTAAAGAGGAAAACAAACTCTCATTAAATTCCCAAGTGAAAATGAGGTGGGATATTTACCCGAGTCAAACATGCTATTATTTTTGCCCAATTTTCAAAAGATTACCTAACAGTCATAGATGATTGTAAATTGATTTATCAAGCGTAACAGGCTATATTTTTGTAAGGAATGACTTATGGATTAGCAGTCCACACTCAGTTAAAAATCCCCTGCCTGCCCCTTTTCTCGACGATTGCAAAACCTAACATGTAAAAACTAAAAGGAGTTTACAATCCCTAAAATTTAGAGACACTCTTTGGAATTATCTCTCTCTACATTTGTGGATTGTCCATTTCCATTTTAGGTGTATACTTTTTTCTTAAATCAAACCTTTGAGTTTTCTCTCTCCCTACATCTTGTAAACAAAACAGGAAAACATATCACAACAAAATGAAAATTTTAGAGTTTAAGTACTGAAATTTTTTAAAAAAATAAAAAATGTAATTAATGAAAATTTATTGACACACCACAAATGAATACCAAAGTTTTGTTATACAAGTTTGGGAAATTCCTCTAGTTCAACCCTAATTGCTTGGAATTTTATAAGAAAGAGATTTATTCTACACGTGTTTTAAAAATGGATATGCAAGCTTGAAACATGTTAAAGATGCGAATGAGCGATGGATCCAAACCTTTTAAAACAAATAACAAACACTCATTAAATTTTTAAGTGAACATGCCATGGGATATTTACTCGAGTCAAACAAGCTATTATTTTGCCCATTTACAAAAGGTTGACCTAAAAATCATAGATGATTGTAAAGTGATTTACCAAGCGTAATGGGCTATATTTTTGTAAGAAATGACTTATGGATTGGGAGTCAACGCTCAGTTAAAAATCCCCTGCCTCGCCTTTTCAGGACGATTGCAAAAACTAATATATAAAAACTAAAAGGAGTTTAAATGTAAGTAAAGAAAATTTATTCACACACCACAAATCAACCCTAATAGCTAGGAATTTTATAAGAAAGAGATTTCTTCTACACATGTGTAGAAATGTATATGCATGCTTGAAACATGTTAAAGATGCAAATAACCTATAGATCCAAACCTTTTGAAGAGAATAACATACTCTAATTAAACTCTCAAGTGAACACGCGGTAGGATATTTACCCGAGTCAAATAAGCCTTTATTTTTCCCATTTACAAAAAACTGACCTAACAATCATATATTATTGTAAAGTGATTTATCATGTGTAACGGGCTATATTTTTGTAACTATAACTTATGGAGTGGGAGTCAACACTCAGTTAAAAATACGTAGCCTCCCCCTTTTCCCGACGATTGTAAAACCTAACATATAAAAACTAAAAGGAGTTTACAATCCCTAAAAATTACAGACACTCTTTGGAATTATCTCTCTCAACATTTTTGCATTGTCTATTTTAATTTTAGATGTATTCTTTTTTCATAAATCAAAACTTTGAGTTTTCAATCTCCCTTCATCCCGGTTAACAAAAAAGGTAAATAGATCACAACAAAATGAAAATTTTAGAGTTTATGTACAGAAAAATTTTCAAACAATAACAAATGTAACTAAAGAAAATTTATTCACACACACAAACGAACACAAAGGTTGTGTTATCCAAGTTTGGGAAATTCCACTAGTTCAACCCAAATAGCTTGGAATTTTATAAGAAAGTGATTTCTTCTACACATGTTTTAGAAATGGATATGCATGCTTGAAACGTGTTAAAGATGAAAATGACCTATGGATCCAAACCTTTTAAAGAGAATACAAACGCTAATAAAATTCTCAAGTGAACGAGCGGAGGGATATTTACCCGAGTCAAAGAAGCCATTATTTTGCCCATTTACAAAAAGCTGATCTCAAATCAAAGATGATTGTAAAGTGATTTATGATCCGTAATGGGCTAAATTTTTGAAAGAAATGACTTATGGATTGGGAGTCATCATCCAGTTAAAAATCCTCTGCCTTCCCCTTTTCCCGACGATTGCAAAACCTATAAAAAAATAAAAGGAGTTTACAATCCCTACAAATTATTGGCACTCTTTGGAATTATCTCTCTATATTTGTGCATTGTGCATTTCCAATTTAGATATATACTTTTTTCTTCAATCAAAAATTTGATTTTTCGCTCTCCCTTCATCACGTTAACAAAAAAGGCAAACAGATCACAACAAAATGAAAATTTAAGAGTTTATATACGGAAAATATTTAAAAAAATAAAAAATTTATGTTTAGAAATATTATTCAGAAACCACAAATATACACAAAAGTTTCGTTAACCAAGTTTGGGAAATTCCACTAGTTTAACCCTAAAAACACTGAATTTTATAAGAATGAGATTTATTATACTCATGTTTTAAAAATGGATATGCATGCTTGAAACATGTTAAAGATGCAAATGACCTATTGATCCAAACCTTTTAAAGAGAAAAACAAAACGCTCATTAAATTCCCAAGTGAACATGAGGTGGGATATTTACCAGAGTCAAACATGCTATTATTTTGCCCAATTTTCAAAAGCTTACCCAACAGTCATAGATGATTGTAAATTGATTTATCAAGTGTAACGGGCTATATTTTTGTAAGAAATGACTTATGGATTTGCAGTCCACACTCAGTTAAAAATCCCCAGCCTGCCCTTTTCTCAACGATTGCAAAACCTAACATGTAAAAACTAAAAAGAGTTTACAATCCCTAAAATTTAGAGACACTCTTTGGAATTATCTCTCTCTACATTTGTGCATTGTCCATTTCAATTTCAGATGTATACTTTTTTCTTAAATCAAACCTTTGAGTTTTCTCTCTCCCTACATCTTGTAAACAAAAAAGGTAAACATATGACAACAAAATGAAAATTTTTAAGTTTAAGTACTGAAATTTTTTAAAAAATAAGAAATGTAATTAAAGAAAATTTATTCACACACCACAAATGAACACCAAAGTTTTGTTATCCAAGTTTGGGAAATTCCTCTAGTTCAACCGTAATTGCTTGGAATTTTATAAGAAAGAGATTTATTCTACACATGTTTTAAAAATGGATATGCAAGCTTGAAACATGTTAAAGATGCGAATGAGCGATGGATCCAAACCTTTTAAAAAGAATAAAAAATGCTCATTAAATTTTCAAGTGAACATTCCATGGGATATTTACTCGAGTCAAACAAGCCATTATTTTGCCCATTTACAAAAGGTTGACCTAAAAATCATAGATGATTGTAAAGTGATTTATCAAGCGTAATGGGCTATATTTTTGTAAGAAATGACTTATGGATTGGGAGTCAACACTCAGTTAAAAATCCCCTGCCTCCCCTTGTTAAGACTATTGCAAAAACTAATATATAAAAACTAAAAGGAGTTAACAATCCCTAAAAATTAGAGACACTCTTTGGAATTATCTCTCACTACATTTGCGCATTGTGCATTTCCATTTTAGATGTATAATTTTTACTTAAATTAAAACTTTGAGTTACTGCTCACCCTTCATCCCGTAAACAAAAAAGGAAAATAGATCACAACAAAATGAATATTTTAGAGTTTATGTGCGGAAAAAATTTAAACAATCACAAATGTAAGTAAAGAAAATTTATTCACACACCACAAATCAACCTTAATAGCTAGGAATTTTATAAGAAAGAGATTTCTTCTACACATGTTTAGAGGTGGATATGCATGCTTGAAACATGTTAAAGATGCAAATTACCTATTGATCCAAACCTTTTAAAGAGAATACCATACGCTAATTAAACTCTCAAGTGAACGTGCAGTAGGATATTTACCCGTGTCAAATAAGCCATTATTTTGCCCATTTACGAAAAGTTGACCTAACAATCATAGATTATTGTAAAGTGATTTATCATGCGTAACAGACTATATTTTTGTAACTATGACTTATGGATTGGGAGTCAACACAGTTAGAAATCCTCAGCCTCCCCCTTTTTCCATTGATTGCAAAACCTAACATATAAAAACTAAAAGGAGTTTACAATCCCTAAAAATTACATACACTCTTTGGAATTATCTCTCTCAACATTTGTGCATTGTGCATTTCAATTTTAGATGTATTCTTTTTTCATAAATCAAAACTTTGAATTTTCAATCTCCCTTCATCCCCGTTCACAAAAAAGGCAAAAAGATCACAAACAAAAGAAAATTTTAGAGTTTATGTACGGAAAAAATTTAAAACAATAAAAAATGTAACTAAAGAAAATTTATTCACACACACAAATGAACACAAAGGTTGTGTTATCCAAATTTGGGAAATTCCACTAGTTCAACCCAAATAGATTCGAATTTTATAAGAAAGTGATTTCTTCTACACATGTTTTAGAAATGGATATGCATGCTTGAAACGTGTTAAAGATGCAAATGACCTATGGATCCAAACCTTTTAAAGAGAATAACAAACGCTAATAAAATTCTCTAGTGAACGAGCAGTGGGATATTTACTCGAGTCAAAGAAGCCATTATTTTGCCCATTTACCAAAAGCTGATCTCAGAATCAAAGATGATTGTAAACTGATATATGATCTGTAACGGGCTATATTTTTGTAAGAAATGACTTATGGATTGGGAGTCATCATTCAGTTAAAAATCCTCTACCTCCCCCTTTTCCCGATGATTGTAAAACCTATAAAAAAACTAAAAGGAGTTTACAATCCCTAAAAATTACAGACACTCTTTGGAATTATCACTCTCTACATTTGTGCACTGTGCATTTCCATTTTAGATGTATACATTTTTCTTAAACATAAACTTTTAGTTTTCGCTCTCCCTTCATCTCATAAATAAAAAAGCCAAATAGATCACAATGAACAGAAAATTTTAGAGTTTATGTACAGGAAAAATTTTAAATAATAACAAATGTTAGTAAAGAAAATTTATTCACACACCACAAATGAAGACAAAAGCTTTGTTATCCAAGTTTCGGAAATTCCTCTAGTTCGACCTTACTAGCTTAGAATTTTATAAGAAAGAGATTTCTTCTACACATGTTTTAAAAATGGATATGTACCAAGAGTTTATGTTTTAAAAATGCATATCCACCAAGAGTTTATGTACGGAAAAAATTTAAAACAATAACAAATGTAAGTAAATAAAATTTATTCACACACCAAAACTGAACAAAAAATTTTTTTTTATCCAAGTTTGGGAAATTCCACAAGTTCAACCCTAATAGCTTGAAATTTTATAAGAAAGAGATTTCTTCTACAATTTTTTTAAAAATGGATATGCATGCTTGAAACATGTTAAAGATGCAAATGACCTATGGATCCAAACCTTGTAAAGAGAATAACAAACGCTCATTAAATTCTCAAGTGAACGTGCGGTGGGAGATTTACCCGAGTCAAACAAGAGATTATTTTGCTCATTTACCAAAAGCTAACCAAACAATCATAGATGATTGCAAAGTGATTTATCTTGCATAACAGGCTATATCTTTGTATGAAATGACATATGGATTTGGTGTCAACACTTAGTTAAAAATCCCCTACCTCCCCCTTTTCTTGACGATTGCAAAACCTAATATATAAAAACTATAAGGATTTTTAAATCCCAAAAAATTACAGACACTCTTTGGAATTATCTCTCTCTACATTTGTGCATTATGCATTTCCATTTTTTATGTATACTTTTTTCTTAAATCAAAACTTTTAGTTTTCGCTCTCCCATCATCGTAAACAAAAAAAGGCAAATAGATCACAACAAAATGAAAATTTTAGAGTTTATGTTCTGAAAAAATTTAAATCGATAACAAATATAAATAAATAAATTTTATTCACACACCACAAATGAACACAAAAGTTTTGTTATCTAAGTTTGGAAAATTCAACTAGTTCAACCATAATAGTTTGGAATTTTTTAAGAAAGAGATTTCTTCTACACATGTTTTAGAAATGGATATGCATGCTTGAAACATGTTAAAGATGCAAATGACCTATGGATCCAAACCTTTTAAAGAGAATAACAAACACTCATTAAATTCTCATGTGAACTTGCAGTCGAATATTTACCTGAGTCAAACAAACCATTATTTTGCCCATTTACAAAAAGCTGACATCAGAATCATAGATGATTGTAATGTGATTTATCATGCGTAACGGGCAATATTTTTGTAAGAAATGACTTATGGATTGGGAGTTAACACTCAGTTAAAAATCCTCTGCCTCCTTTTCCAGATGATTGCAAAACCTGTATAAAAACTAAAAGGAGTTTACAATCCCTAAAAATTAAAGACACTCTTTGGAATTATGTCTCTCTACATTTGTGCATTGTGCATTTCCATTTAGGTGTATACGTTTTTCTTCAATCAAAACTTTGTGTTTTCCCTCTCCCTTTATCCTATAAATAAAAAAAGAAATAGATCACAACCAAATGAAAATTTAAGAGTTTATGTACGAAAAAAATCTAAAACAATAACAAATGTAAATAAAGAAAATTTATTCACACACCACAAATGAACACAAAAGTTTTGTTCTCCAAGTTTGGTGAATTCCACTAGTTCAACCCTCATAGCTTGGAATTTTATAAGAAAATGATTTCTTCTACACGTGTTTTAAAAGTGGATGTGCATGCTTGAAACATGTAAAAGATGCCAATGGCCTACGTATCCAAATATTTTAAAGAGATTAAAAAACGCTCACTAAATTCTCAAGTGAACGTGGAGTGGGATATTTACACGAGTCAAACAAGCCATAATTTTGCCCATTTACAAAAAGCTGACCCAACAATCATAGATGTTTTCAAAGTGATTTGTCATGCGTAAATGCCTATATTTTTGTAAGAAATGAGTTATGGATTGGGAGTCAACACTCAGTTAAAATCCCTTGCCTCCCCCTTTTCGCGACGATTGCAAAACCTAATATATAAAAAATAAAAGGAGTTTAAAATCCATAAAAATTACAAACACTCTTTGGAATTATTTCTCTCCATATTTGTGCATTATGCATTTATATTTTAGATGTATAATTTTTTCATAAATCAAAACTTAGCAGTTTTCGCTCTCCCTTCATCCTGTAAATAAAAAAGGCAATCACTACAAAATGAAAATTTTAGAGTTTACGTATGGAAAAAATTAAAAAAATTAAAAAATTAAGTAAAGAAAATTTATTCACACACCACAAATGAATGCAAAAGTTTAGTTATCCAAGTTCGGGAAATTCCACAAGTTCAACCCAAATAGCTTGGAATTTTAAAAGAAAGAGATTCTTCTTCATTTGTTTTAAAATGGATAAGCAAGCTTGAAACATGTTAAAGATGTAAATGACCTATGGATCAAAACCTTTTAAAGAGAATAACAAACGCACATTAAATTCTCAAGTGAACATGCGGTGGGATATTTGCCTGAGTCAATCAACCCATTATTTTGCTCATTTATAAAAGGCCGACCTAACAATCATAGATGATTACAAAATGATTTATCATGTGTAACGGGCTATATCTTTGTAAGAAAGTACTTATAGAATTGGAGTCAACACTCAGTTAAAAATCCCCTGCCTCCCCCTTTTAAACGATTACAAAACCTAATATATTAAAACTAAAAGGAGTTTACAATCCCTAAAAATTACATACACTCTTTGGAATTATCTCTCCCTAAATTTGTTCATTGTGCATTTCCATTTTAGATATATACTTTTTTCTTAAATCAAAACTTTGAGTTTTCGCTCTCCCTTAATCCCATAAACAAAAAAGGGGACTAGATCACATCTGAATGAAAATTTTAGAGTTTATGTACAAAAAAAATTTAAAACAATAAAAAATGTAAGTAAAGAAAATTTATTCACACACCACAAATGAACATAAAAGTTTTGTTATCCAAGTTTTGGAAATTCCACTAGTACAACCCTAATAGCTTGAAATTTTAAAAGAAAGAGATTTCTTCTACACATGTTTTAGAAATGGATATGCATGTTTGAAACATGTTAAAGATGCAAATAAACTATGGATCCAAACCTTTTAAAGAGAATAACATATACTAATTAAACTCTCAAGTGAACGTGTGGTGGGATATTTACCCGAATCAAACAAGCCATTATTTTGCCCATTTACAAAAAGCTGACCTAACAATCATAAATGATTGTAAAGTGATTCGTCATGCGTAACGGGCTATATTTTTGTAACAAATGACTTACGGATTGGGAGTCAACACTCAGTTAAATATCCTCCGCCTCCCCCTTTTGCCAACAATTGTAAAACCTAACATATAAAAACTAAAAGGTGTTTACAATCCCTAAAAATTACAGACCTTCCTTGGAATTATCTCTCTCTACATTTTTGCATTGTGCAATTCCATTTTAGTTGTATACTTTTTTAATAAATCAAAACTTTGAGTTTTTTGCAGTCCCTTCATCCTGAAAACAAAAAAGGCAAATGGATCACAACAAAAAGAATATTTTAGAGTTTATGTACGAAAAAAAATTAAACAATAAAAAATGTAAGTAAAGAAAATTTAATAAAACACCACAAATGAACACAAAAGTTTTGTTATCCAAGTTTAGGAAATTCCACAAGTTCAACCCTAATAGCTTGGAATTTTATAAGAAAGAGATTTCTTCTACACATGTTTTAGAAATGGATACGTATGCTTGAAACATGTTAAAGATGCAAATGACCTATGGATCCAAACCTTTTAAAGAGAATAACAAACACTCATTAAATTCTCAAGTGAACGTCCAGTGGGTTATTTACCCGAGTCAAACAAGCTATTATTTTGCCCATTTAAAAAAATCTGACCGCTCAATCATAGATGATTGTATAGTGATTTATCCTGTGTAATGGGATATATTTATGTAAGAAATGATGTATGGATTGGGAGTCAACACTCAGTTAAAAAGCCTCTGCCTCCCCCTTTTCCCGTCGATTGTAAAACCCAATATATTAAAACTAAAGGGAGTTTACAATCCCTAAAAATTACATACACTATTTGGAATTATCTCTCCCTACATTTGAAAATTGTGCATTTTCAATTTAGATGTATTCTTTTTTCATAAATCAAAACTTTGAGTTTTCATTCTCCCTTCATTCCGTTAACAAAAAAGGCAAATAAATCACAACAAAATGAAAATTTTAGAGTTTATGTACGGAAAAAATTTAAAACTGCAATAAATGTAAGTAAAGAAAATTTACTCACACACCAACAAATGAACACAAAGGTTGTGTTGTCCAAGTTTTGGAAATTTCACTAGTTCAACCCAAATAGCATGGAATATTATAAGAAAGAGATTTCTTCTACACATGTTTTAGAAATGGATATCCATGCTTAAAATATGTTAAAGATGTAAATGACCTATGGATCCAAACCTTTTAAAGAGAATAACAAACGCTCATTAAATTCTCAAGTGAACGTGCAGTGGGATATTTACCCGAGTCAAACAAGCCATTATTTTGCCCTTTTACAAAAAGCCGACATCACAAATAAATGATGATTGTAAAGTGATTTATTATACATAATGGGCTACGTTTTTGTAAGAAATGACGTATGGATTGGGGGTCAACACTCAGTTAAAAATCCTCTGCCTCCCCCTTTTCCAGACGATTGCAAAAGCTAATTTATAAAAACTAAAAGGAGTTTACAATCCCTAAAAATTACAGACACTCTTTTGAATTATCTCTCCCTACATTTGAGCTTTGTGCATTTCCATTTTAGATGTATACATTTTTCTTAAATCAAAACTTTGACTTTTCTCTCTCTCTTTATCCCGTAAACCAAAAAGTCAAATAGATCACAACAAAATGAAAATTTTAGAGTTTATATACGAAAAAAGTTAAAACAATACCAAATGTAAGTACAAAAAATTTTGTTCACACACCACAAATGAACACAAAATTTTTGTTATCCAAGTTTGAGAAATTCCACTAGTTCAACCCATATAGCTTGGAATATTATAAGAAAGAGATTTCTTCCATACATGTTTTAGAAATGGATATGCATGCTTAAAACATGTTAAAGAAGCAAATAACCTATGGATCCGAACCTTTTAAAGAGAATAACAAAGGGTCATTATATTCTCAAGTGAACGTGCCCTGGGATATTTACCCGAGTCAAACATGCCATTATTTTGCCCATTTACAAGAAGCTGACCTCAAAATCAAAGCTGATATAAAGTGATTTATCATACATAATGAGCTATATTTTTGTAAGAAATAACTTATGGATTGGGAGTCAACACTCAGTTAAAAATCCTCCACCTCCCCCTTTTCCCGACGATTGTAAAACCTAATATATAAAAACTAAAAGGAGTTTACAATCCCTAAAAATTATAGACACACTTTGGAATTACCTCTCTCAAAATTTGTGCATTGTGCATTTCCATTTTAGATGTATAATTTTTTCTTAAAACAAAACTTTGAGTTTTCACTCTCCCTTAATCTTGTAAACTAAAAAGGCAAATAGATCACAACAAAATGAAAATTTTAGAGTTTATTTACGGAAAAAATTTTTAAAAAAGAAAATTTAAGTAAAGAAAATTGATTCCGACACCACTAATGAACACAAAAGTTTTGTTATCCAAATTTTGGAAATTCCACGAGTTCAACCCTAATAGCTTGGAATTTTATAAGAAAGAAATTTCTTCTACACGTTTTTAAAATGGATATACTTGCTTGAAACATGTTAAAGATACAAACGATCTATGGATCCAAAAATTTTAAAGAGAATAACAAACACTCATTAAATTCTCAAGTGAAAGCGCGGTGGGATATTTACCCGAGTCAAAAAAACCATTATTTTGCCCATTTACAAAAAGCTGACCTAACAATCATAGATGACTGTAAAGTGATTTATCATGCATAATGGGTTATATTTTTGTAAGAAATGACTTATGGATTGGGAGTCAACACTCAGTTAAGAATCCCTCGCCTCCCCCTTTTCCTGACGATTGCAAAACCTAATATATAAAAACTAAAAGGAGTTTAAAATCCTTAAAAATTGTGGACACTTTTTGGAATTATCTCTCTCTACATTTATGCATTGTGGATTTCCGTTTTAAATTTTTAATTTTTTCTTAAATCAAAACTTTGAGTTTTCGCTCTTCCTTCATCCCGTTAAACAAATAAGGCAAAAAGATCACAACAAAATCAAAATTTTATCGTTTCAGTACGGAAAAAATTTTAAAAAATAAAAAATGTAAGTAAATAAATTTATTCACACACCACAAATTAACACAAAAATTTTGTTATCCAAGTTTGGGAAATTCCCCTAGTTCAACCGGAATAGCTAGGAATATTATAAGAAAGAGATTTCTTCTACACATGTTTAAAATGGATATACATACTTGAAACATGTTAAAGATGCAAATGACCTATGGATCCAAACCTTTTAATGAGAATAACAAACTCTCATTAAATTCTCAAGTGAATGTGCGGTGGGATATTTACCTTAGTCAAACAAACCATTATTTAGCCTATTTACAAAAAGTTCACCTTAGAATCATAGATGATTGTAAAGTGATTTATCATGCGTAACGGTATATATATTTGTAAGAAATGACTTATGGATTGGGAGTCAACACTATGTTAAAAGTCCTCTACCTCCCCATTTTCCCGACGATTGCAAAACCTAATATATAAAATCTAAAAGCAGTTTACAATCCCTAAAAATTACAGATACTCTTTCGAATTATCTCTCTCTACATTTGTGCATTGTGCATTTCCACTTTAGATGTATACCTCTTTCTTAAATCAAAACTTTGAGTTTTTGCTCTCCCTTCTTCCCATAAACAAAAAAGGCAACAGATCACAACAAAATGAAAATTTAAGAGTTTATGTACGGAAAAAATTTAAAACAATAACAAATGTAAGTAAATAAAATTTATTCACACACCAAAACTGAACAAAAAAAGTTTTGTTATCTAAGTTTGGGAAATTCCACAAGTTCAACCCTAATAGCTTGGAATTTTACAAGAAAGAGATTTCTTCTACAATTTTTTGAAAAATGGATATGCTTGTTTGAAACATGTTAAAGATGCAAATGACCTATGGATCCAAACCTTTTAAAGAGAATAACAAACGCTCATTAAATTCTGAAGTGAACGTGCGCTGGGATATTTACCTGAGTCAAACAAGCCATTTATTTGCCCATTTACAAAAAGCTGACTTCAGAATCAAAGCTGAATGTAAAGGGATTTATCATATGTAACGGGCTATATTTTTGTAAGAAGTGACTTATGGATTGAGAGTCAAAACTCAGTTAAAAATTCGCCACCTCCCCCTTTTCCCGATGATTGCAAAACCAATTATATTAAAATTGAAAGGAGTTTACAATCCCTAAAAATTATAGACACTCTTTGGAATTGTCTCTCTCTACATTTGTGCATTGCGCATTCCCATTTTAGATGTATAATTGTTTCTTAAATCAAAACTTTGAGTTTTCGCACTCCCTCATCCCATAAACACTAAGTTAAAAATCCCCCGCCTCACCCTTTTCCTGACAATAGGAAAAACTAATATATAAAAACTAAAAAGAGTTTACAATCCCTAAAAATTACAAACACTCTTTGGAATTGTCTCTCTCTACTTTTGTGCATTGTGCATTTCCATTTTAGATCTAAACTTTTTTCTTAAATAAAAACTTTGAGTTTTCGTTCTCCCTTCACCTCATAAACAAAAAAGACAAATAGATCACAACAAAATGAAAATTTCAGATTTTATCTATGGAAAAAATTTTAAAAAATTATAAATGTAAGTAAAGAAAATTTATTCACACACCACAAATGAACACAAAATTTTTGTTATCCAACTTTGAGAAATCCCATTAGTTCAACCCTAATAGCTTGGAATATTATAAGCAAGAGATTTCTTCTACACATTTTTTAGAAATGGATATGCAGGCTTTAAACATGTTAAAGATGAAAATGACCTATGGATCCAAAACTTTTAAAGAGAATAATAAACACTCATTAAATTCTCAAGTGAACGTGCGGTGGGATATTTACCCGAGACAAACTAGCCATTATTTTGCCCATTTACAAAAAGCTGACCTCACAAATAAAAGCTGATTCTAAAGTGATTTATCATACGTGAAGGGCTATATTTTTGAATGAAATGACGTATGGATTGGGAGTCAACACTCAGTTAAAAATCCTCCACCTCCCCCTTTCCCGACGATTGCAAAACATAATATATGAAAACTAAAAGGAGTTTAAAATCCCTAAAAATTATAGACACTCTTTGGAATTATCTCTCTCTACATTTGTGCATTGTGAATTTTCATTTTTGATGTATACTTTTCTCTTAAATCAAAACTTTGAGTTTTCACTCTCCCTTCATCCCATAAACAAAAAATGCAAATAGATCACAACAAAATGAATATTTATGAGTTTATCTACGAAAAAAATTTAAAACAATTATAAAAGTAAGTAAAGAAAATTTACTCAAACACCACAAATGAACACAAAAGTTTTGTTATTCAAGTTTGAAAAATTCCACTAGTTCAACCTTTGTAGCTTGGAATATTATAAGAAAGAGATTTCTTCTACACATGTTTTCGAAATGGATATGCATGCTTAAAATATGTTAAAGATGCAAATGACTTATGGATCCAAACCTTTTAAAGAGAATAACAAACGCTCATTAAATTCTTAAGTGAACGTGCAGTGGGATATTTACCCGAGTCAAACAAGCCATTATTTTGCCCATTTAAAAAAGTTGTCCTCATAAATAAAAGTTGATTGTAATGTGATTTATCATACGTAATGGGCTATATTTTTGTAAGAAATGACATAAGGATTGGGAGTCAACACTCAGTTAAAAATCCTCCGCCTCCACCTTTTCTTGACGATTGAAAAACCTAATATATAAAAACTAAAAAGAGTTTACAATCCCTAAAAATTACAGACACTGATTGGAATTATCTCTCTCTATATTTGTGCATTGTGCATTTCCATTTTAGATGTATACTTTTTTCTTGAATCAAATCTTTGAGTTTTCACTCTCCCTTAATCCCGTAAACTAAAAAGGCAAATCGATCACATCAAAATGAAAATTTTAGAGTTTATGTTCAGAAAAATTTAAAACAATAGAAAATATATGTAAAGAAAATTTATTCATACACCACAATTGAACACAAAAGTTTTGTTATCCAAGTTAGAGAAATTCCACTAGTTCAACTCATATAGCTTGGAATATTATAAGAAAGAGATTTCTTGAATACATGTTTTAGAGATGGACATGCATGCTTAAAACATGTTAAAGAAGCAAATGACCTATGGATCCAAACCTTTTACAGAGAATAACAAAGGCCCATTTACAAAAATCTGACCTCACAATCAAAGCTAATTTTAAAGTGATTTTCATACGTAACGGGCTATATTTTTGTAAGAAATGACTTATGGATTGGGAGTCAACAATCAGTTAAAAATCCACCGCCTCCCCATTTTCCCGACGATTGCAAACCTAATATATAAAAACTAAAAGGAGTTTACATTCCATAAAAATTACAAACACTCTTTGGAATTATCTCTCTCTACATTTGTGCACTGTGCATTTCCATTTTTGCATTTCCATTTTAGATGTATAATTTTTTCTTAGAACAAAACTTTGAGTTTTTGCTCTCCCTTTATCCTGTAAACTAAAAAGGAAAATAAATCACAAAAAAATGAAAATTTTAGAGTTTATGTACAGCAAAATTTTAAAAATTGCAAATGTAAGTAAAGAAAATTTATTGACACACCACTAATGAACACAAAAGTTTTGTTATCCAAGTTTTGGAAATTCCACGAGTTCAACCCTAATAGCTTGGAATTTTATAAGAAAGAGATTTCTTCTACACATGTTTTAAAAATGGATATGCTTGCTTGAAACATGTTAAAGATGCAAATGACCTATGGATTAGAAATTTTTAAAGGGAATAACAAACACTCATTAAATTCTCAAGTGAAAGTGAGGTGGAATATTTACCTAAGTCAAACAAACCATTATTTTGCCCATTTAAAAAAAGCTGACCTAACAATCATAGATGAATTAAAGTGATTTATCATGCGTAACAGGCTATATTTATGTAAGAAATGACTTATGCATTGGGAGTCAACACCCAGTTAAGAATCCCCCGCCTCCCCCTTTTCCCGACGATTGCAAAACCTAATTTATAAATACTAAAAGGAGTTTAAAATTCCTAAAAATTGCAGACACTCTTTGGAATTATCTCTCTCTACATTTGTGCATTGTGCATTGTGCTTTTCCGTTTTAAATGTTTACTTTTTTCTTAAATCAAAACTTTGAGTTTTTGCTCTTCCTTCAACCCGTAAAACATAAAAGGCAAATAGATCACAACAAAATGAAAATTTTAGAGTTTATGTACAAAAAAAATTTAAACCTATAAAAAATGTAAGTAAATAAAATTTATTCACACACCACAATTGAACACAAAAGTTTTGTTATCCAAGTTTGGGAAATTCCACTAGTTCAACCCGAATAGCTAGGAATTTTATAAGAAAGAGATTTCTTCTACATATGTTTTTAAAATGGATATGCATGCTTGAAACATGTTAAAGATGCAAATGACCTATGGATCCAAACCTTTTAAAGAGAATAACAAACTCTCATTAAAATTCTCAAGAAAATATGCGGAGGGATATTTACCCGAGTCAAACAAACCATTATTTTGTCCATTTAAAAAAAGCTGACCATAGAATCATTGATGATTGTAAAGTGATAAATCATGCGTAATGGGATATTTATTTTTAAGAAATGACTTATGGATTGGGAGTCAAAACTATGTTAAAAGTCCTCGCCTCCCATTTTCCCGACGATTGCAAAACCTAATATATTAAAACTAAAAACAGTTTACAATCCCTAAAAATTATAGTCACTCTTTCGGTTATCTCTCTTTACATTTTTGCATTGAGCATTTCCAATTTAGATGTATACTTCTTTCTTAAAGAAAAATTTTGAGTTTTCTCTCTCCCTTCTTCCCATAAACAAAAAAGGCAAACAGATCACAACAAAATGAAAATTTTAGAGTTTATGTATGGAAAAAATTTAAGTAAATAAAAATTTTTCACACACCACAAATGAACACAAAAGTTTTGTTATCCAACTTTGGGAAATTCCTCAAGTTCAACCCAAATAGCTTGGAATTTTGTAAAAAAGAGATTTCTTCTACACATTTTTTAAAATTGGATTTGCATGCTTGAAACATGTTAAAAATTAAAATGTCCTATGGATCAAAACCTTTTAAAGAGAATAAAAAACGCTCATTAAATTCTCAAGTGAACGTGCGTTGGGATATTTACCCAAGTCAAACTAGCCATTATTTTGCCCATTTACAAAAAGCTGACCTTACAAATAAATGCTGATTGTAAAGTGATTTATCATATGTAAAGGGCTACATTTTTTTTAGAAATGACATATCGATTGAGAGTCAACACTCAGTTAAAAATCCTTTGCCTCCCTCTTTTCCCGAAGATTGGAAAACCTAATAAATAAAAAATAAAAGTAGTTTAATATCCCTAAAAATTACAGACACTCTTTAGAATTATCTCTCTCTACATTTGTGCATTGTGCATTTCTTTTTTGGATATATTTTTTTTCTTAAATCAAAACTTTGAGTTTTCGCTCTACCTTCATCCCATAAACAAAAAAGACAAATAGTTCTCAACAAAATTAAAATTTCTGAGTTTATGTATGGAAAAAATTTAAAAACATTTAGAAATGTAAGTAAAGAAAATTTATTCACGCACCACAAATGAACACAAAAGTTTTGTTATCCAAATTTGAGAAATTCCACTTGTTCAACCCTAATAGCTTGGAATATTATTAAAAAGAGATTTCTTCTACACATGTTTTAGAAATGGATATGCATGCTTAAAACTTGTTAAATATGCAAATGACCTATGGATACAAACCTTTTAAAGAGAAAAACAAACGCTCATTAAATTCTCAAGTGAACGTGCGGTGGACCCGAGTCAAACTTGCCATTATTTTGCCCAATTACAAAAAGCTGACCTCACAAATAAAAGTTGATTGTAAAGAGATTTATCATACGTAAAGGGCTATATTTTTGTAAGAAATGACGTATGGATTGGGAGTCAACACTCAGTTAAAAGTCCTTTGCCTCCTCCCCCTTTTCCCGACTATTGCAAAACCTAACATATAAAAACTAAAAGGAGTTTAAAATCCCTAAAAATTACAGACACTCTTTGGAATTATCTCTCTCTATATTTATGCAATGTGAATTTCCATTTTAGATTTATGCTTTTTTCTTAAATCAAAGCTTTGTGTTTTCTCTCTCCCTTCATCCCATAAACAAAAAAGACAAATAGATCACATCAAAATGAATATTTCAGAGTTTATGTATGAAAAAAATTTAAAACACTAATAAAAGTAAGTAATGAAAATTTATTCATGCACCACAAATGAACACAAAAATTTTGTTATCCAAGTTTGAGAAATTCCACTAGTTTAACCCTTTTAGCTTGGAATATTATGAGAAAGAGATTTCTTCTACACATGTTTTAGAAATGGATATGCATGCTTAAAATATGTTAAAGATGCAAATGACCTATGGATCCAAACATTTTAAAGAGAATAACAAACGCTCATTAAATTCTCAAGTGACGTGCGGTGGGATATTTACCCGAGTAAAAAAAGCCATTATTTTTCCCATTTACAAAAATCTGACCTCAAAAATAAAAGCTGATTGTAAAGTGATTTATCATATGTAATGGGCTATATTTTTGTAAGAAATGACGTTTGGATTGGGAGTCAACACTCTGTTAAAACTCCTCCGCCTCCCCCTTTTCCTGATGATTGCAAAAACTAATATATAAAATATGAAAATAGTTTATAATCCCTAAAAATTACAGACACTCTTTGGAATTATCTCTCTCTAGATTTTTTCATTGGGCATTTCACTTTTAGATGTATACTTTTTTCCTAAATCGAAACTTTGAATTTTTGCCCTCCCTTCTTTCCATAAAAAAAAAAGGCAAAGAGATCACTACAAAATGAAAATTTTAGAGTTTATGTATGGAAAATCATTAAAAAAATAATAAATATAAGGATTGAAAATTTATTCACACACCACAAATGAACACAAAATTTTTGTTATCCAAGTTTGAAAAATTCCACTAGTTCAACCCTAGTAGCTTGGAATATTATAAGAAATAGATTTCTTCTTCACATGTTTTAGAAATGGATATGCATGCTTAGAACATGTTAAAGATGCAAATTTCCTATGGATCCAAACCTTTTAAAGAGAATAACAAACTCTCATTAAATTCTCAAGTGAACGTGCACTGGGATATTTACTCGAGTCAGACAAGCCATTATTTTGCCCATTTTCAAAAAGCTGACCTCACAATCATAGATGATTGTAAAGTGATTCAACATGCATAACGGGCTATATTTTTGTAAGAATTGACTTATGGATTGGGAGTCAACACTTAGTTAAAAATCCCACGCCTCCCCATTTTCCCGACGATTGCAAAACCTAACATATAAAAACAAAAAGGAGTTTACAATCCCTAAAAATTACAGACACTCTTCGGAATTATCTCTCTCTACATTTGTGCATTGTGCATTTCCATTTTAGATGTATACTTTTTTCTTCAATCAAAACTTTTGAGTTTTCTCTCTCCCTTCATCCCATAAACACTTAGTTAAAAATTCCCCACCTCACCCTTTTCTCGACGATTGCAAAACCTAATATATAAAAACTAAAAGGAGTTTCTAATCACTAAAAATTACAGACACTCTTTGGAATTATCTCTCTCTACATTTGTGCATTGTGCATTTCCATTTTAGATGTGTACTTTTTACTTAAATCAAAACTTTGAGTTTTCGCTCTCCCTTCATCCCATAAAAAAAAGACAAATAGATTACAATAAAATGAAAATTTTAGAGTTTATGTACGGAAAAATTTAAAACAATTATCAATGTAAGTAAAGAAAATTTATTCACACACCACAAATGAACACAAAAGTTTTGTTATCCAAGTTTGAGAAATTCCACTAGTCCAACCCTTATAGATAGGAATATTATAAGAAAGAGATTTCTTCTACACATGTTTTAGAAATGTATATACACAGTTAAAACATGTTAAAGATGCAAATGACCTATGGATCCAAACCTTTTAAAGGGAATAACAAACGCTCATTCAATTCCCAAGTGAATGTGCCCTGGGATATTTACCCGAGTCAAACAAGCCATTATTTTACCCATTTACAAAAAGCTGACCTCACAATCAAAGCTGATTGTAAAGTGATTTATCATATGTAGAGGGTGATATTTTTTTAATAAATGACGTATGGATTTGAAGTCAACACTCAGTTAAAAATCCTCCCCCTTTTCCCAACGATTGCAAAACCTAATATATAAAAACTAAAAGGATTTTACAATCGCTAAAAATTATAGACACACTTTGGAAATATCTCTTTCTACATTTGTGCATTGTGCATTTCCATTTTAGATATATACTTTTCACATAAATCAAAACTTTGAGTTTTCGCTCCCCCTTCATCCCAAAAACAATAAACGCAAATAGATCACAACAAAATGAAATTTTTAGAGTTTATGTACGAAAAAAATATAAAACAATAACAAATGTAAGCGAATAAAATTTATTCACACACCACATATGAACACATAAGTTTTGTTATCCAAGCTTTGGAAATTCCACTAGTTCAACCCTATTAGCTTGGAATTTTATAAGAAAGAGATTTCTTCTACACATGTTTTAAAAATGGATATGCATGCATGAAACATGTTAAAGTTTAAATGACCTACGGATCCAAAAATTTTAAAGATAATAACAAATGCTCATTAAATTTTCAAGTGAACGTGTGTTGGGATATTTACCCGAGTCGAACAAGCCATTATTTTACCCATTTAAAAAAACTGACCTCACAATCAAAGCTGATTTTAAAGTGATTTACCATACATAACAGGCTAAGTTTTTGTAAGAAATGACTTAAGGATTGGGAGTCAATACTCAGTTAAAAATCCCTCGGCTCCCCCTTTTCCCGACGATTGCAAAACCAACTATATAAAAACTGAAAGGAGTTTACAATCCCTAAATATTACAGACACTCTTTTAAATTATCTCTCACTACAATTGTGCGTTGTGCATTTCCATTTTAGAAGTATACTTTTTTCTTAATTCAAAACTTTGAGTTTTTGTTCTCCCTTAATCCCGTAAACAAAAAAGGCAAATAGATCTCAACGAAATGAAAATATCAGAGTTTATGTACGGAATGACTTAAAAAAATAGCAAATGTAAGTGAAGACAATTTATTCACATACAACAAATGAACACAAAATTTTTGTTAGCCAAGTTTGGGAAATTCGACAAGTTCAACCCTAATAGCTTGGAATGTTAAAAGAAAGACATTTCTTCTACACATGTTTTAAAAATGGATATGCTTGCTTTAAACATGTTAAAGATGCAAATGACCTATGGATCCAAACCTTTGAAAGAGAATAACAAACGCTCATTAAATTCTCAAGTGAACATGCGATGGGATATTTACCCGAGTCAAACAAGCCATTATTTTGCCAATTTATAAAAAGCTGACCTAACAATCATAAATGATTGTAAAGTGATTTATCATGCGTAATAGTCTATATTTTTGCAATAAATGACTTATGTATTGGGAGTCAACATTCAGTTAAGAATCCCCTGCCTCCCATTTTTCCCAAACATGGATAACGAAACCTCGGAGTTCATTTTTAGTGCGTGAAATAATTTTCTTCACTTACATTTATTATAGTTTTCAAACTTTTTTTGCATACATGAACTCTAAAACTTTCACTTTGTTGTGATCTATTTGGCTTATATCTTTTTTTGTGTAGGAGAAAAAAGGGAGAGTGAAAACTCAAATTTGGATGTGAAAAAAATTTTTAACATCCAAAATGGAAAATGCACAAATGCTAACACAGATAATTCCAAAAAGTATCTGTGATTTTAAGGATAGGCAAAAAGTGGGTTGTTTGGCTCTCGTAAAATATCCAACCACTTGAGAATTTGATTTATTCTACTCCTTGAAATTTTTGGCATCATTAGGTCACATGCATCCTCAACATATTTCTTGCATGCATATCCACGACATTTAAATGATGTTAGGATCAGTTAGAAATCCCTTTCCTATAAAATTCTTACAAGCTAATTATTAGGGGTTGTACTAGAGGAATTACCCAAACATGGATAACAAAACCTTAGAGTTCATTTTTAGTGCGTGAAATAATTTTCTTCACTTAATTTTATTATAGTTTTCAAATTTTTTTCGCATACATGAAATATAAAATTTTCATTTTTTTTGATCGATTTGTTTTATATCTTTTTTTGTTTACGAGAAAAATAGGAGAGTGAAAACACAAGTTTGGATCTGAAAAAAAATTTGAACATCCAAAATGGAAATTGCACAAATGCTGAGAGAGATAATTCCAAAAAGTATCTATGATTTTTAAGGATAGGCAAAAACTGGGTTGTTTGGCTCTTGTAAATATCCAACCACTTGAGAATTTGATTTTTTCTACTCCATGAAATTTTTGGCATCATTAGGTCACTGGCATCCTCAACATGTTTCTAGCTTGCATATCCACCACATTTAAAGCATGTTAGGATCAGTTAGAAGTCCTTTTCCTATAAAATTCCACCATGCTAATTATTAGGGGTTGTGCTAGTGGAATTTCCCAAACTCAAATAACAAAACCTTGCAGTTCATTTTCAGTGCGTGAAATAATTTTTTTCAATTATATTTATTATAGTTTTCATATTTTTTTTGCATACATGAACTCTAAAAATTTCATTTTGTTGCGATCTATTTGCCTTAAATCTTTTTTCATTTACGAGAAAAATGGAAGAGTGACAACTCAAGTTTGGATATGAAAAAAAATTTGAACATCCAAAACACAAAAGTTGAGAGAGATAATTCCAAAAAGTATCTGTGATTTTTAAGGATAGGCCAAAAGTGGGTTGTTTGGCTTTGGTAAATATCCAACCACTTGAGAATTTGATTTTTTCTACTCCTTGAAATTTTTTGCATCATTAGGTCACTTGCATCATCTACATGTTTCTGGTATGCATATCCACCACATGTAAAGCATGTTAGGATCAGCCAGAAGTCCCTTTCCTATAAAATTACACCAAGCTAATTATTAGGGGTTTTACTAGTGGAATGTCCCAAACATGGATAACAAAACCTCAGATTTCATTTTTAGTGCGTGAAATAACTTTCTTCACTTACATTTATTATAGTTTTTTTGCATACATGAACTCTAAAACTTTCACTTTGTTGCGATCTATTTATATCTTTTTTTGTTTACGAGAAAAATGGGAGAGTGTAAACTCAAATTTGGATCTGAAAAAAATTTTAAAATCCAAAATGGAAAATACTCAAATGCTAAGCGAGATAATTCCAAAAAGTATCTCTGATTTTGAGGACAGGCAAAAAGTGGGTTGTTTGGCTCTTGTAAAATATCCAACCACTTGAGAATTTGATTTATTCTACTCCTAGAAATTTTGGGCATCATTAGGTCACTTGCATCCTCAACATGTTTCTGGCATGCATATCCATCACATTTAAATGATGTTAAGATCAGTTAGATGTCCATTTCCTAAAAAATTCCACCAAGCAAATTATTAGGGGTTGTACTAGTGGAATTACCCAAACATGGATAACAAAACCATAGAGTTTATTTTTAGTGCGTGAAATAATTTTCTTCACTTACATTTATTATAGTTTTCAAAATTTTTTTGCATACATTAAATGTTAAATTTTCATTGTTTTGCGATCGATTTACTTTATATCTTTTTTTGTTTACGAGAAAAATAGGAGAGTGAAAACTGAAGTTTGGATCTGAAAAAAATTTGAACATCCAAAATGGAAATTACACAAATGCTAAGAGAGATAATTCCAAAAAGTATCTGTGACTTTTAAGGATAGGAAAAAACTGGGTTGTTTGGCTCTCGTAAATATCCAACCACTTGAGAATTTGATTTTTTCTACTCCTTGAAAATTTTGGAATCATTAGGTCACTTGCATCCTCAACATGTTTCTGGCTTGCATATCCACCACATTTAAAGCATGTTAGGATCAGTTAGAAGTCCTTTTACCTATAAAATTCCACCATGCTAATTATTAGGGGTTGTACTAGTGGAATTTTCCAAACATGAATAACAAAACCTTGGAGTTCACTTTTAGTGCATGAAATAATTTTCTTCACTTACATTTATTAAAGTTTTTAATTTATTTTTGCATACATGAACTCTAAAAATTTCATTTTGTTGCGATCTATTTGCCTTAAAACTTTTTTCTTTTATGAGAAAAATGGGAGAGTATAAACTAAAGTTTGGATTTGAAAAAAAATTTGAACATCCAAAATAGAAAATGCACAAATGCTGAGAGAGATAATTCCAAAAAGTAACTGTGATTTTTAAGGATAGGCTAAAAGTGGGTTGTTTGGCTTTGGTAAATATCCAACCACTTGGGAATTTGATTTTTTCTACTCCATGAAATTTTTTGCATCGCTAGGTCACTTGCATCCTCAACATGTTTCTGGCATGCAAATCCACCACATTAAAATCATGTGAGGATCTGTTTGAAGTACCTTTCCTATAAAATTCCACCAAGTTAATTATTAGGGGTTGTACTATGGGAATTTGCTAAACATGGATAATAAAACCTTGGAGTTCATTTTTAGTGCGTGAAATAATTTTCTTCACTTACATTTATTATAGTTTTCAAAAATGTTTTGCATACATGAACTCTTAAATTTTCATTTTGTTGCGATCTTTTTGCATTATATCTTTTTTTGTTTACGAGAACAATGGGGGAGTGAATACTCTAGTTTGGATCTGAAAAAAAAATTGAAAATCCAAAATGGAAAATGCACAATTGTTGAGAGAGATAATTCCAAAAAGTATCTGTGATTTTTAAGGAGTGGAAAAAAGTGGGTTGTTTGGCTCTTGTAAAATATCCAACCATTTGAGAATTTGATTTATTCTACTCCTTGAATTTTTTGCATCATTAGGTCACTTGCATCCTCAACATGTTTCTGGCATGCATAACCAACACATTTAAATCATGTTCGAATCACTTAGAAGTTCCTTTCCTATGAAATTCCACCAAGCTAATTATTAGGGGTTGTACTAGTGGAATTTCCCAAACACGGATAACAAAACCTTATAGTTCATTTTTAGTGCGTGAAATAATTTTCTTCATTTACATTTATTATAATTTTCATATTTTTTTTGCGTACTTGAACTCTTAAATTTTCATTTTTTTACGATCTATTTGCCTTATATCTTTTTCTTTTCGAGAAAAAAATGGAGAGTGAAAACTCAAGTATGGATCTGTAAAAAATTTGAACATCTAAAATGGAAATTGCACAAAGGCTGAGAGAGATAATTCCAAAAAGTATATGTCATTTTTAAGGATAGGCAAAAAGTGGGTTGTATGGCTCTTGTAGGTATCCAACAACTTGAGAATTTGATTTCTTCTGCTCCTTGCAATTTTTGGCATCATTAGGTCACTTGCATCCTCAAAGTGTTTCTGGCATACATATCCACCACATTTAAATCATGTTAGGATCAGTTAGAAGTCCCTTTCCAATAAAATTCCACCAAGTTAATTATTAGGGGTTGTACTAGTGAAATTTGCCAAACATGGATAACAAAACCTTGGAGTTCATTTTTAGTGGGATAAAAAAATTTCTTCACTTACATTTATTATAGTTTTGAAATTTTTTTTGCATACATGAACTCTAAAATTTTCTTTTTGTTGCGATCAATTTGCCTTATATCTTTTTTTGCTTATGAGAAACATGGGAGAGTAAAAACCCAAGTTTGGATCTGAAAAAAAATTTGAACATCCAAAATGGAAAATGCACAAATGCTGAGAGAGATAATTCCAAAAAGTATCTGTGATTTTTAAGGATAGGCAAAAAGTGGGTTGTTTAGTTCTCGTAATTATCCAACCACTTGAGAATTTGATTTTTTCTATTTTTTGAAATTTTTGGCATCATTAGGCCACTTGCATCCTCAACATGTTTTAGCATGCATATCCACACCATTTACATCATGTTAGGATCAGTTAGAAGTCCCTTTCCAATAAAATTCCACCAAGTTAATTATTAGGGGTTGTACTAGTGAAATTTGCCAAACATGGATAGCAAAACCTTGGAGATCATTCTTAGTGCTTGAAATAATTTTCTTCACTTACATTTATTATAGTTTTGAAAACTTTTTTGCATAAATGAACTCTAAAATTTTCATTTTGTTGTGATCTATTTGCCTTTTATCTTTTTTCGTTTACGAGAAAAATGGGAGAGTGAAAACTCAAGTTTGGATGTGAAAAAAAATTTGAACATCCAAAATGGAAAATGCACAAATGCTGAGAGAGATAATTCCAAAAAGTATCTGTGAGTTTTAAAGACAGGTAAAAAGTGGGATGTTTGGCTCTAGTAAATATCCAACCACTTGAGAATTTGATTTTTTCTAATCCTTGAAATTTTTGGCACTTGCATCCTAAACATGTTTCTTGGATGCATATCCACCACATTTAAAGCATGTTAGGATCAGTTAGAAGTCCCTTTCCTTTAAAATTCCAACAAACTAATTATTAGGGGTTGTATTAGTGGAATTTCCCAAACATGGATATCATAACCTTGGAGTTCAGTTTTAATGTGTGAAATAATTTTCTTCACTTACAATTATTATAGTTTTCAAAATTTTTTTTGCATACATGAACTCTAAAATTTTCATTTTTTTGTGATCTATTTGCCTTATATCTTTTTTTTGTTCACGAGAAAAATGGGAGAGTGAAAACTCAAGTTTGGATTTGAAAAAAAATTTTAACATCCAAATTGGAAAATGCACAAATGTTGAGAGAGATAATTCCAGAAAGTATCTGTGATTTTTAAGGATAGGCAAAAAGTGGATTGTTTGGCTGTGGTAAATATCCAACTTCTTGAGAATTTGATTTTTTCTACTCCGTGAAATTTTTGACATCATTAGGTCACTTGCATCCTCAACATGTTTCTGGCATGCATATCCACCACATTTAAAGCAAGTTAGGATCAGTTAGAAGTCCCTTTCCTATAAAATTCCACCAAGCTAATTATTAGGGGTTCTACTAGTGGAATTTCCCAAACATGAACAACAAAACCTTGGAGTTCATTTTTACTGCATGAAATAATTTTTTTTCTTACATTTATTATAGTTTAATTATTTTTCTGCATACATGAACTCTAAAAATTATATTTTGTTGTGATCTATTTGCCTTATATCTTTTTTCGTTTGCGAGAAAAATGGCAGCGTGAAAACTCAAGTTTGCATCAGAAAAAAAATTTGAACATCAAAAATGGAAAAAGCACGAATGCTGAGAGAGATAATTTCAAAAAGTATCTGTGATTTTTAAGGATAGGAAAAAAATGGGTTGTTTGGATCCGGTAAAATATCCAACCACTTGAGAATTTGATTTTTTCTCCTCCTTGAAATTTTTGCCATGATTAGGACACTTGCATCCTCAACATGTTTCTGGCATGCATATCCACCACATTTAAAGCATGTCAGGATCAGTTAGAAGTCCCTTTCCTATCAAATTCCACCAAGCTAATTATTAGGGGTTTTACTAGTGGATTTTCCCAAACATGGATAACGAAACCTTGGAGTTCATTTTTAGTGCATGAAATAATTTTCTTCACTTACATTAATTCAAGTTTTCAAAATTTTTTTGTATACATGAACTCTAAAAATTTCACTTTGTTACGATCTATTTTCCTTTTATATTTTTTTGTTTATGAGAAAAATGGGAGCGTGAAAACTCAAGTTTGGATCTGAAAAAAAATTTGAACATCCAAAATGGTAAATGTACAAATGCTGTGAGAGATATAATTCCAAAAACTATCTGTGATTTTTAAGGATAGGCAAAAAGTCGGTTGTTTGGCTCTGGTAAAATATCCAACCACTTGAGAATTTGATTTTTTCTAGTCCTTGAAATTTTTGGCATCATTAGGTCACTTGCATCCTCAACATGTTTATCGCATGCATATCCACCACATTTAAATCATGCTAGGATCTGTTAGATGTCCCTTTCCTATAAAATTCAACCAAGCTAATTGTTAGGAGTTGTACTAGTGGAATTTCCCAAACATGGATAACAAAACCTTGGAGTTCATTTTTAGTGCGTGAAATTTTTTTCTGCACTTACATTTATTTTTGTTTTCAAAATTTTTTTGCATACATGAAATCTAAAATTTTCATTTTGTTGCGATCTATTTGCCTTATATCTTTTTTTGATTACGAGAAAATGGGAGAGTGAAAAATCAAGTTTGGATCTGAAAAATTATTTTAACATCCAAAATGGAAATTGCACAAATGCTGAGAGAGATAATTCCAAAAAGCATCTTTGATTTTTAAGGATAGGCAAAAACAGGGTTGTTTGGCTCTCATAAGTATCCAACCACTTGAGGATTTGATTTTTTCTACTCCTTGAAATTTTTGGCATCATTAGGTCACTTGCATGCACAACATGTTTCTGGCACGCATATCCACCACATTTAAAGCTTGTTAGGATCAGTTAGAAGTCCCTTTCCTATAAAATTCCACCAAGCTAATTATTTGGGGTTGTACTAGTGGAATTTTCTAAAATTTGATAACAAAACTTTGGAGTTCAGTTTTAGTGTGTTAAATAATTTTCTTGACTTACATATATTATAGTTTTCAGAAACAATTTGCATACATGAACTCTAAAATTTTCATTTTGTTGCGATCTATTTGCCTTATATTTTGTTTATGAGAATAATGGGAGAGTGAAAACTCAAGTTTGGATTTAAAAAAAAAAATAAACATCCAAAATCGAAAATGCACAAATGCTGAGAGAGATAATTTCAAAAAGTATCTGTGATTTTTAAGGATAGGCAAAAAGTGGGTTGTTTGGCTCTGGTAAATATCCAACCACTTGAGAATTTTATTTTTTCTACTCCTCTAAATTTTTGGCATCGTTAGGTCACTTGCATCCTCAACATGTTTCTGCCATGCATATCCACCACATTTAAATCATGTTAGGATCAGTTAGAAGTCCCTTTCCTATAAAATTCTACCAAGCTAATTATTAGGGGTTGTACTAGTGGAATTTCCCAAACATGGATAACAAAACCTTGGAGTTCATTTTTAGTGGGTGAAATAATTTTCTTCACTTACTTTTATTCTAGTTTTCAATTTTTTTTGCATACATGAACTCTAAAATATTCATTTTGTTGCGATCAATTTGCCTTATATCATTTTTTCTTTACGAGTAAAATGGGAGAGTGAAAACTCAAGTTTGGATCTGAAAAAAAATTTGAACATCCAAAATGGAAAATGCACAAACGCTGAGAGAGATAATTCCAAAAAATATCTATGATTCTTAAGGATAGGCAAAAAGTGGGTTGTTTGGCTCTGGTAAATATCCAACAACTTGAGAATTTAAATTTTTCTACTCCTTGAAAGTTTTTGCATCATTAGGTCACTTGCATCCTCAACGTGTTTCAGGCATGCATATCCACCACATTTAAATCATGTTAGGATCAGGTAGAAGTCCGTTTCCTATAAAATTCCACCAAGCTAATTATTAGGGGTTGTACTATTGGAATTTCCCAAACATGGATAACAAAACCTTGGAATTCATTTTTAGTGCATGAAAAAATTTTCTTCACTCTCATTTACTATAGTTTTCAAATTTTTTTTGCATACATGAAATCTAAAATTTTAATTACTTGCGATCTATTTTCCTTATATCTTTTTTTTTTAGGACAAAAATGGAAGAGTGAAAACTCTTGTTTGGATCTAAAAAAAAATTGAACATCCAAAATGGAAATTGTACAAATGCTGAGTGAGATAATTACAAAAAGTATCTGTGATTTTTAAGGATAGGAAAAAACTAGGTTGTTTGGCTCTGGTAAATACCCAACCACTTGAGAATTTGATTTTTTCTACTCCTTTAAATTTTTGGTGTCATTAGATCACTTGCATCCTCAACATGTTTCTTACATGCATATCCACCACATTTAAAGCATGTTAGGATCAGTTAGAGTCCCTTTCCTATAAAATTCCACCAAGCTAATTATTAGGGGTTGTACTAGTGGAATTTCCCAAACATGGATAACAAAACCTTGGAGTTCATTTTTAGTGCGTGAAATAATTTTCTTCAGATACATTTATTATACTTTTCAAATTTTTTTTGCATACATGATCTCTAAAATTTTCATTTTGTTCCGATCAATTTGCCTTATATCGTTTTTATTTTACGAGAAAAATGGGAGAGTAAAACCTCAAGCTTGGATCTGAAAAAAAATTTGAACATCCAAAATGGAAAATTCACAAATGCTGAGAGAGATAATTCTTAAAAGTATCTATGATTTTTAAGGATTGGCAAAAAGTGGGATGGTTGGCTCTGGTAAATATCCAACCACTTGAGAATTTGATTTTTTCTAATCCTTGAAATTTTTGGCCCTTGCATCCTAAACATCTTTCAGGCATGCATATCCACCACATTTAAAACATGTTAGGATCAGTTAGAAGTCCCTTTCCTATAAAATTCCACCAAGCTAATTATTAGGGGTTGTACTAGTGGAATTTCCAAAATATGGATAACAAAACCTTGGACTTCTTTTTTAGAAAGTGAAAAACTTTTCTTCACTTACATTTATTATAGTTTTCAAAAAAATTTTGCATACATGAAAACTAAAATTTTCATTTTGGTGCGAACTATTTGCCTTATATCTTTTTTTGTTTAGGATAAAAATGGGAGAGTGAAACCTCAAGTTTGGATCTAAAAAAATATTTGAAGATCCAAAATGGAAATTGCACTAATGCTAAGAGAGATATTTCCATAAAGTATCTGTGATTTTTAAGGATAGGCAAAAACTAGGTTGTTTGACTCTGGTAAATATCCAACCACTTGAGAATTTGATTTTTTCTTCTCCTTAAAATTTTTGGCATCATTAGGTCAGTTGCATCCTCAACATGTTTTTGGCATGCATATCCACCACATTTAATACATGTTAGGATCAGTTAGAAGTCCGTTTCGTATAAAATACCAACAAGCTAATTATTAGGGGTTGTACTAGTAGAATTTCCCAAACATGGATAACAAAACCTTGGATTTCATTTTTAGTGCATGAAATAATTTTCTTCACTTACATTTATTATAGTTTTCAAATTATTTTTGCATATTTGAACTCTAAAAATTTCATTTTGTTGCGATCTATTTGCCTTATATCTTTTTTTGGTTACGAGAAAAATGGGAGAGAGAATACTCAAGTTTTTATTTGAATAAAAATTTGAACATCGAAAAAGGAAAATGCACAAATACTTAGAGAGATAATTCCAAAAAGTATCTGTGATTTTTAATGATAGGCTAAAACTGGGTTGTTTATCTCTGGTAGATATCCGACCAGTTGAGAATTTGATTTTTACTACTCCTTGAAAATTTTGGCATCATTAGGTCACTTGCTTCCTCAACATGTTTCTAGCATGCATATCCACCACATTTAAATCATTTTAAGATCAGTTAGAAGTCCCTTTCCTATAAAATTCCACCAAGCT
Source organism: Aristolochia californica (assembly GCF_029961685.1). NCBI lineage: Eukaryota > Viridiplantae > Streptophyta > Magnoliopsida > Piperales > Aristolochiaceae > Aristolochia > Aristolochia californica. The sequence continues at coordinate 14,881,645 of NW_027182257.1, read as the reverse complement.
AATTATTAGGGGTTGTACAAGTGAAATTTCCCAAACATGGATAACAAAACCTTGGAGTTCAATTTTAGTGCGTGAAATAATTTTCTTCACTTACATTTATTATAGTTTTCAAAACTTTTTTGCATAAATGAACTCGAAAATTTTCATTTTGTTTCGATCTATTTGCCTTATATCTTTTTTCGTTTATGAGAAAAATGGGAGAGTGAATACTCAAGTTTGGATCTGAAAATAAATTTGAATATCCAAAATGGAAATTGCACAAATGTAGAGAGAGATAATTCCAAAAAGTATATGTGATTTTTAAGGATAGGCAAAAAGTGGGTTGTTTGGCTCTGGTAAAATATCCAACCACGTGAGAATTTGATTTATTCTACTCCTTGAATTTTTTGGCATCATTAGGTCACTTGCATCCTCAACATGTTCCTGCCATGCATATCCACCACATTTAAATCATGTTAGGATCAGTTAGAAGTCCCTCACCTATAAACCTCGACCATGCAAATTATTAGGGGTTGCACTAGTGGAATTTCCCAAACATGGATAACAAAACCTTGGACTTCATTTTTAGTGCGTGAAATTTTTTTTTCACATACATTTATTATAGTGATCAAAATTTTTTTGCATACATGAAAGCTGAAATTTTCATTATGTTGCGAACTATTTGCCTTATATCTTTTTTTGTTTACGAGAAAAGTGGGAGTGTAAAGTCAAGCTTGGATCTGAAAAAATATTTGAATATCCTAAATGGAAATTGCACAAATGCTGAGAGAGATAATTCCAAAAAGTATATGTAATTTTTAAGGATAGGAAAAAACTGGGTTATTTGGTTCTGGTAAGTATCCAACCACTTGAGAATTTGATTTTTTGGCATCATTAGGTCACTTCCATCCTCAACATGTTTCTTGCATGCATATCCACCACATTTAAATCATGTTAGGATCAGTTAGAAGTCCATTTCCTATAAACTTCCACCAAGCTAATTATTAGGGGTTGTACTAGTGGAATTTCCCAAACATGGATAACAAAACCTTGGAGTTCATTTTTAGTGCATGAAAATATTTTCTTCATTTACATTTATTATAGTTTTTCAAAAAATTTTGCATACATGAAATCTAAAATTTAATGTTCTTGCGATCTATTTGCCTTATATCTTTTTTTGTTTACGAGAAAAATGGCAGAGTGGAAACTCAACTTTGGATCTGAAAAAATATTTGAACATCCCAACTGGAAATTGCACAAATGCTGAGAGAGATAATTCCAAAATGTATTTGTGATGTTTAAGGAAAGCTAAAAAGTGGGTTGTTTGGTTCTGGTAAAATATCAAACCATTTGAGAATTTGATTTATTCTACTCCTTGAAATTTTTGGCATCATTAGGTCACTTACATCCTCAACATGTTTCTGGCATGCACATCCACCACGTTTAAATAATTTTAGGATCAGTTAGAAGTCCCTTTCCTATAAAATTCCACCAAGCTAATTATTAGGGGTTGTACTAGTGGAATTTCCCAAACATGGATAACAAAACCTTGGACTTCAGTTTTAGTGCGAGAAAAACTTTTCTTCACTTACATTTATTATAGTTTTCAAAAAAAATTTGCATATATGAAATCTAAAATTTTCATTTTGTTGCGATCTATTTGGCTTATATATTTTTTTGTTTACGAGAAAAATGGGAGAGTGAATACTCAAGTTTGATCTAAAAAAAAATTTGAACATCCAAAATGGAAAATGCAAAAATGCTGGGAGATAATTCCAAAAAGTATCTGTGATTTTTAGGGATAGGCAAAAAGTGGGATGTTCGGCACTTGTAAATATCCAACCACTTGAGAATTTGATTTTTTCTAATCCTTGTAATTTTTGGCACTTCCATCCTCAACATGTTTCTCGCATACATATGTACCACATTTAAAGCCTGTTAGGATCAGTTAGAAGCCCCTTTCCCTTAAAAATCCACCAAGCTAATTATTAGGGGTTGTACTAGTGCAAATTCCCAAACACTGATAACAAAACTTTGGAGTTCATTTTTAGTGAATGAAATAATTTTCTTTAGTTACATTTATTATAGTTTTCACACTTTTTTTGCATACATGAACTGTAAAATTTTTATTTTGTTGCGATCAATTTGCCTTATATTTTTATTTTTTTGTTTACGAGAAAAATTGGAGAATGAAAAGTCAAGTTTGGATCTGAAAAAAAATTTGAACATCCAAAATCGAAAATGCATAAATACTGAGAGAGACAATTTCAAGAAGTATCTGTGATTTTTATGGATAGGCAAAAAGTGGGTTGTTTGGTTCTTGTAAATATCCAACCACTTGAGAATTTGATTTTTTCTACTCCTTGATATTTTTGGCCTCATTAAGCCACTTGAATCCTCAACATTTTCTAGTATGCATATCCACCACATTTAAAGCATGTAAGGATCAGTTAGAAGTCCCTTTCCTATAAAATTCCACCAAGCTAATTATTAGGGGTTGTACTAGTGGAATTTCCCAAACATGGATAACAAAACCTTGGACTTCAGTTTTAGTGCGAGAAAAACTTTTCTTCACTTACATTTATTATAGTTTTCAAAAAAAATTTGCATATATGAAATCTAAAATTTTCATTTTGTTGCGATCTATTTGGCTTATATATTTTTTTGTTTACGAGAAAAATGGGAGAGTGAATACTCAAGTTTGATCTAAAAAAAAATTTGAACATCCAAAATGGAAAATGCAAAAATGCTGGGAGATAATTCCAAAAAGTATCTGTGATTTTTAGGGATAGGCAAAAAGTGGGATGTTCGGCACTTGTAAATATCCAACCACTTGAGAATTTGATTTTTTCTAATCCTTGTAATTTTTGGCACTTCCATCCTCAACATGTTTCTCGCATACATATGTACCACATTTAAAGCCTGTTAGGATCAGTTAGAAGCCCCTTTCCCTTAAAAATCCACCAAGCTAATTATTAGGGGTTGTACTAGTGCAAATTCCCAAACACTGATAACAAAACTTTGGAGTTCATTTTTAGTGTATGAAATAATTTTCTTTAGTTACATTTATTATAGTTTTCACACTTTTTTTGCATACATGAACTGTAAAATTTTTATTTTGTTGCGATCAATTTGCCTTATATTTTTATTGTTTTGTTTACGAGAAAAATTGGAGAGTGAAAAGTCAAGTTTGGATCTGAAAAAAAATTTGAACATCCAAAATCGAAAATGCATAAATACTGAGAGAGACAATTTCAAGAAGTATCTGTGATTTTTATGGATAGGCAAAAAGTGGGTTGTTTGGTTCTTGTAAATATCCAACCACTTGAGAATTTGATTTTTTCTACTCCTTGATATTTTTGGCCTCATTAAGCCACTTGAATCCTCAACATTTTCTAGTATGCATATCCACCACATTTAAAGCATGTAAGGATCAGTTAGAAGTCCCTTTCCTATAAAATTCCTCCAAGCTAATTATTAGGGGTTGTACTAGTGGAATTTCCCAAACATGGATAACAAAACCTTGGAGTTCATTTTTAGTGCGTCAAATAATTTTCTTCACTTCCACTTATTATAGTTTTGAAATTTTTTTTGCATACATGAACTCAAAAATTTTCATTTTTTTGCGATCTATTTGCCTTATATCTTTTTTTGTTTACGAGAAAAATTGGAGAGTGAAAACTCAAATTTGGATCTGAAAAAAAATATGAACATCCAAAATGGGAAATGCACAAATGCAGAGAGAGATAATTCCAAAAATTATCTATGATTTTTAAGGATAGACAAAAAGTGGGTTGTTTGGCTCGTGTAAATATCCAACCACATCAGAATTTGTTTTTTTCTACTCCTAAAATTTTTTGGCATCATTAGGCCATTTGCATCCTCAACAAGTTTCTTCCATGCATATCCACCACATTTAGAGCATGTTAGGATCAGTTAGAAGGCCCTTTCCTATAAAATTCCACCAAGGTAACTATTAGGGGTTGTACTAGTGCAATTTCCCAAACATGGATAATAAAACGTTGGAGTTCATTGTTCGTGCGTGAAATAATTTTTTTCACTTACATTTATTATAGTTTTCAATTTTTTTGCATTCATGAATTCTAAAATTTTCATTTTGTTGAGATTTATTTGCCTTATATCTTTTTTGTTTACGAGAAAAATGGGAGAATGAAAACTCAAGTTTGGATCTGAAAAAAAAATTGAATATCAAAAATGGAAAATGCACAAATGGTGAGAGAGATAATTATAAAAAGTATCTGTGATTTTTAAAAATAGGCAAATTGTGGGTTGTTTGGCTCTAGTATATATCCAACCAGTTTAGAATTTGATTTTTTGGACTCCTTGAAATTTTTGGCATCAATAGGCCACTTGCATCCACAACATGTTTCTGGTATGCATATCCACCACATTTAAAGCATAATAGGATCAGTTAGAAGTCCCTTTCCTATATAATTCCACCAATCTAATTATTAGGGGTTGTACTAGTGGAATTACGCAAACATGGATAACAAAACCTTGGTGTTCATTTTTAGTGCGTGAAATAATTTTCTTCACTTACATTTATTATAGTTTTCAAATTTTTTTGCATACATGAACTCTGAAATTTTCATTTTGTTGCGATCTAGTTGCCCTTTATCCTTTTTTTTTTACGAGAAAAATGGGAAAGTGAAAACTCAAGTTTGGATCTTAAAACAAATTTGAACATCCAAAATTGAAAATGCACAAATGCTGAGAGAGATAATTCCAAAAAGTATATGTGATTTTTAAGGATAGGCTAAAAGTGGGTTGTTTGGCTCTGGTAATTATCACACCATTTGAGAATTTGATTTTTTCAACTCCGTGAAATTTTTGGCATCTTTAGGCCACTTGCATCCTCATAATTTTTTTGGCTTGCATATCCACCACATTTAAAGCATGTTAGGATCAGTTAGAAGTCCATTTCCTATAAAATTCCACCAAGCTAATTATTAGGGTTTGTACTAGTTGAATTTCCCAAACATGGATAACAAAACCTTGGAGTTCATTTTTAGTGCGTGAAATAATTTTCTTCACTTATGTTTATTATAGTTTTCAAATTTTTTTGCATACTTGAACTCTAAAATATTCATTTTGTTGCGATCTATTTGCCTTATATCTTTTTTGTTTATGAGAAAAATGGGAGAGTGAAAACTCAAGTTTGGATCTAAAAAATAATTTCAACATCCAAAATGGAAAATTCACAAATGCTGAGAGAGATAAGTCAAAAAAGTATCCGTAATTTTTACTAAAAGGCAAAAAGTGGGTCGTTAGGCTCTCGTAAATATCCAACCACTTGAGAATTTGATTTTTTCTACTCGAAATTTTTGGTATCATTAGGCCACTTGCATCCTCAACATGTTTCTGGCATGCATATCCACTACATTTAAAGCATGTTAGGATCAGTTAGAAGTCCCTTTCCTATAAAATTCCACGAAGCTAATTATTAGGGGTTGTACAAGGTGAATTTCCCAAACATGGATAACAAAACCTTGGAGTTCATTTTTAGTGCGCAAAATAATTTTCTTCACTTACATTTATTATATTTTTCAACTTTTTATGCATACATGAACTCTGAAATTTTTATTTCGTTGCGATCTATTTGCCTTATATCTTTTTTTTTTACGAGAAAAATAGGAGAGTGAAAACACAAGTTTGGATCTGAAAAAAAATTTGAACATAAAAAATGGAAAATGCACAAATGCTGAGAGAGATAATTCCAAATAGTATCTGTGATTTTTATGGTTTGGCAAAAAGTGGGTTGTTTGGCTCTCGTAAATATTCAACCACTTGAGAATTTGAATTTTTCTACTTCTTGATGTTTTTGGCATCATTAGGCCACTTGAATTCTCAACATGTTTCTGGCATGCATATCCACCACATTTAAAGCATGTATGAATCAGTTAAAAGGCCCTTTCCTATAAAATTCCACGAAGTTAATTATTAGGGGTTGTACTAGTGGAGTTTCCCAAACATGGGTAACATAACCTTGGAGTTCATTGTTCGTGCATGAAATAATTTTCTTCACTTACATTTATTATAGTTTTCAATTTTTTTGCATTCATGAACTCTAAAATTTTCATTTTGTTGCAATTTATTCGCCTTATATCTTTGTCGTTTACGAGAAAAATGGGAGAATGAAAACTCAAGTTTGGATCTGAAAAAAATTTGAATACCCAAAATGGAAAATACACAAATACTTAGAGAGATAATTCCAAAAAGTATCTGTGATTTTTAAGAATAGGCAAATTATGGGTTGTTTGGCTCTGGTAAAAATCCAACCACTTTAGAATTTGTTTTCTTCGACTCCTTGAAATTTTTGGCATCAATCGGCCACTTGCATCTTCAAAATGTTTCTGGCATGCATACCCACCACATTTAAAGCATAATAGGATGAGTTAGAAGTCCCTTTCCTTTAAAATTTCACCAAGCGAATTATTAGGGGTTGTACTAGTGGAATTTCCCCAACATGGATAACAAAACCTAGGTGTTCATTTTTAGTGCGGGAAATAATTTTCTTCACTTACATCTAATATAGTTTTCAAATTTTTTTTACATACATGAACTCTGAAATTTTCATTTTGTTGCGATCTAGTTGCCCTATATCTTTTTTTTTTGTACGAGAAAAATGGGAAAGTGAAAACTCAAGTTTGGATATGAAAAAAAATTTGAGCATCCAAAATCGTAAATGCACAAATGTTGAGAGAGATAATTCCAAAAAGTATATGTGATTTTTAAGGATAGGCAAAAAGTGGGTTGTTTGGCTCTGGTAATTATCACACCATTTAAGAATTTGATTTTTTCAACTCCTTAAAACTTTTGGCATCTTTAGGCCACTTGCGTCCTCAACATGTTTTCTGCTTGCATATCCACCACATTTAAAGCATGTTAGGATCCGTTAGAAGTCCATTTCCTATAAAATTCCACCAAGCTAATTATTGGGGTTTGTACTAGTGGAATTTCCCAAACATGGATAACAAAACCTTGGAGTTTATTTTTAGTGTGTGAAATAATTTTCTCCCCTTAAATTTATTATAGTTTTCAAATTTTTTTGCATAGTTGAACTCTAAAATTTTGATTTTATTGTGATATATTTGCCTAAAATCTTTTTAGTTTACGAGAAAAATGGATGAGTGAAAACTCAAGTTTGAATCTGAAAAAAAATTTGAACATCCAAAATGGAAAATGCACAAATGCTGACAGAGATTATTCAAAAAAGTATCTGTGATTTTTAAGGATAGGCAAAAAGTGGGTTGTATGTTTCTGGTAAATATCCAACCACTTGAGAATTTAATTTTTTCTACTCCTTGAAATTTTCTGCTCCATTAGGTCACTTGCATCCTCAACATGTTTGTGGCATGCATATCACCACATTTAGAGCATGATAGGATCAGTTAGAAGTCCCTTTCCTATAAAATTCCACCAAGCTAATTATTAGAGGTTGTACTAGTGGAATTTCCCATTCACGGATAACAAAACCTTGGAGTTCATTTTTAGTGAGTGAAATAATTTTCTTCACTAACATTTATTATAGTTTTGAATTTTTTTTTGCATACATGAACTCTAAAATTTTCATTTTTTTGCGTTCTATTAGCCTTATATCATTTTTGTTTTCGAGAAAAATGGGAGAGTGAAAACTCAAGTTTGGATCTGAAAAAAAATTTGAATATCCAAAATGGAAAATGCACAAATGCTGAGAGAGATAATTCCAAAAAGTATCTGAAATTTTTAAGGTTAGGCAAAAAGTGGGTTGTTTGGCTCCCTTAAATATCCAACCACAAAAGAAATTTATATTTTCTTCTCATTGCAATTTTTGGCATCATTAGGCCACTTGCATCCTCAACATGTTTCTGGCATATATATCCACAACATTTAGAGCACTTTACGATCAGTTAGAACTCCCTTTCCTATAAAATTCCACCAAGCAAATTATTAGGGGTTGTACTAGTGGAATTTCCCAAACATGGATAACAAAACCTTGGAGTTTGTTTTGAGCGCGTGAAATAATTTTATTCATTTACATTTATAATAGTTTTCAAATTTTTTTACCTGAACACTAAAATTTTCATTTTGTTGCGATCTATTTGCCTTATATCATTTTTGTTTATGAGAAAAATGGGAGAGTGAAAACACAAGTTTGGATTTGAAAAAAAATTTGAACATCCAAAATGAAAAATGCATAAATACAGAGAGAGATAATTGCAAAAAGTCTCTGTGATTTTTAAGGATAGGCAAAAAGTGGGTTGTTTGGCTCTCAAAAATATCCAACCACTTGAGAATTTGTTTTTTTCTACTCCTTGAAATTTTTTGCATCATTAGGCCACTTGCATCCTCAACATGTTTTTGGCATGCATATCCACCACATTTAAAGCATGTTAGGATCAGTTAGAAGTCCCTTTCCTATAAAATTCCACCAAGCTAATTATAAGGGGTTGTACTAGTTGAATTTCCCAAACATGGATAACAAAACCTCTGAGTTCATTTTTAGTGCGTGAAATAATTTTCTTCACTTACGTTTATTATAGTTTTCAAATTTTTTTGCATACATGAACTCTAAAATATTCATTTTGTTGCGATCTATTTGCCTTATATCTTTTTTTTTACGAGAAAAGTGGGAGAGTGAAAACTCAAGTTTGGATCTGAAAAATATTTTCAACAACCAAAATGCTGAGAGAGATAAATCAAAAAAGTATCTGTGATTTTTAATGAAAGGCAAAAAGTGGGTCGTTAGGCTCTCGTAAATATCCAACCACTTGATAATTTGATTTTTTCTACTCCTTGAAATTTTTGGTATCATTAGGCCACTTGCATCCGCAACATGTTTTGGGCATGCATATCCGCCAGATTTAAAGCATGTTAGGATCAGTTAGAAGTCTCTTTCCTAGAAAATTCCACCAAGCTAATTATTAGGGGTTGTACAAGTTGAATTTCTCAAACATAGATAACAAAACCTTGGAGTTCATTTTTAGTGCGTGAAATAATTTTATTCATTTACATTTATTATTGTTTTGAAATTTTTTTGCATACATGAACACTAAAATTTTCATTTTGTTGCGATCTATTTGCCTTATATCTTTTTTGTTTATGAGAAAAATGGGAGAGTGAAAACCCAAGTTTCGATTTGAAAAAAAATTTGAACATCCAAAATGGAAAATGCACAAATACTGAGAGAGATTATTGCAAAAAGTATCTGTGATTTTTAAGGATAGGCAAAAAGTGGGTTGTTTGGCTCTAGAAAATATCCAACCACTTGAGAATTTGTTTTTTTCTACTCCTTGAAATTTTTGGCATCATCAGGCCACTTGCATCCTCAACATGTTTCTGGCATGCATATGCACCACATTTAAAGCATGTTAGGATCAGTTAGAAGTCCCTTTCGTATAAAATTCCACCAAGCTAATTATGAGGGGTTGTACTAGTTGAATTTCCCAAACATGGATAACAAAACCTTGGAGTTCATTTTTAGTGCGTGAAATAATTTTCTTCACTTACATTTATTATAGTTTTTAAATTTTTTAACATACATGAACTCAAAATATTCATTTTGTTGCAATCTATTTGCCTTATATCTCTTTTGTTTACGAGAAAAATGGGAAAGAGAAAACTCAAGTTTGGATATGAAAAAAAATTTGAACATCAAAAATGGAAAATGCACAAATGCTGAGAGAGATAATTCCAAAAAGTATCTGTGATTTTTAAGGTTTGGCAAAAAGATGGTTGTTTGGCTCTCGTAAATATCCAACCACTTGAGAATTTGAATTTTTCTACTTCTTGATGTTTTTGGCATCATTAGGCCACTTGAATTCTCAACATGTTTCTGGCATGCATATCCACCACATTTAAAACATGTAAGGATCAGATAGAAGGCCCTGTCCTATAAAATTCCACCAAGCTAATTATTAGGGGTTGTACTATGGAATTTCCCAAACATGGATAACATAACCTTGGAGTTCATTGTTCGTGCGTGAAATAATTTTCTTCACTTATATTTATTATAGTTTTTAATTTTTTTGCATTCATGAACTCTGAAATTTTCATTTTGTTGCGATTTATTTGCTTATATCTTTTTTGTTTACGAGAAAAATGGGAGAATGAAAACTCAAGTTTGGATCTTAAAAAAATTTGAATATCCAAAATGGAAAATGCACAAATGCTAAGAGAGATAAATCCAAAAAGTATCTATGATTTTTAAGAATAGGCAAATTATGGGTTGTTTGGCTCTGGTAAAAATCCAACCACTTTAGAATTTGTTTTTTTCGACTCCTTGAAATTTTTGGCATCATTAGGCCACTTGCATCTTCAACATGTTTATGACATGCATATCCACGACATATAAAGCATAATAGGATCAGTTAGAAGTCCCTTTCCTTTAAAATTCCACCAAGCTAATTATTAGGGGTTGTACTAGTGGAATTTCCAAAACATGGATAACAGAACCTTGGTGTTCATTTTTAGTGCGTGAAATAATTTTCTTCACTTACATCTAATATAGTTTTCAAATTTTTTTGCATACATGAACTTTGAAATTTTCATTTTGTTGCGATCTAGTTGCCCTATATCTTTTTTTTTTACGAGAAAAATGGGAAAGTGAAAACTCAAGCTTGGATATGAAAAACAATTTGAGCATCCAAAATCGTAAATGCACAAATGCTGAGAGAGATAATTCCAAAAACTATATGTGATTTTTAAGGATAGGCAAAAAGTGGGTTGTTTGGCTCTTGTAATTATCACACCATTTAAGAATTTGATTTTTTCAACTCCTTAAAACTTTTGGCATCTTTAGGCCACTTGCCTCCTCAACATGTTTCTGGCTTGCATATCCACCACATTTAAAGCTTGTTAAAATCAGTTAGAAGTCCATTTCCTATAAAATTCCACCAAGCTAATTATTGGGGTTTGTACTAGTGGAATTTCCCAAACATGGATAACAAAACCTTGGATTTCATTTTTAGTGCGTGAGATAATTTTCTTCCCTTAAATTTATTATAGTTTTCAAATTTTTTCGCATACATGAACTCTAAAATTTTGATTTTGTTGTGATATATTTGCCTAAAATCTTTTTAGTTTACGAGAAAAATGGGTGAGTGAAAACTCAAGTTTGAATCTGGAAAAAAATTTGAACATCCAAAATGGAAAATGCACAAATGCTGACAGAGATAATTCAAAAATGTATCTGTGATTTTTAAGGATAGGCAAAAAGTGGGTTGTATGTCTCTGCTAAATATCCAACTACTTGAGAATGTAATTTTTTCTACTCCCTGAAATTTTCTGCTTCTTTAGGCCACTTGCATCCTCAACATGTTTCTGGCATGCATACCCCCACATTTAGAGCATGTTAGGATCAGTTAGAAGTCACTTCCCTATAAAATTCCACCAAGCTAATTATTAGAGGTTGTACTAGTGGAATTTCCCATTCACGGATAACAAAACCTTGGAGTTCATTTTTAGTGAGTGAAATAATTTTCTTCACTTACATTTATTATAGTTTTGAATTTTTTTTTGCATACATGAACTCTAAAATTTTCATTTTGTTGCGATCTATTCGCCTTATATCGTTTTTGTTTACGAGAAAAATGGGAGAGTGAAAACTCAAGTTTGGATCTGAAAAAAAATTTGAATATCCAAAATGGAAAATGCACAAATGCTGAGAGAGATAATTCCAAAAAGTATCTGTCATTTTTAAGGATAGGCAAAAAGTGGGTTGTTTGGCTCTGGTAAATATCCAACAACTAGAGAATTTGATTTTTTCTACTCGAAATTTTTGGCATCATTAGGCCACTTCCATCCTCAACATGTTTCTGGCATGTATATCCATCACATTTAGTGCATGTTAGGATCAGTTAGGAGTCCCTTTCCAACAAAATTCCACCAAGCTAATTATTAGGAGTTGTACTAGTGGAATTTCCTAAACATAGATAACAAAACCTTGGAGTTCATTTTTAGTGAGTGAAATAATTTTCTTCACTTACATTTATTATAGTTTTGAATTTTTTTTTTGCATACATGAACTCTAAAATTTTCATTTTGTTGCGATCTATTAGCCTTATATCATTTTTGTTTACGAGAAAAATGGGAGATTGGAAACTCAAGTTTAGATCTGAAAAGAAATTTGATCATCCAAAATGGAAAATGTACAAATGCTGAGAAAGATAATTCAAAAAAGTATTTATGATTTTTAAGGGTAGGCAAAAAGTGGGTTGTTTGGCTCTAGTAAATATCCAACCACTTGAAAATTGGATTTTTTTCTACTCCTTGAAATTTTTGGCATCATTAGGCCAATTGCATCCTCAACATGTTTCTGGCATGCATATCCACCACATTTAAAGGATGTTAGGATCAGTTAGAAGACCCTTTCCTATAAAATACCACCAAGCTAATTATTAGGGGTTGAACCAGTAGAATTTCCCAAACTTGGATAAGAAAACTTGGAGTTCATTTTTAGTGTGTGAAATAATTTTCTTCACTTACATTTATTATAGTTTTCAAAAAAAATTTGCATACATGAAATCTAAAATTTTCATTTTGTTGCGATCTATTTGCCTTATATATTTTTTGGTTTACGAGAAAAATGGGAGAGTGAATACTCATGTTTGGATCTGAAAAAAAATTTGAACATCCAAAATGGAAAATGCACAAATGCTGACAGATAATTCCACAAAGTATATGTGTTTTCTAAGGATAGGCAAAAAGTGGGATGTTCGGCACATGTAAATATCCAACCACTTGAGAATTTGATTTTTTCTAATCCTTGAACTTTTTTGCCCTTGCATCCTAAACATGTTTCTGGCATGCATATCCACCACATTTAAAGCTTGTAAGGATTAGTTAGAAGTCCCTTTCCTATAAAATTCCACCAAGCTATTTATTAGGGGTTGTACTAGTGGAATTTCCCAAACAATGATAACAAAACCTTGGAGATCAGTTTTAGTGCGTGAAATAACTTTCTTCACTTACATTTATTATTGTTTTAAATTTTTTTTTGCATACATGAACTCTAAAATTTTCATTTTGTTGCGATCTATTTGCCGTATATCTTTTTTTTGTTTACAAGAAAAATGGGAGAGTGAATAGTAAAGTTCGCATCTAAAAAAAATTTTGAACATCCACAATAAAAAATGCACAAATGCTGAGAGAGATAATTTCAAAAAGTATCTCTGATTTTTAAGGTTAGGCAAAAAGTGGATTGTTTGGCTCATGTAAATATCCAACCACTTGAGAATTTGATTTTTTCTACTCTTTGAAAATTTTGGCATCATTATGTCACTTGCATCCTCAACATGTTTATGGCATGCATATCCGCCATTTAAATCATGCTAGGATCAGTTTACAAGTCCCTTTCCTATAAAATTCCTCCAAGCTAATTATTCGGGGTTGTACTAGTAGAAATTCCCAAAGATGGATAACAAAACCTTGGAGTTCATTTTTAGTGCACGAAATAATTTTCCTCACTTACATTTATTATAGTTTTCAAATTTTTTTGCATACATGAAATCTTAAATTTTCATTTTGTTGTGATCATTTGGCCTTATATATTTTTTTTTGTTTACGAGAAAAATTGAAGAGTGAAAAGTCAAGTTCGGATCTGAAAAAAAATTTGAACTTCCAAAATCGAAAATGCACAAATGCTGAGAGAGATAATTTAAAAAAGAGTGGGTTGTTTGGCTCTTGTAAATATCCAACCATTTGAGAATTTGATTTTTTCTACTCCTTGAAATTTTTGGCATCGTTAGGCCACTTGCATCCTCAACATGTTTCTGGCATGCATATCCACCACATTTAAAGCATGTAAGGATCAGTTAGAAATCCCTTTCCTATAAAATTCCTCCAAGCTAATTGTTAGGGGTTGAACTAGTTGAATTTCTCAAACATGGATAACAAAACCTATGAGTTCATTTTTAGTGCATGAAATAATTTTCTTCACTTACATTTTTTATAGTTTACAAAAATGATTTGCATACATGAACTCTAAAATTTTCATTTTGATGAGATTTATTTGACTTATATCTTTTTTGTTTAAGAGAAAAATGGGAGAGTGAAAACTCAAGTTTGGATCTGAAAAAAAATTTGAACATCCAAAATGGAAAATGCACAAATGCTGAGAGAGATAATTTAAAAAAGTATCAGTGATTTTTAAGGATAGGCAAAAAGTCGGTTGTTTGGCTTTGGTAAATATCCAACCACTTTAGAATTTGATTTTTTTGTCTCCTTGAAATCTGTGGCATCATTAGGCCATTTGCATCCCCAACATGTTTCTAGCATGCATATCCACCACATTTAAAGCATAATAGGATTAGTTTGAAGTCCCTTTCCTATAAAATTCCACCAAGCTAATTATTAGGGGATGTACTAGTGGAATTTGCCAAACATGGATAACAAAACCTTGTAGTACATTTTTAGTGTCTGAAACAATTTTCTTCACTTACATTTATTGTAGTTTTCAAATTTTTTGCATACAAGAACTCTGAAATTTTCATTTTATTGCGATCTATTTGGCTTATATCTTTTTTTTTATGAGAAAAGTGGGAAAGTGAAAACTCAAGTTTGGATCTGAAAAAAAATTTGAACATTCAAAAATGAAAATGCAAAAATGCTGATAGAGAATATTCCAAAAAGTATCGGTGATTTATAAGTATCGGCAAAAAGTGGGATCTTTGGCTCAGATAAATATCCAACCACTTGAGAATTTGATTTTTTCTACTCAAAATTTATGGCATCATTAGGCCACTTGCATCCTCAACAAGTTTCTGGCATGCATATGCACCACTTTTAAAGCATGTAAGGATCAGTTAGAAGTCCCTTTTCTATAAAATTCCACAAAGCTAATTATTAGGGGTTGTACTAGTGGAATTTCCCAAACAAGGATAACAAAACCTTTGAGTTCATTTTTAGTGCATGAAATAATTTTCTTCACTTAAATTTTTTGTAGTTTTTAAAAATGTTTTACATACATGAACTCTAAAATTTTTATTTTCTTGCGATCTATTTGCCTTATATCTTTTTATGTTTACGAGAAAAATGGGAGAGTGAAAACTGAAATTTGGATCTAAAAAAAATATGAACATCAATAATGGAAAATGCACAAATGCTGATAGAGATAATTCCAAAAAGTATCTGTGATTTTTAGGAATAGGCAAAAAGAGGGTTGTTTGGCTCGGATAAATATCCAACCACATTAGAATTTAATTTTTTCTACTCCTTGAAATTTTTTGCATCATGAGGCCACTTGCATCCTCAACATATCCACCACATTTAGAGCATGTTAGGATCAGTTAGAAGGCCCTTTCCTATAAAATTCCACCAAGCTAATTATAAGGGGTTGTACTAGTGGAATTTCCCAAACATGGATAACAAAACCTTGGAGTTCATTTTAAGTGCGTGAAATCATTTTCTTCACTTTCATTTATTATAGTTTTCAATTTTTTTGCATACATGAACTCTAAAATTTTCATTTTGTTATGATTTATTTGCCTTAAATCTTTTTTGTTTACGAGAAAAATAGGGGAGTGAAAAATCAAGTTTGGATCTGAAAAAAATTTGAACATCCAAAATGGAAAATGCACA
Organism: Aristolochia californica; assembly: GCF_029961685.1. NCBI lineage: Eukaryota > Viridiplantae > Streptophyta > Magnoliopsida > Piperales > Aristolochiaceae > Aristolochia > Aristolochia californica. The sequence goes on along the minus strand of NW_027182257.1, from coordinate 14,866,087 downwards.
AATGCTGAGAGAGATAATTCCCAAAAGTATCTGTGATTTTTAAGGATAGGCAAAAAGTGGGTTGTTTGGCTCTGGTAAATATCCAACCACTTTAGAATTTGATTTTTTCGACTCCTTGAAATTTTTGGCATCATTAGGGCATTTGCATCCTCAAAATGTTTTCGGCGTGCATATCCACCACATTTAAAGGATAATAGGATCAGTTAGAAGTCCCTTTCCTATAAAATTCCACCAAGCTAATTATTAGGGGTTGTAGTAGTGGAATTTCCCAAACATGGATAACAAAACCTTGGAGTTCATTTTTAGTGCGTGAAATAATTTTCTTCACTTACATTTATTATAGTTTTCAAATTTTTTTGCATACATGAACTCTGAAATTTTCATTTTGTGGCGATCTATTTGCCTTATATCTTTTTTTTGCGAGAAAAATGGGAAAGTGAAAACTCAAGTTTGGATCTGAAAAAAATTTTGAACATCCAAAAATGAAAATGCAAAAATGCTGAGAGAGAATATTCCAAATAGTATCTGTGATTTTTAAGGATAGGTAAAAAGTGGGTTCTTTGGCTCTGATAAATATCTAACCACGTGAGAATTTGATTTTTTCTGGTCCTTAAAATTTTTGGCATCATTGGGCCACTTGCATCCTCAACATGTTTCTGGCATGCATATCCACCACATTTAAAGCATGTTAGGATCAATTAGTAGTCCCTTTCCTATAAAATTCCACATAGCTAATTATTAGGGGTTGTACTAGTGGAATTTCCCTAACATCGATAACAAAACCTTGGAGTTCATTTTTAGTGTGTGAAATAATTTTCATCACTTACATTTATGATAGTTTTCAAATTTTTTTGCATACATGAACTCTAAAATTTTCATCTTGTTGCGATGTCTTTGCCTTAAATCTTTTTTGTTTACTATAAAAATGGGAGAGTGAAAACTCTAGTTTAGATCTGACAAATAATTTGAACATCCAAAATGGAATATGCACAAATGCTGACAGAGATAATTCCAAAAAGTATATGTGATTTTTAAGGATAGGAAAAAGTGGGTTGTTTGGCTCTGGTAAATATCCAACCACTTGAGAATTTGATTTTTTCTACTCCTTGAAATTTTCAAAATCTTTACGCCACTTGCGTCCTCAACATGTTTCTGGCATGCATATCCACCACATTTAGAGTATGTTAGGATCAATTAGAAGCCCCTCTCCTATAAAATTCCACCAAGCTAATTATTAGGGGATGTACTAGTGGAATTTGCCAAACATGGATAACAAAACCTTGGAGTACATTTTTATTAGGCGATGTACTAGTGGAATTTGCCAAACATGGATAACAAAACCTTGGAGTACATTTTTAGTGTGTGAAACAATTTTCTTCACTTACATTTATTGTAGTTTTCAAATTTTTTTGCATACATGAACTCTAAAATTTTCATTTTGTTGCGATCTATTTGGCTTATATCTTTTTTTTTTATGAGAAAAATGGGAGAGTAAAAACTCAAGTTTGGATCTGAAAGAAAATTTGAACGTCCAAATTGGAAAGTGCACAAATGCTAAGAGAAATAATTCCAAAAAGTATCTGTAATTTTTAAGGATAGGCAAAAAGTGGGTTCATTGGCTGAGATAAATATCCAACCACTTGAGAATTTGATTTTTTCTACTCCTTGAAATTTTTGGCATCATTAGGCCACTTGCATCCCCAACAAGTTTCTGGCATGCATATCCACCACATTTAGAGCATGTTAGGATCAGTTAGAAGTCCCTTTCCTATAAAATTCCACCAAGCTAACTATTAGGGGTTGTTCTAGTGGAATTTCCCAAACATGGATAACCAAACCTTGAAGTTCATCTTTAGTGCGTGATATAATTTTTTTCACTTACATTTATTACAGTTTTCAAATTTTTTTCCACACATGAACTCTAAATTTTCATTTTGTTGCGATCTAATCGGCTTCTATCTTTTTTGTTTACGAGAAAAATGGGAGAGTGAAAACTCAAGTTTGGATCTGAAAAAAAATTTGAACAAAAATAGAAAATGCACAAATGCTGAGAGAGATAATTCCAAAAAGTATATGTGATTTTTAAGGATAGGCAAAAAGAGGGTTGTTTGGCTCTGGTAAATATCCAACCACTTGAGAATTTGATTTTTTTTACTCCATGAAATTTTTGGCATCATTAGGCCACTTGCATCCTCAACATGTTTCCAGCATGCATATCCACCACATTTAGAGCATGTTAGGATGAGTTAGAAGTCCCATTCTTATAAAATTCCACCAAGCTAATTATTAGGGGTTGTACTAGTGGAATTTCCCTAACATGGATAACAAAACTCTGGCCTTTGTTTTTAGTTCATGAAATTATTTTCTTCACTTACATTTATTATAGTTTTCCAATTTTTTTCCATACATGAACTCTAAAAATTTCATTTTGTTGGGATCTATTTGCCTTATATCGTTTTTTTTTACGACAAAAATGGGAGAGTCAAAACACAAGTTTGGATCAGAAAAAAAATTTGAACATCCAAAATGGAAAATGCACAAATGCTGAGAGAGATAATTCAAAAAAGTGTCTTTGATTTTTAAGGATAGGAGAAAAGTGGTTTGTTTGGCTCTGGCAAATATCCAACAACTTGAGAATTTGATTTTTTCTTCTCAAAATTTTTGGCATCATTTGGCCACTTGCATCGTCAACATGTTTCTGGCATGCGTATCCATCACATTTAGAGAATGTTAGGATCAGATTGGAGTCCCTTTCCAATAAAATTTTCATTTTGTTGAGATCTATTTGTTGTATATCTTTTTTTGTTTACGAGAAAATGGGAGAGTGAAAACTCAAGTTTGCATCTAAAAAAATATTTGAACATCCAAATTGGAAATTGCGCAAATGCTGAGAGTGATAATTCAAAAAAGTATCTGTGATTTTTACGGATAGGCAAGAAGTGGGTTGTTAGGCTCTGGTAAATATCCAAGCACTTGAGAATTTGATTTTTTCTACTCCTTGAAATTTTTGGCATCTTTAGGTCATTTGCATCCACATCATGTTTTTGGCATGCATATCCACCACATTTAAAGAATGTAGGATCAGTTAGAAGTCCCTCTCCTATAAAATTCCACCAAGCTAATTATTAGGTGTTGTACTAGTGGAATTTCCCAAACATGGATAACAAAACCTTGGAGTTCCTTTTTAGTGCGTGAAATAATTTTCTTCACTTACATTTATTATCGTTTTCAAATTTTTTTCCATACAGGAACTCTAAAATTTTCATTTTGTTGCGATCTATTTGGCTTATATCTTTTTCGTTTACGAGAAAAATGGGAGAGTGAAAACCAAAGTTTGGATTTGAAAAAAATTTGAACATCAAAAATGGAAAATGCACTAATGTTGAGAGAGATAATTCATAAAAGTATCTGTGATTTTTATGGTTAGGCAAAAAGTGGGTTGTTTGGCTCTTCTATATATCCGACCACTTGAGAATTTAATTTTTTCTACTCCTTGAAATTTTTGGCATCATTAGGCCACATGCATCCTCAACATGTTTTATGCATGCATATCTACCACATTTAGAGCATGTTAGGATTAGTTAGAGCTCCCATTCCTATAAAATTCCACCAAGCTAATTATTTAGGGTTGTACTAATGGAATTTCCCAAACATCGATAATAAAACCTCGGAGTTTTTTTTTAGTGCGTGAAATAATTTTATTCACTTACATTTATTATCGTTTTCAAATTTTTTTGCATACATGAACTCTAAAATTTTCATTTTGTTGCAATCTATGTGCCTTATATCTTTTTTGTTTGTGAGAAAAATGGGAGAGTGAAAACACAAGTTTGGATCTGAAAAAAAATTTGAACATCCAAAATGAAAAATGCACAAATGCTGAGAGAGAAAATTCCAAAAAGTATCTGTGATTTTTAAGGATAGGCAAAAAGTGGGTTGTTTGGCTCTGAAAAATATCCAACCACTTGAGAATTTGATTTTTTCTACTCCTTGAAATTTTTGGCCTCTTTAGGCCACTTGCATCCTCAACATGTTTCTGGCATGCATATCCACCACATTTAGAGCATGTTAGGATAAGTTAGAAGTCCCTTTCCTATAAAATTCCACCCAGCTAATTATTGGTTGTTGTACTAGTGGAATTTCCCAAACATGGATAACAAAAACTTGGAGTTTATTTTTAGTGCGTGAAATTATTTTCTTCACTTACATGTATTATAGTTTTCAATTTTTTTTTGCATACATGAACTCTCAAATTTTCATTTAGTTGCAATCGGATTGCTTTAAATCTTTTTTGTTTTCGAGAAAAATTGGAGAGTGAAAACTCAAGTTTGGATCTGAAAAAAAATTTGAACATCCAAAATGGAAAATGAACAAATGCTGAGAGAGATAATTCAAAAAGTATCTGTGATTTTTAACGATAGGTAAAAAGTGGGTTGTTTGGCTCTGGTAAATATCCAACCATTTGAGGATTTGATTTTTTCTACTCCTTGAAATTTTTTGCCATCATTATACCACTTGCATCCTCAACATGTTTTTGGCATGCATATCCACCACATTGAAAGCATGTTAGGATCAGTTCGAAGTCCCATTATTATAAAATTCTACCAAGCTAATTATTAGGGTTTGTACTATTGGAATTTCCAAAATATGGATAACAAAACCATGGAGTTAATTTTTAGTGCATGATATAATATTATTTACATACATTTATTAAAGTTTTCAAATTTTTTTGCATACATAAACTCTAAAATTTTGATTTTGTTTCGATCTAATTGCCTTATATCTTTTTTGTTTACGAGAAAGATGGGAGAGTGGTAACTCAAGTTTGGATATGAAAAAAAATTCGAACATCCAAAATGGAAAATGCACAAATGCTGAGAGAGATAATTACAAAAAGTATCTACGATTTTTAAGCATAAGAAAAAAGTGGGTAGTATGGCTCTGGTAATATCCAACAACTTTAGAATTTGAATTTTTCTACTCCATGAAAATTTTGGCATCAATAGGCCACTTGCATCCTCAACATGTTCTCGGCATGGATATCCACCACATTTAAAGCATGTTAGGATCAGTTAGAAGTCCCTTTCCTATAAAATTCCACCAAGCTAATTATTAGGGGATGTACTACTGGAATTTCCCAAACATGGATAACAAATTCTTGGAGTTCATTTTTAGTGTGTGAAATAATTTTCTTCACTTACACTTATTATAGTTTTCCAATTTTTTTGCATACATGAACTCTAAAATTTTCATTTTGTTGCCATCTATTTGCCTTGTATCTTTTTGGTTTACGAGAAAAAAGGGAGTGTGAAAAGTCAAGTTTGGATTTGAAAAAAAATGTGAACATCCAAAATGGAAAATGCACAAATGTTGAGAGAGATAATTCCAGAAAGTATCGTTAATTTTTAAGGAGAAGCAAAAAGTGGGATGATTGGCTCAGGTAAATATCCAACCACTTGAGAATTTTATTTTTTCTACTCCTTGAAATTTTTGGCATCATTAAGCCACTTGCATCCTCAGCATGTTTCCGGCATGCATATCCAGCACATTTAAAGCATGTTAGGATCAGTTAGAAGTCCCTTTCCTATAAAATTCCACCAAGCTCATTATTAGGGGTTGTACTACTGGAATTTCCCAAACACGGATAACAAAACCTTGGAGTTCATTTTTAGTGCGTGAAATAATTTTCTTCACTTACATTTATTATAGTTTTCTAATTTTTTCGCATGCATGAACTCTAAAATTTTGATTTTGTAGCGATATGTCTGCCTTATATCTTTTTTGTTTGCTAGAAAAATGGGTGAGTGAAAACTAAAGTTTGGATTGGAAAAAAAATTTGAACATCCAAAATGGGACATGCACAAATGCTGAGAGAGATAATTCCAAAAAGTATTTGTGATTTTTAAGGATAGGCAAAAAGTGGGTTGTTTGGCTCTTGTAAATATTAGACCACTTGAGAATTTGATTTTTTCTACTCCTCGAAATTTTCTGCATCATTAGGCTACTTGCATCCTCAACATGTTTCTGGCATGCATATCCACCACATTTAGAGCATGTTAGGATAAGTTAGATGTTCTTTTCCTATAAAATTCCAGCAAGCTAATTATTAGGGGTTGTAGTAGTGGAATTTCCCAATCACGGATAACAAAACTTTTGAGTTCAATTTTAGTGCGTGAAATAATTTTTTTCACTTACATTTATTATAGTTTTCAAATTTTCTTGCATACATGAACTCTAAAATTTTCATTTTGTTGCGATCTATTTGCCTTATATCTTTTTTTGTTTACGAGAAAAATGGGAGAGTGAATACTCATGTTTGGATCTGAAAAAAAATTTGAACATCCAAAATGGAAAATGCACAAATGCTGAGAGAGATAATTCCAAAAAGTATCTGTGATTTTTAAGGATAGGCAAAAAGTGGGTTCTTTGGCTCAGGTAAATATCCAACCACTTTAGAATTTGATTTTTTTGACTCCTTGAACTTTTTGGCTCTTGCATCCTAAACATGTATCTTGCATGTATATCCACCACATTTAAAGCATGCTAGGATCAGTTAGAAGTCACCTTCCTATAAAATTCTACCAAGCTAATTATTAGGGGTTGTACTAGTGGAATTTCCCAAACATGGATAACAAAACCATGGAGTTCATTTTTAGTGCGTGAAATAATTTTCTTCGCTTACATTTATTATAGTTTTCAAAAATGTTTTGCATACATGAACTCTAAAATTTTCATTTTGTTGCGATCTATTTGCCTTATATCTTTTTTTGTATGCGAGAAAAATGGGAGAGTGAAAACTCAAGTTCTGATCTGAAAAGAAATTTTAATATTGAAAATGGAAAATACACAAATACTGAGCGAGATAATTCCAAAAGGTATCTGTGATTTTTAAAGATAGGCAAAAAGTGGGTTGTTTGGCTCTGGTAAAATATCCAACCACTTGAGAATTTGATTTTTTCTACTCCTTCAAATTTTTGCCATCATTTGGTCACTTGCTTCCTCAACGTGTTTTTGGCATGCATATCCACCACATTTAAATCATGTTAGGATCAGTTAGAAGTCCCTTTCCTATAAAATTCCACCAAGCGAATTATTAGGGGTTGTACTAATGGAATTTCCCAAACATGGAAAACAAAACTTTGGAGTTCATTTTTAGTTCGTGAAAAAATTTTCTTCTCTTTTATTATAGTTTTGAAAAAAATTTCCATACATGAAATCTAAAATTTTCATTTTGTTGCGATCTATTTGCCTTATATCTTTTTTTTGTTTTGGACAAAAATTGGAGAGTGAAAACTCAAGTTTGGATCTAAAAAAAAATTGAACATCCAAAATGGAAATTATACAAATGCTGAGAGAGATAATTCCAAAAAGTATCAGTGATTTTTAAGGATAGGCAAAAACTGGGTTGTTTGGCTCTGGTAAATATCCAACCACTTTAGAATTTGATTTTTTCTACTCCTTGAAATTTTTGGCATCTTTAGAACACTTTCATCCTCAACATTTTGCTCGCATGCATATACACAACATTTAAAGCATGTTAGGATCAGTTAGAAGTCATTTTCGTTTAAAATTCCACCAAGCTAATTATTAGGGGTTGTACTAGTGGAATTTCCCAAACATGGATAACAAAACTTTGGAGTACAGTTTTAGTGGGTTAAAAAATTTTCTTTACTTAAGTTTATAATAGTTTTCAAATTTTTTTTGCATACATGAACTCTAAAATTTTCTTTTTGTTGCGATCTAATCGCCTTATATCTTTTTTGTTTACGAGAAAAATGGGACAGTGAAAACTCAAGTTTGGATCTAAAAAAAAATTTGAACATCCAAAGTGGAAAATGCACAAATGCTGAGAGAGATAATTCCAAAAAGTATCTGTGATTTTTAAGGATAGGCAAAAAGTGGGTTGTTCCGCTTTTGCTAATATCCAACAACTTGAGAATTTGATTTTTTCTACTCCTTCAAATTTTTGCATCATTAGGCCATTTGCATCCTCAACATGTTTCTGGCATGCATATCCACCACATTTAAAGCATGTTAGGATTAGTTAGAAGTCCTTTTCCTATAAAATTCCACCAAGCTAATTATTAGGGGTTGTACTAGTGGAATTTCCCAAACATGGATAACAAAAATTTGGAGTTCATTTCTTGTGCGTGAAATAATTTTCTTCACTTACATTTATTACAGTTTTCAAAAATGTTTTGCATACATGAACTCTAAAATTTTCTTTTTGTAACGATCTATTTGCCTTGTATCTTTTTTTGTTTACGTGAAAAATGGGAGAGTGAATACTCAAGTTTGGATCTGAATAAAAATTTGAACATCCAAAAAGGAAAATGTACAAATACTTAGAGAGATAATTCCAAATAGTATCTGTGATTTTTAAGGATAGGCCAAAACTAGGTCGTTTATCTCTGGTAAATATCCAACCACTTGAGAATTTGATTTTTTCTATTCGTTGAAATTTTTAACATCATTAGGTCACTTGCTCCCTCAACGTGTTTCTACCATGCATATCCACCGCATTTAAAACATGTTAGGATAAGTTAGAAGTCCCTTTCCTATAAAATTCCACCAAGCTAATTTATATAGGGTTGTACTAGTGGAATTTCCTAAACATGGATAACAAAACCTTGGAGTTCAATTTTAGTGCGTGAAATAATTTTCTTCACTTACATTTATTATAGTTTTCAAAACTTTTTTGCACAAATGAACTCTAAAATTTACATTTTGTTTTGATCTATTTGTCTTATAACTTTTTTCGTTTATGAGAAAAATGGGAGAGTGAATACTCAAGTTTGGATCTGAAAAATAATTTGAACATCCAAAATGGATAATTCACAAATGTTGTGATAGATAATTCCAAAAAGTATCTGTGATTTTTAATGAAAGGCAAGAAGTGGGTTGTTAGGCTTTGGTAAATATCCAACCACTTGAGAATTTGATTTTTTCTACTCCTTGAAATTTTTCGCATCATTAGGCCACTTGCACCCTCAACATGTTTCTGGCAAGCATATCCACCACATTTAGAGCATGTTAGGATCAGTTAGAAGTCACTTTCCTATAAAATTCCACCAACTAATTATTGGGGGTTGTACTAGTGGAATTTCCCAAACATGGATAACAAAAACATGGAGTTTGTTTTTAGTGCGTGAAATTATTTTCTTCTCTTACATTTATTATAGGTTTCAAATTTTTTTGCATACATGAACTCCAAAATTTTCATATTGTTGCGATCTATGTACCTTATATCTTTTTTGTTTACGAGAAAAGTTGGAGAGTGAAAACTCAAGTTTGGATCAGAAAAAAAATTTGAACATCAAAAATGGAAAATGCACAAATGCTGAGAGAGATAATTCCAAAAACTATCTGTGATTTTTAAGATTAGGCAAAAAGTGGGTTATTTGGCTCTACTAAATATCCAACCACTTGAGAATTTTATTTTTTCTAATCCTTGAAATTATTGGCATCATTAGACCACTTGCATCCTCAACATGTTTCTGGCATGGATATCTACCACATTTAGAGCATGTTTGGATCAGTTAGAACTCCCTTTCCTATGAAATTCCACCAAGGTAATTATTAGGGGTCTACTAGTGGTATTTCCCAAACATGGATAACAAAACCTTGGAGTTTGTTTTTAGTGCGTGAAATAATTTTATTCACTTACATTTATTATAGCTTTCAAATTTTTTTGCTTACATGAACTTTAAAATTTCCATTTTGTTGCGATCTATTTGCCATATATCTTTTTTGTCTATGATAAAAAAGGGAGAGTGAAAACACAAGTTTGGATCTGAAATAAAATTTGAACGTCTAAAATGGAAAATTCACAAATGCTGAGAGAGATAATTCCAAAAAGTATCTGTGATTTTTAAGGATAGGCAAAAAGTGGGTTGTTAGGCTCTGGTAAATATCCAACCACTTGAGAATTTGATTTTTTCTACTCCTAGAAATTTTTGGCATCATTAGGTCATTTGCATCCTCAACATGTTTCTGGCAATCATATCCACCACATTTAGAGCATGTTAGGATCAGTTAGAACTCCCTTTCCTATAAAATTCCACCAAGCTAATTATTAGGGGTTGTACAAGTTGAATTTCCCAAACAAGGATAACAAAACCTTGGAGTTGATTTTAAAGAATGAAATAATTTTCTTCAGTTACATTTATTTTAGTTTTCAAATTTTTTTGTATAAATGAACTCTAAAATTTTCATTTTGTTGCGATCTAAATGCCTTTTATCTTTTTTGTTTACGAGAAAAATGGGAGAGTGAAAACTCAAGTTTGCAAATGAAAAAAAATTTGAACATCAAAAATGGAAAAATGTACAAATGATGACAGAGATAATTCCAAAAAGTTTTTGTGATTTTCAAGGTTAGGCAAAAAGTGGGTTGTTTGGCTCTTGAAAATATCCAACCACTTGAGAATATGATTTTTTCTACTCCTTGAAATTTTTGGCATCATTAGGCCACTTGCATCCTCAACAAGTTTCTGGCATGCATATCCACCACATTTAGAGCATGTTAGGATCAGTTAGAAGTCCCTTTCCTATAAAATTCCACCAAGCTAATTATTAGGGGTTGTACTAGTGGAATTTCCCAAACATGGATAACAAAACCTTGGTGTTTGTTTTGAGCGCGTGAAATAATTTTATACACTTACATTTATTATAGTGTTCAATTTTTTTTGCATACATGAACTCTAAAATTTTCATTTTGTTGTGATCTATTTGCCTTATATCTTTTTGGGTTTATTAGAAAAATGGGAGAGTGAAAATAAAAGTTTGGATTTGAAAAAAAATTTTGAACTTCCAAAATGGAAAATGCACAAATGCTGAGAGAAATAATTCCAAAATGTATCTGTGATTTTTAAGGATTGGCAAAAAGTGGGTTGTTTGGCTCTAGAAAATATCCAACCACTTGAGAATTTTATTTTTTCTACCCCTTGAAATTTTTGGCATCATTAGGCCACTTGCACCCTCAACATGTTTCTGGCATGCATATCCACCACATTTATAGCATGTTAGGATCAGTTAGAAGTCATTTTCCTATAAAATTCCACCAAGCTAATTATTGGGGGTTGTACTAGTGGAATTTCCCAAACATGGATAACAGAAACATGGAGTTTATTTTTAGTGCACGAAATTATTTTCTTCACTTACATTTATTATAGTTTTCAAATTTTTTTGCATACATGAACTCTAAATTTTTCATATTGTTGTGATCTATTTACCTTATATCTTTTTTGTTTACGAGAAAAGTTGCAGAGTGAAAACTCAAGTTTGGATCTGAAAAAAAATTTGAACATAAAAAATGGAAAATGCACAAATGCTGAGAGAGATAATTCCAAAAACAATCTGTGATTTTGACGGTTAGGCAAAAAGTGGGTTATTTGGCTCTTGTAAATATCCAACCACTTGAAATTTTATTTTTTCTAATCCTTGAAATTATTGGCATCATTAGGCCACTTGCATCCTCAAACATGTTTCTGGCATTCATATCTACCACATTTAGAGAATGTTAGGATCAGTTAGAACTCCCTTTCCTATGAAATTCCACCAAGTGGAATTTCCCAAACATAGATAACAAAACCTTGGAGTTTTTTTTAAGTACGTGAAATAATTTTATTCACTTAAATTTATTATAGTTTTTAAATTTTTTTGCATTCATGAACTTTAAAATTTCCATTTTGTTGCTATCTATTTGCCATATATTTTTTTTGTCTATGAGAAAAATGGGAGAGTAAAAACACAAGTTTGGATCTGAAATAAAATTTGAACAGCCATAATGGAAAATGCACAAATGCTGAGAGAGATAATTCCTAAAAGTATCTTTGATTTTTAAGGATAGGCAAAAAGTGGGTTGTTTGGCTCTGGAAAATATCCAACCACTTGAGAATTTGATTTTTTCTACTCCTTGAAATTTTTGGCATCATTAGGCCACTTGCATCCTCAACATGTTTCAGGCATGCATATCCACCACATTTAGAGCATGTTAGGATCAGTTAGAAGTCCCTTTCCTATAAAATTCTACCAAGCTAATTATTGGGGGTTGTACTAATGGAATTTCCCAAACATGGATAACAAAAACTTGGAGTTTATTTTTAGTGCATGAAATTATTTTCTTCACTTACATGTATTATAGTTATCAATTTTTCTGCATACATGAACTCTAAAATTTTCATTTAGTTGCGATCTGTTTGCCTTATATCTTTTTTGTTTACGAGAAAAATTAGAGAGTGAAAACTCAAGTTTGGATCTGAAAAAAAATTTGAACATCCAAAATGGAAAATGCATAAATGCTGACAGAGATAATTCCATAAAGTATGTGTGATTTTTAAGGATAGGCAAAATGTGGGTTCTTATGTTTTGGTAAATATCCAACCACTTTAGAATTTGATTTTTTTGACTCCTTGAAATTTTTGGCAACATTAGGCCACTTGCATCCTCAACATGTTTCCGGCATGCATATCCACAACATTTAAAGCAAGTTAGGGTCAGTTACAAGTCCCTTTCCTATAAAATTCGACCAAGCTAATTATAACGGGTTGTACTAATGAAATTTCCCAAACGTGGATCACAATACCTTGCAGTTCATTTTTAGTGTGTAAAATATTTTTTTCACTAACATTTATTATAGTTTTCAATTTTTTTTGCATACTTGAACTCTTAAATTTTCATTTTGTTGCGATCAATTTGCCTTATATCTTTTTTTTTAATGAGCAAAAAGGGAAAGTGAAAGTTCAAGTTTGGATCTGAAAAAAAATTTGAACATCCAAAAAGGAAAATGCACAAATGTTGAGAGAGATAATTCCAAAAAGTATATGTGAATTTTAAGGACTGGCAAAAAGTGGGTTCTTTAGCTCTGATAAATATCCAACCACTTGAGAATTTTATTTTTTCTACTCCTAGAAATTTTTGCCATCATTAGGCCACTTGCATCCTCAACAAATTTCTGGCATGCATATCCACCACATTTAGAACAAGTTCGGATCAGTTAGAAGTCTCTTTCCCATAAAATTCCACCAAGCTAATTATTAGGGGTTGTACTAGTGGAATTTCCCAAATATGGATAACAAAACCTTGGAGTTCATTTTTCGTGCATGAAATAATTTTCTTCACTTATATTTATTATAGTTTTCAATTTTTTTTGCATACATAAACTCTAAAATTTTCATTTTGTTTCGATCTAATCGCCTTATATCTTTTTTGTTTACAAGCAAAATGAGAGAGTGAAAACTCAAGTTTGGATCTGAAAAAAAATTCGAACAAGCAATATGGAAAATGCGCAAATGCTAAGAGTGATAATTTCAAAAAGTATCTGCGATTTTTAAGGATAAGAAAATATTGCGTTGAATGGCTCTTGTATCCAATCACTTTAGAATTTGAATTTTTCTACTCCTTGAAATTTTTGGCATCATTAGGCCACTTGCATCCTCAACATGTTTCCAGCATGCATATCCACCACATTTAGAGCATGTTAGGATAAGGTAGAAGTCCCTTTCCTATAAAATTCCACATAGCTAATTATTAAGGGTTGTACTACTGGAATTTCCCAAACATGGATAACAAAACCTTGGAGTTCATTTTTATTGCGTGAAATAATTTTCTTCACTTACATTTATTATAGTTTTCAAATTTTTTTGCATACATGAACTCTAAAATTTTTATTTTGTTTCAATATATTTGCCTTATATCTTTTTTGTTTACGAGAAAAATGGGTGCCTGAAAACTAATGTTTGGATTCAAAAAAAACCTTGAACATCCAAAATGAAAAATGCACAAATGCTGAGAGAGATAATTCCAAAAAGTATCTGTGATTTTTAAGGAAAGGCAAAAAGTGAGATGTTTGGCTCTTGTAAATATCCAACCACTTGAGAATTTGATTTTTTCTACTCCTTGAAATTTTCTGCATCATTAGGCCACTTGCATCCTCAACAAGTTTCTGGCGTGCATATCCACCACATTTAAAGGATGTAAGGATCAATTAGAAGTCCCTTTCCTATAAAATTCCACTAAGCTAATTATTAGGGGTTGTACTAGTGAAATTTCCCAATCACGGATAACAAAACGTTGGAGTTCATTTTTAGTACGAGAAATAATTTTCTTCACTTACATTTATTATAGTTTTCAATTTTTTTTGCATACAAGAACACATAAATTTTCATTTTGTTGCGATCTATTTGCCGTATATCATTTTTTGTTTACGAGAAAATGGGAGAGTGAAAACTCAAGTTTGCATCTAAAAAAATATTTGAACATTCAAATTGGAAATTGCGCAAATGCTGAGAGTGATAATTCGAAAAAGTATCTGTGATTTTTAAGGATAGGCAAAAAGTGGGTTGTTTGGCTCTGGCAAATATCCATCCACTTGAGAATTTGATTTTTTCTACTCTTTGAAAGTTTTTGGCGTCATTAGGCCACTTGCATCCTCAACATGTTTCTGGCATGCATATCCACCACATTTAAAGCATGTTAGGATCAGTTAGAAGTCTCTCTCCTATAAAATTCCACCATGCTAATTATTAGGGGTTGTTCTAGTGGAATTTCCCAAACATGGGTAACCAAACCTTGGCGTTCATCTTTAGTGCGTGATATAATTTTCTTCACTTACGTTTATTACAATTTTCAAATTTTTTTGGACACATGAACTCTAAATTTTCATTTTGTTGCGATCTAATCGGCTTCTATCTTTTTTGTTTACGAGAAAAATGGGAGACTGAAAACTCAAGTTTGGATCTGAAAAAAAAATTTGAACATCCAAAATGGAAAATGCACAAATGCTGAGAGAGATAATTCCAAAATGTATATGTGATTTTTAAGGTTAGGCAAAAAGAGGGTTGTTTGGCTCTGATAAATGTCCAACCACTTGAGAATTTGATTTTTTCTACTCCTTGAAATTTTTGGCATCATTAGGCCACTTGCATCCTCAACATATTTCCAGCATGCATATCCACCACATTTAGAGCATGTTAGGATGAGTTAGAAGTCCCATTCGTATAAAATTCCACCAAGCTAATTATTAGGGGTTGTACTAGTGGAATTTCCCAAACATGGATAACAAAACTCTGGACTTTGTTTTTAGTGCTTGAAATTATTTTCTTCACTTACATTTATTATAGTTTTCCAATTTTTTTGCATACATGAACTCTAAAATTTTCATTTTGTTGTGATCTATTTGCCTTATATCTTTTTATTTACGACAAAAATAGGAGAGTGAAAAGACAAGTTTGGATCAGAAAAAAAAATTTGAACATCCAAAATGGAAAATGCATAAATTCTGATAGAGATAATTCAAAAAAGTGTCTATGATTTTAAAGGATAGGCGAAAAGTGGTTTGTTTGGCTCTGGTAAATATCCAACAACTTGAGAATTTGATTTTTTCTTCTCAAAATTTTTGGCATTATTTGGCTATTTGCATCGTCAACATGTTTCTGGCATACGTATCCATCACATTTAGAGCATGTTAGGATCAAATTGGAGTCCCTTTCCAATAAAATTCCACTAAGCTAATTATTAGGGGTTGTACTAGTGGAATTTCCCAATCACAGATAACAAAACCTTGGAGTTCCTTTTTAGTGTGTGAAATAATTTTCTTCACTTACATTTATTATAGTTTACAAATTTTTTCCATACAGGAACTCTAAAATTTTCATTTTGTTGCGATCTATTTGGCTTATATCTTTTTTGTTTACAGGAAAAATGGGAGAGTGAAAACTCAAGTTTGGATCTCAAAAAAATTTGAACATCAAAAATGGAAAATGCACTAATGTTAAGAGAGATAATTCCAAAAAGTATCTGTGATTTTTAAAGATAGGCAAAAAGTGGGTTGTTTGGCTCTTCTTTATATCCAACCACTTGAGAATTTTATTTTTACTACTTCTTGAAATTTTTGGCATCATTAGGCCACTTGCATCCTCAACATGTTTTTGGCATGCATATCTACCACATTTAGAGCATGTTAGCATTAGTTAGAACTCCCTTTCCTATAAAATTCCACCAAGCTAATTATTAGGGGTGGTACTACTGGAATTTCCCAAACATCGATAACAAAACCTCAGAGTTTTTTTTTAGTGCGTGAAATAATTTTATTCACTTACATTTATTATAGTTTTCAAATTTTTTTGCATACATGAACTCTGAAATTTTCATTTTGTTGCAACCTATGTTCCTTATATCTTTTTTGTTTATGAGAAAAATGGGAGAGTGAAAACACAAGTTTGGATTTGAAAAAAAATTTGAACATCCAAAATGAAAAATGCACAAATGCTGAGAGAGAAAATTCCAAAAAGTGGGTTGTTTGGCTCTGAAAAATATCCAACCACTTGAGAATTTGATTTTTTCTAGTCCTTGAAATTTTTGGCATCTTTAGGCCACTTGCATCCTCAACATGTTTCTGGCATGCATATCCACCACATTTAGAGCATGTTAGGATAAGTTAGAAGTCCCTTTCCTATAAAATTCCACCCAGCTAATTATTAGGGTTTGAACTAGTTGAATTTCCAAAACATAACAAAACCATGGAGTTAATTTTTAGTGCGTGAAATTATTTTCTTCACTTACATGTATTATAGTTTTCAAATTTTTTTGCATACATGAACTCTCAAATTTTCATTTAGTTGCAATTGGATTGCTTTAAATCTTTTTTGTTTTCGAGAAAAATTGGAGAGTGAAAACTCAAGTTTGGATCTGAAAAAAAATTTGAACATCGAAAATGGAAAATGCACAAATGCTGAGAGAGATAATTCAAAAAGTATCTGTGATTTTTTACGATAGGCAAAAAGTAGGTTGTTTGACTCTGGGAAATATCCAACCATTTGTGGATTTGATTTTTTCTACTCCTTGAAATTTTTTTCCATCATTATACCACTTGCATCCTCAACATGTTTCTGGCATGCATATCCACCACATTTAGAGCATGTTAGGATCAGTTCGAAGTCCCATTCGTATAAAATTCTACCAAGCTAATTATTAGGGTTTGAACTAGTTGAATTTCCAAAACATAACAAAACCATGGAGTTAATTTTTAGTGCGTGAAATAATATTCTTTACTTACATTTATTATAGTTTTCAAATTTTTTTGCATACATAAACTCTAAAATTTTCATTTTGTTTCGATGTAATCGCCTTATATCTTTTTTGTTTACGAGAAAAATGGGAGAGTGATAACTCAAGTTTGGATATGAAAAAAAATTCGAACATCCAAAATGAAAAATGCACAAATGCTGAGAGAGATAATTCCAAAAAGTATCTACAATTTTTAAGCATAAGAAAAAAGTGGGTAGTATGGCTCTCGTAAATATCCAACAACTTTAGAATTTGAATTTTTCTACTCCTTGATTTTTTTGGCATCAATAGGCCACTTGCATCCTCAACATGTTCTCGGCATGGATATCCACCACATTTAAAGCATGTTAGGATCAGTTAGAAGTCCCTTTCCTATAAAATTCCACCAAGCTAATTATTAGGGGTTGTACTACTGAAATTTCCCAAACATGGATAACAACACCTTCGAGTTCATTTTTAGTGCGTGAAATAATTTTCTTCACTTAAATTTATTATAGTTTCCAATTTTTTTGCATACATGAACTCTAAAATTTTCATTTTGTTGCGATCTATTTGCCTTTTACCTTTTTGGTTTACGAGAAAAAAGGGAGTGTGAAAAGTCAAGTTTGGATTTGAAAAAAAATGTGAACATCCAAAATGGAAAATACACAAATGCTGAGAGAGATAATTCTAGAAAGTATCTTTAATTTTTAAGGAGAAGCAAAAATTGGGATGATTGGCTTAGGTAAATATCCAACCACTTGAGAATTTTATTTTTTCTACTCCTTGAAATTTTTGGCATCATTAGGCCACTTGCATCCTCAGCATGTTTCCGGCATGCATATCCTGCACATTTAAAGCATGTTAGGATCAGTTAGAAGTCCCTTTCCTATAAAATTTCACCAAGCTAATTATTAGGTGTTGTACTACTGGAATTTCCCAAAAATGGATAACAAAACCTTGGAGTTCATTTTTAGTGCGTGAAATAATTTTCTTCACTTACATTTATTATAGTTTTCTAATTTTTTCGCACACATGAACTCTAAAATTTTGATTTTGTTGCGATATGTTTGTCTTATATCTTTTTTGTTTGCGAGAAAAATGGGTGAGTGAAAACTAAAGTTTGGATTTGAAAAAAAAATTTGAACATCCAAAATGGGAAATGCACAAATGCTGAGAGAGATAATTCCAAAAAGTATTTGTGATTTTTAAGGATAGGCAAAAAGTGGGTTGTTTGGCTCTTGTAAATATCCAACCACTTGAGAATTTGATTTTTTCTACTCCTCGAAATTTTCTGCATCATTACGCCACTTGCATCCTCAACATGTTTCTGGCATGCATATCCACCACATTTAGAGCATGTTAGGATAAGTTAGAAGTTCCTTTCCTATAAAATTCCACCAAGCTAATTATTAGGGGTATTAATAGTGGAATTTCCCAATCATGGATAACAAAACCTTTGAGTTCATTTTTAGTGCGTGAAATAATTTTCTTCACTTACATTTATTATAGTTTTCAAATTTTCTTGCATACATGAACTCTAAAATTTTCATTTTGTTGCTATCTATTTGCCTTATATGTTTTTTTGTTTTCGAGAAAAATGGGAGAGTGAAAACACAAGTTTGGATGTAAAAAAATATTTGAACATCCAAATTGAAAATTGCACAAATTCTGAGAGAGATAATTCCAAAAAGTATCTTTGATTTTTATGGATAGGCAAAAAGTGGGTTGTTTGGCTCTGGTAAATATCCAACTACTTTAGAATTTGATTTTTTCGACTCCTTGAAAATTTTTGCATCATTCGGCCACTTGCATTCTCAACATGTTTCTAGCATTCATATCCACAACATTTAAAACATGAATAAAAATTTGAACATCCAAAAAGGAAAATGCACAAATACTTAGAGAGATAATTCCAAAAAGAATCCGTGATTTTTTAGGATAGGCTAAAACTAAGTTGTTTATCTCTGGTAAATATCCAACCACTAGAGAATTTGATGTTTTCTACTCCTTGAAATTTTTGGCATCATTAGGTCACTTGCATCCTCAACATGCTTCTAACATGCACATCCACCACATTTAAATCATGTTAGGATAAGTTAGAAGTCCTTTTCCTATAAAATCCCACCTAGCTAATTATTAGGGGTTGCACTAGTTGAATTACCCAAACATGGATAAAAAAACCTTGGAGTTCAATTTTAGTGCGTGAAATAAATTTCTTCACTTACATTTATTATAGTTTTCAAAACGTTTTTGCATAAATGAACTCTAAAATTTTCATTTTGTTGCAATCTATTTGCCTTATATCTTTTTTCGTTTATGAGAAAAATGGGTGAGTGAATACTCTAGTTTGGATCTGAAAAAAAATTTGAACATCCAAAATGGAAAATGCACAAATGCTGAGAGAGATAATTCCAAAAAATATCTGTGATTTTTAAGGATAGACAAAAGGTGGGATGTTTGGCATTGGTAAATATCCAACCACTTGAGAATTTGATTTTTTCTCATCCTTGAAATTTTTGGCTCTTGCATCCTAAACATGTATCTGGCAATGCATATCCACCACATTTAATGCATGTTAGGATCAATTAGAAGTCACCTTCCTATAAAATTCCACCAAGCTAATTATTAGGGGTTGTACTAGTGCAAGTTCCCAAAAATGGATAACAAAACCATGGTGTTCATTTTTAGTGCGTGAAATAATTTTCTTCACTTACATTTATTATTGTTTTCAAAAATGTTTTGCATACATGAACTCTAAAATTTTCATTTTGTTGCGATCTATTTGCCTTATATCTTTTTTTGTATACGAGAAAATTGGGAGAGTGAAAACTCAAGTTTGGATCTGAAAAGAAATTTTAACTTCCAAAATAGAAAATGCACAAATACTGAGCGAGATAATTCCAAAAAGTATCTGTGATTTTTAAAGATAGGCAAAAAGTGGGTTGTTTGGCTCTGGTAAAATATCCAACCACTTGAGAATTTAATTTTTTCTACTCCAAATTTTTGCCATCATTAGGTCACTTGCATCCTCAGCGTGTTTCTGGCATGCATATCCACCACATTTAAATCATGTTAGGATCAGTTAGAAATCCCTTTCCTATAAAATTCCACCAAGCAAATTATTAGGGGTTGTACTAATGGAATTTCCCAAACATGGAAAACTAAACTTTGGAGTTCATTTTTAGTGCGAGAAAAAATTTTCTTCTCTTTTATTTTTGTTTTCAAAAAACATTTCCATACATGAAACTAAAATTTTCATTTTGTTGCGATCTATTTGCCTTATATCTTTTTTTTGTTTTGGACAAAAATGGGAGAGTAAAAACTCAAGTTTGGATCTAAAAAAAAAATTTGAACATCCAAAATGGAAATTATACAAATGCTGAGAGAGATAATTCCAAAAAGTATCTGTGATTTTTAAGGATAGGCAAAAACTGGGTTGTTTGGCTCTTGTAAATATCCAACCACATTAGAATTTGATTTTTTCTACTCCTTGAAATTTTTGGCATCATTAGAACACTTTCATCCTCAACATTTTGCTCGCATGCATATCCACGACATTTAAAGCATGTTAGGATCAGTTAGAAGTCCTTTTCGTTTAAAATTCCACCAAGCTAATTACTAGGGGTTGTACTAGTGGAATTTCCCAAACATGGATAACAAAACTTTGGAGTACAGTTTTAGTGGGTTAAAAAATTTTCTTCACTTACATTAATTTTAGTTTTGAAATTTTTTTTGCATACATGAACTCTAAAATATTCATTTTGTTGCGATCTATTTGCCTTATATTTTTTTTACGAGAAATATGGGAGAGTTAAAAGTCAAGTTTGGATCTGAAAAAAAATTTAACATCCAAAATCGAAAATGCACAAATGCTGAGAGAGATAATTTCAAAAAGTATCTGTGATTTTTAAGGATAGGCAAAAAGTGGATTGTTTGGCTCTAGTAAATATCCAACCACTTGAGAATTTGATTTTTTCTACTCCTGGAAATTTTTTGCATCATTAGGTCACTTGCATCCTCAAGATGTTTCTGGCATGCATATCCACCACATTTAATTCATGTTAGGATCAGTTAGAAGTCCCATTCCTATAAAATTCCACCCAGCTAATTATTAGGGGTTGTACTAATGGAATTTCCCAAACATGGATAACAAAACCTTGGAGTTCATTTTTAGTGCGTGAAATAATTTTCTTTACTTACGTTTATTATAGTTTTCAAATTTTTTTTGCATACATGAACTTTAAAATTTTCTTTTTCTTGCGATATAATCGCCTTATATCTTTTTGTTTACGAGAAAAATGGGACAGTGAAAACTCAAGTTTGGATCTGAAAAAAAATTTGAACATCCAAAGTGGAAAATGCACAAATGCTGAGAGAGATAATTCCAAAAAGTATCTTTGATTTTTAAGGATAGGAAAAAAGTGGGTTGTTCCGCTTTTGTTAATATCCAACAACTTGAGAATTTGATTTTTTCTACGCCTTCATATTTTTGCATCATTAGGTCACTTGCATCCTCAACATGTTTCTGGCATGCATATCCACCACATTCAAAGTATGTTTGGATCAGTTAGAAGTCCCTTTCCTATAAAATTCCGCCAAGCTAATTATTAGGAGTTGTACTAGTGGAATTTCCCAAACATGGATAACAAAAATTTGGAGTTCATTTTTTGTGCGAGAAATAATTTTCTTCACTTAAATTTATTACAGTTTTCAAAAATGTTTTGCATACATGAACTCTAAAATTTTCTTTTTGGATCTGAATAAAAATTTGAACATCCAAAAAGGAAAATGTACAAATACTTAGAGAGATAATTCAGAAAAGTATATGTGATTTTTAAGGATAGGCTAAAACTAGGTTGTTTATCTCTGGTAAATATCCAACCACTTGAGAATTTGATTTTTTCTATTCCTCGAAATTTTTAACATCATTAGGTGACTTGCTTCTTCAACATGTTTCTACCATGCATATCCACCACATTTAAATGATGTTAGGATCAGTTAGAAGTCCCTTTCCTATAAAATTCCACCAAGCTAATTATATGTGGTTGTACTAGTGGAATTTCTTAAACATGGATAACAATACCTTGGAGTTCAATTTTAGTGCGTGAAATAATTTTTTTCACTTACATTTATTATTGTTTTAAAAAATGTTTTTGCACAAATGAACTCTAAAATTTACATTTTGTTTTGATCTATTTGTCTTACAACTTTTTTCGTTTATGAGAAAAATGGGAGAGTGAATACTCAAGTTTGGATCTGAAAAAAAAATTTGAACATCCAAAATGGAAAATGCACAAATGCTAACAGAGATAATTCCATAAAGTATCTGTGATTTTTAAGGATAGGCAAAAAGTGGGATGTTTGGCTCTGGTAAATATCCAACCACTTGAAAATTTGATTTTTTCTAATCCTTGAAAATTTTGGCACTTGCATCCTCAACATGTTTCTGGCATGCATATCCACCACATTTAAAGCATGTTAAGATCAGTTAGTAGTCTCTTTCCTTTAAAATTCCACCAAGCTAATTATTAGGGGTTGTACTAGTAGAATTTCCCAAACATGGATAACAAAACCTTGGAGTTCATTTTTAGTGCGTGAAATAATTTTTTTCTCTTACATTTATTCTAGTTTTCAAAAATGTTTTGCATACATGAACTCTAAAATTTTCATTATGTTGCGATCTATTTGCCTTATATCTTTTTTTTGTATACGAGAAAAATGGAACAGTGAATACACAAGTTTGGATCTGAAAAAAAATTTGAACATCCAAAATGGTAAATGCACAAATTCTAAGTGAGATAATTCCAAAAAGTATCTATCATTTTTGAGGATTAGCAAAAAGTGGGTTGTTTGGCTCTGGTAAATATCCAACCACTTGAGAATTTGATTTTTTTCTACTCTTTGAAAATTTTGGCATCATTAGGTCACTTGCATCCTCAACATTTTTCTGGCATGCATATCCACCACATTTAAATCATGTTAGGATAAGTTAGAAGTCCCTTTCCTATAAAATTCCACCAACCTAATTATTAGGGGTTGTACGAGTGGAATTTCCAAAAGATGGATAACAAAACCTTGGAGTTCATTTTTAGTATGTGAAATAATTTTCTTCAATTACATTTATTATAGTTTTCAAAACTTTTTTGCATACATGAACTCTAAAATTTTCATTTTGTTGCTATTTATTTGCCTTATCTCTTTTTTCGTTTACGAGATAAATGGGAGAGTAAATACTCAAGTTTGGATCTGAAAAAAAAATTTGAACATCCCAAATGCAAAATGCACAAATGGTGAGAGAGATAATTCTTAAAAGTATCTGTGATTTTTAAGGATTGCCAAAAAGTGGGATAGTTGGCTCTGGTAAATATCCAACCACATGAAAATTTTATTGTTTCTAATCATTGAAATTTTTTGCACTTGCATCCTAAACATGTTTCGAGCATGCATATCCACCACATTTAAAGCATGTAAGGAACAGTTAGAAGTCCCTTTCCTATAAAATTCCACCAACCTAATTATTAGGGGTTTTACTAGTGGAATTTCCAAAACATGATAACAAAACCTTGGATTTCAGTTTTAGTGGGAGAAATAATTTTCTTCACTTACATTTATTTTAGTTTTCAAAATTTTTTTGCATACATGAACTCTAAAATTTTCATTTAGTTGGGATCTATTTGCTTTATATTTTATTTACAAGAAAAATGGGAGTGTGAAAAGTCAAGTTTGGATATGAAAACAATTTTGAACATCCAAAATTGAAAATGCACAAATGCTGAGAGAGATAATTTCTAAAAGTATCTGCGATTTTTAAGGATAGGCAAAAAGTGCATTGTTTGGCTCAGGTAAATGTCCAACCACTTGAGAATTTGATTATTTCTACTCGAAATGTTTTGCATCATTAGGTCACTTGCATCCTCAACATGTTTCTAGCATCCATATCCACCACATTTAAATCATTTCAGGATCAGTTAGAAGTCCCTTTCCGATAAAATTCCACTAAGCTAATTATTAGGGGTTGTACTTGTGGAATTTCCCAAACATGGATAACAAAACCTTGGACTTCATTTTTAGTGCGTGAAAAACTTTTCTTCACATAAATTTATTTTAGTTTTCAAACAAATTTTGCATACATGAAATCTAAAATTTTCATTTTGTTGCGATATATGGGCCTTATATCTTTTTTTTGTTTATGTGAAAAATGGGAGAGTGAAAACTCAAGTTTAGATCGGAAAAAGTATTTGAACATACAAAATGGAAATTGCACAAATGCTGAGAGAGATATTTCCAAAAAGTATCTATGATATTTACGGATAGGCAAAAACTGGGTTGTTTGGCTCTGGTAAATATCCAACCACTTGAGAATTTTTTTTTTCGATTGCTTGAAATTTTTGGCATCATTAGGTCACTTGCATCCTCAACATGTTTCTGGCATGCATATCCACCACATTTAAAGCATGTTAGGATCAGTTAGAAATCCTTTTCCTATAAAATTCCACCAAGCTAATTATTAGGGATTGTACAAGTGGAATTTCCAGAACATGGATAACAAAAACTTGGATTTCAGTTTTAGTGCATGAATTAATGTTCTTGACTTACATTTATTATAGTTTTCAAAAAATTTTTGCTTACATGAACTCTAAAAATTTCATTTTGTTCCAATTTATTTGCCTTATATCTTTTTCTGTTTATGAGAAAAATGGGAGAGAGAAAACTAAAGTTTGGATCTGAAAAAAAATTTGAACATCAAAAATGGAAAATGCACAAATGCTGAGAGAGATAATACCAAAAAGTATCTATTATTTTTTAGGATTGGTAAAAAGTTGATTTTTTGGCTCTGGTAAATATCAAACCACATGAGAAATTGATTTTTTCTACTCCTTGAAATTTTTTGCATCATTAGGTCACTTGCATCCTCAAGATGTTTCTGGCATGCATATCCACCACATTTAATTCATGTTAGGATCAGTTAGAAGTCCCTTTCCTACAAAATTCCACCAAGCTAATTATTAGGGGTTGTACTAGTGGAATTTCCCAAACATGGTTAACAAAACCTTGGAGTTTGTTTTGAGCGCATGAAATAATTTTATACACTTACATTTATTATAGTGTTCAAATTTTTTTGCATACATGAACTCAAAAAATTTCATTTTGTTGTGATCTATTTGCCTTATATCTTTTTTGGTTTATGAGAAAAATGGAGAGAGTGAAAACAAAAGTTTGGATTTGAAAAAAAATTTGAACTTCCAAAATGGAAAATGCACAAATACCGAGAGAAATAATTCCAAAACGTATCTGTGATTTTTATGGATAGGCAAAAAGTGGGTTGTTTGGCTCTGGAAAATATCCAACCACTTGAGAATTTGATTTTTTCTACTCTTTGAAATTTTTTGCATCATTAGGCCACTTGCACCCTCAACATGTTTCTGGCAAGCATATCCACCACATTTAGAGCATGTTAGGATCAGTTAGATGTCACTTTCCTATAAAATTCCACCAAGCTAATTATTGGGGGTTGTACTAGTGGAATTTCCCAAACATGGATAAAAAAAACATGGAGTTTGTTTTTAGTGCGTGAAATTATTTTCTTCACTTACATTTATTATAGTTTTCAAATTTTTTTGCATACATGAACTCTAAAATTTTCATATTGTTGCAATCTATTTACCTTATTTCTTTTTTGTTTACGAGAAAAGTTGGAGAGTGAAAACTCAAGTTTGGATCAGAAAAAAAATTTGAACATCAAAAATGGAAAATGCACAAATACTGAGAGAGAAAATTCCAAAAACTATCTGTGATTTTTAAGGTTAGCCAAACAATGGGTTATTTGGCTCTTGTAAATATCCAACCACTTGAGAATTTTATTTTTTCTAATCCTTGAAATTATTCGCATCATTAGGCCACTTGCATCCTCAACATGTTTTTGGCATGCATATCTACCACATTTAGAGCATGTTAGGATCAGTTAGAACTCCCTTTCCTATGAAATTCCACCAAGCTAATTATTAGGGGTTGTGCTAGTGGAATTTGCCGAACATGGAAAACAAAACCTTGGAGTTTGTTTTTAGTGCGTGAAATAATTTTATTCACTTACATTTATTATAGTTTTCAAATTTTTTTACATACATGAACTTTAAAATTTCCATTTTGTTGCGATCTATTTGCCATATATCGTTTTTGTCTTTGAGAAAAATGGGAGAGTGATAACACAAGTTTGGATCTGAAATAAAATTTCAACATCCAAAATGGAAAATGCAAAAATGCTGAGAGAGATAATTCCAAAAAGTATCTGTGATTTTTAAGGATACGTAAAAAGTGGGTTGTTTGGCTCTAGAAAATATCCAACCACTTGAGAATTTGATTTTGTCTACTCCTTGAAATATTTGGCATCATTAGGCCACTTCTTCCTCAACATGTTTCTAGCATGCATATCCACCATAGTTAGAGCATGTTAGGATCAGTTAGAAGTCCCTTTCCTATAAAATTCTACCAAGTTAATTATTGGGGGTTGTACTAGTAGAATTTCCCAAACATGGATAACAAAAACTTGGAGTTTGTTTTCAGTGCATGAAATTATTTTCTTCACTTACATGTATTATAGTTTTCAATTTTTTTTGCATACATGAACTCTAAAATTTTCATTTAGTTGTGATCTATTTGCCTTATATCTTTTTTTTTTACGAGAAAAATGGGAGAGTGAAAACTCAAGTTTGGATCTAAAAAAAAATTTGAACGTCCAAAATGGAAAGTGCACAAATGCTAAGAGAAATAATTCCAAAAAGCATCTGTGATTTTTAAGGATCGGCAAAATGTGGGTTCATTGGCTGAGATAAATATCCAACCACTTCAGAATTTGATTTTTTCTACTCCTTGAAATTTTCTGCATCATTAGGCCACTTGCATCCCCAACAAGTTTCTGGCATGCATATCCACCACATTTAGAGCATGTTAGGATCAGTTAGAAGTCCCTTTCCTATAAAATTTTACCAAGCTAATTATTGGGGGTTGTACTAGTAGAATTTCCAGAACATGGATAACAAAAACTTGGAGTTTGTTTTTAGTGCATGAAATTATTTTCTTCACTTACATGTATTATAGTTTTCAATTTTTTTTGCATACATGAACTCTAAAATTTTCATTTAGTTGTGATCTGTTTGCCTTATATCTTTTTTGTTTACGAGAAAAATTGGAGAGTGAAATCTCAAGTTTGGATCTGAAAAAAAATTTCAACATCCAAAATGGAAAATGCATAAATGTTGAGAGAGATAATTTCATAAATTATGTGTGATTTTTAAGGATAGGCAAAATGTGGGTTCTTATGTTTTGGTAAATATCCAACCACTTTAGAATTTGATTTTTTCGACTCCTTGAAATTTTTGGCATCATTAGGCCACTTGCATCCTCAACATGTTTCCGGCATGCATATCCACAACATTTAAAGCAAGTTAGGGTCAATTAGAAGTCCCTTTCCTATAAAATTCCACCAAGCTAATTATAAGGGGTTGTACCAATGAAATTTTCAAAACAAGGATAACAATACCTTGCAGTTCATTTTTAGTGCGTAAAATAATTTTTTTCATTTACATTTATTATAGTTTTCAAATTTTTTTGCATACATGAACTCTTAAATTTTCATTTTGTTGCGATCTATTTGCCTTATGTCTTTTTTTTAACGAGCAAAAATGGAAAGTGAAAGCTCATGTTTGGATCTGAAAAAAAATTTGAACATCAAAAATGTAAAATGCACAAATGCTGAGAGAGATAATTCCAAAAAGTATATGTGAATTTTAAGGATAGGCGAAAAGTGGGTTCTTTGGCTCTGATAAATATCCAACCACTTGAGAAATTTATTTTTTCTACTCCTAGAAATTTTTAGCATCATTAGGCCACTTGCATCCTCAACAAGTTTCTGGCATGTATATCCACCGCATTTAGAACAAGTTCGGATCAGTTAGAAGTCTCTTCCTATAAAATTCCACCAAGCTAATTATTAGGGGTTGTTCTAGTGGAATTTCCCAAACATGGATAACAAAACCTTGGAGTTCATTTTTAGTGCGTGAAATAATTTTCTTCACTTATATTTATTATAGTTTTCATTTTTTTTTGCATACATAAACTCTAAAATTTTCATTTTGTTTCGATGTAATCGCCTTATATCTTTTTTGTTCACAAGCAAAATGGGAGAGTGAAAACTCAAGTTTGGATCTGAAAAAAAATCGAACAAGCAATATGGAAAATGCACAAATGCTGAGAGTGATAATTCCAAAAAGTATCTGCGATTTTTAAGGATAAGAAAAAATTGCGTTGTATGGCTCTTGTAAATATCCAATCACTTTAGAATTTGAATTTTTCTACTCCTTCAAATTTTTGGCATCATTAGGCCACTTGCATCCTCAACATGTTTCCGGCATGCATATCCACCACATTTAAAGCATGTTAGGATCAGTTAGAAGTCCCTTTCCTATAAAATTCCACCAAGCTAATTATTAAGGTTTGTACTACTAGAATTTCCCAAACATGGATACCAAAACCTTGGAGTTCATTTTTATTGCGTGAAATAATTTTCTTCACTTACATTTATTATAGTTTTCAAATTTTTTCGCATACATGAACTCTAAAATTTTTATTTTGTTTCGATATATTTGCCTTATATCCTTTTTGTTTACAAGAAAAATGGGTGACTAAAAACTAAAGTTTGGATTCAAAAACAAATTTGAACATCCAAAATGAAAAATGCACAAATGCTGAGAGAGAGATAATTCCAAAAAGTATCTGTGATTTTTAAGGATAGGCAAAAAGTGAGATGTTTGGCTCTTGTAAATATCCAACCACTTGAGAATTTGATTTTTTCTACTCCTTGAAATTTTCTGCATCATTAGGCCACTTGCATCCTCAACATGTTTCTGGCATGCATATCCACCACATTTAGAGCATGTTAGGATCAATTAGAAGTTCCTTTCATATAAAATTCCACTAAGCTAATTATTAGGGGTTGTACTAGTGGAATTTCCCAATCACGGATAACAAAACCTTGGAGTTCATTTTTAGTGCGTGAAATAATTTTCTTCCCTTACATTTATTATTGTTTTCAATTTTTTTTGCATACAAGAACACTGAAATTTTCATTTTGTTGCGATCTATTTGCCGTATATCTTTTTTTGTATGCGAGAAAATGGGGAGTGAAAACTCAAGTTTGCATCTAAAAAAATATTTGAACATCCAACTTGGCAATTGCACAAATGCTGAGAGTGATAATTTGAAAAAGTATCTGTGATTTTTAAGGATAGGAAAAAAGTGGGTTGTTTGGCTCTGGTAAATATTCATCCACTTGAGAATTTGATTTTTTCTACTCATTGAAAGTTTTTGGCATCATTAGGCCACTTGCATCCTCAACATGTTTCTGGGCATACATATCCACCATATTTAGAGCATGTTAGGATCAGTTAGAAGTCCCATTCGTATAAAATTCCACCAAGCCAATTCTTAGGGGTTGTACTAGTCGAATTTCCCAAACATGGATAACAAAACCTTGGATTTTTTTTAGTGCATGAAATTATTTCCTTTACTTGCTTTTATAATAGTTTTCAATTTTTTTTGCATACATGAACTCTAAAATTTTCATTTTTTTGCGACCTATTTGCCATATATCTTTTTTGTTTACCAGAAAAATGGGAGAGTGAAAACTCAAGTTTGGATCTAAAAAAAAATTTGAACGTCCAAAATGGAAAGTGCACAAATGCTAAGAGAAATAATTCCAAAAAGTATTTGTGATTTTTAAGGATCGGCAAAAAGTGGGTTCATTGGCTTAGATAAATATCCAACCACTTGAGAATTTGATTTTTTCTACTCCTTGAAATTTTCTTCATCATTAGGCCACTTGCATCCCCAACAAGTTTCTGGCATGCATATCCACCACATTTAGAGCATGTTAGGATCAGTTAGAAGTCCCTTTCCTATAAAATTTCACCAAGCTAATTATTAGGGGTTGTTCTAGTGGAATTTCCCAAACATGGATAACCAAACCTTGGAGTTCATCTTTAGTGCGTGATATAATTTTCTTCACTTACATTTATTACAATTTTCAAATTTTTTTGCACACATGAAATCTAAATTTTCATTTTGTTGCGATCTAATCGGCTTCTATCTTTTTTGTTTATGAGAAAAATGGGAGAGTGAAAACTCAAGTTTGGATCTGAAAAAAAAATTGATCATCCAAAATGGAAAATGCACAAATGCTGAGAGAGATAATTCCAAAAAGTATATGTGATTTTTAAGGATAGGCAAAAAGAGGGTTGTTTGGCTTTGGTAAATATCCAACCACTTGAGAATTTGATTTTTTCTACTCCTTGAAATTTTTTGCATCATTAGGCCACTTGCATCCTCAACATGTTTCCAGCATGCATATCCACCACATTTAGAGCATGTTAGGATGAGTTAGAAATCCCATTCGTATAAAATTCCACCAAGCTAATTATTAGGGGTTGTACTAGTGGAATTTCCCAAACATGGATAACAAAACTCTGGACTTTGTTTTTAGTGCTCGAAATTATTTTCTTCACTTAAATTTATTATAGTTTTCCAATTTTTTTGCGTACATGAACTCTAAAATTTTTATTTTGTTGCGATCTATTTGCCTTATATCTTTTTTTTTTACGACAAAAATGGGAGAGTGAAAACACATGTTTGGATCTTAAAAAAAATTTGAACATCCAAAATGGAAAATGCACAAATGCTGAGAGAGATAATTCAAAAAAGTGTCTATGATTTTTAAGGATAGGAAAAAAGTGGTTTGTTTGGCTCTTGTAAATATCCAACTACTTGAGAATTTGATTTTTTCTTCTCAAAATTTTTGGCATCATTTGGCCACTTGCATCGTCAACATGTTTCTGGCATGCGTATCCATCACATTTAGAGCATGTTAGGATCAGATTGGAGTCCCTTTCCAATAAAATTACACTAAGCTAATTATTCGGGGTCGTACTAGTGGAATTTCCCAATCACGGATAACAAAATCTTGGAGTTCATTTGTAGAGCGTGAAATAATTTTCTTCACTTACATTTATTATAGTTTTCAATTTTTTTTGCATACTTGAACACTGAAATTTTCATTTTGTTGAGATCTATTTGCTGTATATCTTTTTTTGTTTACAAGAAAATGGGAGAGGGAAAACTCAAGGTTGCATCTAAAAAAATATTTGAACATCCAAATTGGAAATTGCGCAAATGCTGAGAGTGATACAAGTATCTGTGATTTTTAAGGATAGGCAAGAAGTGGGTTGTTAGGCTCTGGTAAATATCCAAGCACTTGAGAATTTGATTTTTTATACTCCTTGAAATTTTTGGCATCATTAGGCCACTTGCATCCTCAACATGTTTCTGGCATGCATTTCCACCACATTTAAAGCATGTTAGGATCAGTTAGTAGACCCTTTTCTATAAAATTCCACCAAGCTCATTATTATGGGTTGTACTAGTAGAATTTCCCAAACATGGATAAAAAACCTCTGAGTTCATTTTTAGTGCGTGAAATAATTTTCTTCACTTACGTTTATTATAGTATTCAAATTTTTTTGCATACATGGACTCTAAAATATTCATTTTGTTGCGATCTATTTGCCTTATGTCTTTTTTGTTTATGAGAAAAAATGGGAGAGTGAAAACTAAAGTTTGGATCTGAAAAATAATTTGAACATCCAAAATGGAAAATTCACAAATGCTCAGAGAGATAATTCATAAAAGTATCAGTGATTTTTAATGAAAGGCAAAAAGTGGGTTTTTAGGCTTTGGTAAATATCCAACCATTTGAGAATTTGATTTTTTCTACTCCTTGAAATTTTTGGCATCATTAGGTCATTTGCATCCACAACATGTTTCTGGTATGCATATCCACCACATTTAAAGCATGTTAGGATCAGTTAGAAGTCCCTCTCCTATAAAATTCCACCAAGCTAAATATTAGGTGTTGTACTAGTGGAATTTCCCAAACATGGATAACAAAACCTTGGAGTTCCTTTTTAGTGCGCGAAATAATTTTCTTCACTTACATTTATTATAGTTTTCAAATTTTTTTCCATACATGAACTCTAAAATTTTCATTTTGTTGCGATCTATTTGGCTTATATCTTTTTTGTTTACGAGAAAAATGGGAGAGTGAAAAATCAAGTTTGGATCTGAAAAACATTTGAACATCAAAAATGGAAAATGCACTAATGTTGAGAGAGATAATTCCAAAAAGTATCTGTGATTTTTAAGGTTAGGCAAAAAGTGGGTTGTTTGGCTCTTCTATATATCCAACCACTTGAGAATTTTATTTTTTCTTCTCCTTGAAATTTTTGGTATCATTAGGCCACTTGCATCCTCAACATGTTTTTGGCATGCATATCTACCACATTGAGAGCATGTTAGGATTAGTTAGAACTCCCTTTCCTATAAAATTCCACCAAGCTAATTATTAGGGTGTTACTACTGGAATTTCCCAAACATCAATAACAAAACCTCGGAGTTTTTTTTTAGTGCATGAAATAATTTTATTCACTTACATTTATTATAGTTTTCAAATTTTTTTGCATACATGAACTCTAAAATTTTCATTTTGTTGCAATCTATGTGCCTTATAACTTTTTTGTTTATGTGAAAAATGGGAGAGTGAAAACACAAGTTTGGATCTGAAAAAAAATTTGAACATCCAAAATGAAAAATGCACAAATGCTGAGAGAGAAAATTCCAAGAAGTATCTGTAATTTTTAAGGATAGGCAAAAAGTGGGTTGTTTGGCTCTGATAAATATCCAACCACTTGAGAATTTGATTTTTTCTACTCGTTGAAATTTTTGGCATCTTTAGGCCACTTGCATCCTCAACATGTTTCTGGCATGCATATCCACCACATTTAGAGCATGTTAGGATAAGTTAGAAGTCCCTTTCCTATAAAATTCCACCAAGCTAATTATTGGTTGTTGTACTAGTGGAATTTCCCAAACATGGATAACAAAAACTTGGAGTTTATTTTTAGTGCGTGAAATTATTTTCTTCACTTACATGTATTATAGTTTTCAAATTTTTTTTGCACACATGAACTCTCAAATTTTCATTTAGTTGCAATCGGATTGCCTTAAATCTTTTTTTTTTCGAGAAAAATTGAAAAGAGAAAACTCAAGTTGGGATCTGAAAAAAAATTTGAACATCCAAAATGGAAAATGCACAAATGCTGAGAGAGATAATTCCAAAAAGTATCTGTGATTTTTAACGATAGGCAAAAAGTGGGTTGTTTGGCTCTGGTAAATATCCAACCATTTGAGGATTTGATTTTTTCTACTCCTTGAAATTTTTTGCCATCATTATACCATTTGCATCCTCAAGATGTTTTTGGCATGCATATCCACCACATTTAGAGCATGTTAGGATCAGTTCGAAGTCCCATTCGTATAAAATTCTACCAAGCTAATTATTAGGGTTTGTACTAGTGGAATTTCCAAAACATGGATAACAAAACCATGGAGTTAATTTTTAGTGTGTGAAATAATTTTCTTTACTTACATTTATTATAGTTTTCAAATTTTTTTGCATACATAAACTCTAAAATTTTCATTTTGTTTCGATCTAATCGCCTTATATCTTTTTAGTTTACGAGAAAAATGGGAGAGTGATAACTCCAGTTTGGATATGAAAAAAAGTTGAACATCCAAAATGGAAAACGCACAAATGATGAGAGAGATAATTCCAAAAAGTATCTACGATTTTTAAGCATAAGAAAAAAGTGGGTAGTATGGCTCTGGTAAATATCCAACAACTTTAGAATTTGACTTTTTCTAATCCTTGAATTTTTTGGCATCATTAGGCCACTTGCATCCTCAACATGTTCCCGCATGGATATCCACCACATTTAAAGCATGTTAGGATCAGTTAGAAGTCCCTTTCCTATAAAATTCCACCAAGCTAATTATTAGGGGTTGTACTACTGGAATTTCCCAAACATGGATAACAAAACCTTGGAGTTTATTTTTAGGGCGTGAAATAATTTTCTTCATTTACATTTATTATAGTTTTCCAATTTTTTTGCATACATGAACTCTTAAATTTTCATTTTGTTGCGATCTATTTGACTTGTATCTTTTTGGTTTACGAGAAAAAAGGGAGTGTGAAAAGTCAAGTTTGGATTTGAAAAAAAATGTGAACATCTAAAATGGAAAATGCACAAATGTTGAGAGAGATAATTCCAGAAAGTATCTTTAATTTTTAAGGAGAAGCAAAAACTGGGATGATTGGCTCAGGGAAATATCCAACCACTTGAGAATTTTATTTTTTCTACTCCTTGAAATTTTTGGCATCATTAGGCCACTTGCATCCTCAGCATGTTTCCGGCATGCATATCCACCACATTTAAAGAATGTTAGGATCAGTTAGAAGTCCCTTTCCTATAAAATTCCACCAAGCTAATTATTAGGGGTTGTACTTGTGGAATTTCCCAAACATGGATAACAAAACCTTGGAGTTCATTTTTAGTGCATGAAATAATTTTCTTCACTTACATTTATTATAGTTTTCTAATTTTTTCGCACGCATGAACTCTAAAATTTTGATTTTGTTGCGATATGTTTGCCTTATATCTTTTTTGTTTGGGAGAAAAATGGGTGAGTGAAAACTAAAGTTTGGATTTGAAAAAAAATTTGAACATCCAAAATGGGAAATGCACAATTGCTGAGAGAGATAATTCCAAAAAGTATCTATGATTTTTAAGGATAGGCAAAAAGTGGGTTGTTTGGCTCTTGTAAATATCCAACCACTTGAGAATTTGATTTTTTCTACTTGAAATTTTTTGTATCATTAGGCCACTTGCATCCTCAACATGTTTCTGGCATTCATATCCACCACAATTAGAGCATGTTAGGATATGTTAGAAGTTCCTTTCCTATAAAACTCCACCAAGCTAATTATTAGGGGTTGTAGTAGTGGAATTTCCCAATCACGGATAACAAAACCTTTGAGTTCATTTTTAGAGCGTGAAATAATTTTCTTCACTTACATTTATTATAGTTTTCAAATTTTCTTCCATACATGAACTCTAAAATTTTCATTTTGTTGCGATCTATTTGCCTTATATCTTTTTTTGTTTACGAGAAAAATGGGAGAGCGAAAACTCAAGTTTGGATCTAAAAAAATATTTGAATATCCAAATTGAAAATATCGCAAATGGTGAGAGAGATAATTCCAAAAAGTATCTGTGATATTTAAGGATAGGCAAAAAGTGGGTTCTTTGGCTCTGGTAAATATCCAACCACTTTAGAATTTGATTTTTTTGACTCCTACAAAATTTTGGCATCATTCGGCCACTTGCATTCTCAACATGTTTCTGGCATGCATATCCACAACATTTGAAGCATGAATTAAAATTTGAACATCCAAAAAGGAAAATGCACAAATACTTAGAGAGATAATTCCAAAAAGTATCTGTGATTTTTTAGGATAGGCTAAAACTAAGTTGTTTATCTCTTGTAAATATTCAACCACTAGAGAATTTGATTTTTCCTACTCCTTGAAATTTTTGGCATCATTAGGTCACTTGTATCCTCAACATGTTTCTAGCATGCACATCCACCACATTTAAATCATGTTAGGATAAGTTAGAAGTCCCTTTCCTATAAAATTCTACCTAGATAATTATTAGGGGTTGTACTAGTGGAATTACCCAAACATGGATAAAAAAACCTTGGAGTTCAATTTTAGTGCGTGCAATAAATTTCTTTACTTTTATTTATTATAGTTTTCAAAATTTTTTTGCAGAAATGAACTCTAAAATTTTCATTTTGTTGCAATCTATTTGCCTTATATCTTTTTCCGTTTATGAGAAAAATGGGAGAGTGAATACTCAAGTTTGGATCTGAAAAAAAATTTGAACATCCAAAATGGAAAAAGCACAAATGCTGAGAGAGATAATTCCAAAAAGTATCTCTGATTTTTAAGGATAGACAAAAAGTCGGATGTTTGGCTTTGGTAAATATCCAACCACTTGAGAATTTGATTTTTTCTTATCCTTGAAACTTTTTGCTCTTGCATCCTAAACATGTATCTGGCATGCATATCCACCACATTTAAAGTATGTTAGGATCAGTTAGAAGTCACTTTCCTATAAAATTCCACCAATCTAATTATTAGGGGTTGTACTCGTGGAATTTCCCAAACTTGGACAAAACCATGGAGTTCATTTTTAGTGAGTGAAATAATTTTCTTCACTTACATTTATTATAGTTTTCAAAAATGTTTTGCATACATGAACTCTAAAAATTTCATTTTGTTGCGATCTATTTGCCTTATATCTTTTTTTGTATACGAGAAAAACGGGAGAGTGAAAACTCAAGTTTGGATTTGAAAAGAAATTTTAACATCCAAAATGGAAAATGCACAAATACTAAGCGAGATAATTCCAAAAAGTATCTGTGATTTTTAAAGATAGGCAAAAAGTGGGTTGTGTTGGCTCTCATAAAATATCCAACCACTTGAGAATTTGATTTTTTCTACTCCAAATTTTTGACATCATTTGGTCACTTGCATCCTCAACGTGTTTTTGGCATGCATATCCACCACATTTAAATCATGTTAGGATCAGTTAGAAGTCCCTTTCCTATAAAATTCCACCAAGCGAATTATTAGGGGTTGTACTAATGGAATTTCCCAAACATGGAAAACAAAACTTTGGAGTTTATTTTTAGTGTGTGAAAAAAATTTCTTCACTCTTTTATTATAGTTTTCAAAAAAAATTTCCATACATGAAATCTAAAATTTTCATTTTGTTGCGATCTATTTGCCTTATATCTTTTTTTGTTTTGGACAAAATGGGAGAGTGAATACTCAATTTTGGATCTAAAAAATTTTGAACATCCAAAATGGAAATTATACAAATGTTGAGAGAGATAATTCCAAAAAGTATCTGTGATTTTTAAGGATAGGCAAAAACTGGGTTGTTTGGCTCTGGTAAATATCCAACCACATTAGAATTTGATTTTTTCTACTCCTTGAAATTTTTGGCATCATTAGAACACTTTCATCCTCAACATTTTGCTCGCTTGCATATCCACGACATTTAAAGCATGTTAGGATCAGTTAGAAGTCCTTTTCGTATAAAATTCCACCAAGCTAATTATTAGGGGTTGTACTTGTGGAATTTCCCAAACATGGATAACAAAACTTTGGAGTACAGTTTTAGTG
Source organism: Aristolochia californica (assembly GCF_029961685.1). Taxonomy (NCBI): domain Eukaryota; kingdom Viridiplantae; phylum Streptophyta; class Magnoliopsida; order Piperales; family Aristolochiaceae; genus Aristolochia; species Aristolochia californica. The sequence continues at coordinate 14,828,844 of NW_027182257.1, read as the reverse complement.
GGTTAAAAAATTTTCTTCACTTACTTTTTTTTAGTTTTCAAAATTTTTTTGCATACATGAACTCTAAAATTTTCATTTAGATGGGATCTATTTGCTTTATATTTTATTTACAAGAAAAATGGGAGAGTGAAAAGTCAAGTTTGGATCTGAAAACAATTTTGTACATCCAAAATTGAAAATGTACAAATGCTGAGAGAGATAATTTCTAAAAGTATCTACAATTTTTAAGGATAGGCAAAAAGTGCGTTGTTTGGCTCAAGTAAATATCCAACCACTTGAGAATTTGATTATTTCTACTCGAAATTTTTGGCATCATTAGGTCACTTGCATCCTCAACATGTTTCTGGCATGCATATCCCCCACACTTAAATCATTCCAGGATCAGTTAGAAGTCCCTTTTCGATAAAATTCCACTAAGCTAATTATTAGGGGTTGTACTTGTGGAATTTCCCAAACATGGATAACAAAACCTTGGACTTCATTTTTAGTGCGTGAAAAACTTTTCTTCACATAAATTTATTTTAGTTTTCAAAATTTTTTTGCATACATGACATCTAAAATTTTTATTTTGTTGCGATCTATGTGCCTTATATCTTTTTTTGATTACGTGAAAAATGGGAGAGTGAAAACTCAAGTTTGGATCGGAAAAAATATTTGAACATACAAAATGGAAATTGCACAGATGCTGAGAGAGATATTTCCAAAAATTATCTATGATATTTACAGATAGGCAAAAATTGGGTTGTTTGGCTCTGGTAAATATCCAACCACTTGAGAATTTGATTTTTTCTACTGCTTGAAATTTTTGGCATCATTAGGTCACTTGCTTCCTCAACATGTTTCTGGCATGCATATCCACCACATTTAAAGCATGTTAGGATCAGTTAGAAATCCCTTTCCTATAAAATTCCACCAAGCTAATTATTAGGGATTGTACAAGTGGAATTTCCAGAACATGGATAACAAAAACTTGGGTTTCAGTTTTAGTGCATGAATTAATGTTCTTGACTTACATTTATTATAGCTTTCAAATTTTTTTTGCATACATGAACTCTAAAAATTTCATTTTGTTCCAATCTATTTGCCTTATATCGTTTTCTGTTTATGAGAAAAATGGGAGAGAGAAAAGTCAAGTTTGGATCTGAAAAAAAATTTGAACATCCAAAATGGAAAAAGCACAAATGCTTAGAGAGATAATACCAAAAAGTATCTGTTATTTTTAAGGATAGGCAAAAAGTTGATTTTTTGGCTCTGGTAAAATATCCAACCACTTGAGAATTTGATTTATTCTACTCCTTGAAATTTTTGGCATCATTAGGTAACTTGCATCCTCAACATGTTCCTGGCATGAATATCCCCCACATTTAAATCATGTTAGGATCAGTTAGAAGTCCCTTTCCTATAAACTTCCACCAAACTATTTATTAGGGGTTGTACTAGTGGTATTTCCCAAACATGGATAACAAAACTTTGGAGTTAATTTTTAGTGCATGAAAAAATTTTCTTCACTTACATTTATTATAGTTTTCAAATTTTTTTTGCATACATGATATCTAAAAGTTTAATTTTTTGCGATCTATTTGCCGTATAACTTTTTTTGTTTATGAGAAAAACTAGAGAGTGAAAGCTCAAGTTTGGATCTGAAAAAATATTTGAACATCCAAAATGGAAATGGCACAAATGCTAAGAGAGATAATTCCAAACAGTATCTGTGATTTTTAAGGATAGGCAAAAATTGGGTTGGTTGGCTCTGGTAAGTATCCAACCACTTGAGAATTTGATATTTTCTACTCCTTGAAATTTTTGGCATCATTAGGTCACTTCCATCTTCAACATGTTTCTGGCATGCATATCCGCCACATTTAAATCATGTTAGGATCAGTTAGAACTCCCTTTCCTATAAACTTCCACCAAACTAATTATTAGGGCTTGTAATAGTGGAATTTCCCACACATGGATAACAAAACCTTGGAGTTCATTCTTAGTGTGTGAAAAAATTTTCTTCACTTACATTTATTATAGTTTTCAAAAAAAATTGGCATACATGAAATCTTAAATTTTATTTTTGTTGCGATCTATTTGCCTTCTATCTTTTTTTCTTTACGAGAAAAATGGGAGAGTGGAAACTCATGTTTGGATCTGAAAAAATATTTGAACATCCAAAGTGGAAATTGCACAAATGCTGAGAGAGATGATTCCAAAATATATCTGTGATTTTTAAGTATAGGCAAACACTGGGTTGTTTGGTTCATGTAAAATATCCAACAACTTGAGAATTTGATTTATTCTACTCCTTGGAATTTTCTGCATCATTATGTCACTTGCATCCTCAACATGTTTCTGGCATGCATATCCACCATGTTTAAATCATTTTATGATGAGTTAGATGTCCCTTTCCAATAAAATTCCTCCAATCTAATTATTAGGGGTTGTACTAGTGGAATTTCCCAAACATGGATAACAAAACCTTGGACTTCAATTTTAGTGCGTGAAATAATTTTCTTCACTTACATTTATTTTAGTTTTAAAATTTTTTTGGCATACATGAACTCTAAAATTTTCGTTTTGTTGTGATATGTTTGCCTTATATATTTTTTGTTTACGAGAAAAATGGGAGAATGAAAACTCAAGTCTGGATCTAAAAAAAAAATTGAACACCCAAGATGGAAAATGCCCAAATGCTGAGAGAGATAATTCCAAATAGTATTTGTGATTTTTAAGGATAGGTAAAAAGTGGGTTGTTTGGCTCTGGTAAATATCCAACCACTTGAGAATCTGATTTTTTCAACTCCTTGAAATTTTTGGCAACATTAGGCCACTTGCATCCTCAACATGTTTCTGGCATGCGTATCCACCACATTTAAAGAATGTTAGGATCAATTTGAAGTCCCTTTCCTTTAAAATTCCACCAATCTAATTATTTGGGGTTGTACTAGTGGAATTTCCCAAACATGGATAACAAAACCTTGGAGTTCATTTTTAGTGTGTGAAATAATTTTCTTCACTTACATTTATTATAGTTTTCAAATTTTTTTGCATACGTGATCTCTAAAATTTTCATTTTGTTGCCATCTATTTGCCTAACAACTTTTTTGTTTACGAGAAAAAGGGGAGAGTGAAAACTCAAGTTTGGATCTGAAAAAAAATTTGAACATCCAAAATGGAAAATGCACAAATATTGAGAGAGATAATTCCCAAAATTATCTGTGATTTTAAAGGGTAGGCAAAGAGTGGGTTGTTTGGCTCTGGTAAATATCCAACCACTTGAGAATTTTATTTTTTTCTACTCCTTGAAATTTTTGGCATCATTAGGCTACTTGCATCCTCAACATGTTTCAGGCATGCATATCCACCACATTTAAAGCATGTTAGGATCATTTAGAAGTCCCTTCCCTATAAAATTCCACCCAGCTAATTACTAGGGGTGGTACTAGTGGTATTTCCTAAACATGGATAACAAAACCATGGAGTTCATTTTTAGTGCCTGAAATAATTTTCTTCAGTTAAATTTATCAAAGTTTTCAAATTTTTTTGCATACAAGAACTCAAAAATTTTCATTTTGTTGCGATATTTTTGCCTTGTATCTTTTATGTTTATGAGAAAAAATGGGAGAGTGAAAACTCAAGTTTGGATATGAAAAAAAATTTGAACATCCAAAATGGAAAATGCACAAATGCTGAGAGAGATAATTCAAAAAAGTATATGTGATTTTGAAGGATAGACAAAAAGTGGGTTGTTTGGCTATGGTAAATATGCAACATCTTAAGAATTTGATTTGTTCTACACCTTGAAATTTTTGGCATCATTAGGCAACTTGCATCCCCAACATGTTCCTGGCATGCATTTCCACCACATTTAAAGCATGTTAGGATCAGTTAGAAGTCCCTTTCCTATAAAATTTCACCAAGCTAATTATTAGTGGTTGTACTTGTGGAATTTCCCAAACATTGATAACAAAACCTTGGAGTTCATTTTTAGCGCGTGAAATAATTTTCTTCACTTACATTTAATATAGTTTTCAATTTTTTTTGCATACATGAAGTCTAAAATTTTCATTTTATTGCGATCTTTTTTCCTTATATCTTTTTTGTTTATGAGAAAAATGGGAGAGAGAAAACTCAAGTTTGGATCTGAAAAAAAAATTTGAACATCCAAAATGAAAAATGCAAAAATGCTGAGAGAGATAATTCCAAAAAGTATCTATGATTTTTAAGGATAGGCAAAAAGTGGGTTGTTTGGCTCATGTAAATATCCAACCATTTTAGAATCTGATTTTTTCAACACTTTGAAATTTTTGCCATCATTAGGCAACTTGCATCCTCAACAAGTTTCTGGAATGCATATCCAAAACATTTAAAGCATATTAGGATCAGTTAGATGTCCCTTTCCTATAAAATTCCAGCAAGCTAATTTAGGGGTTGTACTAGTGGAATTTCCCGAACATGGATAACAAAACCTTGGAGTTCATTTTTAGTGCGTGAAGTAATTTTCTTCACTTACATTTATTATACTTGTTAAATTTTTTTTGCATACATGAAGTCTAAAATTTTCATTTTGTTTTGAACTATTTGCCTTATATTTTTTTTTTTTGACGAGAAAAAGGGAGAGTGAAAACTCAAGTTTGGATCTGAAAAAAATTTGAACATCCAAAATGGAAATGCACAAATGCTGAGAGAGATAATTCCAAAAACTATCTGTGATTTTTACATATAGGCAAAAAGTGGGTTGTTTGGCTTTGGTATATATCCAACCACTTGCAAATCTGATTTTTTCTGCTCCTTGAAATATTTGCAATCGTTAGGCCACTTGAATTCTCAACATGTTTCTGGCATGCATATCCACCACATTTAAAGCATGTTAGGATCAGTTAGAAGTCCCTTTCCTATAAATTCCACCAAGCTAATTATTAGGGGAAGTACAAGTGGAATTTCCATAACTTGGATAACAAAACCTTGGAGTTCATTTTTAGTGCATGAAATAATTTTCTTCACGTACATTTATTATAGTTTTCAAATTTTTTTACATACATGAACTCTAAAATTTTTGTTTTGTTGTGATCTGTATGCCTTATATCTTTTTTGTTTACGTGAAAAATGGGAGAGTGAAAACGCAAGTTTGGATCTGAAAAAGAATTTGAACATCCAAAATGGAAAATGCACAAATGTTGATAGAGATAATTACAAAAAGTACCTGTAATTTTTAAGGATAGGAAAAAAAAGGTTCGTTTGGCTCTAGTAAATATCCAATCACTTGAAAATCTAATTTTTTCTACTCCTTGAAATTTTTGGCATCATTACGCCACTTGCATCCGCAACATGTTTCTGTCATGCATATGCACCATATTTAAAGCATGTTAGAATCAGTTAGAAGTCCATTTCCTATAAAATTCAACCAAGCTAATTATTACGGGTTGTACTAGTGGAATTTCCCAAACGTGGATAACAAAACCTTCGAGTTCATTTAAATGCCTGAAATAATTTTCTTCACTTATGTTTATTTTAGTTTTCAAATTTTTTTGCAAACATGAACTCTAAAATTTTCATTTTGTTGCGATCTATTTGCCTTATATCTTTTTTGTTTGCAAGAAAAATGGGAGAGTGGAAACTCAAGTTTGGATCTGATAAAAATTTGAACATCCAAAATGGAAAATGCACAAATACTGAGAGAGATAATTCCAAAATTATCTGTGATTTGAAAGGATAGGAAAAAAGTGGTTGTTTGGCTCTGGTAAATATCCAACCACTTGAGAATATGATTTTTTTCTACTCCTGGAAATTTTTGCCATCATTTGGCCACTTGCATCTTCAACATGTTTCAGGTATGCATATCCATCACATTTAAAGTATGTTAGGATCAGTTAGAAGTCCCTTCCCTATAAAATTCCACCCAGCTAATTATTAGGGGTTGTACTAGTGGTATTTCCTAAACATGGATAACAAAACCTTGGAGTTCATTTTAGTGCCTGAAATAATTTTCTTCACTTACATTTATTATAGTTTTTAAATTTTTTTGCATACATGAACTAAAAAATTTTCATTTTGTTGCGAACTTTTTGCCTTATATCTTTTATGTTTACGAGAAAAAATGGGAGAGTGAAAACTCAAGTTTGAATCTGAAAAAAAATTTGAACATCCAAAATGGAAAATGCACAAATGCTGAGAGAGATAATTCAAACAAGAATCTGTGATTTATTAGACAAAAAGTGGGTTGTTTGGCTCTGGTAAATATGCAAGAGCTTAAGAATTTAATTTTTTCTACACCTTGAAATTTTTGGAATCATTAGGCCCCTTGCATCCCCAACATGTTTCTGGCATGCATATTCACCACATTTAAAGCATGTTAGGATCAGTTCAAAGTCCCTTTCCTATAAAATTCCACCAAGCTAATTATTAGTGGTTGTACTTGTGGAATTTCCCAAACATCGATAACAAAATCTTGGAGTTCATTTTTAGTGCGTGAAATAATTTTCTTTACTTACATTTATTATAGTTTTCAAATTTTTTTGCGTACATGAACTCTAAAATTTTCATTTTGTTGTGATATATTTGCCTTATATCTTTTTTGTTTAGGAGAAAAATGGGACACTGAAAACTCAAGTTTGGATCTGAAAAAAAATTTTAACATCCAAAATGGAAAATGCACAAATGCTGAGTGAGATAATTTTAAAAAGTATCTATGATTTTTAAGGATCGCGAAAAAGTGGGTTGTTTGGCTCTGGTAAATATCCAACCACTTGAGAATGTGATTTTTTCTACTCTTTGAAATTTTTGGTATCTAAAGGCCACTTGCATCCTCAACATGTTTCTGGCGTGCATATCCACCACATTTAAGGGATGTTAGGATCAATTATATGTCCCTTTCGTATAAAATTCCACCAAGCTAATTATTAGGGGTTGTCGTAGTGGAATTTCCCAATCATGGTTAACAAAAACTTGGAGTTCATTTTTAGTGCGTGAAATAATTTTCTTCTCTTACATTTATTATAGTTTTCAATATTTTTTGCATACATGTACTATAAAATTTTTGTTTTGTTGCGATCTGTTTTCCTTATATCTTATTTGTTTACAAGAAAAATGGGAGAGTGAAAACTCATGTTTGGATCTGAAAAAAAATTTGAACATCCAACATGGAAAATGCACAAATGCTGAGAGAGATAATTCCAAAATGTATCTGTGATTTTTAAGGATAGGCAAAAAGTGGGTGGTTTGGCTCTGGTAAATATCCAACCATTTGAGAACCTGATTTGTTCTACTCCTTGAAATTTTTGGCTTCATTAGGCCACATGTATCCTCAACATGTTTCTGGCAAGCATATCCACCACATTTAAATCATGTTAGGATGAGTTAGAAGTCCCTTTCCTATAAAATTCCACCAAGCTAACTATTAGGGTTGTAATAGTGGAATTTCCCAAACATGGATAACAAAACCTTGGAGTTCATTTTTAGTGCGTCAAATAATTTTCTTTACTTACATTTATTATAGTTTTCAAACTTTTTTGCAGACACGAACTTTTAACTTTTCATTTTGTTGCTATCTTTTTTCTTTATATCTTTTTGATTACGAGAAAAATGGGAGGGTGAAAACTCAAGTTTGGATATGAAAAAAAATTTAACATCCAAAATGGAAAATGCACAAATACTGGGAGTGATAATTCCAAAAATTATTTGTGATTTTAAAGGATAGGCAAAAAGTGGGTTGTTTGGCTCTGGTAAATATCCAACCACTTGAGAATTTGATTTTTTTCTACTCCTTGAAAATGTTGGCATCATTTGGCCACTTTGTCCTCAACATGTTTTAGGCATGCATATCCACCACATTTAAAGCATGTTAGGATCAGTTAGCAATCCCTTCAATATAAAATTCCACCCAGCTAATTATTAGGGGTTGTACTAGTGGTTTTTCCTAAACATGGATAACAAAACCTTGGAGTTCATTTTAAGTGCCTGAAATAATTTTCTTCACTTACATTTATTACAGTTTTCAAATTTTTTTGCATACATGAACTCAAAATTTTTCATTTTGTTGCGATCTTTTTGCCTTATATCTTTTATGTTTACAAGAAAAAATGGGAGATAGAAAACTCAACTTTGGATATGAAAAACAATTTGAACATCCAAAATGGAAAATGCACAAATGCTGAGAGCGATAATTCAAAAAAGTATCTATGATTTTTTAGCATAGACAAAAAGTGGGTTGTTTGGCTCTAGTAAATATGCAACAGCTTTAGAATTGGATTTTTTCTACACCTTGAAATTTTTGGCATCATTAGGCTAATCTCATCCCCAACATGTTTCTGGCATGCATATCCACCACATTTAAAACATGTTAGGATCAGTTAGAAGTCCGTTTCCAATAAAATTCCAACAAGCTAATTTTTAGGGGTTGTACTAGTGGAATTTCCCAAACATGGATAAGAAACCTTCGAGTTCTTTTTTAGTGCGTGAAACAATCTTCTTCACTTACATTTATTATAGTTTTCAAATTTTTTTGTATACAAGAACTATAAAATTTTCATTTTTTTGCGATCTATTTGCCTTATATCTTATTTATTTACAAGAAAAATGGGAGAGTGAAAACTCAAGTTTGGATCTGAAAAAAAATTTGAACATCCAAAATGGAAAATGCACAAATTCTGAGAGAAATAATTCCAAAAATTATCTGTGATTTATAAGGATAGGTAAAAAGTGGGTTGTCTGGCTCTGGTAAATATCCAACAACTTGAGAGTCTGATTTTTTCTACTCCTTGAAATTTTTGGCATCATTAGGCCACTTGCATCCTCAACATGTTGCTGGCATGCATATCCACCACATTTAAAGCATGTTAGGATCAGTTAGAAGTCCCTTTCCAATAAAAGTTCACCAAGCTAATTATAAGGGGTTGTACTAGTGGAATTTCCCAAACATGGATAAGAAAACCTTGGAGTTCATTTTTATTGCGTGAAATAATTTTCTTCACTTACTTTTACTATAGTTTTCAAATTTTTTTGCAGACAAGAACTCTAAAATTGTCATTTTGTTGCGATCTATTTGCCTTATATCTTTTTTGTTGACGAGAAAAATGGGAGAGTGAAAACTCAAGTTTGCATCTGAAAAAAAATTTGAACATCCAAAATGGAAAATGCAAAAATGCTGAGAGAGATAATTCATAAAAGTATGTGTGATTTTTATGGATACGCAAAAAGTAGGTTGTTTGGCTCTGGTAAATATCCAACCACTTGAGAATCTGATTTTTTCTTCTCAATTTTTTTTGCATCATTAGGCCACTTGCATCCTCAACATGTTTCTGGCATGCCTATCCACCACCTTTAAAGCATGTTAGGATCAGTTAGAAGTCCCTTTCCTATCAAAATTCTACCAAGCTAATTATTTAGGGTTGTACTAGTGGAATTTCCCAAACTTGGATTACAAAACCTTGGAGTTCATTTTTAGTGCGTGAAACAATTTTCTTCATTGAGTAGACTTTTCAATTTTTTTTTCATACATGTACTATAAAATTTTCATTTTTTTGCAATCTCTTTGCCTTATATCTTTTTTGCTTACGAGAAAAATGGGAGAGTGAAAACTGAAGTTTGGATCAGAAAAAAAAATTGAACATCCAAAATGGAAAATGCACAAATGCAGAGAGAGATAACTCCAAAAAGTATCTGTGATTTTTAAGGATAGGCAAAAAGTGGGTTATTTGGCTCTGGTAAATATCCCACCACTTGAGAATCTGATTTTTTTCTACTCCTTGATATTTTGGGCATCATTAGGACTCTTGCATCCTCAAAATGTTTCTGGCATTCATATCCACCACATTTAAAGCATGTTAGGATCAGTTACAATTCCCTTTCCAATAAAATTCCACCAAGCTAATTATTAGGGGTTGTACTAGTGGAATTTCCCAAACAAGGATAACAAAACCTTGGAGTTCATTTTTAGTGCGTGAAACAATTTTCTTCGCTTACATTTATTATAGTTTTCATTTTTTTTTTGCATACATGAACTCTAAAATTTTCATTTTGTTGCGATCTACTTACCTTATATCTTTTTTGTTTTCAAGAAAAATGGGAGAGTGAAAACTCAACTTTGGATATAAAAAAAAATTTGAACATCCAAAATGGAAAATGCACAAATGCTGAGAGAGGTAATTCCAAAATGTATTTGTGATATTTAAGGATAGGCAAAAAGTGGGTTGTTTGGTTCTAGTAAGTATCCAACCACTTGAGAATTTTATTTTTTCTACTCCTTGAAATTTTTGGCATCATTAGGCCACTTGCATCCTCAACATGTGTCTCACATGCATATCCACCACATTTAAAGCATGTTAGGATCAGTTAGAAGTCCCTTTCCTTTAAAATTCCACCAAACAAATTATTAGGGGTTGTACGGTGGAATTTCCCAAACAAGGATAACAAAACCTTGGAGTTCATTTTCAGTGCATGAAACAATTTTTTTCGCTTACTTTTATTATAGTTTTCAAATTATTTTGCATACATGAACTTCAAAATTTTCATTTTGTTGTGATCTATTTGCCGTATATCTTTTTGTTTACGAGAAAAAATGGGAGAGTGAAAACTTAAGTTTGGATCTAAAAAAAAATTTTAACATCCAAAATGGAAAATGCACAAATGCTGAGATAGATAATTCCAAAAAGTATCTTTGAAGTTTAAGGATAGGCAAAAAGTGGGTTGTTTGGCTCTGGAAAATATCCAACCACTTGAGAATTTGATTTTTTGTACTCGAAATTTTTGGCATCATTAGGCCACTTGCATCCTCAACATGTTTCTGCCATGCATATCCACCACATTTAATGCAAGTTAGGATCAGTTCGAAATCCCTTTCCTATAAAATTCCACCAAGCTAATTATTAGGGTTGTACTAGTGGAATTTCCCAAACATGGATAACAAAACCTTGGAGGTCATTTTTAATGCGTGAAATAAATTTCTTCATTTACATATATTATAGTTTGAATTTTTTTTGTATACATGTATTCAAAAATTTTCATTTTGTTGCGATCTATTTGCCTTATATCTTTTTTGTTTACGAGAAAAATGGGAGAGTTAAAACTCAAGTTTGGATTTAAAAAAAAATTTGAACTACCAAAATGGAAAACACACAAATGCTGAGAGAGATAATTCCAAAAAGTAACTGTGATTTATAAGATTAGGCAAAAAGTGGGTTGTTTGGCTCTAGTAAATTCCAACCACTTGGGAATCTGATTTTTGGCATCATTAGTCCACTTGCATCCTTAACATGTTTCTGTCATGCATATCCACCACATTTAAAGCATGTTAGGTTCAGTTAGAAGTCCCTTTCCTATAAAATTCCACCAAGCTAATTATTAGGGGTTGTACTAGTGGAATATCCCAAACATGGATAGCAAAACCTTTGAGTTCATTTTTAGTGCATAAAATCAATTTCTTCACTTACATTTATTATAGCTTTCAATTATTTTTTGCATAGATGAACACTAATATTTTCATTTTGTTGCGATCTATTTGCCTTATATCTTTTTTTCATAATAGAAAAATCATTGAGTGAAAACTCAAGTTTGGATCTAAAAAAAATTTGAACAACCAAAAAGGAAAATGCACAAATGCTGAGAGAGATAATTCCAAAAAGTATTTGTGATTTTTAAGGATAGGCAAAAAGTGGTTTGTTTGGCTCTTGTAAATATCCAACCACTTGAGAATCTGATTTTTTCTACACCTTGAAATTTTTGGCATCATTAGGCCATTTGCATCCTCAACATGTTTCTGTCATGCATATCCACCACATTTAAAGCATGTTAGGATCAGTTAGAAGTCCCTTTATTATAAAATTCCACCAAGCTAATTATTAGGGGTTGTACTAGTGGAATTTCCCAAACATGGATAACAAAACCTTGGAGTTCATTTTTAGTGCATGAAGTAAATTTCTACACTTACATTTATTATAGATTTCAATTTTATTTTGCATACATGAACTCTAATATTTTCATTTTGTTGCGATCTATCTGCCTTATATCTTTTTTGTTGACGAGAAAAATGGGAGAGTGAAAAGTCAAGTTTGGATCTGAAAAAAATTTTGAACATCCAAAAAGGAAAATCCACAAATGCTGAGAGAGATAATTCCAAAAAGTATTTGTGATTTTTAAGGATAGGCAAAAAGTGGGTTGTTTTGCTCTTGTAAATATTCAACCACTTGAGAATCTGATTTTTTCTACGCCTTGAAAGTTTTGGCGTCATCAGGCCATTTGCATCCTCAACATGTTTTTGTCATGCATATCCACCACATTTAAAGAAGGTTAGGTTACGTTAGAAGTCCCTTTCCTATAAAATTCCTCCAAGCTAATTATTAGGGGTTGTCGTAGTGGAATTTCCCAATCATGGTTAACAAAACCTCGGAGTTCATTTTTAGTGCGTGAAATAATTTTCTTCACTTACATTTATTATAGTTTTCAAATTTTTTTGCATACATGAACTATAAAATTTTCATTTTGTTCGGATCTTTTTGCCTTATATCTTTTTTGTTTACGAGAAAAATGGGTGTGTGAAAACTGCATTTTGGATCTGAAAAAAAATTTGAACAACCCAAATGGAAAATGCACAAAAGCCGAGAGATATAATTCCAAAAAGCATCTGTGATTTTTAAGGACAGGCAAAAAGTGTGCTGTTTGGCTCTGGTAAATATCCAACCACTTGAGAGTCTATTTTTTCTACTCCTTGATATATTTGGCGTCATTAGGCCACTTGCATGCTCAACATGTTTCTGGCATGCATATCCACCACATTTAAAGCATGTTAGGATCAGTTAGAAGTCCCCTCCCTATAAAATTCCATTAAGGTAATTATTAGGGGTTTTACTTGTTGAATTTCCCAAACATGGATAACAAAACCTTGGAGTTCATTTTTAGTGGATGAAATAATTTTCTTCACTTACATTTATTATAGTTTTCAAATTTTTTTGCATACATGAACTCTAAAATTTTAATTTTTTTGCGATCTTTTTGCCTTTTATCCTTTTTGTTTACGAAAAAAATGGGAGAGTCAAAACTCAAGTTTGCATCTAAAAAAAAATTTGAACATCCAAAATGAAAAACGCACAAATGCTGAGAGAGATAATTCCAAAATGTATCTGTGATTTTTAAGGATAGGCAAAAGTGGGTTGTTTAGCTCTCATAAATATAACACCTCTTGAGAATCTGATTTTTTCCACCCCTTGAAATTTTTAGCATCATTACGGCACTTGCATCCTCAACATGTTTCTGGCATGCATATCCACCACATTTAAAGCATGTTATGGTCAGTTAGAAGTCCCTTTCCTATAAAATTCAACCAAGCTAATTATTAGGGGTTGTACTAGTTGAATTTCCCAAACATGGATAACAAAACCTTGGAGTTTATTTTTATGTTCGCGAATTAAGTTTCTTCACTTACATTAATTACAGTTTTAAATTTTTTTTGCACACATGAACTCTAAAATATTCATTTTGTTACGATTTGTTTGGCTTATATCATTTTTGTTTACGAGAAAAATGGGAGAGTGAAAACTCAAGTTTGGATCTGAAAAAGAATTTTAACATCCAAAATGAAAAATGCACAAATGCTGAGAGAGATAATTCCAAAAAGTATATGTGATTTTTAAGGATGGGCAAAAAGTGGGTTGTTTGGCTCTGTTAAATATCCAACCACTTGAGAATTTGATTGTTTCTACTCCTTGAAATTTTTGGCATCATTAGGCCACTTACATCCTCAACATGTTTGAAGCATGCATATCCACCACATTTAAAGCATGTTAGGATCAGTTAGAAGTCCCTTTCCTATAAAATTCCACCAAGCTAATTATTAGGGGTTGTACTAGTGGAATTTCCCGAACATGGATAACAAAACATTGGAGTTAATTTTTAGTAAGTGAAATAATTTTCTTCACTTACATTTATTATAGTTTTCAATTTTTTTGGCATACATGAACTCTAAAATTTTCATTTTGTTGCGATCTATTTGCCTTTAACTTTTTTGTTAAGGAGAAAAATGGGAGAGTGAAAACTCTAGTTTGGATCTGAAAAAAAATTCGAACATCCAAAATGGGAAATGCACAAATGCTGAGACAGATAATTCCAAAAAGTATCTGTGATTTTTTAGGATTGGCAAAAAGTGGGTTGTTTGGCTCTGGTGAATATCCAACCACTTGAGAATCAGATTTTTTCTACTCTTTGAAATTTTTGGTATCATTAGGCCACTTGCATCCTCAACATTTTCTGGCATGCATATCTTCCACATTTAAAGCATGTTAGGAATAGATAGATGTTCCTTTCCTATAAAATTCCACCAAGTTAATTATTAGAGGTTGTATTAGCGGAATTTCCCGAACATGGATAACAAAATCATGAAGTTCATTTTTAGTGCGTGAAATAATTTTCTTCACTTACATTTATTATAGTTTTTTCAAATTTTTTTGCGAACTATTTGCATTAGATCTTTTTTTTTTACAAGAAAAAGAGAGAGTGAAAACTCAAGTTTGGATCTGAAAAAAAATTTTAACATCCAAAATGGAAAATGCACAAATGCTGAGTGTGATAATTCAAAAAAGTGTCTGTGATTTTTAAGGATAGGCAAAAAGTGGGTTGTTTGGCTCTGGTAAATATCCAATTAGTTGACAATCTGATTTTTTCTGCTCCTTGAAATCTTTGGCCTCATTAGGCCACTTCCTCAAATGTTTCATGCATGCATATCCACCACATTTAAAGCATGTTAGGATCGGTTAGAAGTCCATTTCCTATAAATTCCACCAAGCTAAATATTAGGGGTTGTACTAGTGGAATTTCCCAAACATGGATAACAAAACCATGGAGTTCATTTTTAGTGCGTGAAATAATTTTCTTCACTTATGTTTATTATAGTTTTCAAATTTTTTTGCATACATGAACTCTAAAATTTTGGTTTTTTTGCGATCTGTTTGCCTTATATCTTTTTTGTTTAAGAGAAAAATGGGAGAGTGAAAAATCATGTTTGGATCTGAAAAAAAAATTGAACATCCAAAATGGAAAATGCACAAATGCTGAGAGACATAATTCCAAAAAGTATTTGTGATTTTTAAGGACAGGGAAAAAGTGAGTTGTTTGGCTCTGGTAAATATCCAACCACTTGAGAATCTTATTTTTTCTACTTGAATTTTTTGGCATCATTAGGCCACTTGCATGCTCAATATGTTTTTGGCATGCATATCTACCACATTTAAAGCATGTCAGGATCAGTTTGAAGTCCCTTTCCTATATAATTCAACCAAGCTAATTATAAGGGGTTGTAGTAGTGGAATTTCCCAAACAAGGATAAAAAAACCTTGGAGTTCATTTTTAGTGCACCAAATCATTCTCTTCAGTTACGTTTATTATAGTTTTCAAATTTTTTTGCATACATGAACTCTAAAATTTTTATTTTGTTGCAATCTATTTGACTTATAACTTTTTTGTTTGCGAGAAAAATGGAAGAGTGAAAACTCAAGTTTGGATCTGAAAAAAAATTTGAACATCCAAAATGGAAAATGCACAAATACGGAGAGAAATAATTTCAAAAAGTATATGTGATTTTTAAGCATAGGAAAAAAGTGGGTTGTTTGGGTCTAGTAAATATCCAACCACTTGAGAATTTGTTATTTTCTACTCCTTGAATTTTTGGCATAATTAGCCACTTGCATTCTCAAAATGTTTCAGGCATGCATATCCACCACATTTAAAGCATGTTAGGATCAGTTAGAATTCCCTTTCCTATAAAATTCCACCAAGCAAATTATTAGGGGTTGTACTAGTGGTATTTCCTAAACATGGATAACAAAACCTTGGAGTTCATTTTTAGTACCTGAAATAATTTTCTTCACTTACGTTTACTATTGTTTTCAAAATTTTTTGCATACATGAACTCTAAAATTTTCGTTTTGTTGCAATCTGTTTGCCTTATATCTTTTTTGTTTGCAAGAAAAATGGGAGAGTGAAAACTCAAGATTGGATCTGAAAAAAAATTTCAACATCGAAAATGGAAAATGCATAAATGCTGAGAGAGATAGTTCCAAAAATTATCTGTGACTTTAAAGGATAGGCAAAAAGTGGGTTGTTTGGCTCTGGTAAATATCCAACTACTTGAGACTTTGATTTTTTCTACTCCTTGAATTTTTTGGCATCCTTAGGCCACTTGCATCCTCAACATGTTTCAGGCATGCATATCCACAACATTTAAAGCATGTTAGAATCAGTTAGAAGTCCCTTTCCTATAAAATTCCAGAAAGCAAATTATTAGGGGTTGTACTTGTGGTATTTCGTAAACATGGATAACAAAACCTTGGAGTTCATTTTTAGTGCCTGAAATAATTTTCTTCACTTACATTTATTTTAGTTTTCAGTTTTTTTGCATACATGAACTCTAAAATATTCATTTTGTTGCGATCTATTTGCCTTATATCTTTTTTGTTTACAAAAAAAAATGGGAGAGTGAAAACTCAAGTTTGGATTTGAAAAAAAGTTTAAACATCCAAAATGAAAAGCGCACAAATGCTGAGAGAGATAATTCCAAAAAGTATCTATGATTTATAAGGTTAGGCAAAAAGTGGGTTGTTTGGCTCTAATAAAATCCAACCACTTGGGAATCAGATTTTTGGCATCATTAGCCCACTTGCATCCTCAACATGTTTCTGCAATGCATATCCACCACATTTAAAGCATGTTAGGATCAGTTAGAAGTCTCTTTCCTATAAAATTCCACCATGCTAATTATTAGGGGTTGTACCAGTAGAATATCCCAAACATGGATAACAAAACCTTGGAGTTCATTTTTAATGCAGGAAATAAATTTCTTCATTTACATTTATTATAGATTTCAATTTTTTTTTGCATACATGAACTCTAATATTTTCATTTTGTTGCGATCTATTTGCCTTCTTATCTTTTTTTTTACGAGAAAATGGGAGAGTGAAAACTCAAGTTTGGATATAAAAAAAATTTTAACATCCAAAAAGGAAAATGCACAAATGCTGAGAGAGATAATTCAAAAAAGTATTTGTGATTTTTAAGTATAGGCAAAAAGTGGGTTGTTGGGCTCTTGTAAATATCTAACCACTTGAGAATCTTATTTTTTCTACTTCTTGAAACATCTGGCATCATTAGGCCATTTGCATCCTCAACTTGTTTCCGTCATGCATATCCACCACATTTAAAGCATGTTAGGATCAGTTAGAAGTCCCTTTATTATAAAATTCCACCAAGCTAATTATTAGGGGTTGTACTAGTGGAATTTCCCAAACATGGATAACAAAACCTTGGAGTTCATTTTTAGTGCATGAAATTAATTTCTTCACTTACATTTGTTATAGATTTCAATTTTTTTTTTGCATATATGAACTCTAATATTTTCATTTTGTTGTGATCTATTTGCCTTATATCTTTTTTGTGTACGAGAAAAATGGGAGAGTGAAAACTCAAGTTTGGATAAGAAAAAAAATTTGAACATCCAAAAAGGAAAATGCACAAATGCTGAGAGAGATAATTTCAAAAAGTATTTTTGATTTTTAAGGATAGGCAAAAAGTGGGGTGTTTTGCTCTTGTAAATATCCAACCACTTGAGAATCTGATTTTTTGTACTCCTTGAAATTTTTTGCATCATTAGGCAATTTGCATCCTCAACATGTTTCTGTCATGCGTATCCACCACATTTAAAGCATGTTAGGATCAGTTAGAAGTCCCTTTCCTATAAAATTCCACCAAGCTAATTATTAGGGGTTGTACTAGTGTAATTTCCCAAACATGGATAAGAAAACCATGGAGTTTATTTTTACTGCGTGAAATAATTTTCTTCACTTACATTTGTTATAGTTTTCAAATTTTATTGCATTCAAGAACTATAAAATTTTCATTTTGTTGCGATCTTTTTGCTTATATCTTTTTTGTTTAGGAGAAAAATGGGAGTGTGAAAACTGAAGTTTGGATCTGAAAAAAAATTTGAACAACCCAAATGGAAAATGCACAAAAGCTGAGAGTTATAATTCCAAAAAGTATCTGTGATTTTTAAGGACAGGGAAATAGTTGGCTATTTGGCTCTGGTAAATATCCAACCACTTGAGAGACTGATTTTTTCTACTCCTTGATATATTTGGCGTCATTAGGCCATTTGCTTGCTCAACATGTTTTTGGCATGCATATCCACCACATTTAAGGCTGGTTAGGATCAGTTAGAAGTCCCTTTCCTATAGAATTCCACCAAGCTAATTATTAGGGGTTGTACTAGTGGAATTTCCCAAACATGGATAGCAAAACCTTGGAGTTCATTTTTAGTGCGTGAAATAATTTTCTTCACTTAGATTTATTATAGTTTTCAAATTTTTTTGCATACATGAACTCTAAAATTTTCATTTTGTTGCGATCAATTTGCCTTATATCTTTTTTGTTTACGAGAAAAATGGGAGAGTAAAAACTCAAGTTTGGATCTTAAAAAAAATTTCAACATCCAAAATGGAAAATGCACAAATGTCGAGAGAGATAATTCAAAAAAGTATGTGTGATTTTTATGGTTAGGCAAAAGGTTGGTTGTTTGGCTCTGGTAAATATCCAACAACTTGAGAATAAGATTTTTGCTAGTCCTTGAAATTTTTGGCATCATTAGGCCACCTGCATGCTCAACATGTTTCTGCATGCATATCCACCAAATTTAAAGCATGTTAGGATCAGTTAGAAGTCCCTTCCCTATAAAATTCGACAAAGCTAATTTTTAGGGGTTTTACTTGTGGAATTTGTAAACATGGATAAAAAAACCTTGGAGTTCATTTTTAGTGCACGAAATAATTTTCTTCACTTACATTTATTATAGTTTTCAAATTTTTTTGCATACATGAACTCTAAAATTTAAATTTTTTTGCGATCTTTTTGCCTTTTATCTTTTTTGTTTACGAAAAAAATGGGAGAGTCAAAACTCAAGTTTGCATCTGAAAATAAATTTGAACATCCAAAATGGAAAACGCAAAATGGTGAGAGAGATAATTCCAAAATGTATCTGTGATTTTTAAGGACAGGCAAAAGTGGGTTGTTTAGCTCTCATAAATATCACACATATTAAGAATCTGGTTTTTTCCACTCCTTGAAATTTTTAGCATCATTAGGCCACTTGCATCCTCAACTTGTTTCTGGCAAGCATATCCACCACATTTAAAGCATGTTAGGATCAGTTAGAAGTCCCTTCCCTATAAAATTCCACCAAGCTAATTATTAGGGGTTGTACTAGTTGAATTTCCCAAACACGGATAACAAAACCTTGGAGCTTATTTTTATGTGCATGAAATAAGGTTCTTCACTTACATTTATTATAGTTTTAGAATTTTTTTCCATACATGAACTCTAAAATTTTCATTTTGTTGCTATCTGTTCGCCATATATCTTTTTTGTTTACGAGAAAAATGGGAGAGTGAAAACTCTAGTTTAGATCTAAAAAAAAAATTTGAATATCCAAAATGGAAAATGCACAAATGCTGAGAGACTTAATTCCAAAAAGTAACTGTGATTGTTAAGCACACACAAAAAGTGGGTTGTTTGGCTCTGGTAAATATCCAACCACTTGAGAATCTGATTTTTTCTACACCTTAAAATTTTTGGCATCATTAGGCCACTTGCATCCTCAACATGTTTCTGGCATGCATATCCACCACATTTAAAGCATGTTAGGATCAGTTAGAAGTCCCTTTCCTATAAAATTCAACCAAGCTAATTATTAGGGGTTGTTCTAGTGGAATTTCCCAAACATGGATTACAAAACCTTGGATTTCATTTTTAGTGCGAGAAATAATTTTCTTCACTTACATTTATTATAGTTTTAAATTTTTTTTGCACACATGAAATCTAAAATATTCATTTTGTTGCGATATGTTTGGCTTATATCATTTTTGTTTATGAGAAAAATTGGAGAGCGAAAAATCAAGTTTGGATCTGAACAAAAAAGTGAACATCCAAAATGGAAAATGCACAAATGCTGTGAGACATAATTCCAAAAAGTATCTATGATTTTTAAGGAAAGGGAAAAAGTGAGTTGTTTGGCTCTGGTAAATATCCAACCACTTGAGAATCTTATTTTTTCTACTCCTTGAAATTTTTGGCATCATTAGGCCCCTTGCATCCTTTACATGTTTGTGGCATGCATATCCACCACATTTAAAGCATCTCAGGTTCAGTTAGAAGTCCCTTTCCTATATAATTTAACCAAGCTAATTATTAGGGGTTGTAGTAGTGGAATTTCCTAAACATGGATAAAAAAACCTTGGAGTTCATTTTTAGTGCGCCAAATCATTCTCTTCACTTAAGTTTATTATAGTTTTCAAATTTTTTTACGTACATGAACTCTAAAATTTTTATTTTGTTGCAATCTATTTGGCTTATATCTTTTTTTTTTGCGAGAAAAATGGGAGACTGAAAACTCAAGTTTGGATCTGAAAAAAAGATTTGAACATCCAAAATGGAAAATGCACAAATACTGAGAGAGATAATTCCAAAAAGTATATGTGATTTTTAAGCATAGGCAAAAAGTGGGTTGTTTGGCTCTAGTAATTATCCAACCACTTGAGAATTTGTTTTTTTTCTACTCCTTGAAATTTTTGGCATAATTAGCCACTTGCATTCTCAACATGTTTCAGGCATGCATATCCACCACATTTAAAGCATGTTAGGATCAGTTAGAAGTCCCTTTCCTATAAAATTCCACCAAGCAAATTATTAGGGGTTGTACTAGTGGTATTTCCTAAACAAGGATAACAAAACCTTGGAGTTCATTTTTAGTGCCTGAAATAATTTTCTTCACTTACGTTTATTATTGTTTTCAATTTTTTTTGCATACATGAACGCTAAAATTTTCGTTTTGTTGCGATCTGTTTGCCTTATATCTTTTTTGTTTGCAAGAAAAATGGGAGAGTGAAAACTCAAGATTGGATCTGAAAAAAAATTTCAACATCCAAAATGGAAAATGCACAAATGCTGAGAGAGACAGTTCCAAAAATTATTTGGGACTTTAAAGGATAGGCAAAAATTGGGTTGTTTGGCTCTGGTAAATATCCAACTACTTGAGACTTTGATTTTTTCTACTCCTTGAAATTTTTGGCATCATTAGGCCACTTGCATCCTCAACATGTTTCAGGCATGCATATCCACCACATTTAAAGCATGTTAGGATCAGTTACAAGTCCCTTTCCTACAAAATTCCACAAAGCAAATTATTAGGGGTTGTAGTAGTGGTATTTCCTAAACATGGATAACAAAACCTTGGAGTTCATTTTTAGTGCCTGAAATAATTTTATTCACTTACGTTTATTTTAGTTTTCAATTTTTTTTGCATACATGAACTCTAAAATATTCATTTGGTTGCGATCTATTTGCCTTATATTTTTTTTGTTTACGAGAAAAATGGGAGAGTGAAAACTCAAAGTTTGGATCTGAAAAAAAATTTGAACATCCAAAATGGAAAAAGCACAAACGCTGAGAGAGATAATTCCAAAAAGTATCTGTGATTTATAAGGTTAGGCAAAAAGTGGGTTGTTTGGCTCTTGTAAATATCCAACCACTTGAGAATCTAATTTTTTCTACTCCTTGAAATTTTTGGCATCATTAGGCCATTTGCATCCTCAACATGTTTCTGTCATGCATATCCACCACATTTAAAGCATTTTAGGATCAGTTAGAAGTCCCTTTCCTATAAAATTCCACCAAGCTAATTATTAGGGTTGTACTAGTGGAATTTCCCAAACATGGATAACAAAACCATGGAGTGCATTTTTAGTGCGTGAAATAATTTTCTTCACTTACGTTTGTTATAGTTTTCAAATTTTTTTGCATACTTGAACTCAAAAATTGTTGTTTTTTGTGCGATCTGTTTGCCTTATATCTTTTTTGTTTAAGAGAAAAATGGGAGAGTGAAAAATCAAGTTTGGATCTAAAAAAAAAATTGCACATCCAAAATGGAAAATGCACAAATGCTGAGAGACATAATTCCAAAAAGTATCTGTGATTTTTAAGGACACGGAAAAAGTGAGTTGTTTGGCTCTGGTAAATATCCAACCACTTGTGAATCTTATTTTTTCTACTCCTTAAAATTTTTGGCATCATTAGGCCACTTGCATCCTCAACATGTTTTTGGCATGAGTATCCACCACATTTAAAGCATGTCAGGATCAGTTAGAAGTCCCTTTCCAATATAATTCAACCAAGCTAATTATTAGGGGTTGTAGTAGTGGAATTTCCCAAACATGGATAAAAAAACCTTGGAGTTCATTTTTAGTGCACCAAATCATTCTCTTCGCTTACGTTTATTATAGTTTTCAAATGTTTTTGCATACATGAACTCTATAATTTTTATTTTGTTGCAATCTATTTGACTTATATCTTTTTTGTTTGCGAGAAAAATGGGAGATTGAAAACTCAATTTTGGATCTGAAAAAAAATTGGAACATCCAAAATGGAAAATGCACAAATACTGAGAGAGATAATTCCAAAAAGTATATGTGATTTTTAAGCATAGGCAAAAAGTGGGTTGTTTGGCTCTAGTAAATATCCAACCAGTTGGGAATTTGTTCTACTCCTTGAAATTTTTGGCATAATTAGCCACTTGCATTCTCAACATGTTTCTAGCATGCATATCCACCACATTTAAAGCATGTTAGGATCAGTTAGAAGTCCCTTTCCTATAAAATTCCACCAAGCAAATTATTAGGGGTTGTACTAGTGATATTTCCTAAACATGGATAACAAAACCTTGGAGTTCATTTTTAGTGCCTCAAATAATTTTCTTCACTTATGTTTATTTTAGTTTTCAAATTTTTTTGCATATATGAACTCTAAAATTTTCATTTTGTTGCGATCTATTTGCCTTAAATCTTTTTTGTTTGCCTGAAAAATGGGAGAGTGAAAACTCTAGATTGGATCGGAAAAAAAATTTCAACATCCAAAATGGAAAATGCACAAATGCTGAGAGAGATAATTCAAAAAATTATCTCTGACTTTAAAGGATAGGCAAAAAGAGGGTTGTTGGGCTCTGGTAAATATCCAAGTACTTGAGAATTTGATTTTTTCTACTTGAAATTTTTGGCATCATTGGGCCACTTGCATCCTCGACATGTTTCATGCATGAATATCCACCACATTTAAAGCATGTTAGGATCTGTTAGAAGTCCCTTTCCTATAAAATTCCACGAAGCTAATTATTAGGGGTTGTACTAGTGGTATTTCCTAAACATGGATAACAAAACCTTGGAGTTCATTTTTAGTGACTGAAATAATTTTCTTCAAATACATTTATTACAGTTTTCAATTTTTTTTGAATACATGAACTCAAAAATTTTTATTTTGTTGCGATCTTTTTGCCATATATCTTTTATGTTTACGAGAAAAAATGGGAGAGTGAAAACTAAAGATTGGATCTGAAAAAAAATTTTAACATCCAAAATGGAAAATACACAAATGCTGAGAGAGATAATTCTAGAAAGAATCTGTGATTTTTAAGGATAGACAAAAGGTGGGTTGTTTGGCTCTGGTAAATATCCAACAGCTTAAGAATTTGATTTTTTCTACACCTTGAAATTTTTGGCATCATTAGGCCACTTGCATCCTCAACATGTTTCAGGAAAGCATATCCACCACACTTAAAGCATGTTAGGATCAGTTAGAAGTTCCTTTCCTATAAAATTCCACTGAGCTAATTATTAGTGGTTGTACTTGTGGAATTTCCCAAACATGGATAACAAAACCTTGGAGTTCATTTTTAGTGAGTGAAATAAGTTTCTTCACTTACATTTATTATAGTTTTAGAATTTTTTTTCATACATGAACTGTAAAATTTTCATTTTGTTGCAATCTGCTTGCGATATATCTTTTTTGTATACGAGAAAAATGGGAGAGTGAAAACTCTAGTTTGGATCTGAAAAAAAAATTGAACATAAAAAATGGAAAATGCACAAATGCTGAGTGAGATAATTACAAAAAGTATATATGATTTTAAGGATCGGCAAAACGTGGGTTGTTTAGCTCTAGTAAATATCCAACCACTTGAGAATCTAATTTTTTCTACTCCTTGATACTTTTGGCATCATTAGGCCACTTGCATCCTCAACATGTTTCTGGCATGCATATCCACCACATTTAAAGCATCTTAGGATCAGTTAGAAGTCCCTTTCCAATAAAATTCCACCAAGCTAATTATTAGGTGTTGTACTAATAGAATTTCCCAAACATGGATAACAAAACCTAGGAGTTCATTTTTAGAGCATGAGAAAAATTTCTTTCCTTACATTTTTTATTGTTTTCAATTTTTTTTTGCATACATGAACTCTAATATTTTCATTTTTTTGCGATCTATTTACCTTATATCTTTTTTGTCCACGTGAAAAATGGCAAGTTTCAATCTGAAAAAATAATTTTAACATCATAAATGGAAAATGCACTAATGCTGAGAGACTTAATTCCAAAAAGTATCTGTGATTTTTAAGGATACACAAAAAGTGGGTTGTTTCACTCTGGTAAATACCCAACCATTTGAGAATCTGATTTTTTCTACTCCTTGAAATTTTTGGCATCATTAGGCTTCTTGCATCCTCAACATGTTTCTGGCATCCATATCCACCACATTTAAAGCATGTTAAGATCAGTTAGAAGACCCTTTCCAATAAAATTCCACCAAGCTAATTATTAGATGTTGTACTATTAGAATTTCCCAAACATAGAGAACAAAACCTTGGAGCTCATTTTTACTGCGTGAAATAATTTTCTTCACTTACGTTTATCATAGTTTTCAATTTTTTTTTGCATACATGAACTCTAAAATATTCTTTTTGTTGCGATCTATTTTCCTTATATCTTTTTTGTTTACGAAAAAAATGGGAGAGTGAAAACTCAAGTTTTGATTTGAAAAGTAATTTGAACATCCAAAATGGATAATTTACAAATGCTTAGAGAGAAAATTCATAAAATATCTATGATTTTTAATGAAAGGCAAAAAGTGGGTTGTTAGGCTCTGGTAAATATCCAACCACTTGAGAATTTGATTTTTTCTACTCCTTGAAATTTATGGCATCATTAGGCCACTTGCATCCTCAACATGTTTCTGGCATGCATATCCACCACATTTAAAGCATGTTAGGATCAGTTAGAAGTCCCATTCCTATAAGTTCCACCAAGCTAATTATTAGGGGTTGTACTAATAGAATTTCCCAAACATGGATAACAAAACCTTGGAGTTCATTTTTAGTTTGTGAAATAACTTTCTTCACTTACATTTATTATAGTTTTCAAAATTTTTTGCATACATGGACTCTAAAATTTTCATTTTGTTGCGATCTATTTGCCTGATATCTTTTTTATTTTACAAGAAAAATGGGAGAGTGAAAACTCAAGTTTGGATATGAAAAAAAAATTAACTTCCAAAATGGAAAATGCACAAATGCTGAGAGAGATAATTCCAAAAAGTATCTGTGATTTTAAGGATAGGCAAAATGTGGGTTGTTTGGCTCTTGTAAATATCCAACCACTTGAGAATCTAATTTTTTCTACTCCGTGAAATTTTTGCCATTATTAGGCCAGTTGCATCCTCAACATGTTTCTTGCATGCATATCCAATGTTACGATCAGTTAGAAGTCCCTTTCCTATAAAATTCCACCAAGCTAATTATTAGGGGTTGTACTAGTGGAATTTCCCAAACATGGATAACAAAACCTAGGAGTTCATTTTTAGCACGGGAAATAATTTTCTTCACTTACATGTATTATAGTTTTCAAATTTTTTTGCTTACATGAACTCTGAAATTTTCATTTTCTTGCGATCTATTTGCCTTATATCTTTTTCGTTTACATGAAAAATGGGAGAGTGAAAACTCAAGTTTGGATCTGAAAAAAAATTTGAACATCGAAAATGGAAAATGCACAAAGGCTGAGAGAGATACTTCCAAAAAGTATCTGTGATTTTTAGGGATAGGAAAAAAGTGGGTTGTTTGGCTCTGATAAATATCCAACCACTTGAGAATTTGATTTTTTCAAATCCTTGAAATTTTTGGCATCATTAGGCGACTTGCATCCTCAACATGTTTCTGGCATGCATATCCACCACATTTAAAGCATGTTAGGATCAGTTAGAAGTCCCTTTCCTATAAAATTCCACCAAGCTAATTATTAGGGGTTGAACTTGTGGAATTTCCCAAACAGCGATAACAAAACCTTGGAGTTTGTTTTTAGTGCGTGAAAGTATTTTCTTCACTGACACTTATTATAGTTTTCAAACTTTTTTGCATACATGAACTCTAAAATTTTGATTTTGTTGCGATCTATTTGCCTTATATCTTTTTTGTTTACGAGAAAATTGGGAGAGTGAAAACTCAAGTTTGGATTTGAAAAAAAATTTGAACATCCAAAATGGAAAATTCACAAATGCTAAGAGAGATAATTCCAAAAAGTATCAGTGATTTTTAAGGATACGCAAAAAGTGGGTTGTTTGGCTTTGGTAAGTATCCAACCACTTGAGGATTTTATTTTTTCTACTCCTTGAAATTTTTGGCATCACTAGGCCACTTGCAGCCTCATCATGTTTCTAGCATGCATATCCACCACATTTAAAACATGTTAGGATCAGCTAGAAGTCATTTTCCTAAAAAATTCCACCCAGCTAATTATTAGGGGTTGTACTAGTGGTATTTCCTAAACATGGATAACAAAACCTTGGAGTTCATTTTTAGTGGCTGAAATAATTTTCTTCACTTACATTTGTTATAGTTTTCAAAATTTTTTGCACATATGAACTCAAAAAATTTCATTTTGTTGCGATCTTTTTGCCTTATATCTTTTATGTATACGAGAAAAAATGAGAGAGTGAAAACTCAAGTTTGGATCTGAAAAAAAAATTGAACACCAAAATGGAAAATCCACAAATGCTAAGAGAGATAATTGAAACAAGAATCTGTGATTTTTAAGGATAGACAAAAAGTGGGTTGTTTGGCACAGGTAAATATGCAACAGCTTAAGAATTTAATTTTTTCTACACCTTGAAATTTTTGGCATCCCCAACATGTTTCTGGCATGCATATCCACCACATTTAAAGCATGTTAGGATCAGTTAGAAGTCCCTTCCAATAAAATTCCACCAAGCTAATTATTAGTGGTTGTACTTGTGGATTTTCCCAAACATGCATAACAAAATCTTGGAGTTCATTTTTAGTGGGTGAAATAATTTTCTTCACTTACATTTATTATAATTTTCTTCACTTACATTTATTATAATTTTCAATTTTTTTTGCGTACATGAACTCTAAAATTTTCATTTTGTTGCGATCTATTTGCCTTATATCTTTTTTGTTTATGAGAAAAATGGGACACTAAAAAATCAAGTTTTGATCTGAAAAAATATTTGAACATCCAAAATGGAAAATGCACAAATGCTGAGAGAGATAATTTTAAAAAGTATCTGTGATTTTTAAGGATAGCCAAAAAGCTGGTTGTTTGGTTCTGGTAAATATCCAACCACTTGAGAATGTGATTTTTTCTACTCTTTGAAATTTTTGGCATCTAAAGGCCACTTGCATCCTCAACATGTTTCTGGCGTGCATATCCACCACATTTAAAGGATGTTAGGATCAATTAGATGTCCCTTTCCTATAAAATTCTACCAAGCTAATTATTAGGGGTTGTGGTAGTGGAATTTCCTGATCATGGTTAACAAAACCTTGGAGTTCATTTTTAGTGCGTGAAATAATTTTCTTCAGTTACATTTATTATAGTTTTCAAATTTTTTTGCATACATGTACTATAAAATCTTCATTTTGTTGCGATCTATTTGCCTTATATCTTATTTGTTTACAAAACAAATGGGAGAGTGAAAGCTCATGTTTGGTTCTGAAAAAAAATTTGAACATCCAAAATGGAAAATGCACAAATGCTGAGAGAGATAATTCCAAAAAGTACCTGTGATTTTTAAGGATGGGCAAAAAGTGGGTGGTTTGGCTCTGGTAAATATCCAACCACTTGAGAATCTGATTTGTTCTACTCCTTGAAATTTTTGGCTTCATTAGGCCACATATATCCTCAACATGTTTCTGGCAAGCATATCCACCACATTTAAAGCATGTTAGGACGAGTTAGAAGTCCCTTTCCTATAAAATTCCACCAAGTTAATTCTTAGGGGTTGTAATAGTGGAATTTCCCAAACATGGATAACAAAACCTTGGAGTTTATTTTTAGTGCGTCAAATAATTTTCTTTACTTACATTTATCATATTTTTCAAACTTTTTTGCATACACAAACTCTTAACTTTTCATTTTGTTGTGATCCTTTTGCTTTATATATTTTTTGTTATGAGAAAAATGGGAGGGTGAAAACTCAAGTTTGGATCTGAAAAAAAATTGAACATCCAAAATGGAAAATGCACAAATACTGGGAGTGATAACTCCAAAAATTATTTGTGATTTTAAAGGATAGGCAAAAACGTGGTTGTTTGGCTCTGGTAAATATCCAACAACTTGAGAATTTGATTTTTTTCTACTCCTTGAAAATTTTGGAATCATTTGGCCACTTGCATCCTCAACATGTTTCAGGCATGCATATCCACCACATTTAAAGCATGTTAGGATCAGTTAGCAGTCCCTTCACTATAAAATTCCACCCAGCTAATTATTAGGGGTTGTACTAGTGGTTTTTCCTAAACATGGATAACAAAACCTTGGAGTTCATTTTTAGTGCCTGAAATAATATTCTTCACTTACATTTATTTTATTTTTCAAATTTTTTTGCGTACATGAACTCAAAAAGTTTCATTTTGTTGCGATCTTTTTGCCTTATATCTTTTATGTTTACGAGAAAAAATGGGAGACAGAAAACTCAAGTTTGGATCAGAAAAAAAATTTGAAAATCAAAAATGGAAAATGGACAAATGCTGAGAGCGATAATTCAAAAAAGTATCTATGATTTTTAAGGATAGACAAAAAGTGGGTTGTTTGTGTTACGGTCCCGAGTCATGGATCGAGTAACACGGCGTGGGATTTGTGAATCCAGCACTCAGAATTTACTCACTTCACGTCAAGGGTCTGTGTATGAGTATTTCTCCTTAACCAATGCTTGGCCAGGAGGAAAGATCCTCTTTTGAGGGTCCTACCGAGTTGTTGTGCTAGGTAGAAGACCCCACAACAATGCTGACCTTGCTAGAGCAAGGTGCTCTCTTTCTTGGTCACGGCAAAGAGGGTTTGGCCCTCTTTGTTGCTGCTCTAGCTAAGAATGCAATCCTTCTTTCTTAAATAACTTGAAACAAGAGTTTGGGATAGATTAATACCTCTTCTTTGATGCTATGATCAGCTCCCACGTTGCACCAGGAATTGCTCAAGATTTGAGGATAAAAATCCTCACTTTGCTGCTTGGTAAGGGAGGAATTGGGCCTCTCTTGTTGCTGCTGCCAAGAAGGAGGATAGACCTCCTCTTTGGGCTCGGAAAAGGAGCAGGAAGCTCCTTTTCTTAATAGGGATGATGGTGGATGAATTTGGGTGAAGATGGATGGCAATGGAGGGTGAATGATAGGTTGGATTTTTGGAGTAAACCCTAAACTCGGGATCAAGAGGTGATCCCAACCTATTTAGACTAGGTTATTCTAAAATCTCAAAGCTTACCTATTTCATTCATACCTATCCCTTAAATAGGGAGCTTTAGGGTTAGGGTTACAATAATTTCCCATAATGCCCTTACATAAAAAGTAATTAGAAATAACTCCTACTTAAAACAATATAAGAAATAAATCCTACTTAAAACAATATTAGAAATAAATCCTACTCAAAGAAATATAAGAATTAAATCCTATTGAGTGAGTTGTTGTTGTCTTCTTCGTTGTGTGACTCGGTGTGCTATTGAGTCCACAACATCTGCCTCCCCATGGAGAAAGAGCTTGTTCTCAAGCTCAAAAGCTGGGTAGACTTGTTTGAAGATGTCCACACGTTCCCATGTTGCAGCATCAGGGTCAGTGTCCGTCCACTGAACGAGAATCTCCCAATGATCATTGGTCAGCCGTGCACGTAACACCGCAGCTGGGTTAAGAATAACCTCACCATGATCAACTGGTGGTAGGAATGGAGTGGATGTAGGCTGTGCTCCAGAATGCGGCTTCAAAAGAGAGACATGAAACACATCGTGAATTTTGGGGGTTTCCGGTAATTTGAGTTGATAGGCGACTGGTCCCATGCGTCGAAGAATGGGAAACGGTCCAAAAAATTGGGGTGAGAGCTTATGACGTGGAGGTCCCGCTAGAGACTGCTGACGGTAGGGCTGGAACCGTAGCCACACATACTTTCCAACCTCAAAAGAGACCTCACGGTGGCCTCTGTCGTATACATCCTTCATCCGAGCTTGGGCACGTCGTAGCCGTTCTGTGATATTCTGTAGCAGTAGATCCCTGTCTATGAGTGCCTGATCAATCGTGTCCACGCGGGTGGACCCTGGGTTGTACGAGAGGAGGCGAGGTGGATCCCGGCCATATATAACCCGAAAAGGAGTGGATTGCAATGCAGAGTGGAACGAAGTGTTGTAACAATATTCGGCCCACGGAAGCCATTGAACCCATTGCCGCGGACGATCCCCCACCAAGCACCGTAGATACATCTCGATGGTGCGGTTCACCACCTCAGTCTGCCCGTCTGTCTGTGGATGATAGGCGGAGGAGAACTTCAATTTTGTCCCACTCAAGCGAAATAGTTCCCGCCAAAAGGTGCTCGTGAAAACTGCATCTCTGTCACTCACAATGGATTCTGGAATGCCATGTAAGCGGACTATCTGCTCCAGGAAAGTCTGAGCAACCCGTGTTGCTGTATACGGATGAGCCATCGGTATAAAATGCCCGTACTTGGAGAATCGATCAACCACTACGAAAAGTATGGATTTGCCAGCTGACAGGGGTAGGCCTTCCACAAAATCCATTGAAATGTCGGCCCAAACCTGCGTTGGAAGGGCCAGAGGCTGGAGAAGACCGGCTGGACTCAAGTGCTCGGCTTTGTTGCACTGGCATACCTGACAGTCGCCAACATAAGTCACAATAGAGGCTTTCATGGCTTGCCAGTAAAAATCAGCTCGAATTCTGTGCAAGGTCTTCTGGATCCCCTCGTGTGTACTGTCGTGGTAGGCCGAGAGAATAACTGGAATCAACTCAGACTCAGGTGGAAGGAAAATCCGATGCTTATAATAAATAAGTGAATCCTGGATGGACCACTTCACATTCATTGTCCCTTCTGAGATCTGCTGATGCAGTTCCTGCAGTGCAGGGTTAGTAGCATGTGCTTCTCGCACCAAGTCCATAATGAGAAATCTCGGCTGGCTGATAGAATAGACCGACTGCTGATCTTCAAAACATCGTGACAAGGCATCTGCCGCCTTATTTAATCTCCCCGCACGATACTCCACTGAGAAGTCAAACCCAACAACTTACTGATCCAGTGTTGTTGTGGCGACGTCGTCAAACGCTGTTCTAGTAAGAATTTAAGGCTGTAGTGATCCGTGCGTATGAGAAAAGCCCGGCCCCAGAGATAAGGCCTCCAATGTTGGACCGCTTTGGCCAACCCAAGCAATTCGCGCTCATAGGCTGCCAGTTTGTGATGGCGGACTGCCAACTGTCTGCTAAAATAAGCAATAGGATGGCCCAGCTGCTGTAAAACGGCCCCCATGCCCACGCCCGAAGTGTCGCACTCTACCACGAATAATTCGTCGAAGTTGGGAAGTTGTAATACTGGCGTGGATGCGAGGGCAGCTTTGAGTGCCACAAATGATGTGGTGGCCCCTTCATTCCAAATAAAGGAATTTTTCTTGAGTAAACTCGTCAATGGTGCTGCCACTGGCCTATAGTTCTGAATAAATTTACGGTAGTAGCCCGCAAGACCCAGAAAACCCCATAATGCAGAACACGACTGTGGTTGCGGCCACTCATGAATAGCTCGGATCTTCTCGGGATCCACCGTAACCCCCTCATGTGAGATAATGTGTCCCAGATATCCCACGTGTGAAGCCGCAAAAGAACACTTGGAGTGTTTCAAATAGAGCTGATGTGCTCTTAACAAGTCGAAAACAATCCTCAAGTGTGCCAAGTGCTCCTCAACCGACTTGCTATATATCAAAATATCATTGAAAAATACAAGAACAAATTTTCGAAGATAGGGGCTAAATACCTCGTTCATCAAAGCTTGAAAAGTGGAGGGTGCATTGGATAACCCGAATGGCATGACGACGAACTCAAAGTGGCCATGGTGCGTGCGGAACGTCGTCTTCTAGATATCAGAGGGGTGCATCCGGACCTGATGGTATCCCGAACGGAGGTCAAGTTTAGTGAATAACCACTACCCGTGTAACTCATCCAGAAGCTCATCGACTACCGGAATCGGGAACTTGTCTTTTACTGTCTGCACGTTCAACTCCCGATAATCCACGCAGAACCTCCATGTCCCATCATGTTTCTTCACAAGTAAGACGGGTGAAGAGAACGGGGAGCGGCTGGGATGAATAAGACCTTGTTTCAACATCTCATGGCACTGACGCTCTATCTCATCCTTCTGAAGGTGTGGGTAATAGTATGGTCGCACGACCACTACCTCAGAACCTGGTTTCAGACAAATCCTGTGGTCACAGTGCCTCATGGGAGGCAACCCCGAAGGCTCCTAGAAGAGGTCATAGAACTCCTCAACCAGACCATCACTAGTACTGTCAGGCTGATCCTGTGTCTGCAAAGTGTGTATGCGGTGGGCCCTGTCCACCTGACGACCCTGTAAGAGCACCCGACTTCCAGCCAAATCAAAGCTCATGGTTAAAGCCGAAAAGTCCCACAGAATGGGCCCCAATGTTTGTAACCATTTAATGCCTAAAACCATATCAAATCCCACTAGGGGAATAACAAAAAATTCTGCATTAAATGAAGTAAATCCAATGGAAAAAGTTACCGCCTTACTAATCCCATAGCTAGGGACCTTCTCGCCATTGGCCACTAAGACGGTGGCTGTCGGATGAGTGTGTATCTGGAGCTGGAGATGCTGTGCGGCTGTCAAACTCAGAAAATTGTGTGTACTCCCCGAGTCTACTAGTCCCACCAGTTCTCGGTCAATGACATGAGCTCGGACTTGCATTGTAGTAGGCGATTTCTGCCCAGTAATAGCATGCAAGGATATCTCTGGTGGTTCCTCCTCGATAATATCCTCTGGTTCCTCTGGATCCTCTGAATCATCCATCTCGAGCCAAAATAATCGTTTACATTGGTGTCCGACCCGATACTGCTCATCGCAGTTATAACAGAGATTTTTGGACCGCCTTTCTGCCATCTCCGCACTCGTCAATTTTTTTATAAAGCTCGGTAGGGAATTACCAGGGCGGGGATCGGCTACCCGAGTCGTAGTCGAAGTGTGTCTGGATGGTGCTGCTGTAGATGTTCCCTGAGATGAATTATAGCGGCGCCCTTGCCACATGGAGGAAGTGTTCCTCTCACTCGACCAACCCGACTTACGTTGCTGCAACTGTTGTCGTTGTTCCATTGCTCGGGCCATATTCATGGCATGAGCTAGATCCGTGGGCATAAGGAGTTCTACCTCTAGCCGTAAATACTCATTGAGACCTGCTGTGAATAAGGAGACCTGCTGGTCAACCAATACCCTCTCTCCAGCACGAGCCAACTTTTCCTGGAAGAGTTTTTGATAGTGTTCCACCGAACCCGTTTGTCTCAATAGGACTAACTCTCCCAAGGGGTTGCTGTTGGCGGGAGGCCCAAATCTAACTGTGCATAGATTTTTAAATTCTCCCCAAGTCATTCCCGGTCTCTCTTTCTCTACTTGAGTCACCCATAACATGGCTTCATCTGTCATATGGAAAGAGGCTAGTTGCACCTTATCCCATTCAGTAGTCCCTTGGTTCAAAAAAAAATTTTCACATCTATGCAACCAAATTACGGGATCCACAGAACCATTGAAAGAGGGAAACTCTAACTTGGTGTACCTTGGGATTGTGCCTCCATGCTGAGGTGCTTGGACAGCAGTGCGCCCAGGCCACTGCTCCCCTCTTCTGTGATATGGTTGAGCAACCTCTCTCACCTCTGGACTCTGATGTCTCTCTGCCCTCAACTCCTGTAGCATGCTAATGATTCGGCTCATCTCTTCTTCCAAACCACAAACCTTTCCCAACACTGGTTGTGCTGTTTCAAGGCTATCTTCTATCTTTTGTATCCTGATTTGGATTTCTTCATTGCTGATATTATCCCCCATGTTACCCTGCTCTGATGCCAAGTTGTTACGGTCCCGAGTCATGGATCGAGTAACACGGCGTGAGATTTGTGAATCCAGCACTCAGAATTTACTCACTTCACGTCAAGGGTCTGTGTATGAGTATTTCTCCTTAACCAATGCTTGGCCAGGAGGAAAGATCCTCTTTTGAGGGTCCTACCGAGTTGTTGTGCTAGGTAGAAGACCCCACAACAATGCTGACCTTGCTAGAGCAAGGTGCTCTCTTTCTTGGTCACGGCAAAGAGGGTTTGGCCTTCTTTGTTGCTGCTCTAGCTAAGAATGCAATCTTTCTTTCTTAAATAACTTGAAACAAGAGTTTGGGATAGATTAATACCTCTTCTTTGATGCTATGATCAGCTCCCACGTTGCACCAGGAATTGCTCAAGATTTGAGGATAAAAATCCTCACTTTGCTGCTTGGTAAGGGAGGAATTGGGCCTCTCTTGTTGCTGCTGCCAAGAAGGAGGATAGACCTCCTATTTGGGCTCGGAGAAGGGGCAGGAAGCTCCTTTTCTTAATAGGGATGATGGTGGATGAATTTGGGTGAAGATGGATGGCAATGGAGGGTGAATGATAGGTTGGATTTTTGGAGTAAACCCTAAACTCGGGATCAAGAGGTGATCCCAACCTATTTAGACTAGGTTATTCTAAAATCTCAAAGCTTACCTATTTCATTCATACCTATCCCTTAAATAGGGAGTTTTAGGGTTAGGGTTACAATAATTTCCCATAATGCCCTTACATAAAAAGTAATTAGAAATAACTCCTACTTAAAACAATATAAGAAATAAATCCTACTTAAAACAATATTAGAAATAAATCCTACTCAAAGAAATATAAGAATTAAATCCTATTGAGTGAGTTGTTGTTGTCTTCTTCGTTGTGTGACTCGGTGTGCTATTGAGTCCACAACAGTTTGGCTCAGGTAAATATGCGACAGCTTAAGAATTGGATTTTTTCTACACCTTGAAATTTTTGGCATCATTTGGCTACTTGCATCCCCAACATGTTTTTGGCATGCATATCCACCACATTTAAAGCATGTTAGGTTCAGTTAGAAGTC
This sequence comes from Aristolochia californica, assembly GCF_029961685.1. Classification (NCBI taxonomy): domain Eukaryota; kingdom Viridiplantae; phylum Streptophyta; class Magnoliopsida; order Piperales; family Aristolochiaceae; genus Aristolochia; species Aristolochia californica. Next base: position 14,793,546 of record NW_027182257.1, on the reverse strand, counting down.
CCTTTCCAATAAAATTCCAACAAGCTAATTATTAGGGGTTGTACTAGTGTAATTTCCCAAACATGGATAAGAAAACCTTGGAGTTCTTTTTTAGTGCGTGAAATAATTTTCTTCACTTACATTTATTGTAGTTTTCAAATTTTTTAGCATACATGAACTATAAAATTTTCATTTTGTTGCGATCAATTTGCCTTATATCTTATTTCTTTATGAGAAAAATGGGAGAGTGAAAAATCAAGTTTGGATCTAAAAAAAAATTTTAACATCCAAAATGGAAAATGCACAAATGTTGAGAGAGTTAATTCGAAAAAGGGCATGTGATAAGGATTGGAAAAAAGTGGGTGGTTTGACTCTAGTAAATATCCAATCACTTGAGAATCTGATTGGTTCTACTCCTTGAAATTTTTGGCTTCATTAGGCCACTTGTATCCTCAACATGTTTCTGGCAAGCATATCCACCACATTTAAATTATGTTAGGATCAGTAATAAGTCCCTTTCCTGTAGAATTCCACCAAACTAATAATTAGGGGTTGTACTAGTGGAATTTCCCAAACATGGATAACAAAACCATGGAGTTCATTTTTAGTGCGTGAAATAATTTTCTTTACTTACATTTATTATAGTTTTCAAAATTTTTAGCATACATGAACTCTTAAATTTTCTTTTTGTTGCAATCTTTTTGCCTTATATCTCTATGATTACGAGAAAAAAGGGAGAGTGAAAACTCAAGTTTGGATCTGAAAAAAAATTTGAACATCCAAAATGGAAAATACACAAATGCTGAGAGAGATAATTCCAAAAAGTATCTGTGATATTTAAGGATAGGCAAAAAGTGGGTTGTTTGGCTCTGGTAAATATCCAACCACTTGATAATTTCATTTTTTCTACTCCTTGAAATTTTTGGCATCATTAGGCCACTTGCATCCTCAACATGTGTCTGGCATGCATATCCACCACATTTAAAGCATGTTAGGATGAGTTAGAAGTCACTTTCCTTTAAAATTCCACCAAACAAATTATTAGGGGTTGTATTAGTTGAATTTCCCAAACATGGATAACAAAACCTTGGAGTTTATTTTTAGTGCGTGAAACAATTTTTTTTGCTTACATTTATTATTGTTTTCAAATTTTTTTGCATACATGAACTCTAAAATTTTCATTTTGTTGCGATCTATTTGCCTGATATGTTTTTGTTTACGAGAAAAAATGGGAGAGTGAAAACTAAAGTTTGAATCTGAAAACAAATTTGAACATCCAAATGGAAAATGTACAAATTGTGAGATAGATAATTCCAAAAAGTATCTCATATGTTTAGGGATAGGGAAAAAGTGGGTTGTTTGGCTCTAGAAAATATTCAACCACTTGAGAATTTGATTTTTTCTACTCCTTGAAATTTTTGGCATCATTAGGCCACTTGCATCCTCAACTTGTTTCTGCCATGCATATCCACCACATTTAAAGCAAGTTAGGATCTGTTAGAGGTCCCTTTCCTATAGAATTCCACCCAGCTAATAATTTGGGGTTGTACTAGTGGAATTTCCCAAACATGGATAACAAAACCTCGGAGTTCATTTTTAGTGCGTGAAATAATTTTCTTCACTTACATTTATTGTTGTTTTCAATTTTTTTTGCATACATGAACTCTAAAATTTTCATTTTGTTGCAATCTATTTGCCTTATATCTTTTTTGCTTACGAGAAAATTAGGAGAGTGAAAACTCAAGTTTGGATCTGAAAAAAAATTTCAACATCCAAAATGGAAATTGCACAAATGTTGAGAGATATATTTCAAAAAAGTATGTGTGATTTTTATGAATAGGCAAAAAGTTGGTTGTTTGGCTCAAGTAAATATCCAACAACTTGAGAATAAGATTTTTTCTATTCCTTGAAATTTTTGGCATCATTAGGCCACTAGCTTGCTCAACATATTTCTGGCATGCATATCCACCACATTTAAAGCATGTTAGGATCAGTTAGAAGTCCCTTCCCTATAAAATTCCACTAACCTAAGTATTAGGGATTTTACTTGTGGAATTTCCCAAACATGGATAACAAAATATTGGAGTTCATTTTTAGTGCATGAAATAATTTTCTTCACTTACATTTATTATAGTTTTCAAATTTTTTTGCATACATGAACTCTAAAATTTTCATTTTGTTGCGATCTATTTGCCTTATACCTTTTTTGTTAACGAGAAAAATGGGAGAGTGAAAACTCAAGTTTGGATCTGAAAGAAAATTTTGAACATCCAAAATGGAAAAAGCACAAATGCTGAGAGAGATAATTCCAAAAAGTATCTGTGATTTTTTATGATAGGCAAAAAGTAGGTTGTTTGGCTCTGGTAAATATCCAACCACTTGAGAATCTGATTTTTTCTACTCTTTGAAATTTTTGGCATCATTAGGCCACTTGCATTCTCAACATTTTCTGGCATGCATATCCACAACATTTAAAGCATGTTAGGAACAGTTAGATATCCCTTTCCTATAAAATTCCACCAAGCTAATTATTATGGGTTGTACTAGCGGAATTTCCCAAACATGGATAACAAAACCTTGGAGTTCATTTTTAGTGCGTGAAATAATTTTCTTTACTTACATTTATTATAGTTTTTTCAAATTTTTTTGCATACACGAACTCTAAAATTTTCATTTTGTTGCGATCTATTTGCCTTATATCTTTTGTTTTTACGAGAAAAAGGGAGAGTGAAAACTCAAATTTGGATCTGAAAAAAAATTTGAACATCCAAAATGGAAAATGCACAAATGCTGAATGTGATAATTCCAAAAAGTATCTGTGTTTTTTAAGGATAGGCAAAAAGAGGGTTGTTTGGCACTGGTAATTATCCAACTAGTTTACAATCTGATTTTTTCTACTCCTTGAAATCTTTTTCATCATTAGGCCACTTCCATCCTCAACATGTTTCTGGCATGCATATCCACCACATTTAAAGCATGTTAGGATCAGTTAGAAGTCCATTTCCTATAAATTCCACGAAGCTAATTATTAGGGGTTGTACTAGTGGAATTTCCCAAACATGGATGACAAAACCATGGAGTTCATTTTTAGTGTGTGAAATAATTTTCTTCACTTACGTTTATAGTTTTCAAATTTTTTTGCATACTTAACTTCTATAATTTTTTTTTTTTTGCGATCAATTGCCTTATATCTTTTTTGTTTAAGATAAAAATAGGAGAGTGAAAAATCAAGTTTTGATCTGAAAAAAAATTTGAACCTCCAAAATGGAAAATACACAAATGCTGACTGACATAATTCCAAAAAGTATCTGTGATTTTTAAGGACAGGGAAAGAGTGAGTTGTTTGGCTCTTGTAAATATCCAACCACTTGAGAATGTTATTTTTGCTACTCCTTAAATTTTTTGGCATCATGAGGCCACTTGCATCCTCAACATGTTTCTTGCATGCATATCCACCACATTTAAAGCATGTTAGGATCAGTTAGAAGTCCCATTCCTAGAAAATTCAACCAAGCTAATTATTAGGTGTTGTACTAGTGGAATTTCCCAAAGATGGATAACAAAACCTTGGAGTTCATTCTTAGCGCACCAAATCATTCTCTTCACTTACATTTATTATAATTTCCAAATTTTTTTGCATACATGAACTCTAAAATTTTCATTTTGTTGCGATCTATTTGCCTTATGTCTTTTGTTTTACTAGAAAAAGGGAGAGTGAAAACTCAAGTTTGGATCTAAAAAAAAATTTAGCATCCAAAATGGAAAATGCACAAATGCTGAGTGTGATATTTCCAAAAAGTATCTGTGATTTTTAAGGATAGGCAAAAAGTGGGTTGTTTGGCACTGGTAATTATCCAACCAGTTTACAATCTGATTTTTTCTACTCCTTGAAATCTTTGGCATCATTCGGCCACTTCCGTCCTCAACATGTTTCTGGCATGCATATCCAACACATTTAAAGCATGTTAGGATCAGTTAGAAGTCCATTTCCTATAAATTCCACGAAGCTAATTATTAGGGGTTGTACTAGTGGAATTTCCCAAACATGGGTAACAAAACCATGGAGTTCATTTTTAGTGCGTGAAATAATTTTCTTCACTTACGTTTATTATAGTTTTCAAATTTTTTTGCATACTTAACTTCTATAATTTTTATTTTTTTGCGACCAATTTGCCTTATATCTTTTTTGTTTAAGAGAAAAATAGGAGAGTGAAAAATCAAGTTTTGATTTGAAAAAAAATTTGAACCTCCAAAATGGAAAAAAACACAAATGCTGAGTGAGATAATTCCAAAAAGTATCTGTGATTTTTAAGGACAGGGAAAAAGTGAGTTGTTTGGCTCTTGTAAATATCCAACCACTTGAGAATGTTATTTTTTCTACTCCTTAAAATGTTTGGCATCATGAGGCCACTTGCATCCTCAACATGTCTCTTGCATGCATATCCACCACATTTAAAGCATGTTAGGATCAGTTAGAAGTCCCTTTCCTATAAAATTCAACCAAGCTAATTATTAGGGGTTGTACTAGTGGAATTTCCCAAACATGGATAACAAAACCTTGGAGTTCATTCTTAGCGCACCAAATCATTCTCTTCACTTACGTTTATTATAGTTTCCAAATTTTTTTGCATACATGAACTCTAAAATTTTCATTTTGTTGCGATCTATTTGCCTTATATCTTTTGTTTTTACGAGAAAAAGGGAGAGTGAAAACTCAAGTTTGGATCTGAAAAAAAATTTTAGCTTCCAAAATGGAAAATGCACAAATGCCGAGTGTGATAATTCCAAAAAGTATCTGTGATTTTTAAGGATAGGCAAAAAGTGGGTTGTTTGGCACTGGTAATTATCCAACTAGTTTACAATCTGATTTTTTCTACTCCTTGAAATCTTTGGCATCATTAGGCCACTTCCATCCTCAACATGTTTCTGGCATGCATATCCACCACATTTAAAGCATGTTAGGATCAGTTAGAAGTCCATTTCCTATAAATTCCACAACGCTAATTATTAGGGGTTATACTAGTGGAATTTCCCAAACATGGATAAGAAAACCATGGAGTTCATTTTTAGTGCGTGAAATAATTTTCTTCACTTACGTTTATTATAGTTTTCAAATTTTTTTGCATACTTAACTTCTATAATTTTTATTTTTTTGCGATCAATTTGCCTTTTATCTTTTTTGTTTAAGAGAAAAATAGGAGAGTGAAAAATCAAGTTTTTGATTTGAAAAAAAAAATTGAACCTCCAAAATGGAAAATACCCAAATGCTGAGTGAGATAATTCCAAAAAGTATCTGTGATTTTTAAGGATAGGGAAAAAGTGAGTTGTTTGGCTCTTGTAAATATCCAACCACTTGAGAATGTTATTTTTGCTACTCCTTAAATTTTTTGGCATCATGATGCCACTTGCATCCTCAACATGTTTCTTGCATGCATATCCACCACATTTAAAGCATATTAGGATCAGTTAGAAGTCCCTTTCCTATAAAATTCAACCAAGCTAATTATTAGGGGTTGTACTAGTGGAGTTTCCCAAACATGGATAACAAAACCTTGGAGTTCATTCTTAGCGCACCAAATCATTCTCTTCACTTACGTTTATTATAGTTGCCAAATTTTTTTGCATACATGAACTCTAAAATTTTCATTTTGTTGCAATCTATTTGCCTTATATCTTTTGTTTTTACGAGAAAAAGGGAGAGTGAAAACTGAAGTTTGGATCTGAAAAAAAATTTTAGCATCCAAAATGGAAAATGCACAAATGCTGAGTGTGATAATTCCAAAAAGTATCTGTGATTTTTAAGGATAGGCAAAAAGTGGGTTGTTTCGCACTGGTAATTATCCAACTAGTTTACAATCTGATTTTTTCTACTCCTTGAAATCTTTGGCATCATTAGGCCACTTCCATCCTCAACATGTTTCTGGCATGCATATCCATCACATTTAAAGCATGTTAGGATCAGTTAGAAGTCCATTTCCTATAAATTCCACGAAGCTAATTATTAGGGGTTGTACTAGTGGAATTTCCCAAACATGGATAACAAAACCATGGAGTTCATTTTTAGTGCGTGAAATAATTTTCTTCACTTACGTTTATTACAGTTTCCAAATTTTTTTGCATACTTAACTTCTGTAATTTTAATTTTTTGCGATCAATTTGCCTTATATCTTTTTTGTTTAAGAGAAAAATACGAGAGTGAAAAATCAAGTTTTGATCTGAAAAAAAATTTCAACCTCCTAAATGGAAAATACACAAATGCTGAGTGACATAATTCTAAAAAGTATCTGTGATTTTTAAGGCCAGGGAAAAAGTGAGTTGTTTGGCTCTTGTAAATATCCAACCACTTGAGAATGTTATTTTTGCTACTCCTTAAAATTTTTGGCATCATGAGGCCACTTGCATCCTCAACATGTTTCTTGCATGCATATCCACCACATTTAAAGCATGTTAGGATCAGTTAGAAATCCCTTTCCTATAAAATTCAACCAAGCTAATTATTAGGGTTTGTACTAGTGGAATTTCCCAAACATGGATAACAAAACCTTGGAGTTCATTCTTAGCGCACCAAATCATTCTCTTCACTTACGTTTATTATAGTTTCCAAATTCTTTTGCATACATGAACTCTAAAATTTTCATTTTGTTGCGATCTATTTGCCTTATATCTTAATTGTTATGCGAGAAAAATGGGAGAGTGAAAACTTGAGTTTGGATGCGAAGAAAAATTTGAACATCCAAAATTGAAAATGCACAAATACTGAGAGAGATAATTCCAAAAAGTATATGTGATTTTTAAGGATAGGACAAAAGTGGGTTGTTTGGCTCTAGTAAATATCCAACCACTTGAGAATTTGTTTTTTTCTACTCCTTGACATATTTTGCATAATTAGCCACTTGCATCCTCAACATGTTTCAAGCAAGCATATCCACCACATTTAAAGCATGTTAGGATCAGTTAGAAGTCCCTTTCCTATAAAATTCCACCAAGCAAATTATTTGGGGTTGTACTAGTGGTATTTTGTAAACATGGATAACAAAACCTTGGAGTTCATTTCTAGTGCCTGAAATAATTTTCTTCACTTACGTTTATTTTAGTTTTCAAATTTTTTTACATACATGAACTCTAAAACTTTCATTTTGTTGGGATCTGTTTGTCTTATATCTTTTTTTTTCGCAAGAAAAATGGGAGAGTGAAAACTCAAGATTGGATCTGAAAAAAAAATTCAACATCCAAAATGGAAAATGCAGAAATGCTGAGAGAGATAATTCCAAAAATTATCTGTGATTTTAAAAGATAAGCAAAAAGTGCTTTGTTTGGCTCTCGTAAATATCCAACTACTTGAGAATTTGATTTTTTCTACTCCTTGAAACTTTTGGCATCATTAGGCCACTTGCATCCTCAACATGTTTCATGCATGCAAATCCACCACATTTAAAGCATGCTAGGATCAGTTAGAAGTCCCTTTCCTATAAAATTCCACCAAGCTAATTATTAGGGGTTGTAGTACTGGAATTTCCCAAACATGGATAACAAAACCTTGGAGGTCATTTTTAATGTGTGAAATAATTTTCTTCATTTACATATATTATAGTTTCCAAATTTTTTTGTATACATGTACTCTAAAATTTTCATTTTGATGCGATCTGTTTGCCTTATATCTTTTTTGTTTACAAAAAAAATGGGAGAGTGAAAACTCAAGTTTTGATTTGAAAAAAAATTTGAACATCCAAAATGCAAAACGCACAAATGCTGAGAGAGATAATTCCAAAAAGTATCTGTGATTTAGAAGGTTAGGCAAAAAGTGGGTTGTTTGGCTCTAGTAAATTCCAACCACTCGGGAATCTGATTTTTGGCATCATTAGGCCACTTGCATCCTCAACATGTTTTTCCAATGCATATCCACCACATTTAAAGCATGTTAGGATCTGTTAGAAGTCCCTTTCCTATAAAATTCCACCAAGCTAATTATTAGGGGTTGTACTAGTGGAATATCCCAAACATGGATAATAAAACCTTGGAGTTCATTTTTAGTGCATGAAATAAATTTCATCACTTACATTTATTATAGATTTCAATTTTTTTTTGCATTCTTCAACTCTAATATTTTCATTTTGTTGCGATCTATTTGCCTTATATCTTTTTTGTTACGAGAAAAATGGGAGAGTGAAAACTCAAGTTTGGATCTAAAAAAAAATCGAACATCCAAAAAGGAAAATGCACAAATGCTGAGAGAGATAATTCCAAAAAGTATTTGTGATTTTTAAGGATAGGCAAAAAGTGGGTTGTTTGGCTCTTGTAAATATCCAACCACTTGAGAATCTGAATTTTTCTACTCCTTGAAATTTTTGGCATCATTAGGCCATTTGCATCATCAACTTGTTTCTGTCATGCATATCCACCACATTTAAAGCATGTTAGGATCAGTTAGAAGTCCCTTTATTATAAAATTCCACCTAGCTAATTATTAGGGGTTGTACTAGTGGAATTTCCCAAACATGGATAACAAAACGTTGGAGTTCATTTTTAGTGCATGAAATAAATTTCTTCACTTTCATTTATTATAGATTTCAATTTTTTTTTGCATACAAGAACTTTAATATTTTCATTTTGTTGCGATCTATTTGCCTTATATCTTTTTTGTTTACGAGAAACTTGGGAGAGTGAAAACTCAAGTTTGGATTTGAAAAAAAATTTGAACATCCAAAAAGGAAAATGCACAAATGTTGAGAGAGATAATTCCAAAAAGTATTTGTGATTTTTAAGGATAGGCAAAAAGTGGGTTGTTTTGCTCTTGTAAATATCCAACCACTTGAGAATATGATTTTTTCTACTCCTTGAAATTTTTGGCAGCATTAGGCCATTTGCATCCTCAACATGTTTCTGTCATGCATATCCACCACATTTAAAGCATGTTAGGATCAGTTAGAAGTCCTTTTTCCTATAAAAGTCCACCAAGCTAATTATTAGGGGTTGTACTAGTGTAATTTCTCAAACATGGATAAGAAAACCATTGAGTTTATTTAGTGCGTGAAATAATTTTCTTCACTTACATTTATTATAGTTTTCAATTTTTTTTGCATACATGAACTATAAAATTTCATTTTGTTGTGAACTTTTTGCCTTATATCTTTTTTGTTTACGAGAAAAATGGGAGTGTGAAAACTGAAGTTTGGATTTGAAAAAAAATTTGAACAACCCAAATGGCAAAATGCACAAATGCTGAGAGATATAATTCCAAAAAGTATCCGTGATTTTTAAGGATAGGCAAAAGTGGGCTGTTTGGCTCTCGTAAATATGCAACCACTTGAGAGTCTGATTTTTTCTACTCCTTGATATATTTGGCGTCATTAGGCCACTTGCATGCTCAACATGTTTCTGGCATGCATATCCACCAAATTTAAGGGTCGTTGGGATCAGTTAGAAGTCCCTTTCCTATAGAATTCCACCAAGCTAATTAATAGGGGTTGTAGTAGTGGAATTTCCCAAACATGGATAACAAAACCTTGGAGTTCATTTTTAGTGCGTGAAATAATTTTCTTCACTTACATTTATTATAGTTTTAAAATTTTCTCGCATACATGAACTCTAAAATTTTCATTTTGTTGCGATCTATTCGCCTTATATCTTTTTTGTTTACAAGAAAAATGGGAGAGTGAAAACTCAAGTTTGGATCTGAAAAAAAATTTCATCATCCATTTTTTTCAGCATCCAAAATGGAAAATGCACAAATGTTGAGAGGGATAATTTAAAAAAGTATGTGTGATTTTTATGGATAGGCAAAAAGTTGGTTGTTTGGCTCTTCTAAATATTCAACTACTTGAGAATAAGATTTTTCCTACTCCTTGAAATTTTTGGCATCATTAGGCCACTTGCATGCCCAACATGTTTCTGGCATGCATATCCACCACATTTAAGGCATTTTAGGATCAGTTAGAAGTCCCTTCCCAATAAAATTCCACTAAGATAATTATTAGGGATTTTACTTGTGGAATTTCCCAAACATGGATAAGAAAACCTTGGAGTTCATTTTTAGTGCATGAAATAATTTTCTTCACTTACATTAATTATAGTTTTCAAATTTTTTTGCATACATGAACTCTAAAATTTTAATTTTCTTGCGATCTTTTTGCCTTTTATCTTTTTTGTTTACGAAAAAAATTGGAGAGTCAAAACTCAAGTTTGCATCTAAAAAAAAATTTGAACATCCAAAATGGAAAACACACAAATGCTAAGAGAGATAATTCTTGAATGTATCTATGATTTTTAAGGATGGGCAAAAGTGGGTTGTTTAGCTCTCGTAAATATCACACCTCTTGAGAATCTGATTTTTTCCACTCCTTGAAATTTTTAGCATCATTAGGCCACTTGCATCCTCAACATGTTTCTGGCATGCATATCCACCACATTTAAAGCATGTTAGGATCAGTTAGAAGTCCCTTTGCTATAAAATTCCACCAAAGTAATTATTAGGGGTTGTACTAGTTGAATTTCCCAAACATGGATAACAAAACCTTGGAGTTTATTTTTATGTGCGTGAAATAAGTTTCTTCACTTACATTTATTATAGTTTTACAAATTTTTTCCATATAGTACTCTAAAATTTTCTTTTTGTTGCTATCTTCTTGCCATATATCTTTTTTGTTTACGAGAAAAATGGGGAAGTGAAAACTCTAGTTTGGATCTGAAAAAAAATTTGAATATACAAAATGGAAAATGTACAAATGCTGAGAGACTTAATTCCAAAAAGTATCTGTGATTTTTTAGCATAGGCAAAAAGTGGGTTGTTTGGCTCTAGTAAATATTCAACCACTTCAGAATCTGATTTTTCCTACACCTTAAAATTTTAGGCATCATTAGGCCACTTGCATCCTCAACATGTTTCTGGCATGCATATCCACCACATTTAAAGCATGTTAGGATCAGTTAGAAGTCCCTTTCCTATAAAATTCAACCAAGCTAATTATTAGGGGTTGTACTAGTGGAATTTCCCAAACATGGATTTCAAAACCTAGGAGTTTAATTTTAGTGCGTGAAATAATTTTCTTCACTTACATTTATTATAGTTTTCAAATTTTTTTGCACACATGAACTCTAAAATTTTCATTTTGTTGTGATCTGTTTGCCTTATATCAGTTTTGTTTACGAGAAAAAAGGGAGAGTGAAAACTCAAGTATGGATCTGAAAAAAAAATTTAACATCCAAAATGGAAAATGCACAAATGCTGAGAGAGATAATTCCAAAAAGTATATGTTATTTTTAAGGATGAGCAAAAAGTGGGTTGTTTGGCTCTGGTAAATAACCAACAGCTTAAGAATTTGATTTTTTCTACACCTTGAAATTTTTGGCATCATTAGGCCACTTGCATCCTCAACATGTTTCAGGAAAGCATATCCACCACGCTTAAAGCATGTTAGGATCAGTTAGAAGTCCCTTTCCTATAAAATTCCACCAGGCTAATTATTAGGGGTTGTACTAGTGGAATTTCCCGAACATGGATAAAAAAACCTTGGAGATAATTTTTAGTGCGTGAAATAATTTTCTTCACTTACTTTTATTATAGTTTTCAAATTTTTTTGCATACATGAACTCTAAAATTTTCATTTTGTTGTGATCTATTTGCCTTATATCTTTTTTGTTAACGAGAAAAATGGGAGAGTGAAAATTCAAGTTTGGATCCGAAAAAACAATTTGAACATCCAAAATGGAAAATGCACAAATGCTGTGAGAGATAATTCAGAAAAGTATCTGGGATTTTTTTGGATAGGCAAAAAGTGGGTTGTTTGGCTCTGGTATATCCAACCACTTGAGAATTTGATTTGTTCTACTCTTACAAATTTTTGGCATCATTAGGCCACTTGCATCCTCAACATTTTCGGGCATGCATATCCACCACAGTTAAAGCGTGACAGGAACAGTTAGATGTCCCTTTCCTATAAAATTCCAGCAAGCTAATTATTAGGGGTTGAACCAGCGGAATTTCCTAAACATGGATAACAAAACCTTGGAGTTCATTTTTAGTGCGTGAAATAATTTTCTTCACTTATATTTATTATAGTTTTTTCAAATTTTTTTGCATACATGAACTCTAAAATTTTTATTTTGTTGCGATCTATTTGCCTTATATCTTTTTTTTACGAGAAAAATGGAGAGTAAAAGCCCAAGTTTGTATCTGAAAAAAATTTTAACATCCAAAATGGAAAATGCATAAATGCTGAGTGTGATAATTTCAAAAAGTATCTGTGATTTTTAAGGATAGGCAAAAAGTGGGTTGTTTGGCTCTGGTAAATATCCAACCACTTGAGAATCTGATTTTTTCTACTCCTGGAAATGTTTGGCATCATTAGACCACTTTCATCCTCAACATGTTTTTGGCATGCATATCCACCACATTTAAAGCATGTTAGGAATCAGTTAGAAGTCCATTTCCTATAAATTCCACCAAGCTAATTATTAGGGGTTGTACTAGTGGAATTTCCCAAACATGGATAACAAAACCATGGAGTTCATTTTTAGTGCGTGAAATAATTTTCTTCACTTACGTTTGTTATAGTTTTCAAATTTTTTTGCATACTTAAACTATAAATTTTTTGTTTTTTTGCGATCTGTTTGCCTTATATATTTTTTGTTTAAGAGAAAAATCGGAGAGTGAAAAAGCAAGTTTTGATCTGAAAAAAATTCGAACATCCAAAATCGAAAATGCACAAATGCTGAGAGTATTATTCCAAAAAGTATCTTTGATTTTTAAGGACAGGGAAAAAGTGAGTTGTTTGGCTCTGGTAAATATCCAACCACTTGAGAATCTTATTTTTTCTACTCCAAATTTTTGGCATCATTAGGCCACTTGCATCCTCAACATGTTTCTGGCACGCATATCCACCACATTTAAAGCATGTTAGGATCAGTTAGAAGTCCCTTTCCTATAAAATTCAACCAAGCTAATTATTAGGGGATGTACTAGTGGAATTTCCCAAACATGGATAACAAAACCTTATAGTTTTCAATTTTTTTTTGCATACATGAACGCTAAAATTTTCATTTTGTTGCGATCTATTTGCTTTATATCTTTTTTCTTTGCGAGAAAAATGGGAGAATGAAAACTCAAGTTTGGATCTGAAAAAAAATTTGAACATCCAAAGTGGAAAATGCACAAATACTGAGAGAGATAATTCCAAAAAGTATATGTGATTTTTAAGGATAGGCAAAAAGTGGGTTGTTTGGCTCTTGTAAATATCCAACCACTTGAGAATTTTTTTTTTCTACTCGAAATTTTTTGCATAATTAGCCACTTGCATCCTCAACATGTTTCAGGCGTGCATATCCACCACATTTAAAGCATGTAAGGATCAGTTAGATGTCCCTTTCCTATAAAATTCCACCAAGCTAATTATTAGGGGTTGTACTAGTGTAATTTCCCAAACATGGATAAGAAAACCTTGGATAGGCAAAAAGTTGGTTGCTTGGCTCTGGTAAATATCCATCTACTTGAGAATAAGATTTTTTCTACTCCTTCAAATTTTTGGCATCATTAGGCGACTTGCATGGTCAACATATTTCTGGCATGCATATCCACCACATTTAAACAATATTAGGATCAGTTAGAAGTCTCTTCCCTATAAAATTCCACTAAGCTAATTATTAGGGGTTTTACTTGTGGAATTTCCTAGACATGGATAACAAAACCTTGGAGTTCATTTTTAGTGCATGAAATAATTTTCTACACTTACATTTATTATAGTTTTAGAAATTTTTTCCATACGTGAACTCTAAAATTTTCAATTTGTTGCTATGTGCTTGCCATATATCTTTTTTGTTTACGAGAAAAATGCGAGACTGAAAACTCAAGTTTGGATCTGAAAAAAAATTTGAATATCCAAATTGGAAATGCAAAAATTTTGAGAGACTTAATTCCAAAAAGTATCTGTGATTTTTAAGGATACGCGAAAAGTTGCTTGTGTGGCTCTGGTAAATATCCAACCACTTGAGAATCTGATTTTTTCTACACGTTAAAATTTTTGGCATCATTAGGCCACTTGCATCCTCAACATGTTTGTGGCATGCATATCCACCACATTTAAAGCATGTTAGGATCAGTTAGAAGTCCCTTTCCTATAAAATTCAACCAAGCTATTTATTAGGGGTTGTACTAGTGGAATTTCCCAAACATGAATAACAAAACCTTGGAGTTCATTTTTAGTGCACCAAATCATTCTCTTCATTTTTGCGAGAAAAGTGGGAGAATGAAAACTCAAGTTTGGATCTGAAAAAAAGTTGAACATCCAAAATGGAAAATGCACACATACTGAGAGAGATAATTCCAAAAAGTATATGTGATTTTTAAGGATAGGCAAAAAGTGGGTTGTTTGGCTCTAGTAAATATCCAACCACCTGAGTATTTGTTTTTTTTCTACTCCTTGAAATTTTTGGCATATTTAGCCACTTGCATCCTCAACATGTTTCAGGCATGCATATCCACCACATTTAAAGCAAGTTAGGATCAATTAGAAGTCCCTTTCCTATGAAATTCCACCAAGCAAATTATTAGGGGTTGTAGTAGTGGTATTTCGTAAACATGGATAACAAAACCTTGGGGTTCATTTTTAGTGCTTGAAATAATTTTCTTCACTTACGTTTATTATAGTTTTCAAATTTTTTTGCATACATGAACTCTAAAATTTTCATTTTGTTCCGATCTGTTTGCCTTATATCTTTTTTGTTTGTAAGAAAAATGGGAGAGTGAAAACTCTAGATTGGATCTGAAAAAAATTTCAACATCCAAAATGGAAAATGCACAAATGCTGAGAGAGATAATTCCAAAAATTATCTGTGATTTTAAAGGATACGCAAAAAGTGGGTTGTTTGGCTCTGGTAAATATCCAACTACTTGAGAATTTGATTTTTTCTTCTCCTTGAAATTTTTGGCATCATTAGGCCACTTGCATCCTCAACATGTTTCAGGCATGCATATCCACCACATTTAAAGCATGTTAGGATCAGTTAGATGTTCTTTTCCTATAAAATTCCACCAAGCTAATTATTATGGGTTGTACTAGTGGTATTTTCTAAACATGGATAACAAAACCTTTGAATTCATTTTTAGTGCCAGAAATATTTTTTTTCACTTACATTTATTATAGTTTTCAATTTTTTTGTAAAACATGAACTCAAAATTTTTCATTTTGTTGCGTTCCTTTTGCCATATTTCTTTTATGTTTACGAGAATAAATGGGAGAGTGAAATCTCAAGTTTGGATCTGAAAAAAAGTTTGAACATCCAAAATCGAAAATGCACAAATGCTGAGAGAGATAATTCCAAAAAGTATCTGTGATTTTTAAGGATACAGAAAAAGTGGGTTGTTTGGCTCTGGTAAATATCCAACAGATTAAGAATTTGATTTTTTCTACACCTTGAAATTTTTGCAATCATTAGGCCACTCTCATCCTCAACATCTTTCTGGCATGCATATCCACCACATTTAAAGCATGTTAGGATCAGTTAGAAGTCCCTTTCCTATAAAATTCAACCAAGCTAATTATTAGGGTTGTACTAGTGGAATTTCCCAAACATGGATAACAAAACCTTGGAGTTCATTTTCAGTGCGTGGAATAATTTTCTTCACTTACATTTATTATATATTTTTTTGCATAGATGAACTCTTAAATATTCTTTTTCTTGCGATCTATTTGCCTTATATCTCTTTTGTTTACGAAAAAAATGTGAGAGTGAAAAGACAAGTTTGCATTTGAAAAAAAATTTGAACATTCAAAATGGCAAACGCACAAATGCTGAGAGACTTAATCCCAAAAAGTATCTGTGATTTTTAAGAATAGGCAAAAGTTGGTTGTTTGCTCTCGTAAATATCACACACCACATGAGAATCTGATTTTTTCTACTCCTTGAAATTTTTAGCATCATTAGGCCACTTGCATCCACAACATGTTTCTGGCATGCATATCCACCACATTTAAAGCATGTTAGGATCAGTTAGACGTCCCTCACCTATAAAATTCCACCAAGCTAATTATTAGGGGTTGTACTTGTGGAATTTCCCAAACATGGATAACAAAACCATGGACTTTATTTTTATCTGCGTGAAAGAAGTTTCTTCACTTACATTTATTATAGTTTTTGAATTTTTTTTCATACATGAACTCTAAAATTTTCATTTTGTGTCTATCTGCTTGCCATATATCTATTTTATTTACGTGAAAAATGGGAGAGTGAAAACTCTAGTTTGGATCTGAAAAAAAAATTGAACATAAAAAATGGAAAACGTACAAATTCTTAGAGAGATAATTACAAAAAGTATATGTGATTTTGAGGATTGGAAAAAGTGGGTTGTTTGGCTCTAGTTAATATCCAACCACTTCAGAATCTAAATTTTTTCTACTCCTTGATACTTTTGGCATCATTAGGCCACTTGCATCCTCAACATGTTTCTGGCATGCATATCCACCACATTTAAAGCATCTTAGGATCAGTTAGAAGTCCCTTTCCTTTAAAATTCCACCAAGCTAATTATTAGGTGTTGTAGTAATGGAATTTCCCAAACATAGATAACAAAACCAAGGAGTTCATTTTTCAAGCATGAAATAAATTTCAGCCCTTACATTTTTTATCGTTTTCAATTTTTTTTGCACACATGAACTCTTCTATTTTAATTTTGTTGCGATCTATTTGCCTTATATCTTTTTTGTTTACGAGAAAAACAGGAGATTGAAAACTAAAGTTTTGATCTGAAAAAAAATTTTAACATCATAAATGGAAAATGCACTAATGCTGAGAGACTTAATTCCCAAAAGTATCTGTGATTTTTAAGGATATGCAAAAAGTGGGTTGTTTGGCTCTAGTAAATATCCAACCACTTGAGAATCTTATTTTTTCTACTCCTTGAAATTTTTGGCATCATTAGGCCTCTTGCATCCTTAACATGTTTCTAGCATGCATATCCACCACATTTAAAGCATGTTAGGATCAGTTAGAAGTCCCTTACCCATAAAATTCCACCAAGGTAGTTATTAGGGTTGTACCAGTGGAATTTCCTAAAAATGGATAACAAAACCTTGGAGTCCATTTTTAGTGCATGAAATAATTTTCTTCACTTACATTTATTATAGTTTTAAAATTTTTTTGCATTCATGAACTCTAAAATTTTCAATTTCTTGCGATCTATTTTCCTTATATCTTTTTTGTTTACGAGAAAAATGGGAGAGTGAAAACTCAAGTTTGGATCAGAAAAAAAATTTGAACATTCAAAATGGAAAATGCACAAATGCTGAAAGAGATAATTCCAAAAAGTATATGTGATTTTTAAGGATAGGAAAAAAGTGGGTTGTTTGGCTCTGGTAAATATCCAACCACTTGAGAATAAGATTTTTTCTACTCGAAATTTTTGGCATCATTAGGCCACTTGCATCCTCAACATGTTTCAGGCATGCATATCCACCACATTTAAAGCATCTTAGGATCAATTAGAAGTCCCTTTCCTATAAAATTCAACCAAGCTAATTATTAGGGGTTGTACTAGTGGAGTTTCCCAAAGAAGGATAACAAAACCTTGGAGTTCATTTTTAGTGCATGAAATAAATTTCTTCACTTACATTTATTATTGTTTTCAATTTTTTTTGCATGCATGAACTCTAATATTTTCATTTTGTTCTGATCTATTTGCCTTATATATTTTTTATTTACGAGAAAAATGGGAGAGTGGAAACTCAAGTTTGGATCTGAAACAAATTTGAACTTCCAAAATGAAAAATGCACAAATGCTGAGGGATTTAATTCCAAAAAGTATCTGTTATTTTTAAGGATACGCAAAAAGTGGGTTGTTTGGCTCCGCTAAATATCCAACCACTTGAGAATCTGATTTTTTGTACTCCTTGAAATTTCTGGCATCGTTAGGCCAATTGCATGCTCAACATGTTTCTGGCATGCATATCCACCACATTTAAAGCAACTTAGGATCAGTTAGAAGTCCCTTTCTTATAAAATTCCACCAAGCTAATTATTGGGGGTTGTACTAGTGGAATTTCCCAAACATGTCTAACAAAACCTTGGAGTTCATTTTTAGTGCATGAAATTATTTTTTTCACTTACATTTATTATACTTTTCAATTTTCTTTTGCATACATGAACTCTAAAATTTTAATTTTTTTGCGATATATTTGCCTAATATCTTTTTTTGTTTACGATAAAAATGGGGGAGTGAAAACTCAAGTTTATATCTGAAAAAAAAATTTTAACATCCAAAATGGAAAAAACACAAATGCAGAGAGAGATAACTCAAAAAAGTATCTGTGATTTTTAAGGATAGGCAAAAAGTGGGTATTTTGGCTCTGGCAAATATCCAACCTCTTGAGAATCTGATTTTTCCTACTCCTTAAAATTTTAAGCATCATTAGCCCACTTGCATCCTCAACATGTTTCTAGCATGCATATCCACCTCATTTAAAGGATGTTAGGATCAGTTAGAAGTCCCTTTCCTATAAAATTCCACCAAGCTAATTATTAGGGGTTGTTCTAGTGGAATTTCCAAAACATGGATAACAAAACCTTGGAGTACATTTTTTAGTGCGTGAAATAATTCTCTTCACGTAAATTTAATATATTTTTCAATTTTTTTTTTTTGCATACAACAACTCTTGAATTTTCATTGTTGCGATCTATTTGCCTTATAACTTTTTTGTTTACGAGAAAAATAGGAGAGAGAAAACTCAAGTTTGGATTTGAAAAAAAATTTGAACGTCCAAAATGGAAAACACACAAATTTTGAGAGAGATAATTCCAAAAAGTATCTTTGATTTTTAAGGATAGGCAAAAAGTGGGTTGTTTGGATCTGGTAAATTTCCAACCACTTGCGAATCTGATTTTTTCTACTCCTATAAATTTTTGGCATCATTAGGCAACTTGCATCCTTAACATGTTTCTGGCATGCATATCCACCACATTTAAAGGATGTTAGGATCAGTTAGAAGTCCCTTTCCTATAAAATTCCACCAAGTTAATTATTAGGGTTGTACTAGTGGAATTTTCCAAACATGGATAACAAAACCTTGGAGTTCATTTTTAGTGCATGAAATAAATTTTTTCACTTACATTTATTATAGATTTCAATTTTTTTTTGGATACATGAACTCTAATATTTTCATTTTGTTGCGATCTACTTTTCTTTTATCTTTTTTGTTTCCGAGAAAAATGGGAGAGTGAAAACTCAAGTTTCGATCTGAAAAAAAATTTGAACTTCCAAAAGGGTAAATGCACAAATGCTGAGAGACTTAATTCCAAAAAGTATTTGTGATTTTTAAGGATACGCAAAAAGTGGGTTGTTTGGCTCTGGTAAATATCCAACCACTTGAGAATCTAATTTTTTCTACTCCTTGAAATTTTTGGCTTTATTAGGCCACTTGCATCCTAAATTTGTTTTTGGCATGCATATCCACGACATTTAAAGCATGTTAGGATCAGTTAGAAGTCCCATTCCTATAAAATTCCACCAAGCTAGTTATTAGGGGTTGTACTAGTGGAATTTCCCAAACATGGATAACAAAACCTTGGAGTTCATTTTTAGTGCGTGAAATAGTTTTCTTCACTTACATTTATTATAGTTTTCAAATTTTTTTGCATACATGAACTCTAAAATTTTCATTTTGTTGGGATCTATTTGCCTTATAACTTTTTTGTTTACGCGAAAAATGGGAGAGTGAAAACTCAAGTTTGGATCTGAAAAAAATTTGAACATCCAAAATGGAAAATGCACAAATGCTGAGAGAGATAATTCCAAAAAGTATCTGTGATTTTTAAGGTTAGGCTAAAAGTGGGTTGTTTGGATCTTGTAAATATCCAACCACTTGAGAATCTGATTTTTTCTACTCGAAATTTTTGGCATCATTAGGCAATTTGCATCCTCTACATGTTTCTGTCATGCATATCCATCACATTTAAAGCATGTTCGGATCAGTTAGAAGTCCCTTTCCTATAAAATTCCACCAAGCTAATTATTAGAGGTTGTACTAGTGTAATTTCCCAATCATGGATAAGAAAACCTTGGAGTTCACTTTTAGTCCATGAAATAAGTTTCTTCACTAACATTAATTATAGTTTTGAAATTTTTTGGATACATGAACTACAAAATTTTCATTTTGTTGCGATCTATTTGCCTTATATCTTTTTTGTTTACAAGAAAAATGGGTGAGTGAAAACTCATGTTTGGATCGGAAAAAAAATTTGAACATCCAAAAAGGAAAATGCACAAATACTGAGAGAGATAATTGCAAAAAGTATCTGTGATTTTTAAGGATAGGCAAAATGTGGGTTGTTTGGCTCTGGTAAATATCTAACCACTTGAGAGTTTGATTTTTTCTACACTTTGAAATTTTTGGCATCATTAGGCCATTTGCATCATCAACATGTTTCTGGCATGCATATCCACCACATTTAAAGCATGTTAGGATCAGTTAGAAGTCCCTTTCCTATAAAATTCCACCAAGCTAATTATTAGGGTTGTTCTAGTGGAATTTCCCAAACATGGACAACAAAACCTTGGTGTTCATTTTTAGTGTGTGAAATAATTTTCTTCACTTAAAATTAATATAGTTTTCAAATTTTTTTGCATACATGAATTCTGAAAATTTCATTTTGTTGGGATCCATTTGCCTTATATCTTATTTGTTGACAAGAAAAAAAGGAGAGTGAAAACTCAAGTGTGGATCTAAAAAAAAATTTGAACATCCAAAAATGGAAAATGGAAAATGCGCAAATGCTGAGAGTGATAATTCCAAAAAGTATCTGTTATTTTTAAGGATACGCAACAGTGGGTTGTTTGGCGTCATTGGGCCACTTGCGTGCTCAACATGTTTCTGGCATGCATATGCACCACATTTAAAGCATGTTAGTATCAGTTAGAAGTCCCTTTATTATAAAGTTCTACCAAGCTAATTATTAGGGGTTGTACTAGTGGAATTTCCCAAACAAGGATAACAAAACCATGGAGTTCATTTTTAGTGCATGAAATAAATTTCTTCACTTACATTTATTATAGATTTCAATTTTTTTTTTACATACATGAACTCTAATATTTTCATTTTGGTGCGATCTATTTGCCTTATATCTTTTTTGTTTACGAGAAACTTGGGAGAGGGAAAACTCAAGTTTGGATCTGAAAAAAAATTTGAACATCCAAAAAGGAAAATGCACAACTGCTGAGAGAGATAATTCCAAAAACTATTTGTGATTTTTAAGGATAGGCAAAAAGTGGGTTGTTTTGCTCCGGTAAATATCCAACCACTTGAGAATCTGATTTTTTCTACTCCTTGAAATAATTGGCATCATTAGGCCATTTGCATACTCAACATGTTTCAGGCATGCACAACCACCAAATTTAAAGCATGTTAGGATTAGTTAGTAGGCCCTTTTTTTATAAAATTCCACCAAGCTAATTATTAGGGGTTGTACTAGTGAAATTTCCCCAACAAGGATAAAAAAACCTTGGATTTCATTTTTAGTGCATGAAATAATTTTCTTCACTTACATTTATTATAGTTTTCAAATTTTTTTGCATACATGAAGTCTAAAATTTTAATTTTTTTGTGATCTATTTGCCTTATATCTTTTTTGTTGACGAGAAAAATGGGAGAGTGAAAACTCAAGTTTATATCTGAAAAAGATATTTGAACATCCAAAAAGGTAAAAGCACAAATGCAGAGAGAGATAATACGAAAAAGGTTTCTATGATTTTTAAGGATAGGAAAAAAGTGGGTATTTTGGCTCTGGTAAATATCCAACCACTTGAGAATCTGATTTTTTTTACACCTTGAAATTTTAAGCATCATTACGCCCCTTGCATCCTCAACATATTTCTGGCATGCATATCCACCACATTTAAAGCAAGTTAGGATCGGTTAGAAGTCCCTTTCGTATAAAATTCCACCAAGCTAATTATTAGGGGTTGTACTAGTGGAATTTCCCAAACATGGATAACAAAACCTTGGAGTTCATTTTTTAGTGCGTGAAATAATTTTCTTCACCTACATTTAATACATATTTCAAATTTTTTTGCATACATGAACTCTTGAATTTTTATTTTGTTGCGATCTATTTGCCTTATATCTTTTTTGTTTACGAGAAAAATGGGAGAGTGAAAACTCAAGTTTGGATTTGAAAAAAAATTGAACATCCAAAATGGAAAACACACAAATGCTGAGAGAGATAATTCCAAAAATTATATGTGATTTTTAAGGCTAGGCAAAAAGTGGGTTGTTTGGCTCTAGTAAATATCCAACCACTTGAGAATCTGATTTTTTTTACTCCTTGAAATTTTTGGCATCATTAGGCCTCTTGCATCCTCAACATGTTTCATGCACACATATCCACCACATTTAAAGCATGTTAGGATCAGTTAGGCCCATTTCCTATAAAATTCCACCAAGCTAATTATTAGGGGTTGTAGTAGTGGAATTTCCCAAACATGGATAACAAAACCTTGGAGTTCATTTTTAGTGCGCGAAATAATTTTCTTCACTTACATTTATTATAGTTTTCAAAATTTTTTGCATACATGAACTCTAAAATTTTCATTTTGTTGCGATCTGTGTGCCTTATATATTTTTTGTTTACGAGAAAAATGGGAGAGTGAAAATTCAAGTTCGGATCTGAAAAAAAAATTGAACATTCAATATGGAAAATGCACAAATGCTGAGAAAGATAATTCCAAAAAGTGGGATGTTTGGCTCTAGTAAATATCCAACCACTTGAGAATCTGATTTTTTCTACTCCTTGAAATTTTTGGCATCATTAGGCCAGTTGCATCCTCAACATATTTCTGGAATGCTAACCACCACATTTAAAGCATCTTTGTATCAGTTAGAAGTCCCTTTCCACTAAAATTCCTTCGAGCTAATTATTAGGTGTTGTACTAATGGAATTCTCCAAACATGGATAACAAAACCTAGGAGTTCATTTTTAGTGCATGAAATAAATTTCTTCCCTTAGATTTTTTATTGTTTTAATTTTTTTTGCATACATGAACTCTAATATTTTCATTTTGTATCGTTCTATTTGCCTTATTTCTTTTTTTTTACGTGAAAAATGGGAGAGTGAAAACTCAAGTTTGGATTTGAAAAAAAATTTGAACATCCAAAATGGAAAATGCACAAATGCTGAGAGGCTTAATTCCAAAAGTTAACTGTGATTTTTAAGGATCCGCAAAAAGTGGGTTGTTTGGCCCTGGTAAATATCCAACCACTTGAGAATCAGATTTTTTCTACACCTTGAAATTTTTGGCAACATTAGGCCAGTTGCGTCCTCAACATGTTTCTGGCATGCATATCCACCACATTTAAAGCATGTTAGGATCAGTTAGAAGTCCCTTTCCTATAAAATTCAACCAAGCTAATTATTACAGGTTGTACTAGTGGAATTTCCCAAACATAGATTACAAAACCATGGAGTTCATTTTTAGTGCTCGAAATAATTTATTATAGTTTTCAAATTTTTTTGCGTACAAGAACTCTAAAATTTTTATTTTGTTGCGATCTATTTGCCTTATATCATTTTTGTTAACGAGAAAAATGGGAGAGTGAAAACTCAAGTTTGGATCTAAAAAAAAAATTTGAACATCCAAAATGGAAAATGCACAAATGCTAAGAGAGATAATTCCAAAAAGTATATGTGATTTTTTAGGATTTGCAAAAAGTGAGTTGTTTGGCTTTGGTAAATATCCAACCACTTGAGAATCTGATTTTTTCTACTCTTTGAAAATTTTGGCATCATTAGACCACTTGCATCCTCAATATTTTCTAGCATGCATATCCACCACATTTAAAGCATGTTAGGAACAGTTAGATGTACCTTTCCTATAAAATTCCACCAGGCCTATTATTAGGGGTTGTACTAGCGGAATTTCCCGAACATGGATAACAAAACCTTGGAGTTCACTCTTAGTGTGTGAAATAATTTTCTTCACTTACATTTATTATAGTTTTTTCAATTTTTTTTGCATACATGAACTCTAAAATTTTCATTTTGTTGCGATCTATTTGCCTTATATCTTTTTTTTACGAGAAAAAGGGAGTGTGAAAACTCAAGTTTGGATCTGAAAAAAAAATTTAACATCCAAAATGGAAAATGCACAAATGCTGAGTGTGATAATTCCAAAAAGTATCTGTGATTTTTAAGGATAGGAAAAAAGTGGGTTGTTTGGCTCTGGTAAATATCCAACCAGTTGACAATCTGAATTTTTTTACTCCTTGAAATCTTTGGCATCATTAGGCCACTTCCATCCTCAACATGTTTCCAGCATGCATATCCACCACATTTAAAGCATGTTAGGATCAGTTAGAAGTCTATTTCCTATAAATTCCACCAAGCTAATTATTAGGGGTTGTACTAGTGGAATATCCCAAACATGAATAACAAAACCATGGAGTTCATTTTTAGTCCGTGAAATAATTTTCTTCACTTACGTTTATTTTCGTATTCAAATTTTTTTGCATACTTGAACTCTAAAATTTTTGTTTTTTGCGATCTGTTTGCCTTATTTCTTTTTTGTTTAAGAGAAAAATGGGAGAGTGAAAAATCAAGTTTTGATCTGAAAAAAAATTTGAACATCCAAAGTGGAAAATGCACAAATACTGAGAGACATAATTCCAAAAAGTATGTTTGATTTTTAAGGATAGGGAAAAAGTGAGTTGTTTGGCTCTGGTAAATATCCAACCACTTGAGAATCTGATTTTTTCTACTCTTTGAAATTTTTGGCATCATTAGGCCACTTGCATCCTCAATATTTTCTAGCATGCATATCCACCACATTTAAAGCATGTTAGGAATAGTTAGATGTCCCTTTCCTATAAAATTCCACCTAGCCTATTATTAGGGGTTGTACTAGCGGAATTTCCCGAACATGGATAACAAAACCTTGGAGTTCATTTTTAGTGCGTGATATAATTTTCTTCACTTACATTTATTACAGTTTTTTCAAATTTTTTTGCATACATGAACGCTAAAATTTTCATTTTGTTGCAATCTATTTGCCTTATATCTTTTTTTTACGAGAAAAAGGGAGAGTGAAAACTCGAGTTTGGATCTAAAAAAAAATTTTAACAACCAAAATGGAAAATGCACAAATGCTAAGTGTGATAATTCCAAAAAGTATCTGTGATTTTTAAGGATAGGCAAAACGTGGGTTGTTTGGCTCTGGTAAATATCCAACGAGTTGACAATCTGATTTTTTCTACTCCTTGAAATCTTTGGCATCATTAGGCCACTTCCATCCTCAACATGTTTTTTGCATGCATATCCACCACATTTAAAGCATGTTAGGATCAATTAGAAGTCCATTTCCTATAAATTCCACCAAGCTAATTAATAGGGGTTGTACTAGTGGAACTTCCCAAACATGGATAACAAAACCATGGAGTTCATTTTTAGTGCGTGAAATAATTTTCTTCACTTACGTTTATTTTAGTTTTCAAATTTTTTTGCATACTTGAACTCTAATTTTTTTGTTCTTTTGCGATTTGTTTGCCTTTTTTCTTTTTTGTTTAAGAGAAAAATGGGAGAGTGAAAAATCAAGTTTTGATCTGAAAAAAATTTTGAATATCCAAAATTGAAAATGCCCAAATACTGAGAGACATAATTCCAAAAAGTATCTGCGATTTTTAAGGATAGGGAAAAAGTGAGTTGTTTGGCTCTGGTAATATCCAACCACTTGAGAATCTGTTTTTTTCAACTCGTTGAAATTTTTGGTATCAATAGGCCACTTGCATCCTCAACATGTTCCAGGCATGCTTATCCACCACATTTAAAGCATGTTAGGAACAGTTAGAAGTCCCTTTCCTATAAAATTACACCAATATAATTATTAGGGGTTGTACTAGTGGAATTTCCCAAACATGGATATGAAAACCTTGGAGTTCATTTTTAGTGGTTGAAATAATTTTCTTCTCATACATTTAATAAATTTTTCAAATTTTTTTGCACACATGAACACTAAAATTTTCGGTTTGTTGCGATCTGTTTGCCTTATAAGTTTGTTTTTTACGAGAAAAATGGGAGTGTGAAAACTCAAGTTTGGATTTGAAAAAAAATTTGAACATCCAAAATGGAAAATGCACAAATGCTGAGAGAGATAATTCCAAAAAGTATTTGTGATTTCTAATGATAGGCAAAAAGTGGGTTGTTTGGCTCTCGTAAATACCCAACCACATGAGAATCTTATTTTTTCTACTCCTTGAAATTTTTGGCATCATTAGGCCACTTGCATCCTCAACATGTTTCTGGCATGCATATCCACCACATTTAAAGCATGTTAGGATCTGTTAGCAGTCCCTTTCCTATAAAATTCAACCAAGGTAATTATTAGGGGTCGTACTAGTGGAATTTCCCAAACATGGATAACAAAACCTTGGAGTTCACTTTTAGTGCGCCAAATAATGCTCTTCAGTTACATTTATTATAGTCTTCAAATTTTTTTGCATACCTGAACTCTAAAATTTTCATTTTGTTGCGATCTATTTGCCTTATATCTTTTTTGTTTGCGAGAAAAGTGGGAGAGTGAAAACTCAAGTTTGGATCTGAAAAAAAAGTTGAACATCCAAAATAGAAAATGCACACATACTGAGAGAGATAATTCCAAAAAGTATATGTGATTTTTAAGGATAGGCAAAAAGTGGGTTGTTTGGCTCTAGTAAATATCCAACCACTTAAGATTTTGATTTTTTCTACACCTTGAAATTTTTGCAATCATTAGGCCACTCTCATCCTCAACATGTTTCAGGCATGCATATCCACCACATTTAAAGCATGTTAGGATCAGTTACAAGTCCCTTTCCAATAAAATTCAACCAAGCTAATTATTAGGGGTTGTACTAGTGGAATTTCCCAAACATGGATAACAAAACCTTGGAGTTCATTTTTAGTGTGCCAAATAATGCTCTTCACTTACGTTTATTATAGTTTTCAAATTTTTTTTGCATACATGAACTCTAAAATTTTCATTTTGTTGCAATTTATTTGCCTTATATCTTTTTTGTTTGCATGAAAAATGGGAGAGTGAAAACTCAAGATTGGATCCGAAAAAAATTTCAACATCCAAAATGGAAAATGCGCAAATGTTGAGCGAGATAATTCCAAATATTATCTGTGATTTTAAAGGATAGGCAAAAAGTGGGTTGTTTGGCTTTGGTAAATATCCAACTACTTGAGAATTTGATTTTTTCTACTCCTTGAAATTTTTGGCATCATTAGGCCACTTGCGTCCACAACATGTTTCAGGCATGCATATCCACCACATTTAAATCATGTTAGGATCCGTTAGAAGTTCCTTTCCTATCAAATTCCACCAAGCTAATTATTATGGGTTGTTTTAGTGGTATTTCCTAAACATGGATAACAAAACATCTGAGTTCATTTTGAGTGACAGAAATAATTTTCTTCACTTACATTTATTATAGTTTTCAATTTTTTTTTTAAAACATGAACTCAAAAATTTTCATTTTGTTGCGATCCTTTTGCCATATATCTTTTATGTTTACGAGAAGAAATGGGAGAGTGAAAACTCTAGTTTGGATCTGAAAAAAATTTGAACATCCAAAATCAAAAATGCACAAATGCTGAGGGAGATAATTCCAAAAAGTATCTATGATTTTTAAGGATACACAAAAAGTGGGTTGTTTGGCTCTGGTAAATATCCAACAGCTTAAGAATTTGATTTTTTCTACACCTTGAAATTTTTGCAATCATTAGGCCACTCTCATCCTCAATATGTTTCAGGCATGTATGTCCACCACATTTAAAGCATGTTACGATCAGTTAGAAGTCCCTTTCCTCTAAAATTCCACTAAGCTAATTATTAGTGGTTGTACTAGTGGAATTTCCCAAACATGGATAACAAAACCTTGGAGTTCATTTTTAGTGCGTGAAATAATTTTCTTCACTTACATTTATTATAGTTTTCATATTTTTTTGCAGACATGAACTCTTTAATATTCTTTTTCTTGAGATCTATGTGCCTTATATCTCTTTTGTTTACGAAAAAAATGTGAGAGTGAAAACACAAGTTTGCATTTGAAAAAAAAATTGAACATCCAAAATGGCAAACGCACAAATGCTGAGAGACTTAATTCCAAAAAGTATCTAGGATTTTTAAGGATAGGCAAAAGTGGGTTGTTTAGCTCTTGTAAATATCACACACCACATGAGAATGTTATATTTTCTACTCCTTGAAAATTTTAGCATCATTAGGCCACTTGCATCCACAACATGTTTCTGGCATGCATATCCACCACATTTAAAGCATGTTAGGATCAGTTAGAAGTCCATCTCCTATAAAATTCCACCAAGCTAATTATTAGGGGTTGTACTAGTGGAATTTCCCAAACATGGATAACAAAACCTTAGAGTTTATTTTTATCTACATGAAAGAAGTTTCTTCACTTACATTTATTATAGTTTTAGAATTTTTTTTTCATACATGAAGTCTAAAATTTTCATTTTGTGTCAATCTGCTTGCCATATATCTTTTTTATTTACGAAAAAAATGGGAGAGTGAAAACTCTAGTTCGGATCTGAAAAAAAATGAACATAAAAAATGGAAAATGCACAAATGCTTATAGAGATAATTACAAAAAGTATCTGTGATTTTGAGGATAGGGAAAACGTGGGTTGTTTGGCTCTAGTAAATATCCAACCACTTGAGAATCTAATTTTTTCTACTCCTTGATACTTTTGGCATCATTAGGCCACTTGCATCCTCAGCATGTTTCTGGCATACATATCCACCACATTTAAAGCATCTTAGGATTAGTTAGAAGTCCCTTTCCTTTAAAATTCCACCAAGCTAATTATTAGGTGTTGTAGTAATGGAATTTCCCAAACATGGATAACAAAACCAACAAGTTCATTTTTAGAGCATGAAATAAATTTCATCCCTTAAATTTTTTATTGTTTTCAATTTTTTTTGCATACATGATCTCTACTATTTTCATTTTGTTGCGATCTATTTGCCTTATATCTTTTTTGTTTCCAGAAAAATGAGAGAGTGAAAACTCAAGTTTCGATCTGAAAAAATTTTTAACATCATAAATGGAAAATCCGCTAATGCTGAGAGACTTAATTCCAAAAAGTATCTGTGATTTATAAGGATACGCAAAAAGTGGGTTGTTTGGCTCTGGTAAATATCCAACCACTTGAGAATCTGATTTTTTCTACTCCTTGAAATTTTTGGCATCATTAGGCCTCTTGCATCCTCAACATGTTTCTGGCACGCATATCCACCACATTTAAAGCAAGTTAGAAGTCCCTTTCTTATAAAATTCCACCAAGCTAATTATTAGGGGTTGTACTAGTGGAATTTCACAAAACATGGACAACAAAACCTTGGAGTTCATTTTTAGTGCGTGAAATTATTTTTTTCACTTACATTTATTATACTTTTGAATTTTTTTTTGCATACATGAACTCTAAAATTTTAATTTTTTTGCGATATATTTGCTTAATATCTTTTTTGTTTACGTGAAAAATGGGGGAGTGAAAACTCAAGTATATATGTGAAAAACAAATTTGAACATCCAAAATGGAAAAAACACAAATGCAGAGAGAGATAACTCGAAAAACTATCTGTGATTTTTAAGGATAGGCAAAAAGTTGCTATTTTGGCTCTCGTAAATATCCAACCTCTTGGCAATCTGATTTTTCCTACTCGAAATTTTAAGAATCATTAGGCCACTTGCATCCTCAACATGTTTCTAGCATGCATATCCACCACCATTAAAGCATGTTAGGATCAATTAGAAGTCCATTTCCAATAAAATTCCACCAAGCTAATTATTAGGGGTTGTACTAGTGGAATTTCCCAAACATGGATAACAAAACCTTGGAGTTCATTTTTTAGTGCGTCAAATAGTTTTCTTCACTTACATTTAATATATTTTTCAAATTTTTTCGCATACAAGAACTCTTGAATTTTCATTTTGTTGCGATCTATTTGCCTTATATCTTTTTTGTTTACAAGAAAAATGGGAGAGAGAAAACTCAAGTTTGGATTTGAAAAAAAATTTCAACATCCAAAATGGAAAACTCACAAATGCTGAGAGTGGTAATTCCAAAAAGTATCTGTGATTTTTAAGGATAGGCAAAAAGTGGATTGTTTGGCTCTGGTAAATTTCCATCCACTTGCGAATCAAATATTTTCTACTGCATGAAATTTTTGGCATCATTAGGCCACTTGCATCCTTAACATATTTTTGGCATGCATATCCACCACATTGAAAGGATGTTAGGATCAGTTAGAAGTCCCTTTCCTATAAAATTCAACCAAGCTAATTATTAGGGGTTGTACTAGTGGAATTTCCCAAACATGGATAACAAAACCTTGGTGTTCATTTTTAGTGCGTGAAATAATTTTCATCACTTATATTTATTAATGTTTTCAAATTTTGTTGTATACATGAATTCTAAAATTTTCATTTTGTTGGGATCTATTTGCCTTATATCTTCTTTGTTTACGAGAAAAATAGGAGAGTGAAAACTCAAGTTTGGATCTGAAAACAAATTTGAACATCCAAAATAGAAAATGGAAAATGCACAAATGCTGAGAGTGATAATTCCAAAAAGTATCTGTGATTTTTAAGGATAGGCAAAACGAGGGTTGTTTGGCTCTTGTAAATATCCAACCACTTGAGAATTTGATTTTGTGTACTCCTTCAAATTTTTCGCATAGTTAGGCCACTTGCATCCTCAACATGTTTCTGGCATGCATGTCTACCACATTTAAAACAAGTTAGGATCAGTTAGATGTCCCTTTCCTCTAAAATTCCGCCAAGATAATTATTACGGGTTGTACTAGTGGAATTTCCAAAACATGGATAACAAAACCTTGGAGTTCATTTTTAGTGCGTGAAATAATTTTCTTCACTTACATTTATTATAGGTTTCAAATATTTTTGCATACATGAACTCTAAAATTTTCATTTTGTTGCGATCTTTTTGCCTTATATCTTTTTTGTTTACGAAAAAAATGGCAGCGTGGAAACTCAAGTTTGGATTTGAAAAAAAATTTGAACATCCAAAATGGAAAATTCACAAATGCTGAGAGATATAATTCCAAAAAGTATCTGTTATTTTTAACGATAGGCAAAAAGTGGGTTGTTTGGCTCTGGTAAATATCCATCCACT
This sequence comes from Aristolochia californica, assembly GCF_029961685.1. Taxonomy (NCBI): domain Eukaryota; kingdom Viridiplantae; phylum Streptophyta; class Magnoliopsida; order Piperales; family Aristolochiaceae; genus Aristolochia; species Aristolochia californica. The sequence continues at coordinate 14,762,403 of NW_027182257.1, read as the reverse complement.
TGAGAATCTGATTTTTTCTACTCTTTGAAATATTTGGCATCATTAGTCCACTTGCATCCTCAACATGTTTCTGGCATGCATATCCACCACATTTAAAGCATGTTAGGATCAGTTAGAAGTCCCTTTCCTACAAAATTCCACCAAGCTAATTATTAGGGGTTGTACTAGTGGAATTTCTCAAAAAATGGATAACAAAATCGTGGAGTTCATTTTTTAGTTCGTGAAATAATTTTCTTCACTTATATTTCTTAACTTGCGATCTCTTTGCCTTATATCTTTTTTGTTTACGAGAAAAATGGGAGAGTGAAAACTCAAGTTTGGATCTGAAAAAAAATTTGAACATCCAAAATGGAAAATGCTCAAATGTTGAGAGAGATAATTCAAAAAAGTATGTGTGATTTTTTTGGATAGGCAAAAAGTTGGTTGTTTGGCTCTTGTAAATATCCAACCACTTGAGAATCTGATTTTTTCTACTCCTTGAAATTTTTTGCATCATTAGGCTATTTGCATGCTCAACATGTTTCTGGCTTGCATATCCACCTCATTTAAAGCATGTTAGGACCAGTTAGAAGTCCCCTTCCTATAAAATTCCACCAAGCTAATTATTAGGAGTTGTACTGGTTGAATTTCCCAAACATGGATAAAAAAACCTTCCAGTTCATTTTTAGTGTGTGAAATTATTTTCTTCACTTACATTTATTATACTTTTAAATTTTTTTTGCATACATGAACTCTAAAATTTTCATTTTGTTGCGAGCTTTTCGCCTTATATCTTTTTTGTTTACGAGAAAAATGGGAGTGTGAAAACTCAAGTTTATATCTTTAAAAAAATTTGAACATCAAAAATGGAAAATGCGCAAATGTTGAGAGAGATAATTCCAAAAAGTATCTGTGATTTTTAAGGATAGGCAAAAAGTGGGTATATTGGCTTTGGTAAATATCCAACCACTTGAGAATCTGATTTTTTCTACTCCTTGGAATTTTAAACATCATTAGGCGAATTGCATCCTCAACACCTTTCTGGCATGCACATCCACCACATTTAAAGCATGTTAGGATCAGTTAGAAGTCCCTTTCCTATAAAATTCCACAAAGCTAATTATTAGGGGTTGTACTAGTGCAATTTCCCAAACATGGATAAAAAAACCTTGGAGTTCATTTTTAGTGCCTGAAATAATTTTCTTCAGTTACATTTATTATAGTTTTCAAATTTGTTTCCATACATGAACTTTAAAATTTTCATTTCGTTGCGATCTTTTTGCCTTGTATCTTTTTTATTTACGAGAAAAAATGGGAGAGTGAAAACTCAAGTTTGGATCTGAAAAAAAATTCTAACATCCAATATGGAAAATGCACAAATGCGGACAGAGATAATTCCAAAAAGTATTTGTGATTTTTAAAGATTGGCAAAAAGTGGGTTGTTTCGATATGGAAAATTTCCGACCACTTGATAATTTGATTTTTTCTACACCTTGAAATTTTTGGTATCATTAGGCCACTTGCATCCTCAACATGTTTCTGGCTTTCATATCCACCACATTTAAGGCATGTTAGGATAATTAGAAGTCTTTTTCTTATAAAATTCCATCAAGCTAATTATTAGTGGTTGTACTAGTGGAATTTCCCAAACATGGATAACAAAACCTTGGAGTTCATTTTTAGTGCATGAAATAATTTTCTCCACTTACATTTAAATCTAGTTTTCAAATTTTTTTGTATACATGAACTCTAAAATTTTCATTTTTTTGCGATCTATTTGCCTTATATTTTTTTGTTTACGAGAAAAAATGGGGGAGTGAAAACTCAAGTTTGGATCTGAAAAAAATTTGAACATCCAAAATGGAAAATGCACAAATGTTGAGATAGATAATTCCAAAAAGTATCTGTGATGTTTAAGGATAGAGAAAAAGTGGGTTGTATGGCTCTAGAAAATATCCAACCACTTGAGAATCTGATTTTTTGTACTCCTTGAAATTTTTGGCATCATTAGGCCACCAGCATGCTCTACATTTTTTTGGCATGCACATCCACCACATTTGAAGCATGTTAGGATCAGTTAGAAGTCCCTTTTCTATAAAATTCCACCAAGCTAATTATTAGGGGTTATACTATTGGAATTTCCAAAACATGAATAACAAAACCTTGGAGTTCATTTTTAGTGCATCATATAAATTTCTTCACTTAAATTTATTATAGTTTTCAATTTTTTTTCCATACATGAACTCTCATATTTTCAATTTGTTGCGATCTATTTGCCATTTATCTTTTTTGTTTACTAAAAAATATGGGAGAGTTAAAACTCAAGTTTGGATCTGAAAAAAAAATTTAACATCCAAAATCAAAAATGCACAAATGATTAGAGACTTGATTCCAAAAATTATCTGTGATTTTTAAGGATACGGAAAAAGTGGGTTGTTTTGCTCTGGTAAATATCCAACGACTTGAGAATCTGATTTTTTCTACTCTATGAATATTTTTTCTTCATTAGGCCACTTGCATCCTCAACATGTTTCTGGCATGCATATCCGCCACATTTAAAGCATGTTAGGATCAATTAGAAGTCCCTTTCCTTTAAGATTCCACCAATCTAATTATTAGGGGTTGTACTAGTGGAATTTCCCAAATATGGATAACAAAACTTTGGAGTTCATTTTTACAGCGTGAAATAATTTTGTTCACTAACATTTATTATAGTTTTCTAATTTTTTGATTACTTGAACTCTAAAATTTTCATTTTGTTGCGATCTATTTGCCTTATATCTTTTTTGTTGACGAAAAAAATGGGAGAGTGAAAACTCAAGTTTGGATCTGAAAAAAAATTTGAACTTCAAAAATGGAAAATGCAAAAATGCTGACAGAGATAATTTCAAAAAGTATCTATGATTTTGAAGGATAGGCAAAAAGTGGGTTGTTTGGCTCTGGAAAATTTCCAACCACTTGAGAATCTGATTTTTTCTACTCCAAATTTTTGCCATCATAAGGCCACTTGCGTCCTCAACATGTTTCTGGCATGCATATCCACCACTTTTAAAACATGTTAGGATCAGTTAGAAGTCCTTTTCCTACAAAATTCTACCAAGCTTTATTAGGGGTTGTTCTAGTGGAATTTCCCGAACATGGATAACAAAACCTTGGAGTTCATTTTTAGTGTGTGAAATAAGTTTTTTCACTTACATTTATTATAGTTTTCAAATTTTTTTACATACATGAACTCTGAAATTTTCATTTTGTTGCTATCTGTTTGCCTAATATCTTTTTTGTTTACGAGAAAAATGGGAGAGTGAAAACTTAAGTTTGGATTTGAAAAAAAATTTGAACATCCAAAATGGAAAATGCACAAATGCTGACTGAGATAATTCCAAAAAGTATCTGTGATTTTTAAGGATAGGAAAAAAGTGGGTTGTTTGGCTCTGGTAAAATATCCAACCACTTGAGAGTCTGATTTTTTCTTCTCGTTGAAATATTTGGCATTATTAGGCCACTTGCATCCTCAACATCTTTCTGGCATGCCTATCCACAAAATTTAAAGCATGTTAGGATCAGTTAGATGTCCCTTTCCTCTAAAATTCCGCCAAGCTTATTAGCGGTTGTACTAGTGGAATTTCCCAAACAAGGATAAAAAAACCTTGGAGTTCATTTTTAGTGCCTGAAAAAATTTTCTTCAGTTACATTTATTATAGTTTTCAAATTTGTTTCCATACATGAACTCTAAAATTTTCATTTCGTTGCGATCTTTTTGCCTTGTATCTTTTTTATTTACGAGAAAAAAATGGGAGAGTGAAAACTCAAGTTTGAATTTGAAAAAAAATTCTAACATCCAATATGGAAAATGCACAAATGCGGAAAGAGATAATTCCAAAAAGTATTTGTGATTTTTAAAGATTGGCAAAAAGTGGGTTGTTTGGATATGGAAAATTTCCGACCACTTGATAATTTGATTTTTTCTACACCTTGAAATTTTTGGTATCATTAGGCCACTTGCATCCTCAACATGTTTCTGGCATTCATATCCACCACATTTAAGGCATGTTAGGATAATTAGAAGTCCCTTTCCTATAAAATTCCATCAAGCTAATTATTAGGGGTTGTACTAGTGGAATTTCCCAAACATGGATAACAAAACCTTGGAGTTCATTTTTAGAGCATGAAATAATTTTCTTCACTTACATTTAGTATAGTTTTCAAATTTTTTTGCATACATGAACTCTAAAATTTTCATTTTGTTGCTATGTATTTGCCTTATATGTTTTTTGTTTACAAGAAAAAATGGGGGAGTGAAAACTCAAGTTTGGATCTGAAAAAAAATTTGAACATCCGAAATAGAAAATGCACAAATGCTGAGATAGATAATTCCAAAAAGTATCTGTGATGTTTAAGGGTAGAGAAAAGGTGGGTTGTATGGCTTTGAAAAATATCCAACCACTTGAGAATCTGATTTTTTGTACTCCTTGAAATTTTTGGCATCATTAGGCCACTAGCATGCTCTACATTTTTTTGGCATGCACATTTGAAGCATGTTAGGATCAGTTAGAAGTCCCTTTTCTATAAAATTCCACCAAGCTAATTATTAGGGGTTATACTAATGGAATTTCCAAAACATGGATAACAAAACCTTGGAGTTCATTTTTAGTGCATCATACAAATTTCTTCACTTACATTTATTATAGTTTTCAGTTGTTTTTGCACACATGATCTCTCATATTTTCATTTTGTTGCGATCTATTTACCATTTATCTTTTTTGTTTACGAGAAAATATGGGAGAGTGAAAACTCAAGTTTGGATCTGAAAAAAAAATTTAACATCCAAAATAAAAAAATGCACAAATGATTAGAGACTTGATTCCAAAAAGTATCTGTGATTTTTAAGGATATACAAAAAGTGGGTTGTTTTGCTCTGGTAAATATCCAACCACTTGAGAATCTGATTTTTTCTACTCCTTGAATATTTTTGCTTCATTAGGCCACTTGCATCCTCAACATGTTTCTGGCATGCATATCCACCACATTTAAAGCATGTTAGGATCAGTTAGAAGTCCCTTTCCTTAAAGATTCCGCCAAGCTAATTATTAGTGGTTGTACTAGTGGAATTTCCCAAACAAGGATAAAAAAACCTTGGAGTTCATTTTTAGTGCGTGAAATTATTTTCTTCACTTACATTTATTATACTTTTCAATTTTTTTTGCATATATGAACTCTAAAATTTTAATTTTTTTGTGATCTATTTGCATTATATCTTTTTTGTTTGGAGAAAAATGGGAGAATGAAAACTCAAGTTTATATCTGAAAAAACATTTGAACGTCCAAAATGGAAAATGCACAAATGCAGAGAGTGATAATTTCAAAAAGTACATGTGATTTTTAAGGATAGGGAAAAAGTGGGTATTTTGGCACAAGTAAATATCCAACCACTATAAAATTAGATTTTTTCTACTCCTTGAAATGTTTTGCATAATTAGGCTACTTGCATGCTCAACATGTTTCTGGCATGCATATCCACCACATTTAAAGTATGTTAGGATCAGTTAGAAGTCCCTTTCCTATAAAATTCCACCAAGCTAATTATTCGGGGTTGTACTAGTGGAATTTCCCAAGCATGGATAACAAAACTTTGGAGTTCTTTTTTAGTGCGTGAAAAAATTTTCTTCACTTACATTTATTATAGTTTTCAAGTTTTTTTGCATACATGAAGTCTAAAATTTTCTTTTTCTTGTGATCTGTTTGCCTTATATCTTTTTTGTTTACGAGAAAAAAGGGTGGTGAAAACTCAAGTATGGTTCTGAAAAAAATATGAACATCCAAAAAGGAAAATGTACAAATGCTGAGAGAGATAATTCATAAAAGTATTTGTGATTTTTAAGGAAAGGCAAAAAGTGGGTTGTTTAGGTCTACTAAATATCAACCCACTTGAGAATCTGATTTTTTCTACTCCTTGAAATTTTTGGCATCATTAGGCCACTTGCATCCTCAACATGTTTTTGACATGCATATCCACCGCATTTAAAGCATGTTAGGATCAGTTAGAAGTCCATTTCTATAAAATTCCACCAAGCTAATTATTAGGGGTTGCACTAGTGGAATTTCCCAAACATGGATAACAAAACGTTGGAGTTCATTTTTTAGTGTGTGAAATAATTTTCTTCACTTATATTTAATATATTTTTCAAATTTTTTTGCATTCAAGAACTCTTGAATTTTCATTTTGTTTCGATCTATTTGCCTTATAACTTTTTTGTTTACGAGAAAAATGTGAGAGTGAAAACTCAAGTTTATATCTGAAAAAAAAAAATTTGAACATCCAAAATGGAAAATGCACAAATGCTGAGAGAGATAATTCCAAAAAGTATCTGTTATTTTTAAGGATAGGCAAAAACTGGGTATTTTGGCTCTGGTAAATATCCAACCACTTGAGAATCTGATTTTTTTTACTCAATGAAATTTTATGCATCATTAGGCCACTTGCATCCTCAACAAGTTTCTGGCATGCATATCCACGACATTTAAAGCATGTTAGGATCAATTAGAAGTTCCTTTCCTATAGAATTGCACCAAGCTAATTATTAGGGGTTGTACTATTGGAATTTCCCAAACATGGATAAAAAAACCTTGGAGTTCATTTTTAGTGCATGTAATTATTTTCTTCACTTATATTTATTATACTTTTCAATTTTTTTTGCATACATGAACTCTAAAATTTTCATTTTGTTGCGATCTATTTGCCTTATATCTTTTTTGTCTACGAGAAAAATGGGACAGTGAAAACTCATGTTTATATCTTAAAAAAAAAAAATTGAACATCGAAAATGGAAAATGCACAAAAGCAGAGAGAGATAATTCCAAAAAGTATCTACGATTTAAGGATAGGCAAAAAGTGGGTATTTTGGCTCTGGTAAATATCCAACCACTTGAGAATCTGATTTTTTCTACTCGAAATTTTAAGCATCATTAGGCCTATTGCATCCTCAACATCTTTCTGGCATGCATATCCACCACATTTAAAGCATGTTAGGATCAGTTAGATGTCCCTTTCCTATTCCACCAAGCTAATTATTAGGGGTTGTACTAGTGGAATTTCCCAAATATGGACAACAAAACCATGGAGTTCATTTTTAGTGCGTGAAATAATTTTCTTCGCTTACATTTTTATAGCGTGAAATAATTTTCTTCACTTACATTTATTATAGTTTTCAAATTTTTTTGCATACATGAACTATAAAACTTTCCTTTTTTTGCGATCTATTTGCCATATATCTTTTTTGTTTACGAGAAAAATGGGAGAGTGAGAACTCAAGTTTGGATCTGGAAAAAAAAATTAACACCCAAAATGGAAAATGCACAAATGCTGAGTGAGATAATTCCAAAAAGTATTTGTGATTTTTAAGGATAGGCAAAAAGTGGATTGTTTGCCTCTTGTAAATATACAACCACTTGAGAATCTTATTTTTTCTACTCCATGAAATTTTTGGCATCATTAGGCCACTTGCATCCTCAATAAGTTTCTTACATGCATATCCACCACATTTAAAGCATGTTAGGATCAGTTAGAAGTCCCTTTCGTATAAAATTCCACCAAGCTAATTATTAGGGGTAGTACTAGTAGAATTTCCCAAACTTAGATAACAAAACCTTGGAGTTCATTTTTAGTGAGTGAAATAGTTTTCTTCATTTATTATACTTTTCAATTTTTTTTGCATACATGTACTCTAAAATTTTTCAATTTGTTGTGATCTATTTGCCTTATATCTTTTTTGCTATCGAGAAAATTGGGAGAGTGAAAATTGAAGTTTGGATCTGAAAAAAAACTTGAACATCCAAAATGGAAAATGCACAAATGCAAAGAGAGATGATTCCAAAAAGTATCTTTTATGGATAGGCAAAAAGTGGGTTGTTTGGCTCTGGTAAATATCCAACCACTTGAGAATCTGATTTTTTTCTACTCCTTGAAATTTTTGGCAACATTAGGCCTCTTGCATCCTCGACATGTTTCTGGCATTCATATCTACCACATTTAAAGCATCTTAGGATCAGTTAGAAGTCCCTTTCCAATAAAATTCCTCCAAGCTATTTATTTGGGGTTGTACTAGAGGAATTTCCCAAACATGGATAACAAAACCTTGAGTTCATTTTTAGTACGTGAAATAATTTTCTTCACTTACATTTATTATAGTTTTCAAGTTTTTTTGCTTACATGACCTTTAAAATTTTCATTTTGTTGCGATCTAATTGCCTTTTATCTTTTTTGTTTACGAGAAAAAATGGAAGAGTGAAAACACAAGTTTGGATATGAAAATAAATTTGAACATCCAAAATGGAAAATGCACAAATGTTATGAGAGATAATTCCAAAAAGTATCTGTGATGTTTTCAGATAGGCAAAATGTAGGTTGTTTGGCTCTGATAAACATCCAACCACTTGAGAATTTGATTTTTCTACTCCTTGAAATTTTGGCATCATTAGGCCACTTGTATCCTCAACATGTGTCTGGCATGCATATCAACCACATTTAAAGCATGTTAGGATCAGTTAGAAGTCCCTTTCGTATAAAATTCCACCAAGCAAATTATTAGGGTTGTACTAGTGCAATTTCCCAAACATGGATAACAAAACCTTGGAGTTCATTTTTGGTGCATGAAATAATTTTCTTCTCTTACATTTATTATAGTTTTAATTATTTTTTTCTTGCATGAACTCTAAAATTTTCATTTTGTTGCAATGTATTTGCCTGATAAAATTTTCATTTTGTTGCAATGTATTTGCCTAATATCTTTTTGGTTTACGATAAAAAATGGGAGAGTGAAAACTCAAGTTTGGATCTGAAAAAAAATTTGAACATCCAAAATGGAAAATGCGCAAATGCAGAGATAGATAATATCAAAAAGTATCTTTTGATTTTTAAGGATAGGCAAAAAGTGGGTTGTTTGGCTCTGAAAAATATCCAACCACTTGAGAATTTGATTTTTTCTACTCGAAATATTTGGCCTCATTAGGCCACTTGCATCCTCAACATTTTTTTGCCATGCATATCCACCACATTTAAAGCTTGTTAGGATCAGTTAGAAATCCCTTTCCTATAAAATTCCACCAAGCTAATTATTAGAGGTTGTACTAGTGGAATTTCGCAAACATGGATAGCAAAACCTTGGAGTTCATTTTTAATGTGTGAAATAATTTTCTTCATTTACATTTATTATAGTTTTCAAATTTTTTTGCATACATGAACTATAAAATTTTCATTTTGTTGCGATCTATTTGCCTTATATCTTTTTTGTTTACGAGAAAAATGGGAGAGTGAAAACTCAAGTTTGGATCTGAAAAAACATTTGAACATCCAAAATGGAAAATGGAAAATGCACAAATGCTAAGAGAGATAATTCCAAAAAGTATCTGTGATTTTTAAGGATAGGCAAAAATTGGGTTGTTTGGCTGTGGTAAATATCCAACCACTTCAGAATTTGATTTTTTCTATTCCTTGAAATTTTTGGCATAGCTAGGCCACTTGCATCCTCAACATGTTTCTGGCATGCATATCCACCACATTTAAAGCATGTTTGGATCAGTTAGATGTCCCTTTCCTATAAAATTTCACCAAGATAATTATTAGGGGTTGTACTAGTGGAATTTCCCAAACATGGATAACAAAACCTTGGAGTTCATTTTTAGTACATGAAATAATTTTCTTCACTTACATTTACTATAGTTTTCAAATATTTTTGCATACATGAACTCTAAAATTTTCATTTAGTTCCAATCTTTTTTCCTTATATCTTTTTTGTTTACGAGAAAAATGGGAGAGTGAAAACTCAAGTTTGGATCTGAAAAAAAATTTGAACATACAAAATGGAAAATGCACAAATGCTGACAGATATAATACCAAAAAGTATCTATTATATTTAAGGATAGGCAAAAAGTGGGTTGATTGGCTCTGGTAAATATCCAACCACTTGAGAGTCTGATTTTTTCTACTCGTTGAAATATTTGGCATCATTAGGCCACTTGCATCCTCAACATTTTTCTGGCATGCATATCCACCACATTTAAAGCATGTTAGGAGCAGTTAGAAGTCCCTTTCCTATAAAATTTCACCAAGCTAATTATTAGGGGTAGTACTAGTAGAATTTCCCAAACTTGGATAACAAAACCTTGGAGTTCATTTTTAGTGTGTGAAATAAATTTCTACACTTACATTTATTGTAATTTTAAAATTTTTTTACAAACATTAAATCTACAATTTTCATTTTGTTGCGATCTATTTGCCTTAAATTTTTTTTTCGTTACAAGAAAAATGGGAGAGTGAAAACTCATGTTTGGATCTGAAAAAAAATTTGAACATCCAAAATGGAAAATGCACAATTGTTGAGAGAGATAATTCAAAAAATTATTTGTGATTTTTTTGGATAGGAAAAAGTGGGTTGTTTGGCTCTGGTAAATATCCAACTACTTGAGAATCTGATTTTTTCTACTCCTTAAAATTTTTGGCATCATTAGGCCACTTGCATGCTCAACATGTGTCTCACACGCATATCCACCGCATTTAAAGCATGTTTGGATCAGTTAGAAGTCCCTTTCCTATAAAATTCCACCAAGCTAATTATTAGGGGTTGTACTAGTGGAATTTCCCAAACAAGGATAAAAAAACCTTGGAGTTCATTTTTAGTGCTAGAAATTATTTTCTTCACTTACATTTATTATGGTTTTCAATATTTTTTGCATACATGAACTTTAAAATTTTCATTTTGTTGCGATATATTGGCCTTATATCTTTTTTGTCTGCGAGAAAAATGGGAGAGTGAAAACTCAAGTTTATATCTGAAAAAAAAATTGAACATAAAAAATGCAAAATGCACAAATACTGATAATTCCAAAAAGTATCTGTGATGTTTAAGCATAGGCAAAAAGTGGGTTGTTAGGCTCTGGTAAATATCCAACCACTTGAGAATTTGATTTTTTCTACACCTTGAAATTTTTGGCATCATTAGGCCACTTGTATCCTCAACATGTTTCCGGCATGCATATCCACCACATTTAAAGCATTTTAGGATCAGTTAGAAGTCCCTTTCCTATAAAATTCCTCCAATCTAATTCTTAGGGGTTGTACTAGTGGAATTTCCCAAACATGGATGACAAAACCTTGGAGTTCATTTCTAGTGTGTGAAATAATTTTCTTCACTTACATTTATGATAGTTTTCAAATTTTTTTGAATACATGAACTCTATAATTTTCATTTTTTTGCAATCTATTTTCCTTATATATTTTTTGTTTACGAGAAAAATGGGAGAGTGAAAACTCAAGTTCGGATGTGAAAAAAATTTGAACATCCAAAATGGAAAATGTACAAATGCTGAGATAGATAATTCCAAAAAGTATCTGTGATGTTTAAGGATAGGCCAAAAGTGGGTTTTTTGGCTTTGGTAAATATCCAACCACAAGATAATTTGATTTTTTCTACTCCTTGAAAATTTTGGCATCATTAGGCCACTTGCATCCTCAACATGTTTTTGGCATGCATATCCACCACATTTAAAGCATGTTAAGATCATTTAGAAGTCCCTTTGCTATAAAATTCCTCCAACCTAATTATTAGGGGTTGTACTAGTGGAATTTCCCAAACATGGATGACAAAACCTTGGAGTTCATTTTTTGTGTGTGAAATAATTTTCTTCACTAACATTTTTGATAGTTTTTAAATTTTTTTGAATACATGAACTCTATAATTTTCATTTCGTTGCGATCTATTTTCCTTATATCTTTTTTGTTTACGAGAAAAATGGGAGAGTGAAAACTCAAGTTTGGATCTGAAAAAAAATTTGAACATCCAAAATGGAAAATGCTCAAATGCTGAGAGAGATAATTCCAAAAAGTATCTGTGATTTTTAAGGATTGGCAAAAATTGGGTTGTTTGGCTCTGGTAATTATCCAACCACTTGAGAGTCTGATTTTTTGTACTCCTTGAAATTTTTGGCATCATTAGGCCACTTGCATCCTCAACATGTTTCTTGGCATGCATATTAACAACATTTAAAGCATGTTAGGATCAGTTAGAAGTCCCTTTCCTATAAAATTCCACCAAGTTAACGGTTAGGGGTTGTACTAGTGGAATTTCCCAAACATCGATAACAAAACCTTGGAGTTCATTTTCAGTGCATGGAATAAGTTTCTTCACTTACATTTGTTATAGTTTTCAAATTTTTTTGCATACATGAACTCTAAAATTTTCATTTTGTTGCTATCTATTTGCCTTATATCTTTTTTGTTTACGAGAAAAATAGGGGAGTGAAAACTCAAGTTTGGATCTGAAAATAAATTTGAACATCCGAAATGGAAAATGCACAAATGCTTAGAGAGATAATTTAGAAAAGTATTTGTGATTTTTAAGGATAGGCAAAAAGTGGGTTGTTTGGATCAGGTAAGTATCCAACTACTTGAGAATTTGATTTTTCAACTCCTTGAAACTTTTGGCATCATTAGGCCACTTGCATCCTTAGCATGTTTCTGGCATGCATATCCACCATATTTAAAGCATGTTAGAATCAGTTAGAAGTCCCTTTCCTCTAAAATTCCACCAAGCTAATTATTAGCGGTTGTACTAGTGGAATTTCCCAAACATGGATAACAAAACCTTAGAGGTCATTTTTAGTGCATGAAATAATTTTCTTCATTTACATTTGTTATAGTTTACAAATTTATTTGCATACATGAACTCCAAAATTTTCATTTTATTGCTATCTTTATGCCTTATATCCTTTTTGCTTACGAGAAAAAATGGGAGGGTGAAAACTCAAGTTTGGATCTGAAAAAAATTTGAACATCCAAAATGGAAAATGCACAAATTCTGAGAGAGATAATTCCAAAAAGTATTTGTGATGTTTAAGGATAGGCAAAAAGTGGGTTGTTTGGCTCTCGTAAATATCCAACCACTTGAGAATTTGATTCTTTCTACTCCTTGAAATTTTTGGCATCATAAGGCCACTTGCATCCTCAACATGTTTCTATCATGGATATCCACCACATTTAAAGCATGTTAGGATCAGTTAGAAGTCCCTTTCCTATAAAATTCCACCAAGCTAACTATTAGGGGTTGTACTAGTGGAAATTGCTAAACATGGATAACAAAACCCTTGAGATCATTTTTAGTACGTGAAATAATTTTCTTCACTTACATTTATTATACTTTTCAAATTTTTTTGCATACATGAACTCGAAAATTTTCATTTTGTTGCGATCAATTTGCCTAATATCTTTTTTGTTTACAAGAAAAAATGGGAGAGTGAAAACTCAAGTTTGAATCTGAAAAAAAATTTGAACATCCAAAATGGAAAATGCACAAATGCTGAGAGAGATAATTCCAAAAAGTATCTGTGATGTTTAAGGATAGGAAAAAAGTGGGTTGTTATGCTCTCGTAAATATCCAACCACTTGAGAATTTGATTTTTTCTACACCTTGAAATTTTTGGCATCATTAGGCCACTTACTTCCTCAACATGTTTCTGGCATGCATATCCCCCACATTTAAAGCATGTTAGGAATAGTTAGAAGTCCCTTTCCCATAAAATTCCACCAAGCTAATTATTAGGGGTTGTACTAGTGGAATTTCCCAAATAGGGATAACAAAACCTTGGAGTTCATTTTTAGTGCGTGAAATAATTTTCTTCACTTACATTTATTATACTTTTCAAAATTTTTTGCATACATGAACTCTAAAATTTTCATTTTGTTGCGATCTATTTGCCTTATATCTTTTTTGTTTATGAGAAAAATGGGAGAGTGAAAACTCAAGTTTAGATCTGAAAAAAAATTTTGAACATCCAAAATGGTAAATACACAAATGCTGAGAGAGATAATTCCGAAAAGTATCTGTGATTTTTAAGGATAGGCAAGAAGTGGGTTGTTATGCTATGGTAAATATCCAACCACTTGAGAATCTGATTTTTTCTATTCCTTGAAATTTTTGGCTTCATTAGGCCACATGGATCCTCAACATGTTTCTGGCATGCATATCCACCAAATTTAAAGCATGCTAGGATCAGTTAGAAGTCCCTTTCCCATAAAATTCCACCAAGCTAATTATTTGGGGTTGTACTAGTGGAATTTCCAAAAAATCGATAACAAAACCTTGCAGTTCTTTTTCAGTGCATGGTATAAGTTTTTTTCTTACATTTGTTATAGTTTTCAATTTTTTTTGCAAGCATGAAGTCAAAAATTTTCATTTTGTTGCGATATCTTTGCCTTATATCTTTTTTCTTTACGAGAAAAATGGGAAAGTGAAAACTGAAGTTTGGATCTGAAAATAAATTTGAACATCCAAAAAGGAAAATGCACAAATGATGAGGGAGATAATTTAGAAAAGTATCTGTAGTTTTTAAGGAATGGCAAAAAGTAGTTTGTTTGGCTCAGGTAAGTATCCAACCACTTGAGAATTTGATTTTTTCTACTCCTTGAAATTTTTGGCATCATTAGGCCACTTGCATCCTCAACATGTTTCTGGCATGCATATCCACCACATTTAAAGCATGTTAGGGGTTGTACTAGTGGAATTTCCAAAACATGGATAACAAAACCTTGGAGTTCATTTTTAGTGCCTGAATTAATTTTCTTCACTTACATTTATTATAGTTTTCAAATTTTTTTCCGTACATGAACTCCAAAATTTTCATTTTGTTGCGATCTTTTTGCCTTATATCTTTTTTATTTACGAGAAAAAATAGGAGAGTGAAAACTCAAGTTTGGATTTGACAAAAAATTTGAACATCCAAATGGAAAATGCACAAATGCTGAGAGAGATAATTCCAAAAAGCATTTGTGATTTTTAAGGATAGGCAAAAAGTGGGTTGTTTTGCTCTGGAAAATATCCAACCACTTGAGAATTTGATTTTTTCTACACATTGAAATTTTTGGCATCATTAGGCCACTTGCTTCCTCAACATATTTCTGGCATGCATATCCACCACATTTAAAGCATGTTATGATCAGTTAGAAGTGCCTTTCCTATAAAATTCCACCAAGCTAATTATTAGGGTTGTACTAGTGGAATTTCCCAAACATGGATAACAAAACCTTGGAGTTCATTTTTAGTGCGTGAAATAATTTTCTTCACTTACATTTATGATAGTTTTCAAATTTTTTTGCATACATGAACTCTAAAATTTTCATTTTTTTTGCGATCTATTAGCCTAATATCTTTTTTTTATACGAGAAAAATGGGAGAGTGAAAACTCAATTTTGGATCTGAAAAAAATTTGAACATCCAAAATAGAAAATGCACAAATGCTGAGAGAGATAATTCCAGAAAGTATCTATGATTTTTAAAGATAGGCAAAAAGTGAGTTGTTTGGCTTTGGTAAATATCAACCCACTTGTGAGTCTGATTTTTTGTACTCCTTGAAAGTTTTGGCATCATTAGGCTGCTTGCATCCTGAACATATTTCTGGCATGCATATCTACCACATTTAAATCATGTTAGGATCAGTTAGAAGTCCCTTTCCTATAAATTTCCAACAAGTTAATTATTACGGGTTGTATACTGATTTGGATTTCTTCATTGCTGATATTATCCCCCATGTTACCCTGCTCTGATACCAAGTTGTTACGGTCCCGAGTCATGGATCAAGTAACACGGCGTGGGATTTGTGAATCCAGCACTCAGAATTTACTCACTTCACATCAAGGGTCTGTGTATGAGTATTTCTCCTTAACCAATGCTTGGCCAGGAGGAAAGATCCTCTTTTGAGGGTCCTACCGAGTTGTTGTGCTCGGTAGAAGACCCCACAACAATGCTGACCTTGCTAGAGCAAGTTGCTCTCTTTTCTTGGTCACGGCAAAGAGGGTTTGGCCCTCTTTGTTGCTGCTCTAGCTAAGAATGCAATCCTTCTTTCTTAAATAACTTGAAACACGAGTTTGGGATAGATTAATACCTCTTCTTTGATGCTATGATCAGCTCCCACGTTGCACCAGGAATTGCTCAAGATTTGAGGATAAAAATCCTCACTTTGCTGCTTGGTAAGGGAGGAATTGGGCCTCTCTTGTTGCTGCTGCCAAGAAGGAGGATAGATCTCCTCTTTTGGCTCGGAAAAGGGGCAGGAAGCTCCTTTTCTTAATAGGGATGATGGTGGATGAATTTGGGTGAAGATGGATGGCAATGGAGGGTGAATGATAGGTTGGATTTTTGGAGTAAACCCTAAACTCGGGATCAAGAGGTGATCCCAACCTATTTAGACTAGGTTATTCTAAAATCTCAAAGCTTACCTATTTCATTCATACCTATCCCTTAAATAGGAAGTTTTAGGGTTAGGGTTACAATAATTCCCCATAATGCCCTTACATAAAAAGTAATTAGAAATAACTCCTACTTAAAACAATATAAGAAATAAATCCTACTTAAAACAATATTAGAAATAAATCCTACTCAAAGAAATATAAGAATTCAATCCTATTGAGTGAGTTGTTGTTGTCTTCTTCTTTGTGTGACTCGGTGTGCTATTGAGTCCACAACATATTCCACCAAGCTAATTATTAGGGGTTGTACTAGTGGAATTTCCCAAACATGGATAACAAAACTATGGAGATCATTTTTAGTGCGTGAAATTATTTTCTTCACTTACATTTATTATACTTTTCAAATTTTTTTGCATACATGAACTCTAAAATTTTCATTTTGTTGAGATCTATTTGCCTTATATCTTTTTTGTTTACGAGAAAAAAGGGAGAGTGAAAAGTCAAGTTTGGATCTAAAAAGAAATTTGAACATGAAAATGGAAAATGGCAAATGCACAAATGCTGAGAGAGGTAATTCCAAAAAGTATCTGTGAATTTTAAGGATAGGCAAAAAGTGGGTTGTTTGTCTCTCGTAAATATCCAACCACTTGAGAATTTGATTTTTTCTACCCCTTAAAATTTTTTGCATCATTAGGCCACTTCCATCCTCAATATGTTTCTGGCATGCATATCTGCCACATTTAAAGCATGTTAGGATCAGTTAGATGTCCCTTTCCTATAAAATTCGACCAAGCTAATTATTAGGGGTGGTACTAGTGGAATTTCCCAAACATGGATAACAAAAACTTGAGTTCATTTTTAGTGCGTGAAATAATTTTTTTCACTTACATTTTTTATAGTTTTCAAATTTTTTTGCATACTTGAACTCTAACATTCTCATTTTATTGCGATCTAATTGCCTTATATCCTTTTGTTTACGAGAAAAATGGGTGAGTAACAACTCAAGTTTGGATCTGAAAAAAAATTGAACATCCGAAATGGAAAATGCACAAATGCTGAGAGATAATTCAAAAAAGTATCTGTGATTTTTATAGATAGGAAAAAATTGGGTTGTTTGGCTTTGGTTAGTTTCCAACCACTTGAGAATCTGATTTTTTCTACTCCTTGAAATTTTTAGTGTCATTACGCCACTTACATCCTCAACATGTTTCTGGCATGCATATCCATGACATTTAAAGCTTGTTAGGATAAGTTAGAAGTCCATTTCCTATAAAATTCCACCAAGCTAATTATTAGGGATTGTACTAGTGGAATTTCCTAAACATGGATAACAAAACGTTGGAGTTTATTTTTAGTGCGTGAAATAATTTTCTTCACTAACATTTATTATACTTTTCAAATTTTTTTGCATACATGAACTCTTAAATTTTCATTTTGTTGCAATCTATTTGCCTTATATCTTTTTTGTTTAGGAGAAAAATGGGAGAGTGAAAACTCAAATTTAAATCTAAAAAAAAAAATTGAACAACCAAAATGGAAAATGCACAACTGCTGAGAGAGATAATTCCAAAAAGTATCTGTGATTTTAAAGGATAGGCAAAAAGTGGGTTGTTATGCTGTGGTAAATATCAATCCACTTGAGAATCTGATTTTTTCTAGTCCTTGATATTTTTGGCATGTATATCCACCACATTTAAAGCATGCTGGGATCAGTTAGAAGTCCTGTTCCTATAAAATTCCACCAAGCTAATTATTTGGGGTTGTACTAACGGAATTTCCCAAACATGGGTAAGAAAACCTTGGAGTTCATATTTAGTGCGTGAAATAATTTTCTTCTCTTACAACTAATATATTTTTTCAAATTTTTTTGAACTCTAAAATTTTGATTTTTTTTGCGATATATTTGCCATATATCTTTTTTGTTTACGAGAAAAATGCGAGAGTGATAAATGAAGTTTGGATCTGAAAAAAAATTTGAACATCCATAATGGAAAATGGACAAATGCTGAGAGAGATAATTCCAAAAAGTTTATGTGATTTTTAAGGATAGGCAAATAAATATCTAGCCACTTTCATCCACAACATATTTCTGGCATGCATATCCACCACATTTAAAGCATGTTAGGATCAATTAGAAGTCCCTTTCCTATAAAATTCCAACAAACTAATTATTAGGGGTTGTACAATTGGAATTTCCCAAACATGGATAAAAAAACCTTGGAGTTCATTTTTAGTGCATGCAATTATTTTCTTCTCTTACATTTATTATACTTTTCAAATTTTTTTGCTTACATGAACTCTAAAATTTTCATTTTGTTGCGATCTATTTGCCATTAATCTTTTTTTTTTATGAGAAAAAATGGGAGAGTGAAAACTCAAGTTTGGATCTGAAAAAAAATTTTGAACATCCAAAATGGAAAATGCACAAATGCTGAGAGAGATAATTCCAAAAAAGGATCTGAGATTTTTAAGGATAGGCAAAAAGTGGGTTGTTATGCTCTGGTAAATATCCAACCACTTGAGAATCTGATATTTTCTTCTCCCTAAAATTTTTGGCATCATTAGGCTACTCTCATCCTCAACATATTTCTGGCATGCATATCCACCACATTTAAAGTATGCTAGGATAAGTTAGAAGTCCCTTTCCTATAAAATTCCACCAAGCTAATTATTAGGGGTTGTACTAGTGGAATTTCCCAATCATGGATAACAAAACCTTGGAGTTCATTTTTAGTGCGCGAAATAAATTCTTCTCTTACATTTATTATAGTTTTCAAATTTTTTTGCATACATGAACTCTAAAATTTTCATTTTTTTGCGATCTATTTGCCTAATATCTTTTTTGTTTACGAGAAAAATGGGAGAGTGAAAACTCAAGTTTGGATCTGAAAAAAATTTGAACATCCAAAATGGAAATTGCACAAAAGCTGAGAGAGATAATTCTAAAAAGTATCTGGGAGTTTTAAGGATAGGCAAAAAGTGGGTTGTTTGGCTCTAGTAAATATCCAACCACTTGAGGGTCTTATTTTTTGTACTCGAAATTTTTTGCATCATTAGGCCACTTACATCCTCAACATTTTTTCTTGCATGCATACACCACATTAAAAGCATTTTAGGATCAGTTAGAAGTCCCTTTACTTTAAAATTCAAGCAAGTTAATTATTAAGGGTTGTACTAGGGGAATTTCCCAAATATCGATAACAAAACCTTCGAGTTCATTTTTCAGTGTGTGGAATAAGTTTTTTCACTTACATTTGTTATAGTTTTCAAATTTTTTTTCACTTACAAGAACTCTAAAATTTTAATTTTGTTGCGATCTATTTTCTTTATATATTTTTTGTTTACGAGAAAAATGGCAGAGTGAAAACTCAAGTTTGGATCTGAAAATAAATTTGAACATCCAAAATGGGAAATGCACAAATGCAGGGAGAGATAATTTAGAAAAGTATCTTTGATTTTTAAGGATAGGTAAAAGGTGGGTTGTTTGGCTCAGGCAAGTATCCAACCACTTGAGAATTTGATTTTTTCTACTCCTAGAAATTTTTAGCATGTATATCCACCACATTTAAGGCATTCTAGGATTAATTAGAAGTCCCTTTCCATTAAAATTCCACCAAGTTAATTATTAGGGGTTGTACTAGTGAAATTTCACAAACATGGATAACAAAACCTTGGAGATCATTTTTAGTGCGTGAAATAATTTTCTTCACTTACATTAATTATACTTTTAAATTTTTTTTGCATACAAGAACTCTAAATTTTTCATTTTGTTGCGATCTATTTGGCTTATATCTTTTTGTTTACAAGAAAAAAATGGAGAGTGAAAACTCAAGTTTGGATTTGAAAAAAATTTCAACATCCAAAATGGAAAATGCACAAATACTGAGAGAGATAATTCCAAAAAGTATCTGTGATGTTTAAGGATAGGCAAAAAGTGGGTTGTCTGGCTCTCGTAAATCCAACCACTTCAGAATTTGATTTTTTCGAGTCCTTGAAATTCTTGGCATCATTAGGCCACTTGCATCCTCAACATGTTTCTGGCATGCATATCCACCACATTTAAAGCATGTTAGGATCAGTTAGAAGTCCCTTTCCTATAAAATTCTACGAAGCTAATTATTAGGGGTTGTACTAGTGGAATTTCCCAAACATGGATAACAAAACCTGGGAATTCATTTTCAATGAGTGAAATAATTTTCTACACTTATATTTATTATACTTTTCAAATTTTTTGGCGTACAAGTTCTCTAAAATTTTCATTTTGTTGCGATCTATTTGCCTTATATCTTTTTTGTTTACGAGAAAAAATGGGAGTGAGAAAGCTCATGTATGGATTTGAAAAAAAAATTTAACATCCAAAATGGAAAATGCACAAATGTTGTGAGAGATAATTCCAAAAAGTATCTGTGATGTTTAAGGATAGGCAAAAAGTGGGTAGTTTGGCTCTGGTAAATATCCAACCACTTGAAAATTTGATTTTTTCTACTCCATGAAATTTTTGGCATCATGAGGCCACTGGGATGCTCAATATGTTTCTGGATTGAAAATCCACCACATTTAAAGCATGTTAGGATCAATTAGAAGTCCATTTTTTATAAAATTCCACCAAGCTAATTATTAGGGGTTATACTAGTGGAATTTCCTAAACATGGATAAAAAAACCTTGGAGTTCATTTTTAGTGCGTGAAATTATTTTCTTCTCTTACATTAATTAGACTTTTCAAATTTTTTTGCATACATGAAGTCTAAAATTTTCATTTTTTTGCGATCTATTTGCCTAATATCTTTTTTGTTTACGAGAAAAATGGGAGAGTGAAAACTCAAGTTTAGATCTGAAAAAAAAATTTTGAACATCCAAAATGGAAAATGCACAAATGCTGAGAGAGATAATTCCAAAAGGTATCTGTGATTCTTAAGGATAGGCAAAAAGTGGGTTGTTATGCTCTGGTAAATATCCAACCACTTGAGAATCTGAATTTTTCTACTCCATGAAATTTTTAGCATCATTAGGCTACTCTCATCCTCAACATGTTTCTGGCATGCATATCCACAACATTTAAAGCATGCTAGGATTAGTTAGAAGTCCCTTTCCTAGAAAATTCCACCAAGCTAATTATTAGGATTTGTACTAGTGGAATTTCCCAAACATGGATAGCAAAACCTTGGACTTCATTTTTAGTGCGTGAAATAATTTCTTCACATACATTTATTATAGTTTTCAAATTTTTTTGCATACATGAACTCTAAAATTTTCATTTTGTTGCGATCTATTTGCCGAATATCTTTTTTGTTTACTAGAAAAATGGGAGAGTGAAAACTCAAGTTTGGATATAAAAAAAAATTTGAACATCCAAAATGGAAAATGCTCAAATGCTGAGAGAGATAATTCCAAAACGTATTTGTGATTTTTAAGGATAGGCAAAAAGTGGGTTGTTTGGCTCTGGTAAATATCCAACAACTTGTGAGTCTGATTTTTTGTACTCCTTGAAATTTTTGGCATCATTAGGCCACTTGCATCCTCAACATGTTTCTGGCATGCATATCCACCACATTTAAAGCATGTTAGGATCAGTTAGATGTCCCATTCCATTAAAATTCCACCAAGCTAATTATTAGGGGTTGTACTAATAGAATTTCCTAAACATGGATAAAAAAACCTTGGAGTTCATTTTTAGTGCCTAAAATAATTTTTTTCACTTACATTTATTATAGTTTTCAAATTTTTTTTGCATACATGAACTCTAAAATTTTCATTTTGTTACGATCTTTTTGCCTTATATCTTTTTTATTTACGAGAAAAAATGGGAGAGTGAAAACTCAATTTTGGATTTGACAAAAAAATTTGAACATCCAAATAGAAAATGCACAATTCAAGAGAGAGATAATTCAAAAAAGTATTTGTGATTTTTAAGGATAGGCAAAAAGTGGGTTGTTTTGCTCTGGAAAATATCCAACCACTTGAGAATTTGATTTTTTCTACACCTTGAAATTTTTGGCCTCATTAGGCCACTTGCATCCTCAACATGTTTCTGGCATGCATATCCACCACATTTAAAGCATGTTAAGATCAGTTAGAAGTTTCTTTCCTATAAAATTCCACCAAGCTAATTATAAGGGGTTGTACTAGTGAAATTTCCCAAACATGGATAACAAAACCTTAGGGTTCATTTTTAGTGCCTAAAATAATTTCCTTCACTTACATTTGTAATAGTTTTCAAATTTTTTAGCATACATGAACTCTAAAATTTTCATTTTGTTGCGATATTTTTGCCTTATATCTTTTTTATTTACGAGAAAAAATGGGAGAGTGAAAACTCAATTTTGGATTTGACAAAAAAAATTGAACATCCAAATGGAAAGTGCACAAATGCAGAGAGAGATAATTCCAAAAAGTATTTGTGATTTTTAAGGATAGGCAAAAAGTGGGTTGTTTTGCTCTGGAAAATATCCAACCACTTGAGAATTTGATTTTTTCTACTCCTTCAAATTTTTGGCATCATTAGGCCACTTGCATCCTCAACATGTTTCTAGCATGCATATCCACCACATTTAAAGCATGTTAGGATCAGTTAGAAGTCCCTTTCCTATAAAATTCCACCAAGCTAATTATTAGGGGTTGTACTTGTGGAATTTCCAAAACATGAACAACAAAACCATTGAGATCATTTTTAGCGCGTGAAATAATTTTCTTCACTTACATTTGTTATACTTTTCAAATTTTTTTGCATACATGAAATAAAAATTTTTCATTTTGTTGCGATCTATTTGCCTTATATCGTTTTTTGTTTACGAGAAAAAATGGGAGAGTGAAAACTCAAGTTTTGATCTGAAAAGAAATTAGATCATTCGAAATGGAAAATGCACAAATGCTAAGAGTGATAATTCCAAAAAGTATCTGTGATGTTTAAGGATAGCGAAAAAGTGGGTTGTTTGGCTCTCGTAAATATCCAACGACTTGAGAATTTTATTTTTTCTACTCCATGAAATTTTTGGCATCATTAGGTCACTTGCATCCTCAACATATTTTTGGTGTGCATATCCACCACGTTTAAAGCATGTTAGGATCAGTTAGAAGTCCCTTTCCTTTAAAATTCCACCAAGATAATTATTAGGGGTTGTACTAGTGGAATTTCCCAAACATGGATCACAAAACCTTCGAGTTCATTTTTAGTGCGGGAAATAATTTTCTACACTTATATTTATTATACTTTTCACATTTTTTTGCATAGATGTACTCTAAAATTTTCATTTTGTTGCGATCTATTTGCCTTAGATCTTTTTTGTTTACGAGAAAAAATGGGAGGGAGAAAACTGAAGTATGGATCTGAAAAAAATTCAACATCCGAAATGGAAAATTCACAAATGCTGAGAGAAATAATTCCAAAAAGTATCTGTGATGTTTAAGGATAGGCAAAAAGTGGGTTGTCTGGCTCTCGTTAATATCCAACCACTAGAGAATTTGATTTTTTCTAGTCCTTGAAATTTTTGGCATCATTAGGCCACTTGCATCCTCTACAGGTTTCTGGCATGCATATCCACCGTATTTGAAGCACGTTAGGATCAGTTAGAAAATTCCACGAAGCTAATTATTAGGGGTTGTACAAGCGGAATTTTCCAAACATGGATAACAAAACCTTGGACTTCATTTTTAATGCGTGAAATAATTTTCTACACTTATATTTATTGTACATTTCAAATTTTTTTGCTTACATGTACTCTAAAATTTTCATCTTGTTGCGTTCTATTTGCCTTATATCTTTTTTGTTTACGAGAAAAAATGGGAGAGAGAAAGCTCAAGTATGGATCTGAAAAAAAAATGAACGTCCAAAATGGAAAATGCACAAATGTTGTGAGAGATAATTCCAAAAAGTATCTGTGATGTTTAAGGATAGGCAAAAAGAGGGTTGTTTGGCTTTGGTAAATATCCAACCACTTGAGAATCTGATTTTTTCTACTCCTTGAAATTTTTGGCACCATTAGGCCACTTGCATGCTCAACATGTTTCTAGCATGCAAATCCACCACATTTAAAGCATGTTAGGATCAATTAGAAGTCCATTTCCTATAAAATTCCACCAAGCTAATTATTAGGGGTTATACTAGTGGAATTTCCCAAACATGGAAAAAAAAACCTT
This sequence comes from Aristolochia californica, assembly GCF_029961685.1. Taxonomy (NCBI): domain Eukaryota; kingdom Viridiplantae; phylum Streptophyta; class Magnoliopsida; order Piperales; family Aristolochiaceae; genus Aristolochia; species Aristolochia californica. The sequence goes on along the minus strand of NW_027182257.1, from coordinate 14,738,062 downwards.
GGAGTTCATTTTTAGTGCGTGAAATTATCTGAAAAAAAATTTGAACATCCAAAATGGAAAATACACAAATGCTGAGAGAGATAATTCCAAAAAGTATCTATGATTTTTAAGGATAGGAAAAAAGTTGGTTGTTATGCTCTGGTAAATATCCAACCACTTGAGAATCTAATTTTTTCTACTCCTTGAAATTTTTGGCATCATTAGGCTACTCTCATCCTCAACATGTTTGTGGCATGCATATCCACCACATTTAAAGCATGCTAGGATCAGTTAGATGTCCCTTTCCTATAAAATTCCACCAAGCTAATTATCAGGGGTTGTACTAGTGGAATTTCCCAAACATGGATAACAAAACCTTGGAGTTCATTTTTAGTGTGTGAAATAATTTCTTCACTTACATTTATTATAGTTTTCAAATTTTTTTGCATACATGAACTCTAAAATTTTCATTTTTTTACGATCTATTTTCCTAATATCTTTTTTGTTTTCGAGAAAAATGGGAGACTGAAAACTCAAGTTTGATCTAAAAAAAATTTGAACATCCAAAATGGTAAATGCACCAAAGCTGAGAGAGATAATTCTAAAAAGTATCTGGGATTTTTAAGGATAGGCAAAAAGTGGGTTGTTTGGTTCTGGTAAATATCCAACCACTTGAGAGTCTGATTTTTTGTACTCCTTGAAATTTTTGGCATCATTAGGCCACTTGCATCCTCCACATGTTTCTGGCATGCATATCCACCACATTTAAAGCATATTAGGATCAGTTAGAAGTCCCTTTCCTATAAAATTCAACTAAGTTTATTATTAGGGGTTGTACTAGTGGAATTTCTGAAACATCGATAACAAAACCTTGGAGTTCATTTTCAGTGTGTGGAATAAGTTTCTTTGCTTACATTTGTTATAGCTATCAAATTTTATTGCGTACAAGAACTCTAAAATTTTCATTTTGTTGCGATCTATTTGCCTTATATCTTTTATGTTTACGAGAAAAATGGCAGAGTGAAAACTCAAGTTTGGATCTGAAAATAAATTTGAACATCCAAAATGGAAAATGCACAAATGCTGTGAGAGATAATTCCAAAAAGTATATGTGATTTTAAAGGATAGGCAAAAAGTGGGTTGTTTTGCTCAGTTAAGTATCCAACCACTTGAGAATTTGATTTTTTCTACTCCTTAAATTTTTTCGCATCATGAGGCCACTTGCATCCTCAACATGTTTCTGGCATGCATATCCACCACATTTAAAGCATGTTAGGATCAGTTAGAAGTCCCTTTCCTATAAAATTTCACCAAGGTAATTATTAGGGGTTGTACTAGTGGAATTTCCCAAACATGGATAACAAAACCTTGGAGATCAATTTTAGTGATCGAAATAATTTTCTTCACTTACATTTATTATACTTTTCAATTTTTTTTGCATACGTGTAATCTAAAATTTTCATTTGGTTGCGATCTATTTGTGTTATATCTATTTTGTTTACGAGAAAAAATGGGAGGCATAAAATTCAAGTTTGGATCTGAAAAAAAATTTTAGCATCCAAAATGGAAAATGCACAAATGCTGTGAGAGATAATTCCAAAAAGTATATGTGATTTTAAAGGATAGGCAAAAAGTGGGTTGTTTTGCTCTAGAAAATATCCAACCACTTGAGAATTTGATTATTTCTACACCTTGAAATTTTTGGCATCATTAGGCCACTTGCATCCTCAACATGTTTTGGGCACGCATATCCACCACATTTAAAGCATGTTAGGATTAGTTAGAAGTCTCTTTCTTATAAAATTCCACCAAGCTAATTATTAGGGGTTGTACTAGTGGAATTTCCCAAACATGGATAACAAAACCTTAGGGTTCATTTTTAATGCCTGAAATAATTTTCTTCACTTACATTTGTTATAGTTTTCAAATTTTTTTGCATACATGAAATCAAAAATTTTCATTTTGTTGCGATCTATTTGCCTTATTATTTTTTTGTTTCGAGAAAAAATAGGAGGGTGAAGACTCAAGTTTGGATCTGAAAAAAAAATTTGAACATCCAAAATGGAGAATACACAAATGCTGTGAGAGATAATTCCAAAAAGTATCTGTGATGTTTAAGGATAGGCAAAAAGTGGGTAGTTTGGCATTCGTTAATATCCAACCTCTTGAGAATTTTATTTTTTCTACTCCTTGAAATTTTTGGCATCATTAGGCCACTTGCATCCTCAACATGTTTCGAGCATGCATATCCACCATATTTAAAGCATGTTAGGATCAATTAGAAGTCCATTTCCTATAAAATTCCACCAAGCTAATTATTAGGGGTTATACTAGTGGAATTTCCCAAACATGGAAAAAAAAACCTTGGAGTTCATTTTTAGTGCGTGAAATTATTTTCTTCTCTTACATTAATTAGACTTTTCTAATTTTTTTGCATACATGAACTCTAAAATTTTCATTTTGTTGCTATCTATTTGCCTGGTATCTTTTTTGTTTACGAGAAAAATGGGAGAGTGAAAATTTAAGTTTAGATCTGAAAAAAAATTTGAACATCCAAAATGGAAAATACACAAATGCTGAGAGAGATAATTCCAAAAAGTATCTATGATTTTTAAGGATAGGAAAAAAGTTGGTTGTTATGCTCTGGTAAATATCCAACCACTTGAGAATCTAATTTTTTCTACTCCTTGAAATTTTTGGCATCATTAGGCTACTCTCATCCTCAACATGTTTGTGGCATGCATATCCACCACATTTAAAGCATGCTAGGATCAGTTAGATGTCCCTTTCCTATAAAATTCCACCAAGCTAATTATCAGGGGTTGTACTAGTGGAATTTCCCAAACATGGATAACAAAACCTTGGAGTTCATTTTTAGTGTGTGAAATAATTTCTTCACTTACATTTATTATAGTTTTCAAATTTTTTTGCATACATGAACTCTAAAATTTTCATTTTTTTACGATCTATTTTCGTAATATCTTTTTTGTTTTCGAGAAAAATGGGAGACTGAAAACTCAAGTTTGATCTAAAAAAAATTTGAACATCCAAAATGGTAAATGCACCAAAGCTGAGAGAGATAATTCCAAAAAGTATCTGGGATTTTTAAGGATAGGCAAAAAGTGTGTTGTCTGGCCCTGGAAAATATCCAACCACTTGAGAATTTGATTTTTTCTAGTCCTTGAAATTTTTGGCATCATTAGGCCACTTGCATCCTCAACATGTTTCTGGCATGCATATCCACCACATTTAAAGCATGTTAGGATCAGTTAGAAGTCCCATTCCTTTAAAATTCCACAAACCTAATTATTAGGGGTTGTACTAGTCGAATTTCCCAAACATGGATAACAAAACCTTAGAATTCATTTTTAGTGCGTAAAATAATTTTCTTCACTTACATTTGCTATAGTTTTCAAATTTTTTTGTATACATGAACTCTAAAATTTTCATTTTTTTGCGATCTATTTGCCTTATATCTTTTTTGTTTACGAGAAAAAATAGGAGGGTAAAAATTCAAGTTTGGATCTGAAAAAAAATTTGAACTTGAAAAATGGAAAATGCACAAATGCTGATAAAGATAATTCCAAAAAGTATCTGTGATTTGTAAGGATAGGCAAAAAGTGGGTTGTTTGGCTCTCGTAAATATCCACCCACTTGAGAATCTGATTTTTTTTACTCCTTGAAATTTTTTGCATCATTTGCCCACTTGAATCGTCAACATGTTTTTGGCAAGCATATCCACCACATTTAAAGCATTTAAGGATCAGTTAGAAGTCCCTTTCAAATAAAATTCCACCAAGCTAATTAATAGGGGTTGCACTAGTGGAATTTCCCAAACATGAATAACAAAACCTTTGAGTTCATTTTTATGGCATGAAATAAATTTCTTTACTAACATTTATTATTGTTTTCAATTTTTTTTGCATACATGATCTCTAATATTTTCATTTTGTTGCGATCTATTTGCCTTATTTC